>NC_134017.1:78869986-80069986 GCF_040712315.1 Castanea sativa | reverse complement strand
TTCTCAGCTTACCAATTCAACTCTGTCTGTCTGTTGTTGAATTTTACAATTTGGGCTTCATTCTATTATTTTAGGATTTAGATCCTCTACATTTCTTAGGGTACTCTACCAAATAGATTTCCTTAAATCTTAACCACTCTTTAATGATTTAATGGTATAGATTTTGCCATGTCAGCATTCCACTAACAATATTCCTAAAATAATAAATTAATGTTGCAAACAAAATAATTAAGATTATTGTTAGTGGAATGCTGACATGACAAAATCTATACCATTAAATCATTAAAGAGTGGTTAGGATTTAAGGAAATCTATTGGTAGAGTACCCTAGGAAATCTAGAGGATCTGAATCCATTATTTTATACATGATGGTCCTCAATAAATTCACCATTGTGTATCCGAGTCTTTAGAGATGAAACTGAAGTAGCATACTACTTGTCCTATTGTGCAGCTATTCAAAATGATATATCAGTAAATAAGGTGAGAACATGAACATTAATGCAGAGATGGTTTACTTGTAAAGATCATATCTGTGTAATACTAATTAGCCTATTTGACTCAGTTTTCGATTGAGCCTTGGGGTTTGCAAGAACTGCTGGAGTATTTCAAGCAAGCTTATGGAAATCCTCCTATTTACATTCATGAGAATGGTCTCTCTCTCTCTCTCTCTCTCTCTCTCAAATACACACACACACATGCGCGCTCATGCACAAAGAGTTTGTTTGTATGAGTGCTTCTTGCCCCCTTAGAACTGAAGAATCACTCATCAAAGTAATGCTCGAGGGCATTTTGATAGAAATGTGATTTTTAACACAGAATTTTCTTTTCATGATTTTAGTCCTCTTAATATAAGTTTCTTCATTTTAAAAGTGACTCTTGATTCCTCATTTTGAATCACAAATATTAGGTAACTACAGAGCGCATAATAAGCCTTTATTGGCAGGTTTGGTTGCAAATGAGAAGAAATTTCTTTTACTTTATCTATAATTTTGGTATATAGACTTGATAGATGGAAATAGAAATATACAGACTACCATCACTATTTGGCATTTTATAATACATTATCTGAAACAATAATCAATTGACAGCCTGCATAGAGGATCAATATCCATGAACTAAATGTTTGATAGAATGTCAACTGTTTTACTCTCGCTTTCAAATGTTTGCACCATTCAAAGTAAAAGTGATCAAACAATGAACAAATGAGTTACTTAAAAAAAAACCCTAATTGAATCTTTCATATTTTCTTCCATTTCCCTCTCAAATACCATTTGTTCTAACTTATGATTGTTGTTCATGTTTGGGGGTAGTAGGTAGATAAGTTCAAAATCCAATTTTATTCTCATTTTACATGATCCTCTAATTGAGAAACTTAATCTTTTCTTCTTCTTCTTCTTCTTCTTCTTCTTCTTTTTTTTTTTTTTTTTTTTTTTTTTTGTTAGGGAGAAACTAAATCTTGGTTGTAATGGTTTTGCAGGACAGAGATCACTACACAATTCATCATTGGAAGATGAGCCAAGGGTGAACTACTTGCGTGGACATATTGGGGCTTTGCTTAATGCATTGAGGTATGCCCATTTTCTATTGATTTCTGTTTAAATATTATAAATAATCTAAAATTATTTTAAATATTACCTTCACTATAATCTGAGTGTCTGCAACTCTTGACATCCTGATCCTATCTCAGTGGTCACATCGCAAATTAGGGAGATCACAGAAGTGGCTCAAAATACTAACAGAACCCAAAACTTAATACATCAAAAGAGTTCTCTAACAGTCTCTTATCCAATACCAATAGCACAGCAAGATATTTACATTTCTCTGCCACAACACATGTGGCGAGGAGAGAAAGTTCATAAACTGTTGTCTAATTTGCCAACACAAAATTTAACAAACTTATCACCTAAAGTCTCAAGTTGTGGGGTGTAATTAGTCGTCACACCAACTTAGGACACATAATCATCACAATTAATTCCATTTCATACCCGTGTAAAACTAGATTGATGGATGATCTGATATTTATCTTTATGTTTTCCTCAAAACTAAGTTAGCTGTCATCAGCTAATTTATACATTAGAGAGCATTATTATAAGTTTCTAAATGTTTCTTTGCATTGATATGTGCTTTTTACTTCTTTGACATAATTCCCCCTTCTTTTTCTCTTTCTCGAATCTAATTTTGGAAGGAATGGATCAAATACGAGAGGCTATTTTCAATGGTCCTTCTTGGATTTATTTGAGTTATTGGGTGGCTATGAATCAAGCTATGGCCTTTACTATATAGACATGGGTGACCCGGATTTAAAAAGGCAACCAAAGCTTTCTGCTCATTGGTACTCCCATTTCTTGAAGACTAAAGGTGTCAGTTCAGATGGGTTTATCAAACTTGAGAAGAATTTGACTGCATTTTCCCATGCTCACTTCTCTCAGTAGATTCTTCAATTCCTTGTTGCATAATGGTGTGCTATTATTCCTTGGTTCTGCACTGCTGCTGTTTATTGTTTTCTAGAAGTATATTATTTACCAATATACTACTTCGGAGCTTAGTTTTCTCAAAAATTGTAATAAATATCCTGTAACCTTCTTCAGTTTCAATTTCAAATAGCATCATTCAGGTTTTTCCAACCTCATTCAGGTAGTCACATGTGCACGCGCGCATGCACACAGACAGTTTTAAGTCATTTGTTTGAAGATAAAATGTTTAGAAGTATATCTGCTTTCATAAGACAGACAATGGCAAAGCTAATCAAACTGTCGGAGGAGTTTTAGTTCAACTTTAACTGTTAGACAGAAATTAAATAGTCATATATGAATGTAGATGACTTCAAATTTGTACAAGAAGAGAGACATACTGAACTAGTGAACTCTGTTACACTCCTTTCTGTTACCAGATGCAAACAAAGCTTTTGGGGACATTTTTTGGGTGATGGAACAAACAAGTAATAATTTGTTGGACAAAGAAACTCTTCTCTCTGCTGTTCTAGGATTTGAAAGGAACGGACTAAAATAAGCTTGGACATTCTGTTAAAGCATTAAAATCAAGCTTGAAATTCTCTTATTTTTTTATTTTTATTTTTTTAAAATCTATTATTTATTTATTTATTATTATTTTTAAGTTCAACTTGAAATTCATTCAAAATTAAACAAGATAACCATCCTATCTTCCACATGAAGTCCTGATTAAGATGAGACATGTAATAATCTCGTGTGGTAACTATCGATTTCAAGAATGCATATTATCCATCAAAACTTACATACAATATTGATACGACTTTTCATATTTGTAGTCAGATTAAGTACCCAAGTCCTCCAAGCTCCGGCCAGTGCTACCTAGCTTGTAGATCATATCTTAAGCCCCCCCCCCCCCCTCCCCCTCCTTTTTTTTTTTTTTAAGGAAATTTCTTAAGCCTTATTAATTACTTATTGCCTCATGATTGGAGCCACTCTGTCTCTTTTTCTTTTTCTTTTTAAATATTAGTATATGCTTGTCTCATTTTTTTTATTATAAATATTAGTATATGTATAGGTACTAATTTTAGCAACTGTAATTTATTTACTCCCTCTTAACAATATCATTGATTCCCATAAAAAAATAATAATAATAATATCATTGATTCTTTTAAGACTAATGTTATAGCTACAAATTTTTTTACAATGTTTTTACAAATTATTGAGATAGTAAATTCTAATTGGTTCGCATCTGAGCCCGACATTTATATCACTTTTTTACTTACTAATAGCCACTCACCACATCAGCAATTTATAATAAAATTTGTAACTCTAGCATTTTTCTCTTTTTAAAAACCAAAAAAAAAAATCTATAGATCTAAAATCTAAAATAAAATTACTAGCCCAAAAAAATTAGTCCAATAAACCAATTTTATCCCCCAAAAAAAAAACTGAACCTTTAAAAATTTTAAACAAAATAATTTGTCAATACTCAGCAGTGGAAAAAAAAAAAATAGGAAGCCCAAGGAATTCTCTCGTTAAGTATTTATCTCTGCTTTGTGACCGTCTTCCTCTCTTAGTAACTTGGATTGAATTTCTATTTAAATAGGTGTAGGGTTTTGGGGTTAAAACTTAAATGCCTATGAAAAGCACGTGGAAAGCCAACTCGATGGGTTTCTAAAACAGGGTTGCTCGACCGAGAGTTTTGTGAGTTATGGCTAAAAGCTTATGTCCAAAACCCAGTTTTTGTTTATCAATCAAGTCCTCATTATTGACTAAGATCTTCAAATTAACATTCTGAACATAATCTTCAGTCTTCAACCTTTGATACTAGTATACTATATATATGTTACAATGGAATATTGACCAACAATCAATCAATATATATATAAAAGCAGAGACCTCAACTGAGAGATCATGAGGTTCTGCCAAGTGGCACCCTTCTTTGATTTAGCCATTCAGCTTTTTATTTTTATTTTTTCTACTTCCATCTCATCATTTAACACTGCTACTCTACGTTTCTCTCAACTCTTCCACTTCCCCATTAATTCCCTAGGCTATTCAGAATTCTAAAACGTTTTTTTAGTTCTCTCAACTCTTCCACTTCCACGGTTATAAAATGCTTCAACGGTCTCAATGATGATGCAAAGCATGCCGCATCATATTTACGAGCATGGAAGTCTAAGCAAGTCAGGTGTGAAGTTAACAAGGCTGCACACCGAATGGCAAACAAGGTTGCATTGTTTCTGGATAGTCCTTCCATTTGGTTTTAGGATGTGCCTGATTGTATTGCTAATATTGTTGAAGTCTAATTCTCATCTGTAAGGACTAATTCGTAGTAATAGAATGCCCTCTTACCATCACTTCTATCTTCTTTTTTAGTTTCTCCTTTTTATATTTATTTTTTTTCCTTTCTAAAATTTTTAGTTTGTCAATGCCATTGCTAGCTTTGCATGATTAATCACAAGTATGCTATAGTGGTGATTCAAAAACATTGTTTTATTACTCACAGTTTTATAACTTAACATTTTGCTTGTGTAGGCTAGATAGTGCTCTAAATGTGACTAAATTCAAACATGGCAAGTGTTTAAAATATTGTTCTTTTTTGCCTTTTCGGAAAAGGCGTTGCATTCTTGGGTAAGTAAGAGGAAACACAAATACAATAGTTTATCAAATATGAACTAAATTTATTTATGATATAAAATTTATCTATATAAAACCAACAAGGAATTGGTCATTGAAGAAAGAAAAAAACAACACATGGTTAGGGTTTTGTTGTGTTGATATCAATGTAAGAGAAAAGTTAACGGATGCCTTAAGGGTTTAGGTTTATGATATATATATATATATATATATATATATATATATATATATATATTTTAATTACAAGAAAAGAAAAAAGTAACTGCTTTCAATAAAATTTTGCATTAGAATTTTTGTAAATCCCATTGTCCATACCCTAAATCTAATATATAGTTTACAATTTAGCCGTGTTGGGTGTTTTGTTGAATTACAGTCAAAAGAATAGGCATATATATATATATATATATATATATATATATATAAAAGGAAGTGACTTATGAAATCCCATAACAACGGCAATAGCAAGGAGTTCAAGCATATCCAAGTCCAATTATTCTCTCTTACTCCTTCACCAAAATTGCCTAAGTATCATCACAATTGAATTTTCCCTTTAAAGTCAAGCTTTTCTTTTATATCTTTCATTTTTATGTTCTTCATCAACTATCATATGTCAATATCAATAGTTTGTGACTAATATCCTTTTGCTGGTTGGTTAGGATTTGGTTTGCTTGTGATGAGAATGGGTGTTTGGGATTTTTAAATCTCTACAAAGTCCATAGATTTTTACACTTTTACTGGCAAACTTAGTAGATTTGGTTTTTAATGATAATAAAATTTGGTTTGTCTATTATTGTACACTTATACTGGCAAATTTCGTACATAAACTATGACTATTGTAACTAAGAATAATAGTATTGATGAATCCAATGAGTTATAAGATAATTTATTACAAAATATTTGAAAGAGACCTCATACGAGAAAGCATGAAGTTTTGCGAAGTGGTGTATTTTATGTAAAGAGAATTGATATTTTCTCAATTGTGCCACATCCAAGATAAGAATAAATTAATGGTCCATTTGAATTGAGGGGAATGGAGGGGGAGTAGAGTAGAATAGAGTAGATTTAGCACAAAATTAGTTTATTTTTAGCCAAATCTACTCTACTCTCCTCCACTCTCCCTCCTTCCCCCCTCCATCCAAACAGGCCATAAATATTGTTTTTTTTTAATATTTGATTCAATGTTTCAAGAGTTTTCTAATTAAAAAATAAATATTCTTTGTATCATTTGGTTCAATATTTCAAGACTTTTCATTCCTTACACATACACACAACACTCTTTAATTTGCATTTTAATTCATTATTTTTACCTCTTGCACTTCTACCCCTTTATATATACCTACTATAACCCTTCATGACATTCTACGTCAAATACACACAAACAAAAAACAATGTTATTTTCCTTCAATCTTTCAACTACACCTACCTAATTCTAACATTGTGTCTCATCTAATCCTAACCCGTATAAGTTGGCTACAACCAAGGAAGAGGGACTTGCATTTTATATTGAGTAACAACGACAATTGCGATTTTTATGTTAATGTCGGATGTTGTGGATTTGTGAGTTTTGTAAATGATGTGATTAACTGTTAGTGTTTAAGATGTGTATTTTGTTTTAGAATTAATGAGAAAGAGAAAAACACATTTTATATCAAATTTTATTCTATCATATTCCTCCAAAGTTTTTTTTTTCCTCATTACTTCAATTGAATAATTATAATAGATATGTGTGTGCAATTTATAATTGTTGTTTTTAATGATGAACTCATTATTAAGAAATTTCTATAACAATTATGCTATAATAATTATACAACATTTCCTAAAACTATCTTATATAAAATATTACAACATTATCTGTGCATCGCACGGGTAACTTACTAGTTATAAATAAATTTATGGGTAAAATGCAAAACTGACCCTCTAATTTTTTCAGATTCTATTCCAGTCCTTTAACTTTTAAGTTTATTCAATCAAAGCTTTTTTACCAACTTTTGTTATATGTTGTGGTTAATTTTTCAATTTTATAATTTTTTTTTCAAAAAGTTTTAACAAAAATTAATGGAAATGCCTTATTTGAAAAAATTTGAAACTTAGAGGATAGAAATGAACGAAAATAAAGTTAAAGGACTGAAATAAAATCTGAAAAAAGTTAGAGAGCCAGTTTAACATTTTAACCTAAATTTATCATTGAATTAGTCATCACTAAAAATCCCAAGAAACTCAAACTCCAAATACAACTCATAGAGGCCTCTCTCACCACAACTAACACAAGAATCCAACAATTGATGTGCCTAAGACCAAATTTGCCTTTTGTCTCTCTCTCTCTCTAAAACAACAAGAAAGCCACGCGTCTTTTTCTGTGTGAGGTATGACATACCTTATCATAAAAAAGGCGCAAGGTTGGTAAATGGCACAATCAATGTCATTAGAAAAAAAAAAAAAAAAAAAAATCAATGTCGGGCACACAGGACAGGAGTGGGATTTCTAAGTCATGATTCTATGTAACAGATAACATATGAACTTGGTGCACCTCAAATTCAACTCAAATATTATAGCATCCACCTAAAATTCAAGCAGCATATTATAAGTTATAGCAAGCAGCAAGCAGCAAGCAGCAAGGCAGATGACACTGTTGAGTCTAGATTTTAGGTTGGCAAATCATGAACAAAAGTGGCTTATATTTGCTTTGGAAGTGTATTTTTTTAGACAAGCATATCAAAGATTCAAGTTTCAATAAGTTTGATAGTTTTTGATAGCTAGTCAATCAATCCAGTAGCCAAGATTTCAATCAATCAAGCTGATTTTGGATCAATTGAAATGTGTCAGGTGAAAATCGTGAGTTCAGTCCATTCAGCCCATCAAGTGACTACGGTTTCATGCATCTAAGCCTAAAGTATATAAGAAAATCCTAGAGCAAGTGAAAAAATTTTAGAGAGCTACTGATTGTAAACTTGAAGGTACTATATTGGTGATCAAGCTTGAAGAAAATTCAAAATGGGTGGTGTTGAAGTTGTTGCATATTCCAAAAGTTAAAATGCTAAACCGAAAGTGTTTGAAGTTATGGACAGAGTTTCACATGCAACAAACTCGATAATTGGAGAGTCCATGAATTCAAAACTGTGTTGGGTAAATTTAGTGAGTACTACTAAATTGTAGCAATTTATTAGAATTTGGTAATTTTATTTTGTAAAACTTCAATTTGGTTAGTGGATTTGGTTTTGCCTCAAGGGTTGGTAAGGTCAAGCCCTCCTTGTGGTTTTACTTTGGAACCATATTATGTGGTATATTTCCGCTACATTTATTTTTGTTTTTAAAATATTGGTGTTATTCATGACTTAACCAAGAGTTGTTCATAAATGGATTAATCAACCATTTGGCCTTAAAATTGGTTAACCGTTGTTTTCGGGGTCTAAACAAACCAACAAAATCAATGAATGCAAGTGTCAATATACTCTCTAACTTTCCTTTGAACTTTCCTTTAACATTTGAGAAACGTCCATTATCCTAAGTCAGCAACAAGGACAAGTTTGTCTCTTCTCAATACACTTATGCATGCAGAACCAATCCTTCGTATGCATTGCACGTCGATTTTTCTACTGGGACACACTCTTTGTCTGGCTACAAATTAAAGCCATTCATTTGGGTGAAGCTAGAGGATAATACAAGCTTGCTTTCAAAGCATTGCTTTGGGAAAAAATGTTGAGCCTCTCTTATTTCTTTCTATTTCTTCTGATAAACATATCAGTGGTTGAAGTACTAGGGGTTGATAAATTTAGCAGAGATGACTTCCCACCTGACTTTGTGTTTGGTTCTGGGACCTCAGCTTATCAGGTCTGTTTATTAATTAATGGTTTCATACATTCTTTTCAATTTTTCCTTAAACATAACTTTAATATAGAAAAAAAAAAAAAAACAGTGCTATTTGTTTTGTTATTTCATTACTAACAGTTGTAAAGAATTGATGATTTCTAATAGATAATTAATATTCTCTCTATTACTTCTTATCCTTGAAAAAATGTCTATATATGAAAGGTTGAAGGTGCAGCAAATGAAGATGGGAGGGGGCCTAGCATATGGGATTCTTTTTCCCATTCTGGTAAAGCTTTTTTGTAATTAGTACTGTATTTTAAAGTCATATTCTAAACATTTTCCCCCAAAAAAGTAAATTAATGTTCTATTATAGTTATAACTAACTTGGTTAATAGCAACTAACATTTTTATGAAATAGTTTATTCCCCGTTATATGTTTATTAAATAAGGGTCTTGCTAACAAGTGCCCTTAGAATAATAGTTAACAATTTATTTTAAGGAAGTTTTGACATCACCTTTATGTGAAATGAAAAAAGTTGTCAAAATATTAATTACTTTTTCTTTTTCTTTTTTTCCATAAAAACATTTTTAAAATGGATTGTTAACCATTACCCTAAAGGCATCTGTTAGCATTTCCCGTTAAATAAAAATGAGATTATTTGCATTCAAATTGATTAGTACATCAAAAGTACTATTAGTGTAGTGACCCAAAAGGGGGTCTTGCATTTCATGGAATCCCACTTTACCTAGGGAGGCACATGAGGATGTGCTTATAAGGAATGCCCTCTCTTGTTGTGTATAAGGCCTTTTCACCAACACAACTTGGGGAAGAACAAAACATTGAGAGATGAAGAGAGCTTTAGGGCCGCCTAAAGAGGACAATATTATGCACACGGGGGCGAGACATGAATGATGGTATCAGAGCCGACCTGATAATCCCGTGTGGGCTCCGAAACACTACCTAACAAAGTGGGCCCTAATGAGGATGTTAGGGATTTAAGTGGGGGAGATTGTGATGCCCCAATTTGATTGATTGTGTGATATGTGTGGGTGTGTGATGAATCCTACATCGAACATTTACTGGGTAGAACTTGGTTTTATTAACAACTGCAAGGAGCCTCAATTGTGACTAGTTTTTTGAAGTATAGCGCAAATGTGGTTAGTGTTTTTCCTTGGAGCATTACAACGAAATAAAGGGGGAGGTAATTCCCCAATTTGATTGATTGTGTGATGTGTGTGAGTGTGTAATGAGTCTCACATCAGGTATTTACTGGGTTGAACTAGGCTTTATTAACAATTGCAAGAAGCCTCAATTGTGACTAATCCTTTTGAAGTATAACACAGATGTGGCTAGCATTTTTTCTTGGGTCATTACATATGGTATTAAAGCCAGGTTGGTAACCCCGTGTGGATTCGAAGACACCGCTCCACAAAGTGGGCCGTAACGAGGACGTTAGGGATTTAAGTGGGAGAGATTGTGATGCCACAATTTGATTGATTGTGTGATGTGTGTGTGTGTGTGATGAGTCCCACATCGGGTATTTACTGGGTTGAACTGAGCTTTATTAACAACGGCAAGGAGTTTCAATTGTGACTAGTTCTTTTGAAGTATAGTGTAAATGTGGCTAGCACTTTTTCTTAGGTCATTACAGATGGTATCAGAGCCATGCCCTAGCCAGAAGTGTGGGCCCCACACACGAGGACGTGTGTGCCCGTAAGGGGGGTGGATTGTAGTGACCCAAAAAGGGGGTCTTGCATTTCATGGAATCCCACATTGCCTATGGAAGTACATGGGGATGTGTTTATAAGGAATGCCTTCCTTTGTTGTGTATAAGGCCTTTTCCCCAGCGCAACCTGGGGAAGAACAAAACCTTAAGGGATTAAGAGAGCCTTCGAGCCTCCCAAAGAGGACAATATCATGCACACGGGGTCGGGGCGTGACAATTAGTTCTTATAGTAGTCCCATTTTTCAAGTTCTAGAAAATCAAGATCTCATCTATTCCATATAAAGTGAATGACTATATATCACGTGAATTGATAAAAGTTGAACTGAGATGAGATATAATTAAGCTAAGACTATTTAGACCCTATTGAAAGACAAGGCTTAAATAATTTAGAGGAGCAAAGGCAAGAGAGAGAGAAAAGGCAAGAGTTGCGTGGTTCAACCTGACACACGATAAAACTCTAGGGGCTACATCTTTATTGTGTTCTCAATTGTTGATTACAATGAATTCTAGTAAGATATATAAAAGAACTTGTATTAGCTCTACATGGACTTACAATATATTGGGCCTTTTGGGCCATTAGATTGATATAAACCCAATATCTTTAACAATATGCATAAATTAATCAACTTTGCTCATTAACCAATTATGAATTTAAATTTATTTTCAGTTAAGTAACCACAATAAATAAGTCACCAATAATAATCAAAGTGCAGTGAAGTAAATAACGTAGTCAACTAGGGACAAAGTGAAAAACCACTATGGGGATTAACACATTTTTAAATTTTCAGGTAAAACGCATGGAGCCAATGGTGACATAGCATGTGATCAGTATCACAAATACAAGGTATGTATAATAATTTTTTGGGTTTGACTTATTTTCAGTATTTTTTAGAAATAAATCTCCTTTTGTTTTAATGAGAGATTACCACATCCACCTTGCCATTGTATATTTAAAAGAAAAAGACATGTATATTTAAAAAGGTATTGGAGGTAGGCCAAATCTTAATCCTTTGTGTGTTATAGGGTGTGTGTAAAAGTATTTATCATTTACTATATTACCAATATCTGCACACGTAGTTTTTTCTACTTTTTAAATTTGAGATAGAGTGAAAACATAATTTAAACTTAGCTCCACTTTTTATAATACCATAATAAGTTATTAGTTGTCCCGAAAACTTAAGTTGTTAGAAAATGGTAAAAAAAAATTAATTATAACAAAACAAAAGTATTTTGCATGACAAATACACATTCCTTGATTGGTTGTGCTCTTCTTGATAGATACCAAATTATACGGTCCACGACATAACCAACTAATGATATGCCCATTTTATTTGAACCATCTAGTAATAGGAGTATGGTCTGTGTATGATAAGGTTGATCAACTCTTGCAGGATGATGTCCAGCTCATGGTGGACACAGGTTTAGAGGCCTATAGATTTTCTATCTCATGGTCAAGACTTATTCCAAGTATGATCACAAATTTCTTTCATTAACCGAACAAGAAGTGATTTAGTACTTTTCCTCATACTTAAGCTGCTTATTTTCTAATGTTTCAGATGGAAGAGGACCTGTCAATCCAAAGGGTCTACAATATTATAACAATCTTATCAATGAACTATCCAGCAATGGTTACTGTCCATTCTCATCATAAATGACAATGGTTCAATTTTCTTGGCATTGATTGAGTCCTTCTGTATGCTAATTTTTTTCTTGATTAAGCAGGAATCCAACCTCATGTTACATTACATCACAATGATTTCCCACAGGCATTGGAAGACAAGTATGGAGGATGGCTTAGTCGAGAAATGGTGTATGGTTCTCGTCCTTCATATCTATTGTAGACAACTATTATGCTGGAGTGTATATATCCACATTCTGTGTGGTAAGAAGAAATCTTGGCAAGGAATGTGATTTAATAATCTAGATGTGGATGCAGGAAAGACTTCACGGCATATGCAGATGTCTGCTTCAGGAATTTTGGTGACAGGGTGTTACATTGGGCTACTATGAATGAGGCCAATGTGTTCGCAATTGGGAGTTACAATGGGGGATATCTACCACCTGGGCATTGTTCTTCTCCATTTGGCATTAATTGCACCAGAGGCAACTCCTCAACTGAGCCATACTTGGCAACTCATCATATCTTGTTGGCGCATGCATCAGCTGCTAGATTATACAAGGAAAAGTACCAGGTACTATAGAAGCTATTCATTTCAAGTGGCTTGGTCAATTTAATGAATTAATCAATGTTTTGCCTTAGCCATATGATGTTCGAAATTGAAGATCACCTTTGTGCCTTTGTCCTATATTTTTACAATAACACATATCATGTTAAAAAAAAGTAAAATTGGGAACATATATATGAACAAATTGAGTGCGGGCAATGCAGAACCAGCAGCATGGATTTATAGGAATCAATCTCTTAGCTTTCTGGCTTCATCCTCTAACAAACAAAACTAAAGATGTTATTGCCACTCAAAGAGCCATGGACTTCCTGATTGGTTGGTAAGTTACATTTTCTCATCTTATTGGGGCATCTATGAAGTGTAATGTGAATATGGTATGGCCCTAAAGCAAGTAGTGATTCCAAACTTTGAGATTCTTTTGTTTTAGTATTTTCTGATTGTTTTTTAATGTGAAAACATCTGATTTTTTAATTTTTGGAATATAAGCTGTATATAAGCCAGGTTCAGAATTCATGATTTTTTAGGCTATCATGATCTGCTTGGCCTTGCAGGTATGCAGATCCCTTGGTTTATGGAGACTATCCCGATGTAATGAAAAAAAATGTAGGCTCAAGACTTCCGGCCTTCACCAACCTTGAATCAAATCTGGTTAAGGGCTCATTTGACTTTCTAGGATTAAATTACTATGCCATGATTTACATCAAGGATGACTCCAGCAAACTAAACATGGAGGTCAGAGACTTTGATGCAGACATGGCAGTGGGCTTGTCAGGTATGTTGTCAGGTATGTTGTATTAGATATAGACCCATCAAAATGGGGACTAATTTCACCAGTGATAATCTTCAGATTATAGCCTTTCTTAGCTTATAAATTCAACTCTGTTTGTCTATTGTTGAATTTTCCAATCTGGGATTCATTCTATTGTTTTATACATGATGGTCCTTAATAAATTCACCATTTCGTTACCTAGTCTTTAGAGATGAAACTGAAGTAGAATACTACTTGTCCTACTGTGCAGCTATTCAAAATGATACATCTGTAAATGAGGTGAGAACATGAGCACAGAAAGCAGAGATGGTTTACTTGTGAAGGTCATATTAGTGTAATACTAACTAGCCTATTTGACTCAGTTTCCAACTACGCCTTGGGCTTTGCAAGAACTGCTGGAGTATTTCAAGCAAGCTTATGGAAATCCTCCTATTTACATTCATGAGAATGGTCTCTCTCTCTCTCTCTCTCTCTCTCTCTCTCTCTCTCACACACACACACACAAACACACGTGTCCTCATGCATAAAGAGTTTGTTTGTATGTGTGCTTCTTCCTCCCTTGGAACTGAAGAATAATTCATCAAAGTAATGCTAGAGAGCATTTTGATAGAAACATTATTTTTAACTCACAGAATTTTCTTTTAATGATTTTAGTCCTCATGATATAAGTTTCTTTATATTAAAACTGAATCTTGCTTCCTCATTTTGAAACAAAAATATTAGGTTACTAAAGAGTGCATAATAAGCCTTTATTGGCAGACTTAGTAGCAAATGAGAAGAATTTCTTTTACATTATCTTCAATTTAATATTTGTAAAAGCTGTTGCTAGTTTTGGTACATGGACTTGATAGATGGACATAGAAATATACAGCCTACCATCACAATGTGGCAATTAATAATACATTATCTGAAACAACATTCAATTGGCAGCCTGCATAGAGGATCAATATCCATGAACAAATGTTTGATAGAATGTCAACTGTTTTACTCTCGCTTTCAAATGTTTGCACCATTCAAAGTAAAAGTGATCAAACAATGAACAAATGAGTTACTTAAAGAGAAAAACCCTAATTGAATCTTTCATATTTACTTCCATTGCCCTCTCAAATACCATTTGTTCTAACTTACGATTGTTGTTCATGTTTGGGGGTAGTAGGTAGATAAGTTCAAAATCCAAATTTATTCTCATTTTATGTGATCCTCTAATTGAGAAAATCTTTTTTTTTTAGGGAGACTTAATCTTGGTTGCAATGTTTTTGCAGGACAGAAAACACAACGCAATTCATCATTGGAAGATGAGCCAAGGGTGAACTACTTGCATGGACATATTGGGGCTTTGCTTGATGCACTGAGGTATGCCCATTTTCTATTGATTTCTGTTCAAATCTTGTTAAATAATCTAAAATTCTTTTAAATATTTCCTTCACTATAATCTAAGTTTCTGCAACTTTAGACATCCTGATCTTATCTCAGTGGTCACATCACAAATTAGAGAGATCACAAAAGAGGCTCAAAATAGTGAAATACTAATAGAACCCAAAACTTAATACATCAAAACAGTTCTCTAACTGTCTCTTGTCTAATACAAATAACACAGCAAGATATTTATCTTTTTCTACCACAACACATGCGGCAAGGAGATAAAATTTCATAAAACTGAACTCACTGTTGTCTAATTTTCCAACACAAAATTTTTCAAATTTATCACCTAAAGTCTTAAGTTGTGGCGTAGATTTAGTTGTCACACCAATTTAATATACATAATCATCACAATTAATTCCATTTTATACACTTGTAAAACTAGATTGATGGATTATCTGATATGTATATTCCTTTATGTTTTCCTCAAAACTGAATTAGCTAGCAAAATTTATTTGTACTAAAGACTAAAAGTCATCAGCTAATTTATACATTGGAGAGAATTATTATAAGTTGCTAAATGTTTCTTTGCATTGATACATGGTTTTTACTTCTCTGACATAATTTCCCCTTCTTTTTCTCTTTCTCCAATCTAATTTTGGAAGGAATGGATCAAATACAAGAGGCTATTTTCAATGGGCCTTCTTGGATGTATTAGAGTTATTGGATGGCTATGAATCAAGCTTTGGCCTTTACTACGTAGACTTGGATGATCCGGATTTAAAAAGGCAACCAAAGCTTTCTGCTCATTGGTACTCCCATTTCTTGAAGACTAAAGGTGTCAGCTCAGATGGGTTTATCAAACTTGAGAAGAATTTGACTGCATTTTCCCATGCTCACTTCTCTCGGTAGATTCTGCCATTCCTTGTTGCATAATGGTGTGCTAGTAGACTTGGTGGTACTGCTGTTTATTGTTTTCTAAAAGTATATTATTTACCATTATGCTACTTTAGAGCTTAATTTTTTCCAAATTTGTAATAAAATAACCTGTAAACTCCTTCAGTTTAAATTTCAAACAACATAATTCAGGTTTTTCTAACCTCATTCAGTCAGTCAAATGTGCACACAGGCATGCACACACACAGTTTTTAGTTGAAGAAAAAATGTTTAGAAGTAAATCTCCTTTATTCATAAGACAAACAATGGTAAAGCTAATCCTAGTGTGGGAGGAGTTTTGATTCAACTCTAACTATTGACATAAATGAAATGGTCATACCTGAGTGCAAATATTTCTTCAATGTTGTACAAGAAAAGAGAGATACTGAACTTTGTTACATACTGATACTGACAATCCTTTGTGTTTCCACAAGCAAGCTCAGCTTTTGGATGGTATTTTGGGGTGATAAACAAGATAGTTTATTGGACAAAGAGACTCTTCTCTCTGCTGTTCTAGGATTTGGAAGAAGCAGATTACACTGTACAGAACAGGAGCCAAAGCCAAAGTTCTCTTAGAACTATATGGGCTGGATCAAAATTTACAACAATAAATGATGCTAATCCCCTACGGAAATAAATAGCTATTAACTATATATGGTTAATTATTTGGATATTATTATTTTTTAATTATAAATATTAATATCTAATTTAAAAATAAATAAGAAAAAAAATTGATCAATTGAAAGGGGTCGGCTTTTCTGAAAAAATAGCTATTAATTGAAAATACCACAGTTTTAGAAATATTTTAAGTACAGCCCAAAATGATTCCTATAAAAAAGAAAAAGAACAAAAGAGAAAAGTCCAAAATTAAGAAAAAGAACAAAAGAGAAAAGTCCAAAATTTTAACTCATTTAAAAAGTCCATATTTAAGTTGCAATTGGAAATCCCCTACGGAAATAAATTTAGCGTCAAAATCAAATCACGCAGAAATTCATCTAATCTCCAAAATATCCAAAATATCTAAATTCCACAAGGTTCAAAAATAAATAAGAACCCCAATTAATTCCCCACAAAAGTATTTTTTTTAAATTAAATTTAAAAATTTTAACACATTATAAATTTCTTCAAGAACGTTCTTGAATCTCAATAGATATCCACCATGAGCAGAGGGATCATGTCCTAGCAACCTAATGGGCTAGAGGAAGCAAATTCCTCTGTCCACGCGTGGACTAGACCGATTGAAAAGATTGGAAGGCTGGGTCAGGCAAAAAGACGGGTATGACTCTCCTAGAAGAATGGACGTGTAGAAGCATCTCGATTAGTTTATACCATTTGTAATTGGTAACGAAAAGGATTGTTGATGCTCTGCTTGTACACAAGAAGTCGAATCCGGCTTTTTCTTTTGATTATTAGGAGTATGCCAGGTACTGCTTTTGGATGATCATAGGCCCTCAGATAATGATTGTGTCAGTGCATGATGACCCGAACTCTTAATGCCATAATGCCTTTCAAATCCTCCTAGCCATTATCCTACTGCAATAATTCTTGCTAAGAAGAATGCCCATGTTGTGGCAATTTTGCCCAGAAGGTAATGAGCTACTCCTACAGCACGTCCTTGGACAATGCTCAAGGCTCGAGGCTGAATAGCAGGAGCAACTTTTAATTTATTATGAGCCCAAACGATGGATTCAATAAGTTCTTGCTAATAACCACGTCCGTTGAATAGAAACATTAAACTAAAAGCCCATACAAAATGAGCACCTAGGAAAAAGAGGCCATATGCAGATAATGAGGAACCATAAGACTGAATTACCTGAGATGCCTGTGCCTATAAGAAATCGCGGAGCCACCCATTAATAGTAGTGGAACTCTCTCTCTCCTTTTTTGCTCGTGGAATATATATATATATATATATATATATATATATATATATATATATATATATATTATTGGTTTTGTCCGGCTCAGTATTAGTATTCTAAAAGGGAATGGCTCGTCGAGAAACAAAGAGAAGATGTGTACGAACGAGATATCCAGCAACAAGAAGAAGGAAAAGGATTGAATAGAGGAACTCCCGAACATTTTGCGATCTCAGATGTGTCGATATCAATGGTGACTCATTATTTCGATGAATTATTTTTTCGGACAGAAGAAAATTATGTAAACACTTACTCGAAATCTCACTTATCAGATTTCAATAGCGGCATCCAAAATGCCTATACAAATGCAATTCATTATTTCGGGATAAGAATGTATAACCAAAGAAAAGAAATCTTTTGAATGAATATGACTATAAATCTGAATAACTGATAAAAGAAAAAGAAAAAAAATGATATATATATATATATATATATATATATATAATAATAATGAACTAAAAGCCCAATAAGTGATAATTCACACATTCCTGTTGGGAGGTAACAGAAAAGACACTACAAGTTTGTATGGAACAAGAAACATATGGAATATCAACAAAGTGACTTACAATAAATCAATAAATTTAATATTCACACAACGTAAAAGACAAAGAAAGTAGGATAAATGTGTTGGCAAAAATGGCCAAGTACCATCTTTAGCTGAAATTACTAGTGCTCTACCATTGTTTCCGAAATAATTAGTGATCTACCACTATTTTGAAACTCGAGTTTGCGATGTAACTTGAGTCCTTCAAACTCGAGTTTGCTATGTAACTCGAAGTTGCAATTAAAATTTGCCACGGTGGCACCTGCTAAGTTGGATTTTTTAATCAAAAAATTCCTCGTGAAACTCGAGTTCTAAACTCAAGTTCTTTGTAATATAAAACTTGAGTTCTTTAAACTCTAGTTATGAGTAATGTGGAACTCGATTTCTCTAACAGCGAGTTCCACTTTAAGTAATAAACCCATCTTGGGGGACTGTTTGATTTAAGTACATTATGAACCTTGTTACAAGACATGATACAAACCATTATTGTGAAAATTTGACACATGGAAATATTATACATAACGTTCTTGTTATGAGAGAGTCATGAGATGTAACTAATAATCATATCAATTAAAAATTTTCACCTCTAATGATAGTTGTGTGGTTGATATATGATCCTTGAACAACATTAAGCTTGGTAAAATATACTAATTAGTAAAAGAATGATCATTGGTTCGTTGGATTTAGATATGTGAGACTTATTACTAGCCTGCTCCTCATCACGATAGTGACAAAACCATACCTTTTGTCAGAGCGTAAAAATGGAATGATTCAGTTGCACTTGTGGTAGCAGCATGGATTTTTCATGAAAGGGAATTATCCATTATAAGTAGATAAAACACTGCTCAGGCATAACTCTATCTATATCTAAGAATCAGCTACTAATTGGCCCAACTCAGATTTCGGGGAATATAAGGTTAGTCTATCTAATGAGCCTTTCTAAAAGGTCTTTTACCATAAATAGTAGATACTGATTACATATTTGAGCTCAATTACATAAACAGGCTTAAATCTTGAAAGAAACTCCCTTGATGAAGCTTACAATGAGTTCAATCTTGTCTTTTCCATGCATTCTCAAAGTCAAATGAAAAAAAAAAAATTGCGGCCATAAATTAAAGCTATGTGTTAGGACTCACGAATGG
Organism: Castanea sativa; assembly: GCF_040712315.1. Classification (NCBI taxonomy): domain Eukaryota; kingdom Viridiplantae; phylum Streptophyta; class Magnoliopsida; order Fagales; family Fagaceae; genus Castanea; species Castanea sativa. The sequence goes on along the minus strand of NC_134017.1, from coordinate 80,050,508 downwards.
ACACATCCAATAAGATTGTTTCTTTTTTAAGGAATCCAATAAGCAGCTAGAACTATGTTCTTTCTATATATATATATATATATGGAGAGAGAGAGAGAGAGAGAGAGTACTGCTAGGCTCCAACTAAACCAGAAGGAAAATGTTGAGGCTAGTTTTGCTGACAAGTTTAGCAGCACTAGTTTTAGGCACTGATAAATTTAGCAGAGATGATTTCCCACCTGACTTTGTGTTTGGGGCTGCTGCCTCAGCTTATCAGGTGATCACTTAAATTCCTTTTTGCTTCTTTATATGTGTTAAAGATTTTTTTTTTTGGTTTACTCATTCTAATGTAAAATAACAAGCTTCCAGCAAAAAAAAAAGGCAAAATGACAATCAAATATCTTTCATAATAGTTAAATTAAAAAAAAAAAAAATCTCTGATAATTACAAAATTTTCTTTATCTTATATATATATATATATATTTTTTTTTACAATTTTGTTTCTTCAATCGTTTGTGAAAGGTTGAAGGTGCAGCAAACCTAGATGGGAGGACACCCAGCATATGGGATACATTCGCCCATGCAGGTCACCATATGTTATTACATATTTTTATATTCAAATATTGTTTTAATTTGTATTAAAAAGTAAGGTAAATATTCTCTTGTAAACAACATTATTTACAAAAGTTGATGCATCGTGAAAGTACTTTAGGAATTGACAATTGCTTCCCAACAAATTTTTTCTTAAAATCCAACCTTTCTTGCCTTCTATCCAGAAAAAGAAAAATTATCCATCTAAAAGTTTATAAATCATTAAAAAAAATGAAAGAAACACTTTTAGGATCCAAAACCCAACAAAAACACAATTCGAAACAAAAAAGAAAAAAATTACATCAAAATACAAAATTCTCACCCTAATAACCAAAACAGAGAAAAGGTATCTCAATAATTTATGACAAACCAAAATTAAAATGAATATAAAGCCATAAGAGATAGAATTTGTAATAATTAATTACTCAAATAATTGGTAGACACATTCTAATACATAGAAAAGTTGAGTATGTTATGATTTAAACTCAAATTATCACTTCTAAAACAACTAAATATTAACCCAAATTTGATTAATACACACACGCACTAACCCAAACTAAATTCAAACCAAATTCAATAGAGAGTAGAGGTGGCAAAATTGGATACAACCCGCGATCTCGACACGACATGACACGAAATTAGTAGGTTATGGGTTGAGGCTTAATAAGTTAGTGTCATATTCGGGTTGACACGACTGACCCGTTTAATAAACGGATTGGGTTAGTGTCCAATTCTTGGAACCCGTTTGACCTGTTTGACCCGTTTAATTAAATGACATATTACCAATATACCCTTCAAACCTTAGATATATAAACTTATTAGTTAGTGTGATTTATTTTCTTTGACATATTATGATTGATTAGTTGTGATATTGAGATATATTTTAATTTTGAATGATTATTTGTGGTGCAATTACTCGTTAGTTTTGAATTTTATATTATATATATATATATATATATATATATATATTAGTTTTCATAATCCATATCAATTTGGTTAATACTAAATTTTTTTTTTCATTTCAATAAAATTTGATAAATAGGTCGACATTATTAACCCGTTTAATAAATGAATTGTGTTAGGACTGAAGAATCTTGACCCATTTAATAAATATGTTGGGTTAGTATTGACCCATATAGTCAAATATTTATAAATCGATATGACACAAATTCGACGCGCGAACATGAATTGCCACCCCTAAGAGAAAGAGCCTATGGCGGGAAATTCAAACACCAAAAGGTATCAACCCGAAACAAAATTGCAAGAAAGAATACAAAATTCACCACAAATGTGGCAAAAAAAAAAAAATCAGATCCGCCCAAAAAAGAAGAAGAAGAAAATCAAATAAAGAGAGAAGGAAAGAGCAATCACATTTTTTGTTGTAGGAAAAACCTGAAATAAAAAGATGAAGAAAAGTCAAAATAAGGAATTTATAGAAAAGAAGATGGGGGAGAAGAATAGTCAAAATAGCTAGGGAGATGAAGAGTTGGAGTAACAGTAGGGGTGGCAATTCGTGTTCGCGTGTCGGGTTCGTGTCGTGTCAATTCATACATATCCGACTATATGGGTCAACACTAACCCGACATGTTAATTAAACGGGTTAAGATTCCTCAACCCTAACACAACCCATTTATTAAATGGGTCAATTGTGTCGACATGTTTATCCGATTTTATCAAAATGAAGAAAAATATTTATGAAAAAATAAGCAAATAAATATTTTAAATATGAAATTCAGAGCTAATGAGTAATTATATCACAAATAATCATTCAAAACTAAAACATATTTCAATATTATAAATAATCAATAACAATACGACAAAGAAAATAAACTACAACAACTAATAAGTTTATATACTCATAATTTGAATGGTATATTGGTAAAATTTCATTTAATTAAACGGGTCAAACGGGTTCTATAAGTTGAACCCTAACCCAACCCATTTATCAAACGGGTTAGTTGTGTCAACCCGAATATGATACGAACCCATTAAGCCTCAACCCATAACCTGTTAATTTCGTATCGTGTCGTGTCGGGTTCGCGGGTCATGTCAAATTTTGCCACCCCTAAGTAATAGTAATGATAAAGTGAAGAATTATAGGGAAGAATAAGAGTTAAGAAAGGGAGAAGAGTTGGATAACTGATAGGGAGACGAAAAGTCAAAAAACTAAAATTAATTACTAAATTTAATTATTATATACTGTATAGATATTATTATTTAAAATTAATATGACCAAAAAATAGAAAAATTTATTGGTAAAAGGAGTGAAGTGACCGATGACATGGCACCATAAGAGTGTTGTAAAAATAAAAGGAAAAATAAATTGCCTAATTTGTCCAAGAAAAACTAAATCTATGACATTATCCTTTTTTTTTTTTTTTTTGATCTTGGGGACACTTAATGGTTATACACTTATGAAGGTGAGAACTATATTTTGTCTTTTTCTTTTTTATATATGAAGACCAAAGGTACAATTGTTTCTCAAAATAAAATAAAAAAAGACCAAAGGTACAATTTGTCTTTTTCATTATCTTTTTGTCAACATAACTTCAGGCTTAAGCTTCTCTGTCTCTCTCTCTTTTAGGCAAGTAATCTATCTTACACATCTCATGTTGTAAGTAATTTAAGGCATGAACAAGCATAAGACTATCTATTTCCCTTTTTTTTTCCTTCCTTCTGGGGTTGGGGGCTGTTTGGTTTAAGTACATTATGAACCATGTAACAAGACATGATACAAACCGTTATTGTGAAAATTTGACACATGGAAATATATCCATAACATTCTTATTATGAGAGAAAGTCATGAGATGTAACTAACAATTGTATCAATTAAAAATTTTCCCCTATAATGATAGTTGTAAGTGTGATTGATATGATCCCTGAACCACATTAAGCTTGGTGAAATATACTAATTACTAAAAGAATGATCATTGTCTGTTGAACTTAGGTATGTGAGACTTATTACAAGCCTGCTCCTTGTTACAAAACCATACCCTTTTGTCAGAATTTGAAAATGGAATGATTCATAGAAGAAAAAAACAAGCCTTTTTTTTTTCATGAAATTGAATTATCCATTATAAGTGGATAAAACATTGCTGAGACTTATTTCTGTCTATATCTGAGAATCAGGAGCTTAATTGGCCCAACTCATATTTCAGGGAATATGCATGGAGCCAGTGGGGACATAGCATGTGATGAGTATCATAAATATAAGGTCAGTCTAAAAGATCTTTTACCATAAATACTAATTACATATTTGAGGTCAATTAATCATCTTATTGTTTGCACAGGAAGCTAATGATTCTTTCTGTCTGATATTTCTTGTAACAATTATATGGTTATGTCCTAACCAACCAAGCATAATCAACTCACTGTCAAAAACACACCTTCTATGTACGATTACATTCGTTTAACTATGCAGAAAGATGTCCAGCTCATGGAAGACACGGGTTTAGAAGCCTATAGGTTTTCCATATCATGGTCAAGGCTTATCCCAAGTATGATCACATAATTGGCACTCACTTTAACTAAAAAAAGACATAAGCTATTTCTGATTCTTTCTCTCACACTTGAACTTCTGGTGGTCTCTGATTCAGATGGAAGAGGAGCTGTTAATCCAAAGGGTTTGCAATATTACAACAAGCTCATCAATGAGCTAATCAGCCATGGTTATAGCCAGCTTCTATCATAGATGTTCTTAATGCCAATTTCTTGATAATGCAGCCATTTTTTCATTAAAAAAGAAAAAAAGAAAAAAAAGTGGGGGGGGGGGGGGTAATTCCAAGAAGCTAATATAAAAATGTGTTCCCTTATCTGATGTATTTCACTTCTTGATTTCACACAGGAATACAACCACATGTAACATTACACCACACTGATCTTCCTCAAGCACTTGAAGATGAGTATGGAGGATGGGTTAGTCGGAAGATTGTGTATGGTTCCCAACCCTTGTCCATCATACACCACTTCTTTGCACTTAAAAGTATATACATTCCTTGCACTAAGCACAAATAATTGCTAGGAATGTGACTCAATAACGAGATTTGGATGCAGGAAAGACTTCACCGCATATGCAGATGTGTGCTTCAGGAAGTTTGGTGACAGGATTTCATATTGGACTACTATGAATGAGGCCAATGTGTTCGTGCTTGCCGGTTATGATACTGGATCTCTTCCACCTCAGCGATGTTCACCTCCATATGGTGGTAACTGCTCTATAGGAAACTCCTCAACTGAGCCATACATGGCAGCTCATCATATTCTGCTGGCACATGCATCAGCTGCTAGATTATACAAGGAACGATACCAGGTATGATTAAATCTGTTCATTGTCAGAATTTTGACCAATGTAGCAAATATCTAAATTGCCTACTGTTTGATGTTCAAGGGCAATTATCATGCTTGAGCATCCCAGCATGATCAAAAATCCACTACTTCTTTGTACAGCATTTAGGCCTTCATTTTTCATTTGGGAAACATGAATTTGAACGTTATGACTATATATCAAAATGCCATTTTAGAGAAACTATGGGCAATGCAGGACAAGCAGCATGGTTTTATAGGGCTCAATGTCTTTTCCTATTGGTTCATTCCTCTAACAAATAGTACTGAAGATAAAATTGCCACTCAAAGAGCCAACGATTTTTACTTGGGTTGGTAAGTTCTAGTATCATGTATATGAAGTGGTATCTGTTTTCTTTCATTTGTTTGTGTGATTGTCTATCTATTGGGCTTTCATCATCTTAGTCTGGATTCTGTCAAGTCTAATGTCTTTCTAAGAAGGCACAAGAAATAAAAGTTTTTTGCGGATTTTGTTTTGCCCTATAAAAACTACTCATGTCCAATTTCCTTTAGTAAGCTGCAAATGAATTGGATCTCAGAATTTATTCAAACTTTTGGCAACCGTTCCTGGCTTTGTGCTGCAGGTTTGTGGATCCCTTGGTATTTGGAGACTATCCTCAGACCATGAAAAAGATTGTAGGCTCTAGACTTCCATCCTTTACCTATGCTGAATCCAGTCAGGTTAAGGGTTCATTTGACTTCATTGGAGTGAATCATTACATCACAATGTATGTCAATGATAACCCGAACAGCCTAAATATGGAAGATAGAGATGTTTGGGCAGACATGGCGGTACAGTTTACAAGTATGTTTTTGACACATTGTTGAGATTTTAGTGGAATAGGTTGATAATGATAAACAAATGAACAAAAACCATTAAGTTTAAAACTAATTTCAGCGAGTATTACATTAATTTGTTTTAGTTTGATTGACAAAACTTCCATATTTTCCGTACTGCATTGGATACACGTCCTGTATTTCTTGCCACACTGAAGTCTTGGCCAATGTAACCTGTTTGTTAAGCAGTTGTAGTTGTGCTCATCCAGTTTAGATATGGAATTGAAATAACTCACTAGTTTTTGGTTGTGGCAGGAATTCGAAATGATACATCCATATTTGAGGTGAGAGGCTGAGCATAAAAATTTAAGGCAGTTTGATTTTTCTTGTTATTTTAGTTCTTTACTAATCAGCTTGTTTGACGCAGTATCCAATTGCACCCTGGGGTCTGCAAGGAATCCTGGAGTATATCAAGCAATTTTATGGCAACCCTCCTGTTTACATTCATGAAAATGGTCTCTCTCTCTCTCTCTCTCTCTGTGTGTTAGCAGTAGCACAACAGATCATTTCAGCTTCATTGTAGTATTACAAGACATGATAATTTGCTTTTCATTTTGTCAAAGTAGTTCTTTACAATAATTTTTGCATTAGTATATTTAGCCTCTGATTCCACGGTTTGAATTTGGTCACAGTTTCACTTAAAAAAGACCAATGATAAGTTTTACTAAATTGTAACTGGGCAGCAAAATCACTTGTCAAAATATATTTTCCCAAGCTGTAGACTTGCGTTGCAAATATATAAAGTATTAAATTCTCCTTCCATTTTAACTTCTTTTTTTTAATTTCATTTTTGGAGCAGTTATGTCAATTTTTATAGAGATAATAGCTGGATGTGGAATCAGGAAAACATCCTCTTCAGGAAGAATGGAAATCAAATTGCAGAGAAGAAAAAAGAAAAGATTATGAGAAGCCATATGAGAGTATGATTTGGAAGTATGCTGCAATACACAAGGCTATTGTGGCAGAATGCGACAAACTTTTAATAGATTATTGAAATATCTATTGGTAGGAATAGTTAAAGTATCATAATGCACAAACTAATGGTTTGGCACAGTTTGAAAAAAATCAAACATTGCATTGATAGAATTAACTAAAACTATAGAAAAGTTTCAACTTTTCTTCATGTTTCTAGATGAAATATTGCTCATTCTTTCTTTGGGCATACTCTTCTAGTATAGAGCTTGCATAGGTTGGTCATCCAATTGAGGAAATCTGACATGACTTGTATCTCTCTGCAGGTCAACGAACAAGACATAATTCAACACTGGAAGACTGGCCTAGGGTAAAATATTTACATGGATATATTGGCAGTTTGCTTGATGCATTGAGGTATGTATGTAGACCTTATATAAACCTAATACATGATGATGTGAGAGTCTTGTCATAATTTTCATTGAGTTATTTGCAGTCCTTGACAGAAATTTCTATTTGCATACCTAGTGGCTCATGATTTGATGATTCCATTTCACATATATACTGAATTCAAAAATAAGATTAATGTAGATGTTATGACCTAATATGTGTAATATATTTTCTGGAAAGAGAGTTTGATGTAACTAATTAGTGCTACAAAATCAAATGGAATTAGTTGCTTCACTTGATCAATTTTTTTTTTTTTTGAGAAAATTCACTTGATCAATTAAAAGGGTACCATGATATGTAGATTCCAATTATCTCATCTAGTAATGTCTCTCATTGTCAAATAAACCAATATGAGATGGATGCCATTCGTTTCAAAGTCTACTATATCTACAATAAAAATCATATGATAGGTCTTAATTATATTTCCGGTTGTTTCTTTTTAATTGATACATGGTCACTAAAATTGGATGTGATTACTTTTCTCTCACTACTCTTAAAATCTTGGAAGGAATGGATCAAATACAAGAGGTTATTTTACATGGTCCTTCTTGGATTTATTTGAAATGTTGGATGGCTATGAATCAAGCTACGGCCTATACTTCGTGGATTTGGATGACCCGGATTTAAAAAGACAACCTAAGCTCTCTGCTCATTGGTACTCCAATTTCTTGAAGGGAAAAAACATCAGTTCTGATGGATATATTGAACTTCAGAAGAATATATCTGCAGTTTCTCCTTATTTCCTTGAGTAGATTATACTTTGTACATGTACTTTGTATATGGTTTGTTTATTATTCTTTTTCTCTTCTTTTTTTTTTTTGTCAAAGTATATGAACCAACAGTGTGCTGCTTTGTAGTAATTTTTAATTTGTACACAAAATGGTATATAGATATCTTTGATATCTTTGCTGACAATTTCAAGGACAACGACTATTCACTTCTTCAAAAGTCATCTACTTTGATACGTGGAGATCTCTAGTACAATGCATTACACAAGGCCTTATCTCCACGTGTGTTTGGCTAAGTTATATTTTGGTAGCTTATTTATCAGGGAGTATTGGATTGAATGAATGTGCAAATGAACCAAAATGGGTTAAAAGTATGAACTTTTTTACATTTTCTTGTGCGGTTTGTCAGAAACTGAAGATGGCAACGCTGGGTAGTGCAAGGGAGGATGACCAACTCTTGTGAGTTCTTGTTTTGGTCCAAAAAATTACAGGCTTATTTTATGGTGCTTTTGTTGCTAAATAAAATTTTTGGACAAAATTTATCACTTTTGGCAACCCATGGTTCACATGAGTCCACTGCTAACATCATTTTTATCGTGCATCAATCAAATAAACCAAGTCAAAAAATTATGAAATATATATATATCTGAAATTTTTTTTCTCACTCAAATTATTATTTCAATTAATAAAAATATAGGGGTAAATTTCACTAACATATCCTGAGGTTTTGACTAAAACCAACTAGGTCCAAGACTTTTCAAAACTATCCAGTTTGGTCCCTAAAGCCAACTTAGTCCCTAAACAGTTAGTTATTTTTTCTCAACTGTTTAAGGGGCTAAACTGGCTTTAAGGACCAAATTGGTTAGTTTTGAAAAGTCTTGAACTTGGTTGTCATTAGCACAAACTTCAGATGGTGTAAATGGAATTTACCCAATATATAGATATAGAGTACTTGGTTGCAGTTAATCCAAGTAGAGGCTTATAATACCAAGCATAGAGTGCAATTCAATCCTGTCTTTACCATGCTTTCTCAAAGTCAAATTTAAAAAAAAAAAAAAAATCTGGCCATAAATTAAAGCTATGTGTATGAGGTAGGACCGTAGGACTCATAAATGGACAAATCCAATAAGATTCTTTTTTTTTAAAGGAATCCAATAGGCATCTAAAACTTTGTTGCGTACGTTCTTTAACAACGTATAAGTATATAGAGAGAGAGAGTACTGCGAGCCCCTACTAAAACAGGAGGAAAATGTTGAGGCTAGTTTTGCTGACAAGTTTAGCAGCACTAGTTTTAGGCACTGATACATTTAGCAGAGATGATTTCCCACCTGACTTTGTGTTTGGTGCTGCTTCCTCAGCTTATCAGGTAATCACTTAAATTCCTGTTGGTTCTTTTTACGTGATAATTATATATATATATATATATATATATATATATATATATATATATATTGGTTTACTCATTCTAATGTAAAATAACAAGTAAATATCTTTTTTTATTATTTATATTATTTTTGTTTCTTCAATCGTTTGTGAAAGATTGAAGGTGCAGCAAACGTAGATGGAAGGACCCCCAGCATATGGGATACATTCGCTCACGCAGGTCAGCATATGTTAATATATAATTTTATATTCAAATATTGTTATGTTTTATAGTGAAAATATTCATTTGTAGACAAACATTATTTACAAAAGTTTATGCACGCGTGAAAGTACTTTAGGAACTGACAATTACTTCCAAAAACAGACTTTCTTAAAATCCAAACTTTCTCAATTCAAATAATAATAATAATTATTGCCTATCAACATTTATAAATCAAGGAAAAAAAATGAAACAAACACTTTTAGGACCCACCAAATTCAAGAGAGAGGGGGCTTGTGACGGGGAATCCGAACACCAAAATGTATTAACCTAAAACAAAACTGCAAGAAAGAATAAGAAATTCACCACAAATGTGGGAAAAACAATAATAAATCCACCAAAAAATAAAAAGAAGAAGAAAATTGAATAAAGAGAGAGGGAAAGAAAAATTGACTTTTTTGTTTTAGGAAGAACATGGAATGGATGGGAGAGAGGTATAGAGGAAGTAATAGGAATTTATAGAAAAGAAGATGGGGGAGAAGAAGAGTCAAGATAGGGAGATAAAGAGTTGGAGGAACAATAATGCTAAAGTGAAGATTTATGGGAAGAATAAGAGTTAAGAAAGAGAGAAAAGTTGGAAAACTAAACCAAAATTAATTACTAAACCTACATTATTATATGCAGCATAGGTATTTTTTTATTATTAAATATTATCAAAAAAGAGGAAAAATTGTTGGTAAAAGGAGTGGAGTGGCTGATGACATGTTGGAATAAGAGTTTTGCAAAAGTAAAAGGAAAAACAAATAGCCTAATGTGTCCAAGAAAAATTAACTCTAATACATTATCCTTTATTTTAAAGCTTGGGGCTCCTTAGGAGGAAGCTATAGTTATATATTTATGAAGATGAGAACTACATTTTGTTTTTTTCTTTTTACCTATGAAGAACAAATGTACAATTTGTCTTTTTCGTCAGGCTTAATTAGCTTCTCTGTCTGTCTCTCGTTTGGGTGAGTAATCTCTCTTACACATCTCATCTTGTAAGTAACTTAAGGCATGAACAAGCGCAGGGGCAAGGGGGCTGTTTAGTTTAAAGTACATTCAGAACTTGGTTACAAGACATGATACAAACCGTTATTGTGAAAATTTTGACACATGAAAATATATACGTCACATTGTTATGAGAGAAAGTCATGAGATTTAACTAATAATTCTATCAATAAAAAAAAATCATCTAAAATGATGGTTGTAAGTGTAATTGATTTGATCCTTGAACAACATTAGCTTGGTGAAATATACTAATTAGTAAAAGAATGATCATTGGTCTGTTGGGCTTAGATATGTGAGACTTGTTACTGCCTGCTCCTTTTCATTAAACCATGCATTTTTGTCAGAACTTAAAAATGGAACGATTCAGTTGCACTTGTGGTAGCAGCATATTTGATAAAACATTGCTGAGACATAGCTGTCTATATCTGAGAATCGGCTGCCTAATTGGCCCAACTCATATTTCAGGGAATATGCATGGAGACAGTGGGGACATAGCATGTGATGGGTACCATAAATACAAGGTCAGTCTATGTAATGAGCCTTACTTAAAGGTCTTTAACCATAAGTACCGATCACATATTTAAGCTCAATTAATCATCTTTTGATTTACACATGAAGCTAACGATTCTCTCTGTCTGATATTTCTTGTAACAACTATATGGTTATGTCCTAACCAAGCAAGCATAATCAACTGTCAAAAACACACCTTATGATCTTTTATCTATGACTACATTCGTTTAATTCTGCAGGAGGATGTTCAGCTCATGAAAGACACAGGTTTAGAAGCCTATAGGTTTTCCATATCATGGTCACGGCTTATCCCAAGTATGATCACATAACTGTCACTCACTTTAACTAAACAAAAAATAAGTTATTTCTGGTTCTTTCTCTCATGCTTAAACTTCTGATGGTCTTAACTTTCAGGTGGAAGAGGAGCAGTTAATCCAAAGGGTTTGCAATATTACAACAATTTCATCAATGAGCTAATCAACCACGGTTATAGCCAGCATCCATCATTGATGTTGATAATGCCATTTTCTTAACAATGCAGGCGTTTTTTTTTTTTCCATTTTAAACAAGGAAGAAAAAAATTACTTCCAAGAAGCTAATATTAAAATGAGTTTCCTCTAGCTGAGATTCTTCTCCTCTTGATTGCACACAGGAATACAACCACATGTTACATTACACCATGCTGATCTTCCTCAAGCACTTGAAGACGAGTATGGAGGATGGGTTAGTCGGAAGATTGTGTATGGTTCTGTACCCTTTTCCATCATACGCCACTTTCACTTAAAAGTATATACATTTCCTTCACTTAGCACAAATCTTTGCTAGGAGTGTGAATTAATAATTAGATCTGGATGCAGGAAAGACTTCACAGCATATGCAGATGTGTGCTTCAGAAAGTTTGGTGACAGGGTTTCACATTGGACTACTTTGAATGAGGCCAATGTGTTTGTGCTTGCGGGTTACGATAATGGACTTCTGCCTCCTCAGCGATGTTCACCTCCATATGGAGTTAACTGCTCTACAGGCAACTCCTCAACTGAACCGTACATGGCAGCTCATCATATCCTGCTGGCACATGCTTCAGCTGCTAGCTTGTACAAGAAAAGATACCAGGTATGATTCAATCTGTTCGTCGTCAGCATTTTGACCAATGTAGCAAATATATAAATTGTCCTATTATTTGACGTTCAAGGACAATCATCATGCTTGATCATCCCAGCATGTTTAAAAATTCACTACTTTTTTTCATTTAGGCCTTCATTTTTCATTTGAGAAACATGAATTTGAATGTTATGACTATATATATATATATATATATATATATATATATATATATATATATATATATATATATTAAAGTGCCAATTTAGAGAAACTGTGGGCGATGCAGGACAAGCAGCATGGTGTTATAGGGCTGAATGTCTTTGCCTATTGGTTAGTTCCTCGAACAAACAGTACTGAAGATAAAATTGCCACTCAAAGAGCCAACGACTTTTTCTTGGGTTGGTAAGTTCTAATTTATTGTATGAAGTGGTATCTGTTTTCTTTCATTTGGTTGTGTGATTGTCTATCTCTTCAGCTTTCGTCATTTTAGTCTGGAATCAGTCAATTCTAATGTCTTTCTGAGAAGGCATGAGAAATAAAAGTTATCATACAATTTTGTGGATTTCGTTTTGCCCTGTAAAAACTTCTCATGTCCAATTTACTTTAGTAATCTGCAAATGAATTGGAGCTCAGAATTTATTCAAGCTTTTGGCAACCATTCTTTGCTTTGTGCTGCAGGTTTGTGAATCCCTTGGTATTTGGAGACTATCCTCAGACCTTGAAAAAGATTGTAGGCTCTAGACTTCCGTCCTTTACCTATGCTGAATCCAGTCAGGTTAAGGGTTCATTTGACTTCATTGGAATAAATCATTACGTCACAATGTATGTCAAGGATAACCCAAGCAGCGTAAATACAGATAGAGATGTTATGGCAGACATGGCGGTACATTTAACAAGTATGTTTTTGACACATTGTTGGGATTTTAGTGGAATAGGTTGATAATGACGGACAAATCAAACAAAAATTATTAACTTTAAAACTATATTCAGCTTGGATTTCATTACTTTGTTTTAGTTTGATTGAGCTTACAAAGTCAATTCTGATCACCCATCTATGAATTAGGCTTCATTCTAATATTTGTTTATGGTGTCCTGTATTTCTTGACACGTGAAGTCTTGGCGAATTTAACCTGTGTTAAGCAGTTGTAGCTATGCTCATCTAGTTTAGATATGGAGCTGAAATAACTCACTAATTTTTTGGTTGTGGCAGGCATTCGAAATGATACATCGGCATTTGAGGTGAGAGGCTGAACATAAAAGTTTAAGGCCAGTTTGCTTTTACTGGTTATTTCAGTGCATTACTAATCAGTTTGTTTGACTCAGTATGCAATCGTACCCTGGGGTCTGCAAGGAATCCTGGAGTATATCAAGCAAGCTTATGGCAACCCTCCTGTTTACATTCATGAAAATGGTCTCTCTCTCTCTCTGCATGCGTGCATGCACTCCTTTAACTGTGATAATTTGTTAAAAGTAGCAGTATCGATCATTTCAGCTGCCATGTAGTATTATAATTTGTAAGGCATGATAATTTGCTTTTGTCTTGTCAAAATAGTTCTTTACAAGAATTTTTGTGTTAGTACATTTGACCACATAGTCCACACTGAGAATTTGATCGTAGTTTCACTTAAAAAGGATCAATGATAAATATTACTAAATTTTAACGTGACAGCAAAATCAATTGTCAAAGTATATTTTCGCAAGCTGTAGACTTGCATTGCAAATAAATAAATCTTTATTAAGTATAAACATTTCCTTCCATTTTAACTTCTTTTTTAATTTCATTTTTGGAGCAGTTATGTCAATTTTTATAGAGATACTCAGTAGCTGGATGTAGAATCATGGAAATCATCATCTAAGGGATGAATATAAATCAAATTGGAGCCAAAAAAAAAAAAAAAAAAAAAAAAAAAGAACAAAAAAAAAATGTTCACTATGAGAGTATGATTTGGATGTATGCTGCAATACACAGGGCAACTGTGGCAGAATGTGACAAATATTTAATAAATTATTGATATATCTATTGGTAGGAATATTTAAAGTATCATAATGCACAAATTAATGGTTTTTAACAGTTTGAAATAATCAACCAATTCATTGAAAGAATAACTAAAATTTATAGAAAAGTTTCAAATTTTCTTCTTGTTGCTAGTTGAAATATTGCTCATTCTTCCTTTGGGAATACTCTTCTAGCATAGAGCTTGCATTAGGTTGGTACTTCATCTAATTGAGGAAATCTAACACGGCATATATCTCTCTGCAGGTCAACGAACAAGACGTAATTCAACACTGGAAGACTGGCCTAGGGTAAAATATTTGCATGGATACATAGGCGGTTTGCTTGATGCAGTGAGGTATGTTTGTAGATCTTATATAAACCTTTTTATTTTGGTAAACAAAAAATGGGTAGAGGGGAGTGACCAATGTAGCTTGCCTACCTGAGTGTAACTATAGTAGCACCCTACTCGCTCCCAGACGAGACCTCATACTCTCGGTCTGTGAGAAACTCACTTATTATTTTGAGAGTCTTGTCATAATTGTATTTGAGTTGTTTGCAATCCTTGACATCTTATACAGAAATTTCTATTTGCTGTTAGGTATATTTGGCAATATAATTTTGATAGATAATCAGCTAGACATTAGTGACTCACAATTTGATGATTCCATTTTACATATTTACTGAATTAAAAAATCAGAATATTGCTTATGTTATGTACTAATATGTGCATTATCTTTTCCTGAAAGGGGGCTAGATGTGACTAATTAGTGCTAATTTATCAAATGAATTAGTTGCTTCACTAGATGTATTAAAAGGGTGTCATGATATGTGGATTCAGACATCTCATCTAGTAAAGTCCTTTATTGTCAAAAAAAATATTCATCTTGAAGTGAATGCCATATGTTTCAAAGTTTATTATATCTACAAAAAAAAAAGTATACGATAGGTCTTAATTATATTTCTGGTTGTTTCTTTTTAATTGATACAGTTACTAAAATTTGATGTGATTACTTTTCTCTCACTATTCTTAAAATCTTTGAAGGAATGGAACAAATACAAGAGGTTATTTCACATGGTCCTTCTTGGATTTATTTGAAATGTTGGATGGCTATGAATCAAGCTATGGCCTATACTTCGTGGATTTGGATGACCCGAATTTAAAAAGACAACCTAAGCTCTCTGCTCATTGGTACTCCAATTTCTTGAAGGGAAAAAACATCAGTTCAGATGGATATATTGAACTTCAGAAGAATATATCTGCAGTTTCTACCAACTTTCAGTAGAATCTGCTTTCTACATTTACTGTATAACAGTTTCGTGTAATATTCTTCTTGTTTATTATTTTTGCCAAAGCATATGAATAACCAGTGTTCTGCTTTGTAGCAATTTTTCATTTTTATACTATAATGTTTAAATTTCTTTAATGCTTAATATAATTAGTGTGAGAGATAGAGACCCTTTATAATATTGCTGAAGGTTTTTTAAAGACAACTATTCACTTCTTCAAAATCCATCTACCATGGTAAGTGGAGATCTGTAGTAGCATAATGGTCTTCTCGGAGCCTCTTTTTCTGCTAGTGTTTTTGGCTAGCTTATATTTTGGAATGGAATGCTCTTTTAAGGGAAAATATATTTACAAATTAGAAGGGCAAAAATATCATATATGGCAATAAATAGAAATTCATTTAAAGAAAATTATCTATCAAATTTGTCCATTCTGTCTAAACATTCCCACCAAACAAATAAGGAAACAAAGGAGAAAGAAAGGTGCAATTTATTTGTGATCTTGATCATGACATGATTCCTTAATCAAACCACTGATGAATTATCTAAACTCATACTCTCCTATTCTTTCTAATCTCCTCAACAACAATATAGAATGGTATCCTCTTACTTATCAAAAAATATAAATGGTATCCTTTTGAACCAAGAAAAAAAAAATAGAAGCTTCATTATCAATTTCTTCAATTATACAAAAGGAGTTGGAGACAGTTACATAAGCACATATAAACTTTAGCTGACCCTAGTGGAGGCTTAAGCAAGTGCCACCAACCCAACGTATAGTATGCCAGTCATGCCTAATTTAAGAACAGGACAAAATCACTCATGCACACCATTTACTTGTTATGGTCTCTAATAACCTGAATAACTTAGAGCAGAACAATGAACAATCTATCATGGTATTTACAATTTCCTGACTCCTCTCTAGCCAATCAACCATAATTTACTTGCCTGCATCATGGTTTATCTTCCACAAATATAACTTAAGAAGAGAATAAAACAAGCTCTTTTTTGTTGGATCACAATAATAAATTTCCTTTCTTATTCTCTTGAGCTCTCTGCTCCAAGTGAATCTAGCTAATATGCCGGTACTGCATATTCTTAACAGAAAGGGATAGTGACGATCTAATTGTGATAACTTTTCCAATAATAAAATGCAAAGGCTGCTACATCAAAACCAACTATATTAAATGTCAAACAAGACTTGGTTAGATCAGTTTCTAATCCTTTTCACATCTTGAAGATTTACAAATGAAGTATATGGGCATTTACATACCAAAAAAAAAAAAATGTAGATGAGTAGGTAAAAAGGATCCACTGATTATATATTTAGTATTTACAACATGAAATGCATAAGAAATCAATAAGGATAAACTTCCCCCCCCCCCTCCCCCCCAACCCTGTGAGTAGCCTTGCTCCAAAATTGTTTTCTTTCACATTTACCTTTCTCTTTATTCTCTTCTCGATGCAGATGTTAAGGCAGGAAAACACCCCACAAGAAAAAAGCACATAAGTTACACTACATGCAACATAAAACAACAATTAAGCCCTAGTCCCAAATTTTTTGATACGATGATGCTGCATGCAACATGCTTCAGTTAATAAAATGTCTAGTAAACTTTACCAGATACTCCAAAATCTTTCATGATACATCTAGGTCATGTACCTCAACTTTGATTACTTTGATCTGATGAAGCACCATGCTTACTCAGCTTTGCCAAGATGTATGCCATGGCAACTTTAGCACCCAGGCTAGAGTGACCACGAGAAAGGCAGATTGCACCCCCAAGAAGAAGTAAACCATTGGCTAGAAATTTCCTTGAAGGCCTCTTAGAGATTTTCCTCTCTTTGGCTTCACTAGTTTGCCCGCAAAAGGCAGTTGCACTGGTAGATTCAGAAGAGGTTGTGCTGTTCTTGGTATCTAATCCAGTTGGCACCTGTGTGGAGGAAATTGTTAACCATAAACACAAGCAAAACAATTGATACGTAGTAATCCCCTAAAATTACTTGAAACCATTAGTTCTCTGTCCCACCAATGCATAGTGGTAGGCCAATGTTTCAACTAAGACTTGATCAATGCTGTCAAAATCACAATTAGCTATCACCTTGGACAGGAAAGCAAAGCAAATTAGATGCAGGGTTTGTCTGGGTTCTAGAACACTGCCCAAAGCATCATGGGAAATCATTGCGGTAAGCCAACCATTGAGATGAAGAAGCATATCTAGGCTGCAGAATGCCATAGATTTCTACTAATTTAAAGCACCACTGTTAATAAACCTAGTCTATACAAGCCTACAGTAGGTATGCATTTAAAATGCACATGGATAACAGCACGCATTCCCCCCCCCCCCCCCCAAAACATGATATATACGATTATCTATTGACAAACCAACTTTCTGGTGAATCTAACATATAAATACAAAGATGGCCTCAGAATATCCTAGTAGTATAAGAGCTTTAACCTCAACAAATACTTTAAATAACAACCAAAGAATACAAGAAATCAATGAAATGTGAATGGATACAGTACCAACCTTCTGAATTAGAGTTACAGCTGAACTTGATTGAGGATGGCTGATCCCGGAGTATTTGCGTAGTGCACTATCCATCTTACACACATAACTCCAAATCCCCTTAGCAAAAGCCAACTTTGCCATCTCGACATTCAGACCAGCATCTTCTTGGTGAAACATTTTGATCTCACAAGCATTTCTCCCAGGTACTGTAAATAGATAATTATAAATCACAAAACTATCACTTTTCATTTTAAGAATAAAAAATAAAGCTTGCAATTCTCATGCACCTGGGTTGACCAAAAGATCAAATTGAAGTACAGGCAGAGCTTAAGTTTAGAATAGATATATATTCTGTTTATCCATCAAGGGTATATGATACAAGCCAAAGATGATCTTAGTTGAAAAATGTATTACATGATTTTCAACAGGTTCAAAGTTTAAATCAACATAGGCTTCATAGGGTGTCACATTCATATTTCAGTTTAGCATTGAGTATATGACCAGACATGAAAGGTTGAGTAAATTCATCATTTTCTAGGAAAAAGGAAATTAGGGGAAAAAAAGAGGGGCGAGGGCAGGGGAGATGAAAAAGAAAGCATTAGGAACTTGCCTTTTCTGATCTGCCAACCAGATCTGAAAAACCTAACACGTACGAACTTCTTCTGTCGTGGTACTGAAGGATGTTCGCATTCCTATCACCAAGAATAGAAAGAACTAAAATCTCGGGTAATTGTTAAAAAATTGCAGAGAACTTCTAACAGAAACAAAAGCATCAAAAGCTAGAAAGGTTTAACTTCTACTAAAAATTAACATATTGTTTCAAACCCCTCATATAAGTATTTAGCAAGTTCATAAGCATCAAATGGAACAATGATAATTATTCTTTTCTATGCCAACCTTCGACAAGGTGTTTTGGCATCGATGCCACCATTTACTGAAGAAGAAAGATTAATCCTTTTCATTAAATCCTGAACTCTCGCTCAGATGTACCTACTTGCTTCCTTAGGTACATCTGGAATTCTCCCACAGAGAGTAGAGGGAGATTGTTTCAGAAGCATGGATGTTACAGACTTGAATACCAGTGGCTCCAAGAAATAGGATATGCCAGGAAGAAACAGGATCTTTAATGAGGGTACTTTATTTCTCTGATGTAGGCATAACAATTAGACTGATTTCCTTCACCAGTTCAACTACTAGGCACATATTGACCAAACAAGTACTTCGAAACTTAAGATAAGCCAATTTCATGACAACCTGTGAAGAATTTTTTCATGTGTCACAATCATGAGCAAAAAGATCAACAAGTGCCAAAATTGCATGGTTTCAGGTATCAATAGTTTAGTTATCCAGTAGGCTTGACTGTGCAGTATTACTCATACAATTTCAAATTAGCTGAACTACAGCAATGTACAAAAGCATTTGCTTGCTAATAGTGGACCTTAGGCAGTTATGAAGTGTCACTTCCAAGCCCAAAAGTTCACAAACCAAACTTGCCCCGTACCATAGTTGGACAAAATGTAATTTCCCCCATACATTTATTTATCTCAGTGCAGAGCAGCAGAGGCACTTGAAATTTTTTTAAACCAATGACAGAATATAAATTAAAACGAATTGAATAATCAAGAGGACAGGTTTATATCCATAAATATGGTTCCAGATCCATTCATGTACTGTATATTTAAAACCTAAGACCACAAAAATGCTATGGCATTTTTACCAATTTTTTTCCCTAAAGAATAATCCTTACTTTCACACCTAAGAGCACATACTATAAACAACAGTAATTCGCAGAAAAGTCTAACTTTCCAGCATGTTATCAAATATTTGGAGACTCAGATTATCCCCAGAATATTGAAATTACTTATCTAGGTTAAAAAAAAATTGTTTTAAGAAGCTTAATGAATGTTCTTTTAATCTTGTTACTCAATAGCACATGCAATAATATGGCCAATACTTGCCAAGATATATGAAAGCTGAATAATCATATCTCAGATTCATATCAACTTACATATATGGAAGATAGACTGGGTGGTTTGCCTATATGTATGTGCTCATGAAGGTATATGTTGCTATATGCACCATTTTACATCACTAGTCCAAGAAAAATTAAAAAAGTAACCAGTCCTATAGAGTTCAAATTTATGTAAGTGGTTTGGATTTGTATATAATTTCACCAACTAGAGTGAAAGGGGATCGTGCCCAATTCATCTTAACAGATCACAACTACGCCATTGATATCCTATTCGTTCAAACACACATACACACACAGATGCACACGTCAAAATAAACCAATGGCTAAAAGTTAAAGATGAAATTTTTAAAAGTCAGAGCAGTCTATTCAAGCCTACATGGATTTCTTCTGTTGTTACGAATCCCAAATTTCTCAACCAAGATGAACATCTTAATTATCTCTGTGTGTGTGTGTGCACGCTCATGTGCCACAGCACAACCATGTACAAAATTACAATCAGAAGAAACTAAGCAATGCCTTTAACTAATAACTTGCATATAAGACCACATTTAGGTTACATTTACCTTAAGAAAACAGTAGAATGTTTTATCCTTCCCTTCCCACAATCTCCAAGCTAACACGTATTCTCTTGGTGTCAAGAGTGGAAACTTTTTTATTGTACGACCAATTTCAACTCCGTTAATTTGATCCACCTGCAGCTGCTCATGCTCAACCACGGTCTTGTCCCACTGCTTTCTATAATCATTGTCCATGTAGAAGTTTTTTAACATCTCAGGAGAACAGTTCTCAAATACTGTCACACTCAAGTATTTCAAGGGACCATCCTGCAAGAAAAAAGAGAGAAACACTAAATCAAGTCCTTAACCTAGGAATGGCTAAACCAGTTGAATAAAATTGGACGCAGGCCCATGTCAATAGAGATTGCAAACTAGGTTTACTATTCAGGTGTCATTAACCCAGAAGACAGTAACTGGATTTTACTTTTGAAACCTAATTTGAAACTTTTTTTTTGATAGGTAAGAATTTTTTTTTTTTTTTTTTGATAAGAAGGTAAGGAAAAGGATCATAAAAGAAGGTCAGCATTATGCAAAGAAACATAAGCAGCCAGGTTACAGTCTTGACAGCAGTCACTTCATTCAAAAAATACTGGTGTCAAGCCATATTGAAGCTACCACTCCCAGGACCCATAGTAATTTGGACTAGCACCAAGTAATAACACTTTTTTATTTATAAGCTAAGAAAAGACAGTTGACATGCTTATATTAATTAAAAGAACTGAAGTTTCCAACAATCTAAAGAGCAAGAAAGGAAGTGACTTAATTTTCAACATAGATTGAGCTGTAACCTTAGGCTTGCAGCATTTTGCATTGTAGGATAGAAGATTGTTTCGTTTGTCTATGACTTGTTCCCACTTCTCACTTTCATTAAGCTTCTGATCCAATTTTCCAATTAAAAACTTTAAATCAGCATCTGAGACAATCTCCAAGATTCTACAGGAGTAAACAGAACTTCCAAGTCAGTAATAAAATCACAAAAGCTGTAAGCAATGTCAATTTAGAACATAGCAAATTTTTTTGATAAGTTGTAGAAAAGTAATGCACACCATTTAGGTAAGTCAAATTGATCCAAGTAATAATCATATTTGAAAATTGGAAACAAAGAAATCACCCACAACAATCAAAACATGAAGTACCCCATCACAGATTCTTCCAAAAAGCTAGCAACTTCATTGACAGCATTAGGATCAAGGGCCCAGTTGTGATCATAAACCCAAAATCCATAAAACAGAGAAATGGCCCACAACAAAACCAACTTTGTTGAAACCCCATCACCAAATAGCTTATAAAGCAATAAATTGAAGAAAGAGTAATCCAGTTGTTACCAGTTGTGAGTATAAACCCAAAATTCACCCAAAAGAAAAGAAAAGAAAAGAAAAAAATTACACAATACAGTACAAAACAACAACAAAATCAAGTTTCTAAAAATCCATCACAATTTCAATGAACAAGTACCAAATTGAAGAATACTATCAGTGACCCAATTTACCCTGTTGTGATGATAAAATTCCAAATTCATATAAAAGATAAAATTATCCAAATGACCCATCATCCAAATTTCACAGAAATCATTGAATAAGCACCAAATTAAATAAAAACAAGAGTAACCAAATTCAAATTACACAAAAGTCAAAACCCGTAGAGAAAAATACAATAACAAATCTGAATTGGGAGCGAATCCTAGCACAACCATAACAACAAAATCAAACATTGTGAAAAAACCCATCACCCAAATTTCTCAAAACTCAATGAAAAAGCACCAAATTGAAGAAAAACACAGAGACAAACCTGAATTGGTGATGAATCTTAGTACAACCATAACCATAACCATAACCAAAAAAAAAAAAAAAATCAAACTTTGTGAAAACCCCACCACCAAAATTTACAAAACTCAATGAATAAGCACCAAATTGAAGAAAAACAAGAATGACCCAATTGAAGTTAAACAAAACCCAGAAAGAAAAAAAAAAAACACAAGTCTTCACAATTTACATACCTGAATTGAGAACGAATTTCAGTGCTGCCAGAAATAGCGGTGGTGGTGGTGGTGGTGGTGGTGGTGGCAGTGGTGGGATTGGAAGGTGAGGAAAATCTAAAAGAGAAGGTCTTGGAACAGTGCCAAACCAAGATGAGAGACAAAGCAATAAGAGTGAACCAACAACCACCATGCCTGTTTTCCCGCCAAATTCCCTCCCATGAACCTTGGAACAACAAGGTAGAGTCCCAGATTTTCAACATGTTTTTTATCTCTCTCTCTCTCTCTCTCTCTCTCTCTCTCTCTCTGTGTCCTGTGTGTGTGTGTGTGTGTGTGTGTGTGTTTTATTTCTGTTATATATGATTGTGAGAATAGTACTATTATGTATGAACTATGTATCTATGATTCTAATAATTATTATCTACTTTTTGGGGTGCACGGAGGCTATTTAATGCATCGGTTGGAGTTTTGTGAATGACTCTTTTGAGTCTTGATAACTCATATGGGTATGGGGATTGATTTCTGATTTGGATGTTGGGATTATTGGATACCAAACGTATGGGATGGATCATGGATCTGCTCAGCTAACTGAGCTAACTGAGAGTCTTTGCTCTTAAAAAAAATCTTTAAAAAAAAAAAAAAAAAAAAAATCTAGTGGTCTTAGCTCAAAGGGTATTTTGGTCATTTCATTAAATTTTCTGGGTCTGAAATTCATAGTTATCTTGTGTGTGACGTGGCAGATTTGATCGAATCTAAAAGATTAGTTCTAGAGTCCTAAATTATTCTATGATTTGTTTGCCACAAGCCGAGTAGTTAACTATTATTTATATATGGACTTATTATTATTTTTTTATTATTTTTATTTTTATTTTTTGAGGGACCTATTATTTTTCTTTACTAATCACACTTTGTCGCATTATATTTGTGGCAAAAAGTTGTAAAAAATTTTGTACTTTTAAATTTTTTCAATCTCAAAATGATTTTTTTTTTTTTCTTTTCTGAAAAATTAGGAAAAAAAAATACATAACATCTCTTTTTTTGTGTTAAAACTTAAAATCCCCATGAGATTTTTAGTATGACACTAAACCCTAGTTGCGATTTATTTTAACTAATGTTTAATGGTTTACACAAAACAAAATTGAAAGGGTAAGCAAAGTGTTATGAATCAAAATTGTAGAGGTTTTTTTTTTTTTTTTTTTTTAGGGGAAAACCACGTAAAGGTTTTGTATAGTTTTTTTTCCTTTTTTTTTTTCCCCGGAATGCAGTTGACAATTAGGCTAGCTTCATTCAACTATGTGTGCATGCCAAGTAACTTTCTCCTCAATCTTCTCATTCATGTCAACCTCGCTAGCTACATTCCTCAATATTCAATGCACCCAACTACCTTTTTCCCATGGATTTTAACATTTAATTGCTTATGTGCCTTAAAGTCGGTCGATTCAACATCAAATAATCGTTCCCTTTATGGCTAAAACCAAGCATTCATTTCACCTTACTAATTAGAGTATTCATATTGAGAATGGCATATGCCATATGTAGAGAAAATTTAACATAAAAGCCCAAACCTCCCACACATCTGAACCTGTAAAAATCAACTATTGCAAAAAAGTTTGCAATAGTGCTTAGAATTGCACTATAACTCAATTCTAAAAAAAAAATTAGTATTTTATTCACTTTATTAATTCTTCTCTCGCTCACCGGGTTTTTGGGTTTTGGATTTTATTTATTTATTTGGGTTTTGAGATATATTATTTTATTGTGTAAAAATATTATTTTAATGTGTTATATTATAAAATAAAAGTTAGGATACTGAAAATATTATAAAATAGTATGGCATAATTAATAAAGTAATTTTTTGAGATGGTAAAATAAGATGTGATAAAATTTTGGAACATGAACGCTCTTAGTAGTTACCCAATTTGGAAAATAAATTTAAGTCAACCATAAAGATCGAGGCAAGCCCCCTAAGCAAAAGCACTCAGCTTAGAGAAAGCACACTTTTAGTAGAAAGCAAGCTATGACTAGCAATCCAGAGAAATCACCACTCAACAGAGGTTTAAAAAATAAAAAAATAAACTTGAATAACATGAGAGAAAACATCACGAGAACAAGGGGAAAAAGCATCAATGTGCCTTGCCTACCTCACCTAGATTTCAAAAGCAAACTATCAAAGGCCAAACACACATTCGTCTGATTAAGTAACAATGCCCTATTGCCCAGAGATGCATTAACAACAAATTAAGAAAAGCAGTTAACTTTGTTTCCAAGAAAAAGGGAGGGCTTTTTAAAAAAAAAATACAAACTAGTAGTTACTATCAACCATAACTATTTTGTTTATTTGCAATGGGGCAAATGAAGCTTCCAAGCAACAAAAAAATCTTTTACATACAAGAAGCAACTTGCCAGTATAAGTTTGGCCAGTTTCTTCCAGTGACATCCAGACTACAAAGTTATTTAAAAATATAAATGACAAATTGACAATTAAATAAAACAAAGTCATCCAGGCTACTTTAAAGTGTTTCTTTTGAGGTCTTTTACTACATTGCTTTTGTTTGAAGTGCCTGCAAAGATGGAGAACTTTACAAATAAAAAGCATCAGTATCTTAACATGAATACTCTCACCCAAAAAAGAAGAGCTTATGACAGAAAATGGAAAACTGAGGACTACGCTTGATAAGAAGCACTCAGAAGGGACATATCATACAGGAAGCCTATTGGCTTCATTAAGAACTTTTGCATTCAGATATCAGCAAAACCTGACCTAACAAAATAATTTTGGCACTAAAGGAGTAGAATCCAAGTCTTTAATCACGTACAGCAAGCCCACCGAAAAGTTCCCAGCGCTAATACGCTGTCCTAACTGGCATGAGCAGAAGAGACAACTGCTGGAAGAGAATCGTCAAGTAAGACTCTGGCACCCATCGAGCCATCTGAGGCAGAAGTAGCTCGCTCTGTGAGGGGGACTTCTTTACTACCCTCCTCCATGCGAACAACTTGAGCAAAACTCTTTGACATCTGCTTGATGAAATCACCAGATAAAGCAACAGCATTTCTGTGCTCATTGTCTCCAACTACTCCGACAGCCATCAGGCCAGCTTGCTGTCTGGCCTTCCTTTCTTGCATGGCTTTCTGCCGCTCTTCATAGTAATCAAAATCATCCAGAATGGACATTTCAGTTTCATAATTCTTGAAAATATTCAACATCTCAATACCCTGCTCCAATTTCACCTGTAGCATTTAAAATTAAAACAGAGTTACAGAAAAGAATTTGTAAGTAATAAGTAATTAACCTTGAAATGAAAAAAATGTTTATTCAATTTTTAACAGATTAGAGTCTTTTAAATCCAGGTTGAAGTCTATTAACATTATTGCATGTAGAACAATATAATGAACCTCAGTCTGAAAGATAGGATTGAGGTCATATGACAAGTAGGAAAGAAGCAACAAAACAAAATTTAATCTGGGAAATCATCTACAATCTAAAGACTTCAAAAGGGTTCCAAAGGACAAGACAATAACAATCAGAATGCATATTTAGCTTTTCTTGATTCTTTTCTGGTAAAGATCATGGTTTTATAAGTATCATTTTTGGCTATTCAGAATTGCAAATGAGAACCAAAATTTTTTTCTAGTTAATGGGTTGAATAGTGTGACTGAAGAAAAAATTTGTTAATATTAAAAACCATTTTTTCTCTGATTGATAACCATCCCCTCCACCCAGTGGCTATGTCAAAGGAATCTAAAGAACAATGGACCAATATCAAAAGTGTCACTCCTAATTGCTAAACATCAAATGAGTTATGCAAAATGCCTACCTCCTGGGTGTCTCGACTGTTAGTTACAGGCTTGTTGTCATTGTTTTCAAGTACAATGTGACGAAACTGACTATTAGGGACATCTTTGATTATATGCCATTTGACAGGAAACTGCCCACTCCATTTATCTTGCTGCCAGTAAGTTACACTCTTGTCAAAATCGACAGGTCCAACCATTTCAGCCACCCCACAGAACTGAGCACTGGCATTCACCTGCAGATAAAACCATCATATATAACTAGTGCACAAATTTTATGAGTGGGGCCTAATAGAAACAATATATGAAAAGAAGCAGATAAGAATCTGAATATAGAACAAAACAGTACTGATATAGTGGCCCAAACTAAATTTTCTTCTAGCACTAGAGCTTGGTATCAGGCTTGAGGCATATCAAGATCCAGCCAGAATAGTAAACACAAATAAAAAATAAAATGCATATCTCGAATCAAGTAAAATGAATAAAAAATTAATGCACACCATCATTAGCATAGACCTTCAAATCCTCATTGACCTCTCAAAAGTTAAGCATAAATGGTGAAACTAACATCTACAAAAAACAGATTGACAGGGGGGGACCCAATTGATTTTAAATGATCACATGACCAATCCACATGCCTAGAATAGTAATTTTTATTTTGTTAACCAGTACATATAACATTTCTCTTACATGGGTGGACCCCATAAGTGGGATACCCACGAGATAGATGTTATATATCCCCATTACACCAAATATCACCTCAATAGACGATAACATATTGCTCAAACTTGGGCACCACATCCATTTTCCATTTTCAATGCAAAAATGGAGCAGGTCATAAATTCTGAAAGTAATCCTTTACTTGCAAAGGACACGTAATACAACTGTGGTTTTTCAACCAATAACAACTAAATTGATAAACATGGAAGTCAACAAACATGACAAAGATGTACCAAATAGATTGCTTTTCTGAAAGAAAAGCATCCCTCAAAATAACATAAATGTGACACAGAAATGAGATCCTATACAACAAGTTGCATCATGTCAATTGGACTGAGCAAATAAAAACAGGATTTTTTAAAAAGCAGCCACAACAAGGTCAGGGATAAAAATAAATGAATAAAAACCTTCCCTTTAAAGAAAAGGACCTTAAGAAAAATCATATGCAACCCCCAATTCATGTCCACCACCAGAATTCACCTAATTATAGTCATCATTCAATAATTCTTTAGCAGCCCTAGTTGACAATAGAAATTTGACAGAAATACTATCACAAAGTATCAAGTTCTTACCGAAAAGAATAGAAAGACCGTGCAAGTATCTTGCTTCTCCTTAGCTTCACGATAAGCAGCATCTAATTTTCTATTCCCATTTGGTGTACTGGCCCAAACACTATATTTTATACTCTTGTGAACATTATCTTCGCTGTAAGATTTAATGATGAAGAACTTAGCATCCTTGTACTCTGTGACAAAATCTGGCCTGTTGTATAAACCGTCATGGAGCTTGAGGCTAAGCTTATTATTGTCAACAGAAGAATTATTGTCAGCTGTAATTTGACTCTTTGGCTTTGAGGCTCTTGGTCCTCGATTCTGCTCGCTAAGGATATCAGGAGTACCATTACAACTGCACAGAGAAGCACTGCCCCTGATATGTCTTCTGCTATTTTCAAGTGAAAGCCAGTTTCGACCATTCGATCCCAAACTGGAAATGGATGCACTCCCAAAGCTTGAGCCCTGATTGAAACCACTGGGCAAATAGCCTCTATTATAGGAGTTTGAACCAGATCCAAACCCATACAATGATCTTTGCTGTTGAGAAGGCTGAAAAGAAGTAGATAGCATTTTCACTTTAGATTCTGAGATTTCACCTAAGTACAGATGTCAATCAAAATCAATTCCTACCAAGTGCGAAAGACTGACAACAATGGCATAGTAGCTCGTACACGGAAGATAAGTAAACATTGCCTTAATAATCAAAAGAAAACAATGATGGCAACCTTGGGTTGCCAGTTTAGCTCCCACATTAATGGACATCCAATTACAAAGGCTCAAATTAGATCTTCATTCTTTAGCCTTATTTAGATAAATTTTGCATTTTAGGATGCACACTGATTTATGGCATGGACAAGAACATGTAGATACACATCAAAAAAAGAACATGTAGATAGATATTGATAAACTACTGCTTGTACTAAACTAGTAAAAGCTTAAGCTAATAGGAATGGGTGCTGTCAAAAACTTCACTAGTATTCTAACAGTCCCTCTCACATATGAGCCTAAACTCCCTCTCAATAATTTTTTTTGATAAGTAACATAAAAATTTTATTAAAAAGAACACAACCCAGTACATAGGAAATGTACTAAAGAGGCAAAAAGATCAAGAAACCAAATTGCAATGATCAAGCAAAACAAGAAGGAAAAGACAAGAAAAAGATGGTAAAACTAAACACCATTCGAGAAGAGTAAAAAAGAAAAAAAGACTTAAACTCAAGAATGGACCGTTCGCGTCCCTCAAAGCTTCTAGTATTCCGTTCCCGCCAGATACACCACATCAAACAGTGCGGCACAATCCTCCATATAACTATATTACGATGGTGCCTAAAATTGCATGACCAACCATCCAATACCCTTAGCAGCATTACCCAACAAATACCAAACAAGCAAAAGACCATACTCCACATCTCAAATGCTACAAGACAGTTAAGGAAGAGATGATCTACAGATTCTCCACACCTTTTGCAGATATAACACCACTCAAGAACAACAAAATGCCTCTTTCGAAGATTATCTATAGTTAGAATCTTGCCTAAAGCAGCAGTCCAAGAAAAAAAAGCTACCCGAGGAGGAACCTTCTAGTGCCACACCATTTTCCATGGGAAAGAAATGACAGGAAAAGGGGATAGAGAATGATAATATCCACTCACCTCGAAACCTCGACTGCTGGTTGGCTTCCAACACAGTTTGTCAGAACCAACACCCCGCACCTTTGTGGAATAGATCAAAACCATAAACGAATCCAAAGATTGTGACTCTAGATCATTCACTAAACGACAAAACTGCAAGTCCCAAAATATTCTCCCATTTGCGTAGCGCATAACCTCAGAGACCGAAGCATCCCTTGTCCCACTAATATTATATAAATCTAGAAATGCCTTCTTAAGAGGACGATCCCTACATCACACACCATCCCAAAACTTCACTCAAGTACCATCACCCACATCATACAAAAGGAACTTGGAAAAATTCAACCAGCCACTTCTAATGAACTTCCACATACAAACACCATATGTCCTAGACACAGATTTTGTACACCAACCACCCCACTCATTCCCATACTTCGCCCCAACGACCCTTCTCCAAAGGGCATCATTATCCAAACCATAACGCCACAACCATTTGGCTAATAAGGCAGAATTAAACCTTCTCAAACAACGAATGCCTAACCCTCCATTAGACCAATTTACTATATGAAGTTTACGTTTGTCACCAATATGGGGAATTTCCAACTTTTGTACATGGGAAGTAAAGTATAGACAGGATTCAAACTCAAGACCACCTACTCTGATACCATCATAAACTACTGCTTGTACCAAATTCTTAAGTTGATAAGAAAGGAAGAATTTAATCACCTAATCATTATTCTAACAGATGTCATTTGGAGCTTTCAGATTAAAAGTAATCACATTTTGAAAATGCTCAATTAGAGGATATCAACATGCACCTATAATAATATCTAAATTCTCCCTTTCTCTTCAATTTAATATAAGAAAAGGATCCCATAAAAAAGGTTAAAAAATATCTATATATATATATATATATATATGTATATATATCCACAGGTCAGATAAGTTGACGGCAAAGAAACAGTAAAATAGAATGAGATCTTTCAACAGAATGTCCATAAATAGATAGATATGCAGATGTAAGAGAACAAACCATTCCAATATTCTGTCCAAATGAGCCATGAGGGCCAATAGGCTGTGGTGATACTGCTGGTGAGAATGGCATCAAAGACCTCTGCCTGTCTGAAGGTTTAGACCAATCTGACCAAATTCCTCCAGATCTTAACCCATCAATACCATGCTGAGCATCATGAAAATTCAGACCACCAGGACTTCCAGGAAAATTGGCTCTACCAAAGGATCCCACAGGAGGATAACCAGGCCTTTGTCCAAAAACCATGCTATCACCTTGTTGATCAAGGCTTACTAAGCTGGCAAGCTCTGGCTGTGAAACTTGAGTTGGTGAAGTAAGATATGGCATGCTAGGAGGAACTAACTGCTGGTAATAAGGTGGCCCGGAGAACTGAAATTGCTGGGGGGAGTATAACTGTGCATCTCCACCTACAGAAGGCAAAGGTGTTGTGACCGGGGAATATGGTCCATATGGCATTTGTGGGTTGTAGCCATATCCAGAATGGAACAGAAGAGAAGGATTGTCATTGTAGACACCCTGATTAATTAACAATAAGTTTAATCTAACAGAGAAATGTCAATATGAGAGGAAGAGAACTACTTTTTTTTAAAAAATAATTCAATATTTTGGGGGGGGGGGGGGGGGATTTGAACCCTGGATGCTGTTGGAAACCCCAAAAGTGCCATAGAGCTACAAATTCTTAAGATGAAGAGAAAAATACTTACAGGAGATCCGATTTCCAGTCCTTCAGCATTGACATATGGAGGATATTCATCCCATTCACCACTGGCATTCTCATAACCTGGAGTTCCACCACAGATAAGAAAGTGGTGTCTTATTTTCTATAAGGATAATATAGAGCAAAATTTTAGAGATACAATGCATTGCCATTGAAGCTCTAACCATAATACAGCCTGAAAATGGTATCCTATTGATTGCACTAACCATCTTGACTAGATATTCTATCCCCATGCATACAAAGAAATAATTTTTATCAAAAGAAAATCAGAATTAATAGCACTAAAAGCAAACTTTAGGTTGATGTACCTGCATCTACACCTACGCAGAGATCCGGACACATTATAAGTATTTAATAATAATTAAAGCGAGAATTGTTGTGTAACCATTAATATTCAGGGAGGTGATTTAACAAAAAAAGAGGTAAATATTCAGGCTGGATTTAGCTGCAGCAGCCTAATTTTATGTTTTCCATCCAGATCCCGAGGAATCAATAACTAACCTCGATAGTAGAAGGGCTGAGCTTGGGGAGCATAGACATTTGGTGGGTAAACAGAGTGATCTCCACCTGAAGCCAAAGATCCAACTTGAGCAGCAGCATCCCTTGGATGGACTATAGCGGTAGCATCCTGGGAAGCATTAGGAGAAACTGGCCTCTCACTTTTCACAGAATGAGGCTGAGAACATATATACAGATGAAGGATTATCACTAAAATATTTTCTTCCAACTATCTAGATAGAAAAGGAAATAGAATGGAAGAGTTTGCCACAGGTTGACACCTACCTGTTCCTTCTTGCTATCCGGTTCGACAGGTTTCTCTTCTGCATCCATGATCAGTATGCTCAGTGACTTAGTAGAGTCTTAGAAACACAGGCAGTACAAATTATTGACCAACCAAAGCTAAATTCGGGCATAGGACAACTTGAAGCTATAAATATGTGCGCACAAATCCACGCGTGCACACCTATGCACACATGATAAATGAAGAAATGAATATTTTTAAAGTTAAAAGTTGTCAGTATACATCAAAAGTCTCACTACTAACTTATAATGAAGAATGACAAGATTAAAGATGAGGGAACAGATCCCCTATAAAGTACAAAAAGGGGTGGAATTTTATTTCTAATTTATTAACCTAGCAGAAAGGGATGACAATGTGGCTGAATGATGAGGGAAAACACCACGCCAGATCTACATATACTCATAGTCTCATACTCAACCATGTGTTTATAGGTCATTTAACCAACCTCATGACCCACATACTTTTGGAATTTCCAACTGTCATTTTAGCAGTTTCAATTTAATAGATCCTCTGGCCTATGCTATGCATTCTCTCACCATGTCCACAATTTGTGATACCCATAAACTCCCTTAAATACAAAAATCTCAACCAACCATAATGTACCAAAGCAAACTAACATACCATGGCACAGTTACAAAATTTCTCCTCAACTTGTTGAAATACCAGACCTTCACAAAATACTCCACTTGCAGTTCCCCACTTCATCCATATCATACTAATTTTTAATGAGCAACAGATATCCCCTTCCCCCTCTCAAGTAAAATCATCGTAGTGAAGGCAAGCTGTAGAATTAGCAACAGGCTAATGTTCCAAAGAGGTTATCCTCTCTTGTTTTGATCTCACATAGAATTATTTTCCCATTCCAATTTACACAGTTTGACATCTAAAGCAATTTCACATTGACAATACTTTGTGTAAATAACTCTCAGGTGCGTATCTAATATACCAATTTATTGGAGCACCATTTCTAGCTCCTGCTATATTGAAAACCAATATCTATTGCCACTTGAGTTTCTATAAACTGTGAACTATCGTAGCACTATATCTCAATATTGACAGCATCAAAATAACACATCCACACTACAGGAGTAATATTTACCTACCACAAATACCAATTATTTGACCAAAGTGATCTACAAAAAAAAAAAAAAAAAAAATCAAATAATTGAAAAGAGAATAAAAATATTAGAAGAAGTTCATAGACGATCAAAAATCACCCAAAACTTGCAACAATTCCTGTCACCTTACAATACCCAGATCCTAAATCTCAATATAGATTACACCTTACCCTCCCAATCAAACAGATCAAAAAACAAACTTTACAGACAAACCCCAAAAGTGTCAAATGATCCATCAAACCCACCACACACACACCCAGAAATTCAATGAACAATCCAATTCCAAACAACAAAATAACAAAAACCCATGTTCATTTGACTTCACACAAGACTCATACCATAAGATTACAACAAAATAACAAAAACCCATCTACCAAAACACCCAACAAGACCAATAAAAAAAAAATGTTACAAAGTACAAACAACATCAAGATCAAAACTTGATAAACTAAATAAGAACAAGAGAGAGAGAGGAATTGGAAGACGTACCAGCTGTACGATCTGGACTTGCTGCCATGAATGAAAGCAGGGGCAAAGATCTTCAGAGAACCTAAGCAAAAAGCAGAAAAAAAAAAAGACACACAAAGAGACAAGACAGAGAGTAGTATCTATCTAAACTATCTCTATTATAAATGTCAATCTAAAGCACATAATGATGACATATACGTACAGTGTATCCTATATTTATATATGTTCTGCAGAACCCAGATGAACTTTCATGCTTTCTGATTTATAGTTGAATCTAGTAAGTCTTTTTTTATATATATATAAATAAATAAAAATAATAATTATATATAATTTTTATATTGGAAAATTTGTAAATATTAATATAAAACTAAATTAATAATCAAAAGGTGGTAAAAAAAAAAAAAAGTGGTGCAGTAAATGTGGAAAGAGACTCTGGCAGTCAGGCTGTACCTTTTCCAAGGCTTGTTCAGTAAAAAGAATGTTTGAATAAATTTTTATTTTTTATATATGAAAATATTGTGAAAATAAATATTTGTGTATTTAATAAATATTTTCATTAATAAATGTTGATAGAAGCTAATTAGAGATCAGGCTAAATATAATTTATTTAAAGATAATGCAACTTATAAGGGATAAAACTTAATGGTGATTATTATCATAAATTTCCTAATTAAATTCAACTATTTAAGATTTTGTAATGGGCAATAAAAAACTAATAAAAGCTTACCAGTATTATAAATATGATATTTTTTACTCTTTCACAAAAATTGGGAATTTATTCTAAATTTTTTTATATATAAAATACTTCAAAAATAGTTAAATTTTACTAGTATAATTCAATATAAAACTCATATCATATGTTATTATTGGTTTTGAAAGCTTATATATTAGTAAAAATAAATATTATCTTCAAACTTATTTGAAATAATCTCTTTTAATTTATTATATAATGATTTATAAAATTGATTATTTGTATTATTTAAACAAATTTCTAATATTTTTAATCATAATACAATGAGTTGAAGAAAAATAATATCAAATCATTTTTAAGTACGACTTTTTTCTAATAATATTGGAACAACTCTTAATAAAAGTAAAGAATGCCTCTAACTTAAATTACTTTAATAATATAATAATAGATTAGATGCGTTTATTGGTTTATTTACTTTGTTACTTTTCTTAATTTTAACATGATTTTTTTTATTTTACTTTCTTTTTCGTTTTTCAATATAAATTTTGATGTGCACGTTTTTTTACCAAAATTGAGCGAGAACATCTTTCTTCAGTTTTTGGGATTTGACCTCAGCAACCAAATTTGGTGCTTGCTTGTACCTACTGCACTGCACGTGTGGTGATAAGGTAATGGGTTGTGGGGTTCAGTAGGAACTCCGGAACCACTTTAAAGGTTCCAATGTCCCAACTAAAAATAAAGAAAAAGAAAATATTAATGATAAGGTAAAAATATATAAAAACACTATTATGGGTAAGATGAAGAGTGCCTCGTCTTTTTTGTGTTTCCTTGCCTGCGTTAAGGTGGTAAAAGGACAAATTTTTGAGATGTTTTACTAATCCTTAGAGAAGTAAAATCAAGTGTTTTGAAGATAGTAAAAAAAAAAAATATATATATATATATATATATATATATGCGTATGCTAAATATATATATTAAGAGTGTATTTAGATACTATTTATTTTGTTGAAATTGAAAAATTATTGCTGAAAGTACTGTAGATAAAAGTAAAAATTAGTTGAAATAGTACATTGGACTTATGAATAGTGTCAAAAAGTATAATGAGACTCATAAATAGTAGCAAAAATAAATTGAATAATGAAATAATTTTCATTTATAATCTCAATCCAAACACAAACTAAATAAAATATATATATATATATACATTCAAAGTGGAACAAGGTAAGATATGGCTACACGACCAAAATCCCTCACCACTTCATCAACTCTGGAGTGAGGAAAATCCATAGGGGGTGGTGTGGTACAGGTGGGGTCATGCGGGATGGATTGATTCTGCCATCCTTAAGTGGTTCTCCTGTGAAATTCCTTGATTTTTTGAGTGTAAGTGTATAGATCTTAAGGTGTAATTTTATGTATAAATCTTTAAACATTCATGAAAATAAACAATAAGTTGTTCATGTTATGACATGTGTTTATATATATAAAATAGTACCATAGAAGGGTTTTATGTTATATTTACGTTAAATTCAAAACCTTTAGAGATGTTGTGTGTTTATAACTAAGAACCTTGTAGCTCAATGTTGTAGTATGATTTTTTTAATTGAGACATTTAAGGTTCAAATCATCCATTCTTACTTAAAATATATATAAAAAAAGTGTTTACAATGATTTGCACCTTACAAATAACGGTTTAAATTTTATAGTCAAAACTTTAGAGGGTTTCGTGCTTTATAAGAAAAAGGCACGGAAATATATATATATATATATATATATATATATATATATATATATATATATATATATCTTATTTCTAATAAAATGTTAATATCTTCATTTTGAGATGAATTTGTAATTATGTTCAATGGGTTTCATTGTTTAAAAATAAAAAATTAAAACTATTTTAAGATCAAGATTTATATATAGAACAAAAGTATGAGCTTTATGCATTAGGTATGATTTTTCTATTCATAAAACAAATGTTAAGAATCAAAGAGTGGTGTTTGTCATTAAATTTTATCTCGACTATTTTTTCTACATAATGAGATTTAATCTACTAGCCTAATATATATATATATATATTTCTAAATATTAATTTATATATTTCTAACTAACTCAAAAAAAAAGGTGGACAAGTAAAGATATGTAGTGTCAACATATCAGAACCCTTAAATGTGGTACTGATAATATTTAAATGTTTTCTGGATTGCATTGGTAAGCGTCTTAGAGCATCTACAGCAATGGAGCTAAAATTTTAGCAATTTAGTTACACAAAAAGTTACTTTATCTATTTTACCTACTCATTTTACAAAACATGCTGCAGCAGTGGATCTATTTTAGCTTTCAACACAATAAAATAATATAAATATCACAATAAAATAATATATCTACTACAATAAAATAATATATCCCACTACTCAAAAAGTATTCAACCACAATTTAATTGGAAAGGTGAATAAATTTTTTTTTTTTTTTTATAGCTCTCAGCTACAGTGCTCATGTATTGATACATGAGCACTGTAACACTTTAGCTAAATTTGTTTGCTTTACCTCCACTGCTGCAGGATGATTTTTTGTGTTTGAGTAGAGCTAAAATAGCTATATAGTTATTTAGCTCCACTGCTGCAATTGGGATAATATAAAATTTAGATAGAGTTGGTACCGGTAGAGGTTCTATGAATTTTTAGTGTTTCTTCACTAACAAAGGCTTCAATTGTGTAAGTAAAATTTAAAAAAAAATGCTACGTCCATTCTTCAAAATATTTTTACAATAAATCATAAGTAACTGGTTGTTACTAGTTGTTATTATTGGGGTAAAAAAATAATCTCAATGGTAAGTTCAAATTTAAACCAATAACTAACTATCTATAATTTATTGTGAAAATATTGTGGATAAAACACTATTTTTTTTTTTTTGTTGGTTGAATCAAGCATAAATTGATATATGTATTTTTTATTAGGAGGGCCAGGAATAGAAATTAAAACTCGTGAATGGTCACAAGGGTCAATAGGAGGCATAGTTGAAGGTTAACATAACTTAAAAGAGTAAATATAGTTTTTAAAGTTTCACCCTTCTGTGTGTGTATATGTATGTGTGTGTATATATATATATATATATATATTTTTTTTTTTTTGAAAGTAACCTTTCTATATTATTTAAGTGAATGTCAGACACATAATACAAAAACTTGATAAAACGTTGGTGGTGAATCCTCTTTGTATGTCATCACCAAGTCATTTATGAAAACATGTTGACTGTACAATATTTAACAAAGCTTTAGGAGCACAGTCATGAGCTTCTTTTAGCAATAGACCTATTCACTTTAATAATTCAACTAAGATAAAAACTATGTACCATTGTAGAAATATCATACAAAAGAGAAGCAATTTCATATTTAGT
This sequence comes from Castanea sativa, assembly GCF_040712315.1. Lineage (NCBI taxonomy): Eukaryota > Viridiplantae > Streptophyta > Magnoliopsida > Fagales > Fagaceae > Castanea > Castanea sativa. The sequence goes on along the minus strand of NC_134017.1, from coordinate 80,013,206 downwards.
GTCTTCTCTGAATTCCAAAAGCTAGCTAGATTAAAGCCATCGAGTATGTGCAAAAGAAAATGTCTTTCACGTTCCACTTGCACCAAGTTTTCTTAAAGCAGTCATTGGCCAATTTTTTGACACCATCAATAGAAAGGAAAGCAAATGCAATGACAACCAAATTGAACCTTGCCTAGTGGCTACACACAAAACAAACTCTAGCCCATAACATCCAAAACATTGCAGCATCACAGGGTGCATCAAGAACCCATGTACCTCCTTACATGCAATGCACATACTATCAATTTTTGGTACCAAAAGACCTTAACATTTTAAAAATTTAAGGGAACAAAACCGATTATTTTTTTAAATTTGAAAGACTAAAATCGAGCTAATCCCAAAATTCAAGAACTACAAATATAATTTACCCTTTTTTTCTATTTGATGGAATTCATGAATGTATTTAAGTTTTACTAATGCATGGAATGATTAGTTATATGATGTTATTTCAAATTAAATAATATCACGAGTGTTTTTGTTGGAGTAAAATATTCTAATATCAAATCCATCATATTTTTTTGAAATTCTTATCAAGAAATTTACCTTCACTCCCTTGATTTTGAGCCCTCAAACCCAAAAGCAATCTAGGATGCAAGAATTTCCCTAGACTCTTTAGCAACAAGAATATTTTAAGCCAGAGATGGTCAATCTGAATTATGGCTGTAGTAGGTCTCTGACTTATGAGTCAAGAAGATTGGTGTGCTCCTTTTGGAGTTATTGGATTGCCATCTGTGATTTTAAGCACGGACTTAAAATAGAAAACATGGTGTAAAAATAACAATTAATCCTTGATGGAAAAGAATATGCTTAACGTTTTGATTTTGACAATGAGTACCCTCTACTACAAGCGAGGAAGTAAAATGTTGGCCTCTCTACCAATAATTGGTATGGACAGGTAGATGTAAAATGTTAATGGTTGCTAGTTTGTACCATCAACTATGCAGAAAATGAGTATACATAACTAATCAATTATCATATACGCAATGTAAATGTTGCATAATTGTCTAGCCATCGACTCCAACAAAATGAAAATTATGTAGCCACAAATGGCAAATGAAATCAATATCTGTATCTTGTTTATTTTTTATTTTTTTATTCTGGAGTTGGGGGGTGGGGTGGGGTTTGTTTTCAATGGACATACTATGCAACAGTTAGAGCCTCTCTCCATGCATTAGCTTGATGAAGAAAGGGTTATCTAAGGTCTTTGTTACAGCCCTAAAAGTGCAAAAATACTGGCACCTTCAACCTTAAATCCATATCTACCAATAAACATATTTGAGCTCTTATAGCCAAGAGCCTTGTAGCTTAGTGACATTGCCTGCCTTTATTTAAGAGAATCAGGTTCGAATCCCCCATACTATTAAAAAAAATTGATATTTTATAACATACATTAATTTCTAAGAAAATCACCAACAATATTCACGGTGATCATGTCTAGTGCGTATGTGATGTGATTGAATGAGCAGACACATAAATGTGTCTAATAAATTTGAAAATTATTTTAGATCATAAGCATTCAGTAAACAGCAGAAGGCTAAAGTTAAATTCTGTTAATCTATGATCTTATTTGAACAATCATTGTATATTTTTACTTAAATATACTTTTACCTATCAAAAAAAAAAAATCATTGTATAACAGAGGGGGTGAGCATAATTTACTGTGGTTAATTCTCAATTCATGCTGATTCAGCAATATGTTTTGGACTAGATACAGTATCGCTCAATTCACGGCCCTTGGTTTCAAAAGGGAATAGCACTACACAAATACCTGAAAAGAATATTACAATCTCAAAAAGAAAAATGGATGCTGTTTGATGACAACCATGTACTAAGCCAACTGCCACAAGAGGACATAACATTCCACCAATTCTTCCAACGGAGCTTGCAATTCCAACGCCTGTTGTTCGAACTGAGGTTGGGTATATCTACATTTCAGTGAAATCATATAAAGATTATATTATTGCCACTAATTGAAACACTTTTGTGGATAAGCATGCAAACTAACACTAACAAACAAGAGTATAGAAACAAAGAATCTAACATATTTTTCAACTGCCCAGTGCCCATGACTCAATTTCATATGAATGTCTCTTCCATAGGTTAAAACAACGAATTAAGACAAATTAAAAGTTAAAGTTGTGAAGAACTTAAAGCATCTGGATGATATTGGATCCAAATAAAGAGTTCAGATGCAATCATCAGAATTCCACAAACAAAAGTAGATGAAAAGAGGTAAATTTATGAGATCCACAAGAAAAAGTGCTGTAAGGGCTATCTGTGTCCACTAATATTTGGTTTGTCCAGATATCAATCAACATTTTTTAACAATTGAAATGGGCTTGTTGACTGTAACCCGATTTTGGCTTTAGATTCTGAAGGTGGTCTCTCTCTCTCTCAAGCACTGACCTAGACATTATGATACTTATTGCCTCTTAAGATGATAAACTAATTCAATGATTTACCTCAGGAGCATATATGTATACAATTGTGAATGTTGCTGTGATGCATATGCGAGCTCCAAAAAGAAGGCCTGTTGTTAAACCCTCAGGCTGATGGAATACCAATGGAAGTAGACAAAAGCAACACAGGAAGAACATAGCTGACATAGAAAGCTTACGACCAAGTCTATCTACAGTTGCAGCTGCTATGAGGAGCCCCGGAAACTCTTCAGGGAAAATTATAGTTAAATGTCACTTGGCTACCTTCCAGGAGTATTAAATATATACGTGCATTTATACAAATATATATATATAAATATAATATTGAGATAAGTACACCAGGTTACCTGCAAAACTTGCAATGAATACATTTTTGTAGTTCACATCCTGGGACTCTTGTGACTGCACTTTAGTCGGCATGCATTTACTATTCCCATTGTTCAACTCAGAAGTCAGCAGCACAAGGCCATAATATGAAAAAGCGTTCCCAAAGAATACTACCCACAAAAGCAAGGTAGACCTAACTAATTTTGGTGAAAGAAGCACAAAAAGTGATGAGATGCCCCCTATATTAGAATCTATCCCCTTATGGATTGCATTTTCAGTTCTTGGGGAGAGCAAATTTGCATCTTCTGATGGATCATTACCCTTTTCTTGTAACTCAATTTGGTGATCAGAAACAAGAGTGCCACAAGGGAGTTCTGTTCCATTCATTCTGGCTATTTTCTCCAAAACATCAATTGCTTCAGTTGTTCTACCCATTAGGCATAAATACCGAGGTGACTCGGGTGTCACTCTATAGAAAATGAGGAGGAGTGATGATGGGAGAGACGACAATGCAAGTAACCACCTCCAACCCAACCTTGGCATGACAACCTACAAATAACACAGCATAAAGATGAAGGTAGCTGCCCAATGAAGAATTTCTTTTTATTCACAATCTCAACTAGGGAAATCCTTTCATCTGATTTATTGAAAGAATTCCACAAAACACAGGATGAATTACTAGGTTATTATGACCACAAAACTTCTCACCACATCAGGATTTCCCAGGTTATGATGACAATGATGCTCAAATACCATAGCGTTATAGGCTACATACACCAATGGCAAAACTTTGTTAGAAAATAGCTAGGTCCATTGTGTAAGGTTGGCACTGGGACTAGAAGATTAAACATAACAGAGAAGACGAAATGTCCAAGGACATAAAAAATCTCAATATAAACTAGAAAAAAAAGTTCCCTCTAAATAGGGCCCTAAAAATTCTATGAAGTCCCTTCTTAAATATTACAATCAAATTATTTTAATAAAACTAGGATTACCTAACTGCCTTTTTGGTTAAATAGGATTACCTAACTACCTGAATCCAAATATAGAAAAATGAGAATAAAATGGAAAAATTAAAAACACCTAAATCTAGTAAGGAATTGCATGAGCAGACAAAATGAGAAGGTAATCATACCCATGCAAGAGAAGCCTCAAGAATAGTTCCAAGAGTCCAAAATGCTGAAAAAATAACCATCCAAGTGCCTCTACTAGGAGTAGGAATGAACTCTAGAAACCAGGATGAGAGTACTGGGCCACCTCCCAAACCAAGACCAACCAAACAACGAAGAATAATCAATGTCGTATAATTAGGGGCTAAAGCACTCAGAAAACCAGCTCCACCAGTAACTGTTGCTGTGATAATGAATCCTTTCCTGAGAATAGAAGAAAGAAGGCAATACAAATAGCAAGCAGAATTATTAAGATTCGGTGAAAAAAATGCATTCAATTAAAAAAAAAAATCTAGTTTTAAGAAAGTAATGAATAAAATATAATTTCCGTAAAAAGTAAGCTAAACTGAAGTTACTAATACGAGTGAAAAATTGTGGAAATTTGGAAAGAAAAAGATGTTAGAAGTCATGTTCAGAGAGCAAGAGTGTAGCAGCTGCACTTTCCACTGTCAACACCCCTACCCCCTCCCCCCTCCCCCCACCCCTCCAAACCTCTTTTTTGTATTTTTTCCTTCCTATAGGAACAAATGCTTATATGCATCCCACAATGGGGGAGGGAAAATTAGGAGGCTCTGGATCAAATCCACAGTGGTTTGTGGTGATCAAGCCACAAGGCTTCTAACTTGATAAGTTGCAGAAGCAAAAATCTTAAATGCTAATATTAAGTTTCACAATGAGGGTGATGCTAAAGTCAGATTACATATGAGGAAAATACACTCTCAAAACTGAATCCACATTCTGAGTCACCTTCTACACAAAACATTTGCACCACGTCATCTTAGAAGTGTTTACAATAAGTGGAGGTTTACAATGAATCTAGACTTGCGCACTTCTAATATCAATCTCTAGTTGGTAGGGAGCATCCATACAAGATATTGATGTAAAATGCTATCATAATCATTTTGAAGTATTGAGAGCTGATTATATTAATTTAGGACTAAAGCTGCCATTGAAATAAATATTATGGTAGGAAGATTACAGAAAATGAAGACGGTTCAAATAATGCAGAGACTGTACATGACTAACAAAAAAATGAAAGGAATAACCTCCTTCCGTGCTTATCTGATACTATGCCCCATGTATATGCTCCAACTAGCATGCCGGCAAATACCACACTAGTTATGAAGCTCTCTTCATTAGAAGAAAGATCCCATGCAGACTGAAGTGCTGGTCCAACAAAAGAAAGTAGCATCATTTCCATTGCTTCTGAAATCCAACCCATGCCAGCATAAGTGAGCACCAGAATTTGGAATTTTCCAAACCCCATGGCCGCAATAGCTTCTTCAACGGTGTACTTTGGGGTTTCATCTCCCATCTACAAGTATGGGGGAAAAGACTTGATTTAACTTAAAATACAAGAGATGCACATTGAAGATTCATTAATAGTATATGACAAATGTTGTTTTTTTAATCTCTTTTTGGTCATCAGATTAACCAGATGTAGAACACAGTAGCAGGCTTGCAGCCACAACTAGAAATCCAACACAATGATATCAAGACTGAGTGGATGATTGTTACAAGAAAATGAAAAAGCGAAAAGATCAATATCCTGATTAGAAGTCACTCCTATTCTATGATTATAAAGAAACTAGTGATTGCTTGCAAGATGGACAAAATCTACAAGCAGCATTACTCCCTCCTATTGGAAATTCCCAAAGTAACTTCCAAGGAATGAAGTAATTGCTCTTCTTAAGTATTTATAATGAAGTCATACCAGCGCGATGGTTCAGATAAAGGAGAAACAACAGACATATCGAGACAGACACACACTGAAGGAACACAAGACTGGAACAAGGTTTGCATTCCAACATGTAATGCCAAGTGAGTAAATCGGTGGCATATTTCAAGTGACCAACAAACAAACCCTTTTTTTTTTACTCATAAAAGACACCTATATGCAAACAAATCAAGTATATCTAACAATTCCAATCATTACCATCATTCAAAACAGTTTCTTAAACATTCCCATGATGTTGGGGCACTCGTGCTGCATTCTCTAAGGGAGTTAGTTAATGTGCTGTTGCTCAATGAACTTAAATTCTTTTACATAAAGCACTTCATAGTTCTTACAGCTAAAATCATATTCTTTATATCCTATAAACTATGAAGTAAATAATAAAAAGACTCGCCCATCTAGCACATTAAAATTTTCATATATTGAAATGAGGAAGATCTCTTATATTGAAAATAGAAAGTACAATTAAGAAGCTACATCTAACAGATCAAAAATTTCTAAAACCATACAAAAGAAAATGCAAAACAACACAAATATATGCGCCTTAAAAATAGACCCAACAATGAAATCCCAGAATGCAACAAATATTTTATTTGAGAGAACAAAAACGAACCTGGGAAAAACTGGGTTCTTCTTCTTCTTCGTTCTTGGGCAAGAATGATAAAGGTCAAACAGCCAAAACAGAGAGAGAGAGAGAGAGAGAGAGAGAGAGAGTTATATATATTTTTGGGTTCTTATTAAATGTGATCAGATTTCAGTTCGTTTGACTTCGGAACAGGTTTTTGGTTGTTGGTCTTTTTCATTCTCTCTTTCTTTTTTTACTTTTCCTTCTTTTTTGGGGTGGTGGTGTTGTTGTTGTGGGGTTTTTTCGGAGAGTCAGAGGTTAACTGCACTAATGGATTTCTAGATCATTGGGCAAAAGCTTTGGTCATCTTTACTTCCTTAACTTTTTCAATTAAAAGACAAAATGAAAGAATTAAATCATCAAAATAAAATGGAATATAATGGTGCTCTTTTTTAATGTGTGCAAGAGTTTTTTTTTTTTTTTTTAATACCCTTCACATTTTGTTTGTTGCTTTTCATGATAGGGATGAAATCAATAATTTACATTCATTTCATTAAGAGGAATGATAGTTTATCTTATCTTATTTTTTAATAGAATGCTTAGAAGGGAGGGAGAAAAAGAAAGAATAATAATTTTTTTTCTAAACCATTCTATTCCTTTGTACTAAACTTTAAGTTTAATTGAAAAAAAATATTTGATGACAACTCTACAAAATATATATTTTCAACTCCATTTAAAGAGCCTACAAATATAGGTTGAAACTCTCTAAAAAAATGGCTATAAAATAGGACATTTTATTATTAATCTATAATTTCAAAACAAACCTATCTAATTTTTTATTTTTTTAAAAAAAAAGAAGAAGAAAAATAAAGATGCTAGACCAAAAAAAAAAAAAAAAAACTCATCACACACTCAAAGTGTGTGTGATGAGGTACATATATCTATCTATACTATATATAAGATAATTCTCCTTTTTGGACTGAACTTTTATGTGGTTTAGAAATATATCTCCAATAATTTTACGTTTAATTGGGAAAAAACTTGAAGACAACCCGATAAAAATATATCTCCAATTTTACTTAAAATACTTACAACATAGAACACACTTCTACTCATTCATGTTTTCAAAATAAGCTTATCCAATTTTTTTTTTTTTTAAAGGAAAATTATGACACAAGAGTCTAATGGCCTCTCCTGAGTTGAGCCTAAAGTTCTAGTGAGGGTTTGGAGTTTTACTATTGTGCAAGTTCAACTCCCATAAAAAATAGAGGCTTTGAGCCGAACCTATGAGGCAGGAAAGATGGCTCATGAGCCCATCGCATGATTTTGATAATAATATGAGCCATGGCCCAATTCATTAGGTGAAGAAATGATAAAGCCCATGAGAGTTGACACTATTACATGATGTAAAAAATATATAGGTCGTGAGCCCATTTTGTGAAGTATCGGACCATTAGCCCAATCCAAAATGTATGGAGTATTTTGGGCTTAAGACAAACTATTATTGTTAGACGGAAAATTGGGCTTTAAGATGAACTTGGCCCAAGACTTATTCCTTTTGCTTTATCAAATAGTGCTGCGTTGGCATTTTTTTTTTTGGGTGAGAAAACGCGTTGGCATGTATTGTTCAACAATATTGCAGCATAGGAAAATAGTGGGCGTTGAACAATATATAATTTTTTTAAAAATCATTATTATTTTAGACTAAAGTTTGACATAACAACACACAATGGTGGATTTAACAATGGATGACTTTCAAAAAAAAAAAAAAAAAGGATAGAAATAGGGACCATACTGCTCACAAATTTAAGAAGGCAATGTAGAATGAAGCTAAAGTTACCATACGGCAAGAAGTGAAGCAGCTTTTCACCATTCCAATGGATAAGCTATCGACTTCTAAATGCAAAGGCATATTCTAAATACAAGAGACAATTTTTTTTTTTTTGAGAAGATAAATGCAAGAGACATGATTGCATAATAATTAACGAATCAAACAACCAAGTTTTTAAAGTAATCCTATCAAATCTTATCCAAAAAAAAGTAGCCCTATAAAAAAAAAAAAGTTTATTAAGAAGTATTGAGACAACGTATCAAGACATGATCATCAATCATTCATCGGAATCTCCAAAGAAATTTGATAATATTTAAGAAGTTTTCATGTAATTTAAATAAAATAGCATAGTTATTTGTTATCTTGTGAACAAACTTTTATTTATATACATATGTATATTTGAATATAAAATATTTTCAAGAAAGCAAACCAAATCACAAATTCTTATTATTCTTTCTTTAAAGTAGTTTAGTAATATTCTCGGCTTTACTTAGGGAAACCAAAATTCAAATTTCTCCTTCAAATTATTATAATTATTGAATTAGAAAAAAAAAAAAAAAAACCCATAAAAAATGGAGGCTCTCATCAATGGGCAAAACACATGACTAGCCTCATGCTCTATCAACTCCAATTCCCCTTTGGAGAGGTGCATGAACACCACCCAATCACCATTGTTAGAAGGGTTTAATATAGGCACCACAAACTGCATTCCCACCACCGCCGGGAAATAACTTGACGCCGGCCATTGCCGACCTTCTCCATCACAAAATCCACCTTTGATAGTGGGAACCTCAAACTAGATAAAACAACAAGAGTAGGTCATTCTTTATTGTCACTAACATATATCTTTGACAAAACTAAGCACCAGACGATGGGCCTTTGCCCAATCTATCAAATCCAAGAAATGATCCTCAGTCATTGCAGCTTCCACAATTCCAAAATAGACCCAACAATGAAATCCCAGAATGCAACAAATATTTTATTTGAGAGAACAAAAATGCACTTGGGAAAAACTGGGTTCTTCTTCTTCTTCTTGGGCAAGAAAGATAAAAGGTCAAACAGCCTAAACACAGAGAGAGAGAGAGAGAGAGAGAGAGAGAGAGGCCAAAATGGTTGTTTGGTTTCTTAGGATTGTAATATAAGTTGGTCAAAGCTGGAAAAGAGTTTTATTTTTTTTTTTGGGTTCTTATTAAATGTGATCAGATTTCAGTTCGTTTGACTTCGGAACAAGTTTTTGGTTGTTGGTCTTTTTTCATTCTCTCTTTGTTTTTTTCTCTTTTCCTTTTTTTTTTTTTTTTTGGGGTGTTGTTGTTGTTGTTGTTGTTGTGGGTTTTTTCGGAGAGTCAGAGGTAAACTAAATTGATGTGATACAAGCGAATGTCTAAAATAGATCTCTAGAGCATTGGGCAAAAGCTTTGGCCATGTTTACTTCCTTTACCTTTTCAATTAAAAGATAAAAAGAAAGAATTAAATCATCAAAATAAAATGGGATTCTCAAAAAAAAAAAAAAATCATAAAAAAAAGGAATATAATAGTGCTCTTTTTTAATGTGAGTAAGAGTTTATTTTTTACCCTTCACATTTTATTTGTTACTTTTCATTGTAGGGATGAAAATCATGAAATCAATATTTTACATTCCTTTCATTAAAAGGAATGACTGTTTATCTTATCTTATTTTTTTTAAAAGAATGCTTAGAAGGGAGGGAGAAAAAGAAAGAATAATAGTTTTTTTCTTAATCATTCTATTCCTTTGTACTAAACTTTCAAATAAATTAAATATTCTTTAAAAATAAATTTTAATTAACTTATTTCATAACTACTAAAGTTGTATAAAGTTCTGAACTTTAAATTCATATATATTAGTTTATCAAAAAACTCATATATATATATATACATACTCTTTGTAAGAGGATTTCTTTTTTTGAATTGAACTTTTATATAGTTTAGAAAATACCCATAAACTTTAAGTTTAACAAAAAAAGAAAAAGAAATCTGAGAACAATTCTGTAAAAATATATTTCTAACTCCACTTAAAAATGCCTACAAAATAGGACACTTTCCTATTAATTCATATTTTCCAAACAAACCTATCCAAAATTAAAAAAGAAAAAGAAAAAGAAAAATAATAACACTAGACAAAAAAAAAAAAAAGGCTCATCGCGCTCAAAGCGCGTGTGATGAGGCTAGTGTGTGTCTGTATATTTATTTATCTATACTATTTAAAAGAGGATTCCTTTCTTTGAACTGAACTTTTATGTGGTTCAAAAATACCTTTAAACCTTATGTTTAATTGAGAAAAAACTTGAGGACAACTTGATAAAAATATATCTCTAACTTCACTTAAAATACTTACAAAATATGACTCTCTCTGATTTATTTATGTTTTTAAAACAAGTTTATTCAATTTTTTTTTAAAGAAAAATTATGACACTAGAGTCTGAAGGCCTCTCTTGAGTCTAAGGTTCTAGTGAGGGTTTGGAGTTTTACTATGGCGCAAATTCAACTCCCACAAAAAATAGAGGTTTTGAGCCAAACCAACGAGGCAAGAGAGGTATGCCCCATGAGCCCATCACATGATTTTGATAATAATATGAGCCATGACCCCAATTCATGAGTTGAAGAAATGATAAAGCCCATGAGAGTGGAGACTATTACATGATGTACAAACTATATAGGTTTTGAGCCCATTTTGTGAAGTATCGGGCCATTAGCTCAATCCAAAATGTATGTTGTATTTTGGGTTTAAGACAAACTATTATTGTTAGAAGGAAAATTGGGCTTTAAGATGAACTTGGCCCAAATCTTATTCCTTTTGCTTTATGAAATAGTGCGGCGTTGGCATGTTTTGTTCAACAATATTGCAGCATAGGAAAATAGTGGGCGTTGAACAATATATAAGTTTTTAAAAAAACATTATTATTTTAGACTAAAGTTTGACATAACAACACACAATGATGGATTTAGCAATGGATGGAAATAGGGACCATACTGCTCACAAATTTAAGAAAGCGATTGTAGAATGAAGCTAAAGTTACTAAACGGCAAGAAGTGAAGCAACTTTCACTATTTCAATGGATAAGCTATTGACTTCTAAATGCAAAAGTATATTCTAAATACAAGAGGCATGATTGCATAATAATTAACAAATCAAAAAATCAAAGTTTATTAAGTAATCCAATCAAATCTTATATAAAATAAAATAGTCCTATGAAAAAAAAGTTTATTAAGTTGTATTGAGACAACATATCAACAGCAAAAATGAAAAGATGATCATCAATCATTCACTGGAATCTCCAAAGCAATTTAATAATATTTAAGAGTTCTTATATAATTCAAGTACAATAGTAAAGTTATTTGTTGTCTATATATATATATGTACATTTGAATATAAAATATTTTCAAGGAAGCAAACTAAAATAAAAATTCTTATTATTCTTTCTTTGAAGTAGTTTAGTAATATTCTTTGCTTTACTTACAAAACCAAAATTCAAATTTCTCCTTCATATTTGGAGAGGTGCATGTACAGCACCCAATCACCATTGCTAGAAGGGTTTCATGTTGGCACCACAAACCACATTCCCACCACCGCCGGGAAATAACTTGACGCCGGTCATTGCCGAACTTCCCCATAACAAAATCCACCTTTGATAGTGGGAACCTCAAACCAGATGAAATCACAAGAGCAGGACCTTCTTTATTGTCACTGACAATATTTATCTTTGACAAAACTAAGCACCAGACGATGGGCCTTTGCCCAATCTATCAAATCCAAGAAATGATCCTCAGTCATTGCACCTTCCACAATTCCACGAACTTCATTTGCTATCCAACTTGGGATTTTTTTTATTTTTTATTTTTATAAAAGCTCGTCGACTATCTTGTTACTTGTTTGATAATGATTAGAATTGAATGATTAAATTCACTATTTTGTAATAATAGTTTCAACATTTGGCACTATCTCAATTAGCAAAGGTGTAGTAGGGCACCCCGGAGTTTCTGCCAATGCCTTCTTGAGGATCTCAACCATGGACTTAAGGGTCCAGCTGTCTTTAAAGGTGGACCTTAACCATTGGCTTCTTGAAACAAAAAGAAGAAACTGTAATTCACTACCGGCATATATAAAACCCATGTCTAGGGTTGACAGTGGTTGCCAATGATTCTGCTTTGGCAACTTTACTGCCACCGCCAGCTTTTTGGTCACAGAGCTTTTAAACCATTAGGTGTTTTGTGTGTGAGAGAGAGATGGTGGAAAAAATACGAGTAGTGTATGGAACTAGGTGAGGCTGAGGAAGCATGAACAATCAAGGTTTTCAGATTCGAACTGTTCATTGAACCGTAAAAAGGAGAAGTTCGTGGTTTTTGAGGTCGAACCGAGGTTGAACCGTGATGACATCATAATTAATTTAATAATTAATTAAAACCTAAATATAGATATTAAATTTATGAAACTAGCAAAATTGACTAATATATCTATATATGTGAGGAAAATTTAATAATATTCAAGCATATATTTAATAATTAAATAAGAAAGTTAATAAAATAAAATAATAATCATGAAAACATTAAAATTTATGATTAATTTTTGAAGTAAAGTTGAATATCTTTGATGGATTTTAATTATAATTTTGTTTTATTCATTGTAAGAGATGGATAATTTAATTAAGTAGAATAAAATTGTGTTAAGTTGTTTAAAAAAGAAAATTGCGCACGGTCCAACCTCGGTTTTAGGGGTTCAACCACGGTTTTAGGAGTTCATGAAATTGTCACATATGCCCTATTCTCTATGCTTAAAAAACTGGATTTTCATCCGGTTCTTGGTTTTCACGGTCCGACCTCTCGGTCCGGTTCTGGCCTGAAAACCTTGTGAACAATATGAGCTATATGAAACATAATTTAAAGCATCGCATCAGATGTGCCAAGCATATAGTACACCAAACGTTAACAAATATGTTCCATAAATTTTTTTAGAACCATAGAAGGGTACCGTAGCATGTTCTAATTTTTATTTATTTTTATTCTTTCACTTCTGCCGCTCTCCTCTTCTCTCTCTCTCTCTCTCTCTCTCTCTCTCTCTCATTTGAATCACTTTATTTATTTTTAATTTTACTTTTCTGGAGGGGATCCAAATCTTCTGTCCCACTTTTTCTGCTCTACTCTATACTCCACAAATAAAAACTTGTCACGTGTTCATCTAATTAATTAAATACGTGGCATTAATAAGTCAATAATGATAGTATTTAATTAATTAGGTGAATACGTGACAAGTTTTTATTGGTGGAGTATAGAGTGGAGCAGGAAAAGTGAAACAGAAGATTCGAATTCGGACGAACGTACGCCTATCTCCTCTTCCAAGTCTATATTTGCAGCCTTAACCACTTGGGTGGTTGGTACTTGGTGGCATGGATTCAGTCAAGTGGCAAGGGTTTTTTTTTTTTTTTTGGGCAAAAATTTAAAATTGACCCTTTAACTTTCAGCATTTTTTTATTTCAATTCTTTAACTTTCAGTTTTGTCATTTTAATCTTCTAACTTTCAATTGTTGTCAATTTAGTATTCTGTTAACCATCTGTTAACTGTCTCGGTTAAATGAGCAAAACGACGTCGTTTTGTTTGTTTGTTTTTTTTTTTTTATTATAAAATTTTTCATAATTAAAAGAAATTAAAAAAATTGTTATTCAAAAAAAAAAAAAGTTAGGAGAACGACATCGTTTCCCTTACCTGAAATCAAAACACAATTCCTACCTAATCATCCACCACCACTTCTCCTCTAACAAACTGATATCCATCCATTACCTCTATACATACATATATCCACCTCAAGTCATTACACTTGTGTCTCATCCATACAAACACTACACTGGAAGCTTTTTTTGACTAGGAAAATGGCTAGAGTCTTATCTATGTTCACTTTTGTTGGTTGGGTTCTTCTTAGAGATCTCATTAATAGCAAGCACTTGCCATTGCTCTTCTTAACCTTCTTTAGCTTCCTCAGAAAATACCAGAACTTGGACTTGGCGGGAACCTCATTCGTGGCCCAGAGCTTCATGCGGTAAATCTTAGGGTGCTCATCGGATTTAGTGGGCAAAGCACACTCAACAACTTGGTACTGGTGGAACCTGAAAGTAACCATTTTTGATAACAAGCTGAGATCTTTGAAGCCTCTCTCTCTCTTGGTGTGTAGGAAGAAGTCTCTGTTCACTTTTCTTTTCCTTGGATTTCTTGGCTTAATTTCTTTTCTAGCTGAAGCTGCCATAAAGGAGTACCAATTTGATGGGAGAAACTTTACATGATTTGTGTTCTAATTAGGTAGGAATTGTGTTTTGATTTCAGGTAAGGGGAACAACATCATTCCCCTAAATGTTTTTATCTATTTATTTATTTAATAGCAGTTTTTTTTTTTTAAATTTCTTTTAATTACGAAAATTAAAAAAAAAAACTAAAATGATGTTATTTTGCTTATTTAACGGAGATAGTTAACAGATGGTTAACAGAATACCAAATTGGTAATATTTGAAAGTTAGAAGATTGAAATGACAAAACTGAAAGTTAGAAGACTGAAATAAAAAAAGCTGAAAGTTAGAAGGTCAGTATTGGATTTAAATTTTTTTTTTTTCTTTGTGAATGCTTAGATTTTTGGCTGGTTTTTCTTTTCAGATTTGTTTTTTTTTTTTTGTCCATTAGATTTGTGGTTATCTCCATGGCCATAGACACCTTGCTCCGCCTTGAATTTCTCAAATTAGTGATGAGGTTTTTTTATTTGGGTTTTATGGGTTTATTTTATTATTTATGTTTTGAGATGGATTTTTTATTTGATTTGGGTTTTGTGAAGGCTTGTGGTGGTGGTGGTTGGATGATAGTGGGTTGCAATTTTGGTGGTGGTTGTGGATTAATTTATGGTGGCGCTAGATTGCGATTTTGGGTTTTATGGTGGTGGAGGTTGCGGGGGAGGGGGGAGGGTTGTGAAATGGTGTATTAAAGTAATTTTTTAATGTGTCAAATGCTAATCTGTCTTCAACCAATCTTGCACATATGAATGGAGAATTACTAGTTTCACTAATAATCACACTAATGATTTTCCTCACTCCACACATTTGAAATAAATGAGTTTATTTTTGTACTGTCATTGCATAATTGGAGGCAATGATAAATGTCAATTAAGACAATCTGAAGTGCAAGGCTTAAACACATGTGCAGCCTCACACTCTATCAACTCCAGTTCCCTTTTCAACATGTGCATGTACACCACCCAATCACCATTACCAGATGGACTTGGTATTGGCATCACATACCCAACATTCCCACCCCATGGAAAATAGAATGACCCAAATGCACTCTTTCCCCACCCAAAATCCACCTTTGATATTGGAAAATGTTGTCCTGATGAAACCACCAAAGCTGGTCCTTCTTTGTTGCCACTACTATATACCTTTGCCAAACTTTGCACTGGGCGATGAGCCTCCACCCAATCTATCAAATCCAAGAAATGTTCTTTAGTCTTTGCACCTTCCAAAAATCCATGAACTTCATTAGCCACCCAACTCAATGGTTTTTCAATAAGCTCATCAATTTTCTTAGTATCATAGGGAATAGACAAGACGTTTCCAAAGTAAGAAGACATTAGTGACGTTTTCTCTTTGTCTCCAAAGCTAAGCATTGTCCTGCCATCAACAACAATACCCAATTTTGATACCCTTTTGTTTTTAGCACTTTTGGCACTAATTTTCCACAAAAGTGCACTGAAAGACTCTAGTTTAGTCCTTTTACTTTCCTTGGTGCTGGTTTGTGATTGGAGTTGGTTAATTATGTCTGCCTTAACTAAGCATATGCGGTTCTCAAAATGGTTGGCACTGGGTTCTGGATCATTGGAAGGGTTGAACATGGTGATGGGGACATACAAGTTGTGAAGGGAAGGATCAAAGGAAACGGGATGTCGAGGATTGAGCATCACGCAGTTGAAAGTTGGTAGTGAAGAGAAGGGTTTAGATTGAGCAATCTCAGCCCATGAAACAAGAAACATGCCTGCCGAGTATGCATCTACTATCTGATGGTCAAATGTGCATGCCAGTACAAGACCACCACATTTGAACCCAGTTGCCTACAAGTAGGTATCATTGTATTAGTTTCAGCAAAACCTAGGGGGATTGTGACTAGTGCAATGCTACACAAAAAACAAATTATGGTCTTATAATATTTGAGGTGACGGATTGTGACTAGTGCAATGCAATTTTACATGGGAGCACCATAGACCATTTTTAATTTCATAACAATTGTGAAATTTTTTGTGTATCTTAACTTATTTGAAAAAAAAAGGTACTACTTCTTGCATTTTGTCTATTTACTATTTCTTTTATCAAATTTTCTATAATAAAAAATGGTTTACAACTTGACCGTAGCTAAATGTTTATTGGTATCACTTCAACAACATAAGCTTTATGTGATTAGTATCCATACTTTACTCTTTGAAATATCCAAAATATTTTCCACTTTGAGACCTTAAGGAGCATAATTTTATAAATTTTCCAATATTACACACACACACACATACATGTATATAAAAATACACACACACACACATATGGCTAAATTTAATTTTGTAAACTTCATGACACATTAGGATGTTTTTTAAAATGGAGTCAGTAGTGGGTCTAGGTGAAAGTAATGTTATCTAAATTATTGCTTACAATATCAACAATTATAAAAATGAACGTGAAATTTTTGGATTCCAATAATTATTATTATTTGATTAAAAAAGTTCATTTATTTTGTCCTTTTGCTTTGTATGTTTTTAAATTGATGGATGGAAAGTTATATTGTGTCTTAGAATATTAGTGCTTCAAAAACATTCATCTTTAATTTTTAGGTGAAAAACCAAAATGAGATGGAGGTAATATAATTAGTTGAGTAATTTTAGAAATATCACAAATTTTACTGTTACGTATGCCTTATAAATTGATATGTTGTCAATCACTCAATCATAAACAAGTAATATATATATATATATATATATATATATATATATATATATATATATATATATTTGTTTTTCAAGTGACATTAATTATATTTATCACTGCATTATAGCACTTGCATCAGTCTTTGGCCAAGTAACGCTAAATAGCATGCACATCAGTGTGGATAATTGTCCAACATTATTTAAGAGGGTGTGTTCTATGTAGTATAATTTACCCCAACTCCACTTAAAAGTGTGACTTTTAAGTGGACTTGGTGGTATGCATTTTTATTAGAACCTCTTTCTCACTCCTTGTGTGTGTTTCTCAAAAAAAAAAAAAAAAAAAAAATTTATGCATCTCTTGTTCAATATCAATTCTAGCTATAGTTGCCATACAAATTTACATGACTACTGTTGTTGTGTATTTTTTTCCTTATACTTTCTTTGCATTTTCCAAGGACGAAGAAAGAGAGTGGATAGTGGTTGTGGTGTGTAAGAGAGAGAAATAATAAAAACTATGAAAATTGATATTTTAACAAAATAGATGATTTTATACGAGTTTTTTTTAAAATGATAATATATGTAAAATAGAAAAAGTTGATTCTTATGTTAAAATAGAGATGAACTTTTGCACAACTTGATATAAATGCTTTGAGTTTTTTGTATTAAAATTGGTGAAAGTTTTAGGATTTTTCATATTTGTTTAGCAATGTATTTTTCAAAATAATAACACTTTAATTTTCTACACTTTTGGCAAACCTGGACAGCCAGCACGCCATTCTTCTTCTTGGGTACAAGTTTGCAGCCAATGGTCTCATCAGGTTCATTCAAATTGAGTTTTTGAAGCTCTATATATGCAAAAGCTTCCGTGAAGTCAACCCCACGGTTGTTGCAGTGAAGCTTATGCTCACCCATGGAGTCTGGCACTTTCTCACCAGCAAGGAAATAGTAGGGCACTAGAGCTTCTTTCAAGGCCTTTTTGAGAACCTCAACCATGGCCATAGAGTTCCCATTGTCTTTATAAGTAGGCTTCTTGTAACATAAGAAGATACTAAAATCCAATGGATGTAAAATACACAAATCTAGGTTAGAGAGTGGTAGCCAATGGTCCTCATTCTTTGGCAACTGCACTGTCACCACCTCTTTCTTGATCAGAGTCACCTCCACCTCTTTAGTATTCATGCTTATGTTTATGTGTCTAATCTCTCTTTGAGAGAGAGAGAGAGAGAGATGGCACAAATAGGAGTACAAGACTAGTGTGAGCTTGAACAATGATAGCTATATGAGACATAAATTTATAGGTACATAAGTAAATAATCAAGTTTGGTAATAGGTACATATCACGTTTAACATCTAGTAACGGGTACATATCATGTATGACATATATCAATATATCATGCATGTTCAGTAATAGGTACTTATCAATGTTTAGCAATATGTAATCTCATGTTGCAGTAGCTTCAACCAAAAAATTATTAAATACTCCCAGAATAGAAACACTAATCCATATTAATAAAATAAACAACTTAATGAAAATGAAATTAATGTTATGTTCCATATGATTAAAAAAATTATTAGGTGACTTAATACTACTATACGAGAAAAGAGAGTATTGCGTTGCTCTATTACTGAAATTTTTTGAAATTGACTAATCGCTAACATTGTTATGATATTATCACATTATTTGTAAACTTTATGCAGTACATTTTATAGTTTTTTTAAGATTTTTTTTTTTTTACCTTTTTTTGGTATAGAGTAGTGCAAGGTATCACTCTAGTACTAGGAGGTGCTTAATGAAAGAGGATTTCAAGGTCGAATGTGGGTGTCCTGTCACCATGGTAACAGAGGAAGGACCACAATCTTTAATTACTGTGTCGAATCTGTCGGTGGAACAACGATTAAATAGAGATTACTTGTGTTCGAGGAAGAAAACAAAACACGAGAGAACTATATTTATGATTTGAATTTACTAGTGTACAGTGGAATTTTTTTTTTTTTTGGGTATATTTCAAATTTTGTTGAATGAGCAAGAAATTTAAAAATTACATTTCATTGTCTTTATGTAAGACTCTTTGAATTTAGGTTTTTTTCTTGCAATTTTTTTTTTGGTATTATCTAATTATGAAATTTTTAAATTTTCACTTATAATTTGTCTTTTATAATAAATAAAAGTATCCCGCACATTATGCGAGTTATAAGCTAGTTAAGAGTAATGACTAAGTTTTATCACTACAGGTTGTAGTTTGGGATTGCTTCACTTGTGATCACGAGTTTACAACAAGGGTGGGGTGGCCCATTGGAATAATGACCTATATCCACACGTAGCCCTACAACAACCATAGCCTTACACCTTCTATCCTTGTCAATTTTACTGAATAGGAAGTTCCTAACACAGACCACATGTTCTGTGTGTCACATCTCATAGAGGTCCCGGCAACTTCTACCGAAAATGCACTCTCTTTAGGTAAGCCAACATTGCTCTCTCTCTCTCTCTTCCATATTCTACCGCGCGTGTTTATGGTGAAAAGAGTACTTGGAGATTTTTTTTTCTAAACAGAGTTCTTGGAGATATTAAAGAGTTCTCTACCGTGTTTATGAACCTTTTTTTTTTTTTTTTTGTTTTTGTTGAAAACCATTTATGAACCATTTAAATACTGTTCATATATTCTTGGTGTTGGTTTTATATACACTGAAAAAGTAAATTTCTTTTGGAAATTACAATCCACTAACGTTATATACTTGATGTTAAATTCTTGGTCGTATATATACAAATAAATAATTAAGTATTTTCCTTTTGACAAGATGGCTTTATGATTTGATAGAACTAGTGTATTAGGTTGGTTATGATGTTATGGCCATCTTGTGTCCAGTGAAAGTTTTCACTGGACACAGCAGGATTTGGACACGTGTCTGAATCCTGCTGTGTCGTGAAAACTTTCACTAGACACAAGCCGCACCCATGGCCATAAATATGATTTGATGGTACTAGTGTACAGTGGAAAACTTTTTTTTTGGGTCTATTTCAAATTTTGTTGAATGAGCAAGAAATTTCAAGATTACATTTCATTGTCTCTATGTAAGACTCTTTGAATTTAGGTTTTTTTCTTGCAATTTTTTTTTGGTATTATCTAATTATGAAATTTTTAAATTTTCACCTATAGTTTGTCTTTTATAATAAATAAAAGTATCCCGCACATTATGCGGGTTATAAGCTAGTTAAGAGTAATGACTAAATTTTATCACTACAGGTTGTAGTTCGAGATTGCTTCATTGGTGATCATGAGTTTACAACAAGGGTGGGGTGAGCATTGGACCCATTGGAATAATGACCTATATCAACACGTAGCCCTACAACAACCGTACCCTTACACCTTCTATCCTTGTCAATTTTACTGAATAGGAAGTTCAAGAGGTTCAACAATTTCTAGTGGAGGATATTGCTTCCCTTGCTCAATATCTTTATGATCTTTCACTTCATCATTATTCCTAGCATCATGAAAATTTTCATTAAATATCACTTCCTCATTTGAAGCACTGTTAGGTAGAGAGAATTTTACTCTCTTGGTTGCAATACCATTAACTCTAACTCATAGTTGTGGAGTTTTCTCAAAAAAAAAAAAAAATGTTTGCATTGAACTTCTTTTTACAGGCCTTCATATGAGTCTTGTACATACCGCAACAAGCATGTCCTCTTGCAACAACCAATAGTCCTTTAGAAATTTTCCATCTTCCATTGCCAAGATGGTTATAATAACCAGCTTGATCCATAGCCAATGTAAAAAACACATTAATCCTTAAATCTAGAACATGTCGTATATCCTTTAATATCAGCATGAAACCAACATTGTCTTAATGCACAAATCAATAATTCTCAAAATTTTGAATAATTGGAGTTACCCATCTTCACAACACCAAAGTCACCTGCTTTGTATGTGGTAAACAACCCTTTTGAAGGGATAACATGGTTGGAAGCTGGTGAATCAACAACTCACTTAACATCATTTTTAGCAACATGCTCACACTTTTGCTCTTCAAGAGAGAGCATCACAACATTCTCATCAATCATAAGCTGTAGCATTCTTCTCATTATCATTCTTTTCATCTTTGTCTTCAGTTTGTTCTTTATTCCAATGCCAAACAGTTTCTTTTTATGTGACCATTTTTCCCACAATGGAAGCATTCTTTCATCTCCTTAAATTAAGATCTACCTTTTGATTGTGACCTGTCATTAAATTTAGACTAATAATTAGTCCCTCTAGTTTTATTTATACCCTGACAAGAGCTTGATCTTGTGCATTGTTTTTATATGCATCTCTTCTGCAAACCTCCTTGCTCATAATCAAATCTCAAATATTATTATATTTGAATTTGATTTTCCCTGTAGAATTGCTCATTGCTATTCTCATGACCTCCCAACTGTTTGAAAAAGAAGCCAAAACAATCAATAAACGAATCTCATCATCAAAATTAATCTCCGTAGAGGACAATTGATTTGTGATGGTATTAAACTCATTCAAATGCTGGGCCACAAGAGTACCTTCCACAATCTTCAGATTAAACAACTTCTTCATCAGATGCACCTTGTTGTTAGCCGAAAGCTTTTTATACATGCTAGAAAAAGCCTTCATTAGATCCACTGTAGTCTTTTCCATCACAACATTGTGTGTAATTGATCTTGATAGAGTTTATTGTATAACTCGTAGCACTTGTCTATCAAGAAGACTCCATTCTTCATCTTTCATACCATCTGGCTTCTTCCCCAAAAGAGGAAGTTGTAATTTCTTCCCATACAGATAATCTTCGATCTACATCTTCTAATAGCTAGAGTCTATGCCGTCAAACTTCTCGATTCCTGTTTCCTGATACCTTTCCTTCTTCTTGATGGGAATGTGTGAAATTCCCAGATCTATGAGATGCAAAAATAGAGAAAAATATATACCAAAGAAAAATAAACACACACAAGATAGTATTTATGTGGTTTGACAATTTTCCTATGTCCAAGGAGTTGTAGGATTTCACTATTATTATAAAAAATACAAAGTGCAGTAGCACAGTTTTTTTCTCTCAAAAAATTACATAAAAACCCCAATCTCCAAAACAACAGTTTTTATATCCTGTGCATAAAATTCACAATGAGCTACAAAAATGGGCCACAAAAATTTTCATGTGGCTTGTCTATGAGCACTACGGCTTGGGCCTCCGCTCTAAGCCTCAGAAAATCTCCAATTAAAAATTGTAACAATATTATTTCGAGTCGGGTCATAATTCAGACATTCCAAAATATTGTCATGTTTCTAAAAATGTAAGTTATTAATTTACTAATATTCCTATTATAACCCTACTTTATCTTCAAAATTATTTGAAAAGAAAACTAACAAATATTTAAAAGATCAATCTAATTGAGGCACCTTTTTAGTTCTCTCATTAAGAATAACTCTTTTTTTTTAAAAAAACTAATAATTTATTTAAGGGTAGTTTTATAAATTTATACATTTTTATAAGGCAGATAAGACAATAAATGATATTTTTTTAAAAAGTTTGACTTTTTAAATCGAACAAACAAATTGAAACGGAGAGAGTATTTTCACCCTACCCTTAGTCCTCACTTTCTCAGGGACTCTCACACCACCTAATGGCCAATGGCCCTACTTTATATTTCTTCATTTTTTTTCTTTCTTCCCTTGCTTGTAGGACACTCACAACTCAATAGTCACATCTTGATAAACGTGGCTTGACTTTTGTGCAAAAAATTATAACTTCTACTCTTCCTTTTTGGCAAGCTTATCCAGGAAGCTCCTTTAAATTTGCTGGCTTCTCAGCAGCTTGTGTAACAAGCTCATTGACTGAGCTAAGCCAAAGTGTGGGCTGGACCACTTGATGCAATGCACCAAACGAGAGAGAGAGAGAGAGAGAGAGAGAGAGAGAGAGAGAGATGCCAAAAACAGGAGTACAAGAGACTAGGTAATAAGACGTGGGAGCTTGAACAAAGAGAGCTATATGAGACACAATTTATAGGTACGTACTTAACTACATACCATGTTTAATGTTTAGTAATCGGTGCATACCATGTTTAATGTAGGTACATATATCATGCTCAGTAATACTGTAATGTGTACAATATCATTTGTAGTAATATAGACGTGAAAGTGAAACCTTATTTATAATGGAAAAATGTATGGGGATGAATATCAAAGTTAGCAATTCACCGAAATATATGGTAGCATGTTATGAAGAAACTTTCATGGCTAATGAGCTAGCAAAAGAAGAAACGAAACGATTAAATAAAAGATACAACTTACACGTTAGGAAGTTGTCAAATCTATCACATATCTAAAGAACAAAAGATTAAACAATTAACGCAAAGAAAATTTTATGGTTCACGATTTTACGAAATTTTCCAAATCCATCACATAAGGGCTAAAAGATTTGACAGCATGGAAACAATATTCATTACAATATAGTAGTAGAAATTTGAATTTATATATATCTTTTGGTTAAAATATAAATTGCATCTTTAGGTTTGTGTTAATTTTTATTTTCAATTTTAAAATTTCATTTTTATCATTTTAAACCCTGAAGTTCACATTTATTATTATTTTTTTTTTCCCCGAGAAAACTTTTATTTTCATTGTTGATAGTTCACTCCATAAACTCTTGTTAATCATTGAAAAATATAATTTTTTAATACTAAAAATTAAAAACCATTAGATTTTATTTTCAATAAAATATAAAATCTAATTTTTTTAATTTAAAAAAGCACAACTAACCAATTCCAAAACTAGAAGATTGAAACCCTCAACTGTTGCATCAATTTCTACCCAAGAGAAGATTTCAATAAAAGCACCCAAGCTGATAGAAATTTCGACTTAATTTCTCCTTTTACCAAAAAATATATGAATAAAAGTGGAGTAGTTTCCAAAATCCATCCCACAGCCACAAACTAAACCTAAAATCTAAACAAATAATTTGCAAAATAATTATGTCTTGGCCTATTGGGTGTTAGCAATGCTCACTTTGTAAGAACTAGAGATGACAATAGGGGTGCCTAGCTCGTCCCAATTTTATGGCTGAAAAAATCCGCATGGCACAGGAGTAGGCAAATTGGTGTAAAGTGTGGGTTGGAGGCAATTTTTCTATACCTATATAGGAAGCTCTATCGCTAATGAGATAAATATGAGAGAGAAAATAGAGGGATGACGATGAGACTGTTAGAGGCGTGTTTAGAAGATGATAATAAAATGTTTTAAAAATAATTAAACTAGAATAGTATATATAAAAATAATATAAATATATACTATATAAAATATGCATACACGCATTTGGGATAGGATAGGACAGGGCAACGTAGGGTGAGGCAAGCGAAACTTGTTCCCCACCTTTATCCCCTTCTTGAGGTAAAGAGAATTTGCATAGAATAAAGTAGAACATAAAGGATGGGTCGAGCGGCAGGAGGTTTTTCTGTCCTCCCTTGTAGGAATTTCATAAGGATTCTAATAGTCAATAATGTGTGAAGCATCAAACCAATTCTTCAATGATTGGTAGTATAAGTGGAGAAAAGAGAAAGAAAAGAAAAGAAAAAAGAATATAACTTTTTGACGTAGAACAGACAGCATAGGCCTTCTTGGAGCAGCAAGGGCGCTGGATGTGAGATGAAGGGGAGGTGTCAGTAGAGGCAATCGGGCCGACAATGTCAGAATTGCATAAAATTTGACAAGTTGAAGGGAAATGAAATTATGATCAAGACTTGAGACAAGTCTCAAGGGTTGTCCAGATTTAGGTGAATTCCTTCCCCGAAAACATTGTTTTTTGCTAGTTTTAGTAATCTATATTTTTCATTAATAACTTTTAGTTTAAAAGTCAAATTAAGGTCTCGTCTATTTTGGGGCATCTCTTAAAAACAATATTTTTAATTTTTGCGATTATCTCAATTTTTTCTATTTTTGGCAAAAATTAATATTTTGCCACCTAATTACGTTATTAGCACGACTTAGGGTTTCTGGGCGTTTTCCTAGTTGCCCTAGGTTTTTTATTTTTTATTTTTTATTACTATTTAAATATATTATAGCATTTAGGGTGGTTTAGTTTTTCATATTTATAAAAAATTAGACTTTGTCTATTTCTTTCTAGTGGATTCCAGAACTCTATCACCTTGTGGATTCAAGGGATTTCTTGTGAATTCGAGGTTTTCATACCTAGGCTAACGTGCTTAGTTTTTTTTTTTTTGGTAGCTTCTGCGACATCACTTTTGTTCAGTGATCTTGAGCAAGACAGCACATTGGACTGAAATGTAACGATTTTAAGACACTTCGTAGACTGAGAGTTGGTAAAACAGTGGACTATGACAAGCATAATTCTTAAGTCAAAATTGATAGGCCAAAAAATGTATTGACCCCTTTGTCAAATTAATTAATTAATTATCCAAGAAAATTAATTTAGTCAATTTAACATGCAATAGCGTGGTAGCACAAACAAATTGCAAATTAAAATAAATGCAGTGGAAAATAAATTTGACACGGTGATTTGTTTAGGAATGGGGAAAACCTCCAAGACAAAAATTCCACCGGGTGAATTTAAGATCACCACTCCCGAGAATTCACTATTATCAATCACAAGCGGTTACAAGTAAATGAATCTCAGTACCTTATACCGACTTACAATTGAACCCTTACCCCAATACCTAATTAAACTTGTATTGTAACGACAATCTCTCCATTCAATGTACAAATCCCAGTACGTGACTAACTAATGATGTGATAGGCCAAAAACGTATTGACCCCTTGTGATAGATTGAGTTGGTTAATTAGCCAAGTTTAATTAATTAATCAATTTATCATGCAAACACGTAGTAGCACAAACAAATCACCAATAAACTAAAGTGCAGCGGAAAATAAATTTGACATGGTGATTTGTTTACGAATGGAGAAAACCTCCAAGGCAAAAACCCCATCGGGTGATTTTAAGGTCACCACTCCCAAGAATCCACTATTATCATAACAAGCGGTTACAAGTAAAGAAATCCCAGTACCTTATACCAACCTACAGTTGAACCCTTACCCCATTACCTAATTGGACTTGTTTTGTAGTGACAATCTCTCCTTTCAATACACGGCCCCCAGTACATGACTAACCAATTGCCCGGATCCTAGTACGTGACTTCAATCACCAACTTGAGAAAGATGTTGGTTACAAAGTTCTTCAGTTCATCCTCACAATGAAGAACAAGAAGATGCTTGGTTACAAAATCCTATGGTGCATAGACACAGCAGCTTCTTCACAAAGAAATGAACTAGGGCAAACTTTGTCTCCGGTCACAAGTTGCTTGAACAAACTTTGTTCAATGGTTGTGCAACTTGTGTCTACTTTGACGGCCCTTAAAATAATTATTTTTACATGTCTAGGGTTGTGAGAAAAGAAGGCCCAAAGACATATCCACAGATTGGAATCAAAACATATCTGAAAAACTATTTTTCTTAAACCTCGATAGCTAGAGGTGTCGGGATGCTGTTGAGCAGTTGTCGAGTCTCAGGGTTGGAACAGCTTATTAAAGCTTGATAGATGAAGCTGTCGAGCTTTAATGACAGACACTTCTTTAACTTGTTTCTTGGACAGACTTTCATGGCTTTAACACTTGATCTTGAAACAAGATTTCTTGACTCATTGAACACATCCTAGATCTATTTAAATACAAGTAAAGTGCGTTTTGTCAAATGATTAGCTAATTATATAAAAGAACGACATATGCTCTTAACAAGTGAACCACATATGTCCTAACATGATGTACGGATCCTAGTACGTGACTAACACACTAACTTGAGGAAGATGTTGGCTGCAAAGTTCTTTAATTTATCAACATGAAGATTAAGAAGATCCTTGGTCACGAAATCCTTGATGCAAAGATGCAATAGCTTCTACAAAGAAAGTGATGAACTAGGGAAAATTCTGTCTTCGGTCACAATATGTGTGAATTCTGTTGTCAACACTTTTCATTCACTTGCAACACTTGTGATGGCTTTAAAAATAATCCTTAAATATGTCTAAGGTTGTGAGAAAAGAAACCTTACACAAATACACTTAGATATGCGTGTAATCAGATTTGAAAAGTCTGATTTTGTAATTCTCGATAGATAGGCTTTTGTCGAGCTTCAACATTTATTCTCGATAGCTAGGTTCTGTTGAGATTTAATGAATAACACTTCTTCACTTGTTTCTTGGACAGACTTGCATGGTTTTAACACTTGACTTGAACAACATGTTTCCTGAAGTATCAAACCATCCTAGATTTATCCAATTACAAGTAAAATGCGTTTTGTCAAAGGATTAGCCAATTACATCAAATATGTCCCTAACAAAAATCCCTCCAAAAGAAATCCACAACAAAAAGGAATTCCAAAAAAAATGGTGCAATACTAGATGGATATAGATAAAGTTGAATAATTTGGTTTCACGTTCTTCATAAAGCTTAGAGATTTATTGACTTTTAGGTTATACCAAGATTTACGTACCAAGTTTTGTTGCTGGTGAACAACGTGGGAATACATACTTTGAGGAGGAAGAGCATGGAAGATAACCCACCCACCCACCCACACACACACACACATATTTGTTAGTTTCTAGACCCCTAAAAACACTATTAGTCTTAAAATTTTTCATTTCTCGTCAAGATTCAAATAACTGATAATCACACGCAGAGAAAAGTACTCAAAGAAGAAGAAGAAGAAGAAGAAGAAGAAGAAGAAAGTTTTTACAAAGAGGAAATAATGTACTTCATATGTTTGAGAAAATGTGTGAGAGAGAAAGGACGGGTCTTGACTAAATTACCTTCAACAAATGGGTCAGCAAGTTACCTTCAACTGTGGGTCAGCAAGTTTGGAGAAAATTTTAGTGAACTCCAAGATTGATCTTCATCGAGATAGTCGACGATCCGAGGACAAACAAGGAAGAGGCATGAAATGGGTTTATGGGAAGAGAGGTGTTAATGGCATGGAAGGAAGACTGTAAAGAAACTTCCTGAACCCGATCTTCGCCGGCATTAGAGTGGGAGCTTTGAGCCGTGGATTTCTCTTCTAGGCATGGGCTTGCCTTTGCTTTGGAAGATAGGTGTTAGGGTGGGAGAGGAGTGAAATTAAAAAAAAAAAAAAGCTACAGTACTTTCAGCTGAAGCTACACTAGTTTCAACAAAAAAAAATTAGCTAGCTTAAAAAATTATTTTGCTACAGTGTTTTCAGTTTTTAGCAAAATAAGCGGTATTCAAACAGACCTTATATGTTTAACCTAATTTAATTGCCAAGTTGTTACTTAGGTCAATTATGTATATTTAGGCAAAACATTTGTCAAACATATTATGCAGCGGAAATAGAAATAACACAAGGTATGATAACCCAGGAAAACTAATGAAACAAACCAGTTTCTAAGTAAAAAACCTGAGGGGAACGATTTCAATAGAACAATCTACTATATCAAATAGAAGTTCACAGTCAAAAATATACCATTCGTAGTAATCTTAACTAAGATTATCCAATCTAGCTCTGAACCCCTCAAAATTCTTTGATGTGGATTTGCTATCACAAGAACCTCCAATTCACGCTTTAGATCTCCCACATAGACCTCCAGTCTATGACTCAAAGACCACCTTTGAAGGTTTAGATTTCTAACATTTGATGACTAGAATGATATGGCTGCAAATGCTACAGTACCGAATTTTGAGTTTCTTTAAAAAATATTGTCGGCAAAAGATTAGAGAGAGTTTTGGGTACAAAAACCCCAGATCTACAATAGAAGGCACAAGAGGCACTATTCACTCTCTAAAAACCCTTCATAGGGTTAGTTTATATGTATCCTTTAAATAATATAACAAACAAATCACAATTTGGGCTTCAAACATACAAGTTATGGGCATTTTATGTTTGTTGATTTTTACTGATCTGCGACTCTCGATTGATCCAAAATTCTATTGATTGATCAAGCTAGTCTGATTTTGAATTCATGAACTTGTAGCTTGTATGTTATTAAATTATGACTTATAACACTTTAAGCAATCATTTAGAACCTAAACATTTATACCTAAATATTTAGAACCTCACACACACACACACACACACACACACACACACACACACACACACACACACACACACACACACACATATATCTCAACTTTCTTGAATTTCGTGATTTGCACGGCTAAGCCTCCAAGCAAATGTTAAATGTGCGCGCGCGCACATGTTAAGTTTTTTAGACCCCCTAAACCATAATTGGATTAACCTAGTTAACAAGCCAAGTTATTACTTAGTCCAAATTCCAGATCTAGGTTAACACAATCATATAATTATATCAATGTAAAGTGCGAAATATAAAAACACAAAAATATGATGACCCAGGAAAACCAAATGTAAAATACCTGGGGAGGATTTAACCTAGCTATCCTCAAGGTAAACCTGAATCTACTATGAAAGAATCGAAGTTGTACAATAGCGATTTAGACCACTAACATCCTATTGCTGCCCACCAGTAAAAAACGTACTAACACAACCACGTGCAAGCTCCGAGACCACGAATTCCTTCTTTCTTTGGCCTTTGCAAAACACAAACACCCACGTTTGTGACTTTGAGATCCCAGTCAAAGGTTTAGCAACACAAACTCTCTTATTTGTGACTCCAAGACCACCCTTAAAGGTTTAGATCATTAGCACCTTTGATGACTAGAGAAGGCAGCAACTTCTACAGCACCAGATCTTGAGATTCTTCAAGTAATAACACCGGTAGAAGATATGAAAGAGTTTTTTAGGAACAAAACCCTAAATACAAAAGAGGCACACTATTTTCTCTCTCAAAAGCCTTATAAAAACGTGCTTAGGGTTTTCTTTATATAGTGGGAGAAGTAGATTAGAAACCCTAATCCTTAATGGACTTGAACTGCTGTTTGGGCTTAATTAAAATTCTGCAAATACGACTTTCGATCGGTCGAGCCTGTCTTTCGATCGATCGAACCAGGCAGTTTCTGAAATCTTCTTTCTGCAGCTTGTATGTTCTTGTGTGTTCACGATTTGCCAGTCGTTCTAAACTTTTAGAACCTAACAATCTCCCCCTCTGGCAGTTCGTGACAAAACTTTCATACAAAATAAAATGCTCAAATACAAAAACAACCCAATACAATAAAATGCTCAATTACATCACAAATCCCAATCTATAACTCCTAACCTAGAAGTTGCAATAAGAAGGTAGAAGGTCTTGATTAGAATGTACCTGTCTTTCCTGAAAACATTCAACAAACACATAAACGCATGTGTGGAAAGAAAGACATAAACAATAATATGAAACAGAATATAAAAACAAAAGTAAACTAACTCTCCCCTTAAGTTAGATACAACAAAAAGTTTTTATATTCTCCCATTTTCAAAAAAAAATTCAACCCCCCTAACCAAAACACATAGGATTCCCAAAGACATTTCATCTATTTCTCTCCCTTATTGTCACGTATTGACAAAGACAACTCAATCAAAGAGTAAACAGAAAACATACGCAATAGAGGAGAAGAGAAAATAGAGAATAAAGGGAACACAAAACAATTCAACTCTATAGAAAATAGAGACAACTCTTTCAATGAAGAGCAACAACTCCCCCTATGAACAACAAATGTTAAAAATAAGCTTCTCCCCCTATAAAAATAGGAAAAACAAAACAAGTTTTGGGAAAAATAATTTTGAGGAAAAATAGGAGGTGGGGAAAAATAAATACACACAAACCTAACTTTAAAAAAATAAAGTTGAGGATACACATGAACAAAAATATTCTCTCTTTCAATAAATGCAAATTTGACACTATGTGACCCATAAACAGTTGCATGAGTAGAGAAAATATTTGCACATTGATTATCCATCATATCTCTTAAGAAAAATATTTTCTATAGTTCACACAGAAAAATAGCATATACTAGAAAGTACAAAAGACTCAAAAATTAATCAATCAATTTTTAAATCAAGTTGAGTACCCAATTTAGCAAAGTGTATGCATGTTATGTGTGAAAACAATGAAAGATATGACTGCAAAAATGCAAGATAGATATAAAAAAAATCAATGCAATGCATGTGAATCCTAAATACAAATGATGCATGAAAAAAAAAACAGTTTGGTCAATAACATAGAAACTGAAAATTTTTTCAATTTCGATCGATCGAGAATCGATCGAATACCAATCGAGTCAGACAAGTTCAAACCAAATTTTTAATCGCAATTTCAATCGGTCGAGAGACAGATTCGATCGATCGAAAATCTGAAAAAATCAAAATTTTGAAAAACAGAGCAGTATAATGCAGAAACTCCTCAAAGCATAGTGTTTCATAAGTGAAATGCATGAGTATGAGATTAAAAGTTTTTCAAAAACACATGAATTCAACCCAAATCTTTAAAAACAAAGATTTTCAAACTATTAACCATATTTTGCATCAAACACCATGGAACACATAATCTTGGATGACCACAACAAGATTGCACACAATATAATGTACCAAGTTTAACAAAGAGTAACTTGTGTAGTGTGTGCAAGTAGCAAAAAGCTTAAGAAACATGTGAGGTGATATGTGAATAGAAATCAACCATAAAGTCTACAAAATTCATCACAAAGAATTTGAAAGAGACTATCACCTAAAGAGTTACATCATATAACTCCCATATCTCCTAGATCATAAGCTTGCAATCATGTAAGTTTCTTGATTTTGCCTCATAATGTACACACAAATTTTAAGTTTTTCAGAAACTTATTAAAAATAGTTGGGATAATATACACATCAATTTTATTTATTTGATTTAGCATTAAGGCCAATAATGTACACACCAATTTTAATCATTTAAACCAAGGCTACACCTTATGTTTTTTTTGTGCATGTGCTACACTTTCTTGAGCACAAAATCATATGATATGCACTAAGGTGTTCATGATTGGCTAGTAAACAGTGGTGAGATGGTTATTTATGCCTTTCTTATTAAGATCAAGTCCGACAATCAAAGGCATGTGACTTCAAGATCAAGACAAAGTGATCAAAGACTATAAACATCTTCCCACATAACATGCACTACAAAGCTCAAACTAGTAAAGTGCAAATAAAATAGGCTCATCCAAGCTAAACAAGGTACATAAACATGTTATGCAAAGATAATATGACCAACCTTGATTACAAATCCATGATATGTAATACAAAACAAATAAAAATCTTTTTGGTTTTTAAAAATATTTTATGACCAAAACTAAAAGCACACAGTATGCTAAGTGAAAAAAATTTTATGACCAAAACTAAAAGCACACAGTATGCTAAGTGATTAAAAATGCAAATGCAATGCATGACAATGCTTAACTAAGCTCTAGAGGGCACACAAACAAAAAATATCAATTTCTTAATTAACCCATGAGTACATGTACAAACTAGTACATACTCACACAAAATTAGAAATAGCTTAGCACATATATAACACATACTTTTCAAGTTTCTCTACAATGTCAAGCATGTTCTAAATCAAGAGAGATATTATAATTCATGTAGTCCTCAAGAAAAATAAAACAAGACTCAAAATAAAATATTTTTGTCTTTTTGAAATTTTTCAATGTTTTTGGATTTTTAAAAAAATAAAAAAACACAACCAAAAACAAAAATAAAACATGTCTACAAACAATTGAAAGAATTAAATTAGGGACAAGTTAACAACACTCACCTTAAAGAATCTTTTCTTACCCATATAGCACAAGTCTTCGGCTTTGTAGGTGAAAATCCATGAGAAGTAGAGTGTATTTGAGGGTTTACACCAATCTTCTAAGAAAGACTAAAATCCTGCAATTTCCTTTCACAAGCCAACATGCTTAAATTTTTAAAAAACATATGAAACAATGTATTTGGACTTATGGCAGGAAAAATATCATCACGTATCCTAAATTGAAATACAGAATGCTTAAATTTCAATTTATGATAATTAGGACGAATGTGACTGGAGACACCACAAAAGTGACAAACAGGAACAAATTTAGGAACATCAGTATTCCTAATAGCAAATCTAATCTCAGATTTTGGTTTTTACCTCAACAAAGAACAATTTGGTCTAATATGACCAACAACACCATAAAGGTGACAGGTAGGTACAAAAATAGATTTCTTTTGCACACTAGCAGTAGGTTTAGACATAGGTTTAGAAACTTCAGCGTTTACATCAGAACTTTTATCTTTGTCTAAACTAACAAAATAAGCCTTTTCTTTATTATTCCTCTTGAAAGGAGGGATATAAATTTTCTTAGTTTTAGGCTTAAGAGAAACAGAAACACTTCTGTTATCAATAGCAGGCTTGGTACTAGTCAAATTTTCAATTTTAGCTTTAGATTCAACTAACTTTTGTTCCAAGCTTTTCATCTTCTTATCTTGAGAGGAAATTTGATTTCTCAAAAATTCATTCTTTTTATTAGATTCATCTAATCTAAAAATCAATTACTCTTTTTCAAGATTAGCCAGTTTTAACTTTTCTTTGAATTTCTTAGCAATTTTCAAAGATTTAGATAATTCCTTACGAAGATTTTCAAAAGCATCAAAAAAATCAACAGAAACAACAGTGTCCTTTTTATTCAAATCATTACAAACATGAGTAGAAATACACTTCAAATTATCCATGATAACAAGGGTCAAGGATTAGCTCAGAGATCAAAAGATCTACAACAAAAGAGTTACCTGCTCTGATACCACTTGTTAAGTTGTTTAGACCCCTTAAACTACAATTGGATTACTTAGTCCAAATTCTAGATCTAGGTTAACACAATCATATAATCATATCAATGTAAAGTGTGGAATATAAAAACACAAAGATATGATGACCCAGGAAAACCAAACCGGTAAAAATCCTAGGGAGGATTTAACCTAGCTATCCTCAAGGTAAAACCGAATCCACTATCAAAGAATCGAAGTTGTACAATAGTGATTTAGACCACTAACATTCTATTGCTACCCACCAGTAGAAAACTTACTGACACGACCACGTGCAAGCTCCGAGACCATGGACTCCTTCTTTCTTTGGCCTTTGCAAAACACAAACACCCACGTTTTTGACTTTGAGATCCCACTCAAGGTTTAGCAACAAAAACTCTCCTGTTTGTGACTCCAAGACCACCCTTGAAGGTTTTGATCATCAGCACCTTTGATGACTAGAGAAGACAACAATTTCTACAACACCGGATCTTGAGATTCTTCAAGTAATAACACTAGTAGAAAATATGAGAGAGCTTTTTAGGAACAAAACCCTAAATACAAAAGAGGCACACTATTTTCTCTCTCAAAAGCCTTATAAAAATGTGCTTAGGGTTTTCTTTATATAGTGAGAGAAGTAGATTAGAAACCCTAATCCTTAATGGGCTTGAACTGCTGTTTAGGCTTAATTAAAATTCTGCAGATACGACTTTCGATCAGTTGAGCCTGTCTTTCGATCTGTCGAACCAGGCAGTTTCTAAAATCTTCTTTCTGTAGCTTGTATGTTCTTGTGTGTTCATGATTTGCCAATCGTTCTAAACTTTTAGAACCTAACAGCACGCGCACACACACACATACAGACCAAAATTACAAAAAACAGTTTTTATTTTCTTCGATGTATATAAAATATAATTTTAATTTAATGTGATGAATTGTGAAATAAAGAATGAGATGTAGATTGAGTTGTTATGATTATGTGAAATAGATAAAATGTTGTAAAATGCTTTTTTTTTTCCTCGTGTTTCCGGATATGAATGCTCTAACATAGTTTTAAGGCTATTTTTTACTAAGTGGCTAATTGTTTCAATGGTTAAAAATCTGATGAATTGCACAATTGTTTGTTAGATTTGGGCTTTCATGATGGTAGCGAATGCTCCATTAGCTATGAAATTTGAATGCATATAACTTTATAACCAAATGACGTGTATAGTTGAAATGGATATCAATGTGTGCCTAAAAAGACATAAAATATTATACAGATAAAAATTATAATAATTTTGAAATTTCACGCAACAATCTATTGTCCAAACAATCCTTTTCACATGCTCAAGAACATTGGTTATGTATGTGCCATTGGAGCGCACTCCCTTCAAACATAAAATTTAATCACCAACATTTATTGTCAAATATTATTCTGATTAATTAATATCATATACAAGTCCACCAAATTTTTTTTTTGAGAGATAATTACAACATGCTGCTAACCCCACAACTTGAATCCTTTCCCCCTAGACCCCCAAGCATTTTGTGCATGGAGAGGTGCCAATTTAGCTACAAGGCATTTGACACAAGTCCACTAATTGATTAAATTAAACCTCCTATAATTGCATATAAAATAAGTTCCAGCGCGATATGTCACTCACAAAATCCAATCAAGTCATTTCAAATCATATGGATGGAACTTTAGAACCTTCATAGTGAAGTTATTTGATAAAATTTAGAGGATCATAAACAGTCTTCAGCCAATCTTGCACACATGAATGGATAATGTTAACGTGTATAGTGTTATGGCTTTAGGTACAACTAAATTACTTGTATAGCACACATTCTTGTACTACACTCTTACTTGTACTGCACTCATATGCCTCCTATATAAAGGCACTCATGTATATTTTTTCACTGAGAAATATAATACTATTGAATTTATTATTTTTAACATGGTATCAGAGTCATTGCTTTGACTTTTTCTTTGCAGTCTTGTCTCTCATTGTTGTTATTCCAAACTCACAACTGCTTCCGCTGTTACAACTATTGCTGCAGCCATTCGCTGTTAAACTTCTAACGCGTCTTAGTTATCGTCTCTGGTTCCAGACCTGCAAATTGCCGCCTTCAGAGTCTCAAGACCACTACCATACCATCACCGCCGTGACCCTTGCCCTGATTGTGTTTTTGCAGGTACCACTGAGATCGTCCTTTGCCGATCTACTACTTGGTGGAAACCTGACCGTCATTAGATGCCCCACGCACCTTCATGCACCGCCCAAAGTTTTGACGAGATTGATCCATGCGTCTCACACGCTCCACGCGCTACTAGGCTACCTGCTAACGTCACCACTGCCATATTAGCACCCATATAAGCCCTAGCTGACGCCATCATTCCACGTCATTGCTTATGTCATCACCAATCAGCCATGTCAGCAACATCAACTGCTTATATCATCTTACTGATGTTATCATAGTGAGTTGACCGCGTTGTTGATCGTTGACTTTGACTGTGACCGTTGACTTTTTCCTAGAGTTGACTTTTTGCAGTCCAGGTGCTCCTTACCCAGTTTTTTGAGTAGATTTCATTTTTGCAGCCCGCTTTTGCATATTTTGCTTCTAAATGTAGAATAATGATAGGTCTTCTTCTTGTTGCAATAATCGTTGCCGACAATCTAGCAAACATTTTTGCAATTTTTGCAAACGTTTTGGCCACAATATTAAGACTTGCTATCATCACAACAAATCAGCTGTTTCAATTTCTACTGCTACTGTTGCTAACACTGAGAATGTCCAGCCAATGGCTCCCGTCTCTGCACAATCTAAATCTTCAAGATGTAATTTTACCATGTCCATAGATGACTTTAAAAACATCATCGCTAATGTCATTCGTATGGTCGGTAATGCATCTTATTCCTCTTCTCTCTCAGCTTTATCTAGTATGTCTCCTTTCTCTTGGCCTATGGATTCTGCTTGTTGCAATCACATGACACCTCACTCGTCATTATTTTTTGAACTTAAACTTGCACCACACCCTCTTAATATTCGCACAACAATGGTTCCACAATGTTTGGTCATAATATAGGTTTTGTTTCGACCTCCAACCTCTCGGTTCTTAGGGTCTTTAATGATCCTGACCTTTCTTACAATTTATTTTTTGTGGAACAATTAGTTGAGTTGGGTTATCACATTATCTTTAATTATTCTGGGTAAATTGTGCAGGATCTGAGGATGGGACAGGAGCTTGGGACCGGTCCCAGAGTTGGGCATATGTTTCTCGTGGACAACCTTCGTCTTTCACTTGTTGCTCCTGTTTCTGTTGCTGCTGCTGCTGCAGTTTCTTCTATTCCTTCCCTTGTACTTTGGCATGCTCGACTTGGTCACGCATCTTCTTCTCGGGTACAACAATTGGCTTCTAGAGGTTTGTTAGGTTTAGTGTCTACAGAAAATTTTGATTGTGTTTTATGTCAGTTAGGAAAATAGCTAGCT
This sequence comes from Castanea sativa, assembly GCF_040712315.1. Taxonomy (NCBI): domain Eukaryota; kingdom Viridiplantae; phylum Streptophyta; class Magnoliopsida; order Fagales; family Fagaceae; genus Castanea; species Castanea sativa. Next base: position 79,975,971 of record NC_134017.1, on the reverse strand, counting down.
TTGCCTTTCAATACTAGTGAATCAATATCCACTGATATTTTTGACCTTATTCATTCTGATGTTTGGGGGCCTTCCTCTGTCTCTAGTATTGTGGATCTTGATATTTTGTTGTCTTTATTGATGATTACTCTCGCTGTAGTAGGGTTTTTTATATGAAACATTGTTTTGAATTATTGCAAGTATATTCTAATTTTGCAAAAATGGTTGAAACTCAATTTTCCAAACGTATCAAAATTTTTCGATTTGATAATGCTCTTGAGTACACTCAATATGCTTTCCAAGTTGTTTTGCATTCTTATGGCACTACTCATCAACTAACTTGTCTAGGTACCTCTTAGCAAAATGGTAGAGCTGAACACAAACTTTGTCATATTCTTGACATTGTTTGTGCTCTCTTTCTGTCTGCCAAAGTTCCTGCTCTTTTTTGGGGCGAAGCTGCTCTTCATGCTATTAATCGCATTCCTAGTCCTATTATCCAAAATTAAACTCCATCTGAGCACCTTTTTGGGTCAACTCTAGACTATCACCACCTTCGCTCCTTCAGTTCTGCTTGTTTCGTTCTCTTTCTGCTACATGAGCATAAAAAACTTGAGCCTTGGTCAAGGCTTTGTTGTTTTCTTAGCTATGACAAAACTCAAAAGGGGCATTGATGTTATGATCCTGTTTCTCATCGTCTTTGTATCTCCCACAATGTTGTCTTTTGGGAACATCGCCTTTTTGTTGAGCTCTCTCACTTCCGTGCTTCCCTATCTTCCTCCCTTGTCTTAGATCTTTTTCTAGGTGAGGCACATATTCCTTCTGTAGTTGCTCTTGATCCTCCTGTATCTGCTTCTAATTCTTCTGTAGACTTCTCTATCTAACCATTAGATATCCTTGATCCTTTCCTAGTTCACCCTTTAATGAACATGTGGAAGATGAACAGGTCGAAGACGAGCTACCCAACCCTAAGCTTAGGTCCCCTGCTCCTGCTCCGCCTGAAGATCTTGCATAAGACATTCCACCTCGTTACTCAACTCGAGTAAGATCCATTCTTGCACATTTACTTAACTATCATTGTTACACTGCCTTTGCTACACTGCACAAGCCTCACACCTATCATGAGGCTTCCACTGACCCTTTATGGTAGATTGCAATGAAAGAGGAACTTGATGCATTATCTAAAAATCATACTTAGGATTTGGTTACTCTCCCCCCTAGAAAATCTGTGGTTGGTTGTAAGTGGATTTACAAGATTGAGACTCGCTCTGATGGGTCCATTGAGCGCTACAAAACTCGTCTTGTTGCAAAAGGTTTTACATAGGAGTATGTGATTGATTATGAAGAGACCTTTGCTTTGGTTGCTCGTATCTCATCTGTTCGTGCCCTCTTAGCTGTTGTTGCTACTAGTAAATGAGACATTTTCTAGATGGATGTCAAAAATGCATTCCTTAATGGGGATTTAAGTGAAGAAGTTTATATGTAACCTCCTTTTTGTCTCTTTGTTGAATCAAATAAGGTTTGTCACCTTTGACGTGCACTTTATGACCTTAAACAAGCTCCACGAGCTTGGTTTGCCAAATTCAACTCTACCATCTCTCGCTTGGGTTACATGGCTAGTCATTATGATTTCGCCTTATTTCTTCATTGCACTGACAAAGACACTATTTTACTTCTCCTATATGTGGATGATATGATCATAACTGTTGATGACCTCAGTGGCATTCAAGAACTCAAGGATTTTCTCAGCCAGCTGTTTGAGATGAAAGATCTTGGACATCTCAGCTACTTCTTGGGTCTTGAAATCACTCATTCTATAGATGGACTTTACATTACTCAAGCCAAGTATGCCTCTGAACTCTTGTCTCGGGCTGGACTCATTGATAGCAAGACTGTTGACACTTGAGTTGAGCTAATGCACATCTGACTCCCTCAAAGGGGAAACCATTGTCTAATCCCTCTCTTTACAAACGCTTGGTTGGCAGCCTAGTTTATCTCACTATTACTCGTCTAGACATTTCCTATGCTGTTCACCAGGTGAGCTAATATCTGTTTGCTCCACGATCGACTCAATATGCTACTGTTCTGCGCATTCTTCGATACCTAAAGGGCACTCTCTTCCATGATCTTTTCTACTTTGCTCAGTCCCCTCTTATTCTCCGTGCATTTTCTTATGCTGATTGGGCAGGAAATCCCACTGATCGCAGGTCCACCACTGGTTATTGCTTTCTTCTTGGTTCTTCTCCGATTTCTTGGTGAAGCAAAAAACAAACTCATATGGCCCGCTCCAATATTGAAGCAGAATATCGTGCCCTTGCTGATACCACATCTGAGCTCCTTTGGCTACGATGGCTTCTCAAAGACTTAGGTGTGTCTACATCCTCTGCTACTCCTCTTTATTGTGACAACCAAAGTGCCATTCGGATTGCTTACAATGGTGTCTTCCATGAACGGACTAAACACATCGAGATCGATTGTCATTTTATCCATTATCATCTTGTCCATGGTGCTCTCAAGCTGATCTCAGTCTCCTCTAAATATCAACTTGCAGATATCTTCACCAAGTCACATCCGAAGGGATGCTTTTGTACATTGGTTGACAACCTTAAATTGGTCTCACATCCAACTTGAGTTTGAGGGAGGTTGTTAATGTGTATAGTGTTATGGATTTTAGGCCCAACTAAATTACTTGTATAGCACACATTCTTGTACTACACTCTTACTTGTATTGCACTCATATGCCTCTTATATAAAGGCACTCATGTATATTCTTTCACTGAGAAATACAATACTATTGAATTTAGTATTTTTAACAGATAATTACTAGTTTCACCAATAATCACACTAATGATTTGCCTCACTCCACACATTTGAGATAAAGCAGTTTATTTTTGACTCATAAAAATGCAGACAAACTGGCTAACTATGGGATTGAACGTGTTGATATGTACAGATGTACTGTGATTGCATAATTGGAGGCAATCATCAATGTCAATTAAGACAATCTGAAGTGCAAGGCTTAAACACGTGCAGCCTCACACTCTGATAAACTCCAGTTCCCTTTTCAACATGTGCATGTACACCACCCAATCATCGTTACCAGGTGGACTTGGTATTGGCATCACATACCCAACATTCCCACCCTATGGAAAATAAAATGACCCAAATGCACTTTTTTCCGCACCCAAAATCCAACTTTGAACAATGAGAGCTATCCGAGACATAAATTTATAGGTACATAAGTACATAATCATGTTTGGTAATAGGCACATATCACGTTTAACGTCTAGTAATGGGTACATATCATGTTTAACTTAGTTATACATGTCAATATATCATGCATGCGTGTTCAGTAATAGGTACATATCAATGTTTAGAAATAGTAGTGGCGGTTTCAGGAATATATTTGAGGGGATTATTAAAAAATTTAAATTAAATATAATTTAATAAAAATATAATTTGAATATATCTAGTTATTGATAAGAAAAATAGCATAGACATGAAGTTTTATAATTTCCTTCTACGAGTTTTCATATTTTAAAATCATTACATGATAGTGTAGAGAGGGAAAATTCCCGACCTATCACAAGCTGACACATCATACTACCAAAGTCCACAAAATACAACCAATTACAAAGCGCCACGTACTGCTGCTAGGTTTTGCCATCGCTATTCAGAAACCAATAGAAATTTGCCAAGTGTCATTGAAATAAAGGCATGAAACTGCATCAGCAGGTGTAAGCAATGACACAAGCAGCTCCGCACATGTAAGCGATGACACAGGTAGCCTCGCAGGTGTAAGCAATGACACAAGCAGCTCCGCACATGCAAGCGATGACACAGGCAGCCTCGCACGTGTAAGCAGTGACACAAGCACTCAGCACGTGTAAGCGATGACATAAGCGGACCAATCAAGCTGTGACAAGTGTCACCAATCAAACTCCGCCACGTGTCGCTCACCTACCCCTAAACTCCTATAAATAGAAGCCTTCCTAAGACATTTAGGAGGACACAGAACAGAGAGAAGGAAGAAGATATCTTGAGTTCAGAAACCCAGAAGCTCTGCCAGGATCAAACCTCAAAGCCTCCAAGCAATTCAAGAACTTCAACCTCGAATACAAACAACATTCGAAGCAAAATCATCCAAACTACTCGTCCAGATCTCAAAGTTCACTGGAATCAAGCTCAAAAGCCTCCAGAAACCTCAACAAACCATAAATCAACGAAGCTCTACGGAATCAAGCCTCTAAAGCACCGAAGAACTTCCCCCACAAACCTTCAAACACGAAGAACACGAAGAACACACGAAGAACACGAAGAACACGAAGAACAAAGAATTTCTAACAAGCTCATAGCCAGAGATTCATTGTAATTCCGTTTCAAAGATCTTCGATCCATTCTTCAGTCAAATTGAAGAATATCTTATGTTCAAAGCAAAATCACATTACCACAATTCCAATCAATAAATCTTTCAAGGAGATCGAATCAGAGGATCACTCCTTTGTAATTACAGAGAATTGTACCACACATTTATCAATACAAATTCGTATTTGTGAAACTATTTTACTTGTTTGATTTATTTCGAACTAAGAAATTTAGTCGTCTACAGATAGTTTATTATCAGCTATCATTATCTATTGTCAAAGTAGCTAAGTATGATCATTTTATTTTGTTAAGGTTATATATCTTTTTTATTTCTACGCAATTTCCATTATCTATCTCTCATTGTTTTTACAAAAATGTTTTAATCTAAATGACAAAACTTAATTCACTTGCACCGTATTAATTATTGATCAACATGGCTACACTCATCCATACATAAAAAATAAACTGTCTATTTAACCAATCAAATTCTTGAACAATCACTAACTTTATAACAAAAAATTATTATAACATGATAACAATACACATACGTGTGACAAACCCTCTATATTTTCTAACTATTAAATTATATAAAGTTATATAATATTTATACTAAACATGAACATATTCACATATATCACAATTCACACAAATAATATTATAACAAAAAAATAAAATAAAAATAAACACATATTAGACACACACACACATATATAATATAAATTTATAATAAAGGAAATTTATAATAAATAGAGAGACACTTACAACTCACAAATATTCACTCTTTAATCTTAGAGTTGAAAGATACTAAGATAGTCAAAAAGAGAAAAGTGAGATGAGATTCATGAAAGAGAGATCTGTGATTTGTATTGTTATTTGATTTTGGACTAAGCTGATGTGTGATTAGAGTGAGTATAATAAGTTAGGGTGTGCAATAATATTTTTAATGGTAAATTGAAATAATAAAAAATATTATATACATAATTTTGTTTTCTTTTTTTCAAGTTAGAGGGTTCATTTGAACCCCCTATAGTAGCTCTAGCGCCACCCCTGAGCAATAGGTAGTATTATGTTATAGTAGCCTCAATCAGAAAATTATTAAATACTCCTAAAATAGAAGTACTAATCCATATTAATAAAAAAACAGCTCAACAAAAATAATATTAGTTTAATGTCATACAATTAAAAAATTATTAGGTGCTCTCATAAGAGTGATGTAATATTCATCTAATGTCTCACATGAACAATAGAACCTACTATAAGTTTAATTAATCTGGCTTAATATTATTATTTGTGAGGGGGGAGTATCACGTTGCTCTACTACTGAAAAATTGACTAATAACATTATTACCATTTGTTTCTAAGCCAACATTATTATCACATTATTTGTAAACTTTATGCAATACATAGTATTTTAAAGATTTTTTTTTCCCTGCTTATTTTTACTGGTATGGAGTACTGCAAGGTTTCACTCTAGTAGTACTTCATGAAAGAGGATTTCAAGTTCGTATGTGGGTGTCCTGTCACCATGGAAACAGAGGAACACTACAACAAACTTCACTTGTTTCAACCCACTTTTCTCAAGGGTTGACTAAAAAGTGCCGAAACCATCGCTAAAATTAGAGCGCATGGCTAAGTTTGATTAGCTTTATTCCGAGGGTCTTTAAAATCCTTGAAATAAACCTGTACAACCCTCGGAATAATCTATTAAAATTAGGCAGGCTAGTTTTTACGCCAGCGCTAATTTTACCTCCAAATTTAAGCATTTTTCAACATCCTATGGCAGCCTTTGAGAGAAGATATCTCAAAATTTCCAACCCTTGAAATAAAGTCCAAAATTAAAATACAAAAGGGAAAACTCATTTTTTTCATGCTCCACACAGAAACTGCTCACACCATCAGAAAATTCTCTCAAAATTGGAGCTCATCTCAGAAAATTCTCTCAAAATCAATCTGAGCTCATCTCATCTTTGACGTGCTGATTTGCGGTGGTCAGCTATCTCATCTCTGACGACAAGCGAGCCGTTGCGGTGGTCAGCTATCTCATCTTTGCCACCCCATTTTCCGATTACAGGTCTATCTCTCTCTGTTTGTTTCCCGAGAAATTATGGAAACTACACTTATATCCGATTCTACTAGGTACAATCTTCTACCGCTTTTCATTTCATTGCATTTCTATAGATTTACTCGGATTCTGTATTTGGAGAAATTGTTTGAAATGAATAGGCTTTGTTTGAGTTTTTATTTATTTTAACAGTTATATTTATTTCAATTGCTTTGAAATTCTAGCTCAATTCGTTAGCTTTGTGGTGGAATTTGAGCTCGATTAAATTTCTTTGGACTCGTTTAGATTCTGTTTGGTTGTTGAGAAATCGTAGGAAAATAAATGAGTTTGTATTGTATTGGTTTTGTTGAGATTTTTTTTTGTTGAAAATTTTTAGTTTTTATTTATTTCTTATAATTTTATTGTTGGTGTTTTCAATTGGTAAATTTTCTAGCTCGAATCCCTAACCGTTAACTTTTGCTGAAATTTGAGTTCTATTAAATTTCTTTGATTCATTCGAGAATCTGTTTGGTTGTCTAAAAATTGTAGGAAAAGAATGATGTGTTGGAGAGGATTTTGGGATTGATTTGTACATTCTAGTTTGATTTGAGCTTAAATTATTGGTTGATTTTGCTATTTGGATTTTGGATGGAAAAATAACACGTTTGAAATTGTTAGCCTAAAGATTGAATTGTCAATAACTGAGTCTGTGGCTGGCACACCTTAGAATGTTTTTCCTCCAAGAATATGTGTGCTGTCATTAAAGCCATCATCTAGGATCCTACAAGATGCACGCACACATAAGGAGGAAAGGGAAACAACAAAGAAAAACTTTAAACTCCATACCAATTGCACTCTATTGTTCTTGTTGGCCATTTTATTTATTACTGTGGAGATGGGCGAAGGGAAGTGTGTCACATAAAAGTATAACCTGTTGAGAGATTATAGTAGGGAAAAATCTGAAGAACAGGACAATGTTTTACTCAATGGAAGAGGGGAAAGAGTTTGATTCATGACAATTGTCAAGTACATGGTGTAGACATGAGAGATCTCTAACATAAAAGTATTGCGTTCTCGGCATGCCTGATAAAACTTCTAGATCCGGAGATTCAACAGCTCGTATATGGACAATAGTGGATGGTAGCTCGAGATCTACTTCTAATGGTCCTTTGAACAACAGAGATTGGCGACAAAACACATACAAACCAAGTCGGGCACAAGACATGGCAACAACCAATCTTCTAACATCACGAAGGTGACCAACAAAGCGAGTACGCACAAGAGACGGCAATATAAAATCATTTTGCTGACCTTGAAACTTGTCAACAGTTGTAACCTATACACAAACATTAGTGAAAACAGTAGCATATTAATATGATAACATAGTGCGGTCCTACAAATATTTTAGAAGAATAACATCTAACCAGGCAACAATGACAATAAAATAAAACCTCACACAAGGATGACTAGGGTAGTCAATCATGTTTAACATGCACACAGGATATTAAAAAAGTGAAACCATCAATTAGAAGAGTCCAACCAGGCCTCTGCTCTTGGTAGAGCACACGTTCATCCCGAAAAATGTAAAATTTACACATCTTGACCCACAATTTAACTGTTGATATGCCTGCAAATTATAACGTAAAAGGGGTACACTTTATAATTTACCTTGCTGGGTGGACCAATGAAGTCATATGGAACACATCTTCTATTGATAACATCACAGATCAAAAGTTTCTGGCCATTGTAAGTTGTCAAGATGGATATCTTATTTGCTGGGTACCCAAGTAAACGCAAGTACATATAGACACTGACAACATATTCAACTTCTCCCTCATTTTGATAAAACCAAGGGGAAGGGGCACTTTCACCTCTACCTTGGTAATCGGGCACATCCACTAACTGATACTCATAGGAGAATCCAGCATTTGCTCTATGGAAGACAGCATCCTCCATTACGTAAGAGCACTAGCTCTGATATAGTCATTTCATTATCTGATACATATTATTCATTATGTACTTTTCATTGGAAGTGTTTTGGCTCTACAACAATAATAGAACCAATGTTATTGTCTCACCATTCTAGATTGTATTATCTGTTTGAAATCATGCTACGGCAGTAATTTCAAAGAATCAGTGCTAACTGTATCAATCAGGCAGGAAAGGACACCCAAAAAGATAATAGAGGTGGCACCTTTCTTACATACAGCATGAGTTAGTAACATCTTAGGTATTTGGTATTCCACATCAATGTGGAGAGGGAATAGTTCCCTCCTTTGTGTGAATGATAAGAATGTGCATTTGTACATAGCAGTACTTTTGCATTACTAATATATATATATATATATATATATATATATATATATATATATATATATATATGTTAATGTACCTCTTGAAAAGCAAGAAATGCACTTTCGAGATGCTGTTTTGATGGTACCAAAGGCTCTTGCTGATGTTGTCACCATTTTGTATGAAAAATTTGTGTTACTTTTGCCTGTCCTTATGCAGGGTGATGGAACACTACTTGCAACAGGTTCGTATGATGGGCAAGCAAGAATTTGGAGTACAAATGGTAAGCCTTATTAAGTTCAAAACAGAGTGGGTAAGTGTGTGTACTTGTGTGTTAATGAACCATTCATGTCTATAGTTTAAATTGGTATAGTAATTTATATGCATCATTTATTTGCTTTTTCAAAAATATGTTACATTTTGAAAATCACATGTCAATATGGACTTATTATATGACAATTTTTCAATCAAACACCTCAGCCATTTAACAAGTGCATTATTAATTGGTTTGTTTATTTCCTTGCAGTTCTTAATGCAAGGGAAAGTTGGTGGCTATGCATTAGTCTCTAAGAAGTACCAGGAGAAGACATCCTTTATGTGAGACCCTTTAAATATTAGTACATCAGGTTGTTTTGCATTGAAATAGAATAATATTAAGATCAGAATTTTGATCATGCATGGTTCTTGTACTGATTCATTCCTCTTCTTCTTCTTCTTCTTCTTCTTCCTTTTTTTTTTTTTTTTTTTTCCTTTATCTAGTTAAAATACTAAGTTCTTTTATGTTAATATGAAAATGTCTACATAAACTTCAAGAATGAAGAATTTAGTAACTTGGAAAGCTAATTGAATTTTGAATTGATATTTGTGTTTTGGTATAATATAGATTTTTTAATATGTGGTTCTTTAAAGTCTATGTGCATAGCTGTGGGTTTTTATTTATTTTTAAATAGAAAAACCTTATTTTGAGGGTTGGGAGACCCTCAAAAAAAGGCTATTGTTCTTTTATCCCCCTACAATTTTCAAAGGTTGCCAATCCTTGATAAAGATAAAACATTTGTTTCGAGGGTTATGTAAGCGGTTGAAATTTCAGTTTCAAGAGTGGCGAAGGCTGTAGAAATTTCTGTTTCAAGGGAATTTGTTTCAAAGGTCATCAAGGGTCAGTTAAACCCTCAAAATAATATCTTTTGAGGGCTTTTAATACTTTTTTCAAGGGTTTTGACTCTCGAAAAAACTCAACTATGTTGCAGTCGAAGGGCCACAATCTTTAATTATTGTGTTGAATCTGTGGCATGGAACAACGATTGAATAAAGATTACTTGTGTTCGAGGAAGAAAACTGAACAACCGAGAACTATATTTAGGCGTTCCTTCTTCACGTGGAAAGTGAATTTATTGCAATGAAGACATGAAACCTTTTAACTTGTAGAGTGGACTATGCATGCCCACTTGCCACTTGGGGTTGAAATCAAATTTATGAATTCACCGAATTATGGTAGCATGTCATGAAGAAACTTTGATGGATCGAATGTCAAAATAAGCTAGTGACAGATGAAACAAAACGATTAAAGAAAAGAAAATTTGTGGTAACATTTAGGAAGTTGTCAAATCAATCACAAGCATAAAAATGAACATAAAAGTAACTAAGTTAAACAACTTGTGTTAAGGGGTCTGAAAATGAACATAATTAAACCACAATTTATCACATTATGGTACATCATATTATAGTACTAAAATAAATTTGAATATATGTATTTTTAAAAGAAAAATTACAATTTATCACATTAAATTATACCACATATTACATTTTGTACCATAAACCTTTTGAATGCATTGCACTCTAAGCTATGACTCTTATTTACTTTGCATCCTAACGTTAAGTTTGCTATTAACTTGGACAAAATTTCGAAGTTTAAGGTGCATAATATATTTTAAAGTATAATTTAAGGTTGTAAAGTATAATTTTCCATATTTTTATAAATTGAACAACATTTTAACAAAATGATCATAAACTTGTGTCTTTTGGTAACTTTTGAAGTGAAAGAATTAGTATTATAAGTATTAGTAAAAACTAACATATTCTAATTAGTATTATTAGTATTACTTATAAGTATTATTAGTACTATAAGAATTAGTATTGTGTCTTTTGGTAACTTTTGAAGTGAAAGAATGAGCTTGTGGAATTTCACAAGGTAATAAGTAATAACTAACATATTCCAATTAAGTAGTAATGAGAAGTAATTCTCACAAAGACCGGTGAAAAAGTAGTAATATTGTAATACTGTATTAATTGCTTATGCTAGTTTTATACAAAATGGGAGAATTGAGTTAAGTCAATGGAGAAAAAAGCAATGTTTTATTCACTATAATAAATCTTCCGAAAGGGCTTTTTTAATTATTTTTTTTTAATATCAAATTAGGGACTCTAATTTCTGCATCAACGAAGACAGAGTGGGCCTACAAACATTTTATTAAACCTATTTACTTTTAAAAAATTCTTTGAAGTCTCTTCGTAAAAATTACAATCAAATTATTTTAATAAAACTAGGATTACCTTACTACCTTTTTGGTTAAATAGGATTACCTAACTACCTGAATCCAAATATAGAAAAATGACAGTAAATTAAATGAAAAAAGTTAAAAGTAACTAAATCTAGTAAGGAACTGCATGAGCAGTAGGTAATCATACGCAAACCCATGCAAGAGAAGCCTCAAGAATAGTTCCAAGTGCCTCTACTAGGAGTAGGAATGAAATAGAGAAACCAAGATGAGATCGAGTACGGGGCCATCTGGTCCAGACACCACCTGGATGAACCCTAATTTTTTTGGTAAGTATTTAAATTTTATTGAAATATGCACAGAAAGGGATGCAACCCCAGTATATGGGATGTACACAAAAGATACACTGAAAGCTACACCTAGATGAAGACTGATGTAAGTCAACAAAAGAAAATGTTAGATTATTTAGGAGACTCAAATTGTTTAACCTAATTTAATACCAAGTTGTTACTTAGTTCAATTAAACAAATCTAGGTTAAACATATATCAATCATATCACAAATAGCGAAAAAGTAAAAAACACAAGTGATATGACGACCCAGGAAAATCAATGAAACCGTTTAGTTTTAAAGTAAAAAACCTGAAAAGGATTTAACTTAAACAATCCTCAAGGCAACAAATTCACTATATAGAATGGAAGTTTTACGATAGATTTTTCCCTAAATCTAAAGCTACCTCTTGTAGTATTTGCTCACGTGATCACACACAGCTCTGAATCTACGAACTCTTCTATCTGAATTTGTTGCACACAAACACCTACGTTTGTGATTTTGAGATCCCACTCAAAACCTTAGATCTTCAGTAATAGTTGATTTTGTAGTAACAACTTTAGATCTATTGGTTCTAATAATGTATAAATGGAATTCCAGAAGTGACTTTGAAAGGAGAAGACACAGTAATTTTTAGATCTCAAAAGAGCAACTCCAAAGTCTCTTCAAAAGGTGACTTAGGGTTTCCTTTAAATACTTAGTGAAATAAATCTAAAACCTTAATCACTTAATGGGCTTAATGAACTGTATGGCCAAAATTAAATTCTGTAGATCCGTATCTCGATCGATCGAATCTATTCTCTTGATCGGTCAGGCAAGGTAGTTTCTGAATTCTTAAACCTGTAGCTCCTTTTTTCTTGTATTATGACTTGCAGCATCTTGAGTATTGTCTAATAAACCCTATAGACTTAGGAATCTATATCTAGACAAGTTTGTGTTCACGGTTTGCTAATTGTTTTAATAAACTTTTAGAACCTAACAGAAAAGCCTGAAACAATTATATTTATAGAGTCTAATTCAAAATTTATATGCATTAAGCATCCAAGTTAAAGATTATCAGATGCAGGCATCATTGCAGCATTCCAATGTTGAAATGAGTTCATTGTGTCAGGCCTACATGTAACATTAGATATTGAGGCAGGGGCGGAGCCAAGGGGGGGCGAGAGGGGGTAGTTGCCTCCCCTGACTTGCCCCAGAATTTTTATATAATAGTATAATAATAGAGTTTGATGTTAGAAAGCCTAAATTGCCCCTACACATCACAAAAAGCATGTTACTATAAGAGAAAAAAATAATCACCATACTAGTTTTCGTCCTTTCCTAGTGGGCCATTTAAATAGTTAAATTCGCTATTATAGAATTTCTTTACTTCTCACAGGGTCACAGTATATAATACAAACTACAAATTACAGACTGGTAGTATTTTTAGACATAAAAAAGGTCAATGATGAAAAAATTGAAATCACCTTCTTTTTGTGTGTAGAACATTAAAAAAATCTACTTTGTGTTCTTTCTATTTAGGATGTAAATCACAATATATGATTAATTTTTTTTTTAATGACCCACATGTATGAGATAATGTACTAAGTTGAGGAATGTTGTGAAATTGCTGTGAATTTTTATTGTATCCTTAACATGACTCATATTTTCTTCTAAGTTTTTCACAGTTTGATACTCTTTCTATAAATCTTAATTCTAACTACTTTAACAAATAAAGAAACATATGCTTAATTCTACAATTTTTTTTAAAAGAATGCAAGGCACTGAAACATTAATACAACTTTATAGGTATATTATTATATTCCTAACACTCCTACATTAATTTATTTTCTCAATTTATTTTAATTTCAACATTATGTATTTAGATTTTTTTTTATTTACTATAATTTGATTATTTTTGTTTTCTTTATTTTAATGATATGAAATACACACACACATGTAGTTAATTGAGTTTATGAAGAAACATGATCATAATAATGAGTATCGAAGTGTCATTTAATCTTGTCTCTCCTGAGTTGAAATTCTGGCTCCGCCACTGTTGAGGTAAGGTTATTGTTGCAAAGGTCATCTTAAAAAAATCATTAGGTTGAAATAGTTACAAATTTGATACAAGAGTTAAAGAATTATAGGTGCTTTAGTATTACTTTTTTATTTTATAGTTTGATAACGCAGGGAACAACCTTTCGAAGAAGAGACCGTCGTACTCACATCTAGCCAGTAACACCTCTCTCCATATCCCTTACACCCCCAAACCCAATGAAAACTGTTTGGATATTGTGTTTCCTGTACGATGATCAAGAGACTGTATTAGGTAACATAGCTGGCCCTCCAATGTATGTTCTTCTTGATTAAATTGATGAATCTAAACAAAAGTCCTATACAGAATTAAGTTATACATGTGATGGGGTCCAAAAATAAGAATACTAAATAACTAAATTTAGTACAAGAAAAACAATTTAAAAGATGTTGGAAGTCATGTAGAGAGCGAGAGTGCAGCTTATATGCATCCCACACCACTCTCCACCGCTCACCCCCCCACCCCTCTATTTTTGTCTTTTTTCCTTCCTAGAGGAACAAATGCTTATATGGATCCCACAATGAATTTTTGAATCAAACTTGAAAAGATAACCTACAAAAAGAATCAATTTAAGACTTAATTAGTCTAAAATAAATTGAAGGGGACCAAAATTTACCAAGTGGCCCAAAGTAGAACTAATTGGCCCAAATTGGACCGAACAGAAACAATTTAATTTTTAGAGAGAACAAATTATCTTTAACAAATTTTAGAGAAAAAATTATATATATATATATATATATATTATAATACAAAATATTTATTTATTTCCACACATCGCATGACTTTGCAGCTAATAACAATAATTTTTAAAGATTAAGCAACAATCTATTGTCCAAACAAGCCTTTCCACATGCTCAAGGAACACTTGTTATGAATGTGCCATTGGAAAGCACTCCCCTCAAATATAAAATTTGATCACCAAAATTAATTGTCAAATATCGTTCTAATCAATTAATATATCATATATAAGTCCACCAGCCAATTAAATTAATTTAACCTAAATATGTATTATTGCATGTGAAATCAAGCTCCAGCACCATATGTCATTCATAAAATCCAGTACACAGTCATTTCAAAACATATGGATAGAGCTTTCGAACCTTCATAGTGAAGTTATTCTATAAACTTTAGAGAATCCGAAACAGTCTTCAGCCAATCTTGCACACATGAATGGATAATTACTAGTTTCACAAATAATCACACTAATGATTTGCCTCACTCCACACATTTGAGGTAAAGCAGTTTATTTTTGGCTCATACAAATGCAGACAAACTGGCTAATTATAGGATTAACCGACTAGATATGTACTGTGATTGCATAATTGGAGGCAATCATCAATGTCAATTAAGACAATCTGAAGTGCAAGGCTTAAACACATGTGCAGCCTCACACTCTATCAACTCCAGTTCCCTTTTCAACATGTGCATGTACACCACCCAATCACCATTACCAGATGGACTTGGTATTGGCATCACAAACCCAACATTCCCACCCCATGGAAAATAGAATGACCCAAATGCACTCTTTCCCCACCCAAAATCCACCTTTGATATTGGAAAATGTTGTCCTGATGAAACCACCAAAGCTGGTCCTTCTCTGTTGCCACTACTATATACCTTCGCCAAACTTTGCACTGGACGATGAGCCTCCACCCAATCTATCAAATCCAAGAAATGTTCTTTAGTCTTTGCACCTTCCAAAAATCCATGAACTTCATTAGCCACCCAACTCAATGGTTTTTCAATAAGCTCATCAATTTTCTTAGTATCATAGGGAATAGACAACACGTTTCCAAAGTAAGAAGACATTAGTGATGTTTTCCCTTTGTCCCCAAAGCTAAGCATCGTCCTGCCATCAATAACAATGCCCAATTTTGATACCCTTTTGTTTTTAGCACTTTCGGCACTAATTTTCCACAAAAGTGCACTGAAAGACTCTAGTTTAGTCCTTTTGCTTTCCTTGGTGCTGGCTTGTGATTGGAGTTGGTTAATTATGTCTGCCTTAACTAAGCATATGCGGTTTTCGAAATGGTTGGCACTCGGTTCTGGATCATTGGAAGGGTTGAACATGGTGATGGGGACATACAAGTTGTGAAGGGAAGGATCAAAGGAAACGGGATGTCGAGCATTGAGTATCTCGCGGTTGAAAGTTGGTAGTGAAGAGAAGGGTTTAGATTGAGCAATCTCAGCCCATGAAACAAGAAACATGCCTGCCGAGTATGCATCTAATATCTGATGGTCAAATGTGCATGCCACCACAAGACCGCCACATTTGAACCCAGTTGCCTACAAGTAGGTATCCATGTATTAGTTTCAGAAAAACCTAGGGAAAAATAGAAGAAGGAAACAATGCTACACAAAAAAACAAAGGTTAATGCTAATAAGTGTCTGGACATTGCTTAACAATCTATTTTAGGAAAGTATTGACATTATTTTTATAGAAAAAAAAAAAAAAAACAATCAAAGATAAAGAAAGAAAGTGAATAGTAGTTGTGGTGTATAAGAGAGAGAAACAATAAAAAAACTATATAAAATTGATATTTTAATAAAATGGATAATTTTATATGAGTTTTTTTAGTGATAATATATGTAAAATAGAAAAAGTCGATTATGATGTAAAAATATACATAAATTTTTGCACAACTTGATAAAAATGCTTTGATTTTTTGTATTAAAATTGGTGAAAGTTTTAGGATTTTTCATATTTGTTTAGCAATGTATTTTTGAAAATAATAACACGTTAATTTTCTAAACTTTTGGCAAACCTGGACAGCCAGCACGCCATTCTTCTTCTTGGGTACAAGTTTGCAGCCAATGGTCTGATCAGGTTCATTCAAATTGAGTTTTTGAAGCTCTATATTTGCAAAAGCTTCCGTGAAGTCAACCCCACGATTGTTGCAGTGAAGCTTATGCTCACCCATGGAGTCTGGCACTTTCTCACCAGCAAGGAAATAGTAGGGCACTAGAACTTCTTTCAAGGCCTTTTTGAGAACCTCAACCATGGCCATAGAGTTCCCATTGTCTTTATAAGTGGGCTTCTTGTAACATAAGAAGATACTAAAATCCAAAGGATGTAAAATACACAAGTCTAGGTTAGAGAGTGATAGCCAATGGTCCTCATTCTTCGGCAACTGCACTGCCACCACCTCTTTCTTGATCAGAGTCACCTCCACCTCTTTAGTATTCATGCTTATGTTTATGTGTCTTATCTCTCTTTGAGAGAGAGAGAGAGAGATGGCACAAGAGGAGTACAAGACTAGTCGGAGCTTGAACAAAGAGACCTATATGAGACATAGTTTTATAGGTACATAAGTACACAATCAAGTTTGGTAAAAGGTACATATCACGTTTAACGTCTAGTAATGGGTACATATCATGTTTAACTTAGTTACATATATCAATTTATATTATGCATGTTCAGTAATAGGTACATATCAATGTTTAGCAAAAGGTAATATCAAGTTACGGTAGCTTCATTACCATGTAATCTTGATGTAATGGTCACTTCATAAGTCTATGTGCTTGTGAGGTGTGAGGGCAAGGGTTGAGGTTCAAATCTCCAGAAAATAGCTTTACACACATATACACTTAGATTAGTTTAAAATAAGATTTTTATGTTGTATATATATATATATACACTCATCCATTCTTTCACATAAATAATTGACCCTACTATGAATTTAATTAATGTGACTTAATGCTACTATGTGAGAGGAGATAGTATTTGTTCTACTATTAAATAATTTTTGAAATTGACTAATCACATTATTACTATTTGTATGTAAACCAACATTTTAAAATATTATTAAGATTTTCTATTTTTTACTTTTATTAGTATGGAGTAGTTCACTTTAGGAGTACTTAATGAAAGAGGGTTTCAAGGTCGTGTCTGGGTGTCCTGTCACCATGGAAACAGAGGAAGGGCCACAATCTTTAATTACTGTGTTGAATCTGCGGGTGGAACAACAAACAAATAAAGATTACTTCCTCACGTGGAAGCTGAATTTATTGCAATAAGAACCAGGGGCGGCGCCACCTTAATGACAAGGAATCTGAATTTTTTTTTATATATAATAATTTAAAATTTTTTATTTGTCTACCTTTCAAAAAAATTTAGAAACATCTTCAGTTTTTTTTATACCAATAAAATTAAATTTTATTACATAATTTGTTTTACATTTAATGGATTAATGATTACTTGGTTGTGTACATTAAAAGAGATGTAACTTGTAATATTGATAATGAGATTATCATGCAACAATTTCAAAATATGAAAGCTAGCAAAAAACAATTGTAAACTTTATGTATTTATATGTTTTTTTATTATTGTTGTTGTCAATATATGAATTTTTTTTCTTATATTGTATAATTTACGCTTTTTAAATAACGCCTGAGAAAAATGTCTGAGCAACTGAGAAACTTTATAACTTGTAGAGTGGACTATGCCAGCCTGGGATTGATATCAACATTATGAACTCACCGAATTATGGTAGCATGTCATTGTCATGAAAACACTTTCATGGATAATATCAAAATGAGCTAGCGACAGATGAAACGAAACGATTAAAAAAAAAAAATTGTGATAACATTTGGGAAGTTGTCAAATCTATCACAAGCATAAAGAAAACAAAGCATAAAAACGAAGGAAGAATCAATTAAATAAGGTTTAGTTGATGGATGTCATTATGATAATTGTTAATAAATATATTTGGAAGTTTTTATATAATTTTTATGAGAAATATGATAATTCTTAAAAAAAATTAATTATTTTTTCCTTTTGCATAAAAAATTTCTAAGAATATATCTTAAACCAACTCTCTTAGTTAACTTTTTCCATTAAAGAAAAGAAAATAATTTAACCACAATTTTTATCATATTATAGAACTAAGAATTTGAATTTAACCACAATTTTCATCATATTATAGTACTAAGACAAATTTGAATATATATATTTTTAAGGGAAAATTACACTTTACCACTTTAAACTATACCTATATTATATTTTGTACTATAAACTTTTTGAATGTGCATTTTGCACTCTAAACTATGACACTTGTTATACTTTGCATCCCAAAATTAAGTTTGTTATTAACTTGAAAGAAAATTCATAATTTAATATGCAAAGTATAATTAGGAGTATAATTTAAGATGGTAAAATGTAATTTTTCTATATTTAAAAATTGAACACTTGCATCTTTGGTAACTTTTAAAGTGAAAGAATTAGTATTATAAGAGTAAGTATTAGTAAAATTTATTCTATTATAGAAATTCGAGCTTGTGTCATTTTCACAAGGTAATAACTAACATGTTTTAATTGAGTAGGAATGAGAAGTAATTCTCACCAAGACCTACTGTAGTAATTGCTTGTACCAAGTTTATTAGTTTATACAAAGTAGGAGAATTGAGTTAAGTCAATGGAGAAAAAAAAAAGCAATTTTATATTCACTATAATAAATCTTCCGAAAGGGCTTTTCAGTTTTTTTTTTTTTTTAATATCAAATTAGGGACTCCAATTTCTACAACGAAAAAGAGAGAGTAGGCCTATGTCCATTTTGTTAAGTTTGTTATTAATTTGGATGAAAATTCAAAATCTAAGATGCAAAGTATAATCAAAAGTATAATTTAAAATAGTAAAGTGTAATTTTTCTATTTTTAAAAATTGAACGACGATTTAATAAAATGATCTTAAACTTGCATCTTTGGTAACTTTTAAAGTGAAAGAATTAGTACAATAGGAGTAAGTATTAGTAAAATTTATTCTATTAATAGAATTTCGAGCTTATGTGTCATTTTCACAAGGTAATAACTAACATCTAATTGAGTAGGAATGAGAAGTAATTCTCACAAAGACATACTGTATTAATTGCTTGTACCAGGTTTATACAAAGTAGGAGAATTGAGTTAAGTCAATGGAGAAAATAGCAATGTTCTATTCGTTATAATATGTCTTCTGAAAGGGCTTTTTTACTTTTTTTTAATATCAAATTAGGGATTCTAATTTCTGCAACGACAAAGAGAGAGTGGGCCTACAACCATTTTATTAATTTCCTTCAACTTGCAAAATACTTTCTAAATAATTAATATGGGTCAGTCGGTGCTTTAAATTTCCACATTGATGTGATCATTCAATAATTTACATTCATATTTTGATTAGGACCACTTTTTTCTATATATATTTTAAATAGATGCGTAAAGATTTAGTAGCTAGATAGAGTGTTACTTTCAACATTGTCCTGGATTAGTATATTTTACTTTACATGAAATTTTCTATTTGGATTCTTTTGTTTTAGGGATCGTTTTGCAAGAGTCCATATAATTTTAAATGTTTTTTGCGTTACTATACTTTACCTAGTTATGCGTAGAAGGGAAGTGATTGACTCTGTTAGTGTTTTGTTTGACCTTATCAAGATTGTAGAAGTGGATAACTTATGTTAATATATATATATAAACATAAGTTATCCACTTCTGCAATCTTGATAAGGCCAAACAATATATACATACATACATATATATATATATATATATATATATATATATATATATATATATATATATAATTGCAAAGAAGGCTGAAACCAGCCGGCTTGAAACAAAAAGAAGAGCTGGGCCTAATCTATCTCTTTCCAAACTTGAACGACTATAGCAAGAGGACAAGAGAGGGGAACATATCCAGATCTATGCCATAAAGCAGCTCATAGAACTAAGTACTAACAATAGATGGGTTGATGAATTGCCCTCTCTTCCAATAAAACAGAAAGATACATCCCCAAAAAGACATTTACACCAAAAAAGATTTCATTCATACACTGTTAGCGATAGACTAGTGAGGGGGACTCCCAAGTTTCTTATCCTGGAATTATTGGATTGGTGATTGGATTGAGAACAAAGGCATGTTAATCTTGCTTCCTACCTGTGTTTCTTATTATATGACATGTAATAAGAAACCCAAGTAGGAGGCAAGATTAACTTGTGATGTAGGACAAAATCTATTATTTAATTTTTTGTAATTTATTAATTTTAGTATTTTTATGTAATTTTTGTTAATTTAAGTTTAGAGTTATTTTTCCTAACGTTGTTTAGTCAAATTAGAAGTTTGAAGGTTTTTCCTAGCTGCCTTTAGGTTTTCTAGCTACCATAGTTTTTTATTTTAATTTTTTTTATACTATTTAAACGCATTGTAGCCTCCAATTTCAATAGAGATTATTAATAATAAAAATTCATACTTTATCTCTATTTACTACCGGAAACTAATAGTTTAGTCCTAGAGAGTATTGTGCATTTGTACTTTCTTCTGACATTGTGAAATCAACATGCCTTCCACAAGTGGGAAGGGGATTAAGGCTTCTTAGCTTCCTGAAAGTCAAATAGTGGGTCCTTTGTCATTGCTGTGTTTGTGGTTGATAAATGAAATCTTGTGGATCTTCCACAAGCGGGAAGGGGATTAAGAAGAAGCAACTATACAACGTGTTTGAATTGATTTCATTAGATTTACTCATAAGATTGAGTCAAAAATGGGAAAAGAATCATTTAGTAAAATATATTAAATAAACAAATATATGGGAAAAGAACCATCAATTTGTGCCAGCTTAATTAAGCAAAGATGGTGTCATTGCATTTACTATGGTATCAATTACTCTATTAAAGGAACTACGATGTTTTCATTAATGAATTTTAGTAAACATGGTCATTTCATGCTATAGCAAGTACAAGTTCTTGTTAGGAGGGATGGGAAGGGCCATAGTTCAAATATTTAAAAGAGAATTTTATACACATATACACTTAAATTATATTAGAGTAAAATTTTTATCTCAAATAAAAGAATGTTGTAGTCTTACATATAATCCTTAAATGATACATGTGCCTATCAGTGCCCTTCTTAATTAACAAGCAGTCAAACATTTTTCCAATTAAATTAACAGCAATTCAAAATTAGAAATTCTTCCATTTCTTCTTCTACATTCTCTAAAGTCTTAACGACCAAACAATGCATAACATTCACTACTTCAAAAATCAGGTTAAAAAAAAAAAACTTCAAATTTTGACCATCCATTAAAACCATACCTGAATAAAGGCTTCGTAGTTCGTACTTGCTGAAGGCTTTAATTTCTTTTCCAAAAATTGTTTCTGCACAGCATGGAGAATTCACATTCATGAGATTGCCTTGGTTTAGCTTCCATTACCTTTTAGGCTAAAGTATCAACACTGTTTCTGGGATCAACATTAATTTCTAGTAGTGATTTTAGAACAACCGAGAGAAACAAAACAAAATATGGTAGCAGTTTCATAAATTTATTAGCATTCCTTCACGTGGAAACTGAATTTGTTGCAATAAAAACATGAAACCTTATTACTTTTAGAATGGACTATATGCCCACTTGGGATTAATATCTTTTTTTTTTTTTTTGTCAGTTCACCTAATTATGGTGGCATGTCATGAAGAAACTTTCATGGATAATGTCAAAATGAGCTAGCGACAGACAATGGCAGACCCAAGATTTTGGTTTTTAGGGGGGCAAAATTAAGAGTCAAGATTTGAGGCATAATTAATAAAAAAATAGTTGATATTAATAAAAATAACTAAGCAATTAGATAATAAAGAAACAAAAAAACTCAATTCATTGATTTGATTATTCTAATTAATTTAAAAGATAAGTCAATGTATAAAATTTTAAAACATAACAATAATGGAAAAGTTGTATATCTCTTCACTGTCATGATTACTTTTAAAAATTCATTTAGAATTAAATTTTCTTTTTCTATTGTTCTAATTATTAAAAAATTAATTTTGTAGCAAAATTTCACAGGTTGAAACTATGAAAAGGACAAAAGATTGAAGGGAAAAAAAAATATAATGGAGGGATAGAGGCATTACATACGGATTTAATGCAATGAGAAAATAAGGGCCTGTTTGGTTTGCTCCTAAGTCAATATTCAGTTCTCATATCTTATTTCTCATTACTCAAACTCAGTTTTCATATCTCTATCTCTAGTTTTTCTTTAACTCTTTCCAATTTTTGATTGGTTCCAAATCTTGGGGGCATGTCTCAGTGCCTAACTCAAAATTTTGGCAAAATGGTGGAGCCCACATTCTGTGTAGATCAGAATAGTAACACTGTGCAGATCAGAACAATAACATTGGAACCCTTTCTCCTTTCATTTTTGGCCTCTCACTCCTCAAGGATTAGATGGTGTGATTCCCAGCTAACCCCGCCTCCACCACCATTGACAACCCACCACCATACAAATCACAAATAATCAAACCCATCCAAGATCCATTCACACCACCAAAATCTTCAACACCATAACAAATTCTTATATATAAAAATAAAATGAGAAAGAAATATAGAAGAAGAAGAAACTGAGAAAGAAAGAAAAAAAACACCACAACAAATTACCCCATAAAACCCACAAACTCAGCCATCTCTGCTATCACCGTGTGAAGAAAAAAAAAAAAAGAAAAAAGAAAGAAAAAGCAGCTAAGAGAAGAAACCAGAGTGAAGAAAGAAAGAAAGAAAGAAAAGAAAAAAGAAAAGAGAAACTAAGAGCAAAAACCCAACTTAAAGAAGAAAAGAAACAAAAGAGAAAAAAAGGAAAGAAAAAGAAAGAAGTAAAAGAAAAAAGAAGAAGAAAGCATCAGACATCACTTTAATAAGTTGGGAGATAAAAAGTGAACAAGAAAAAGAGAAAAAGTGTGGTGGAGCACATGTGTGGTCAGACCGTGGGTCCCACATAACGCTATATATTTACAATAATGCCCTCGTATCTCAGTTTTCAAATTATGGAAACTCCTCAAATTTATTTTCAATTCTCATCACTCTAACTCTTTTTTTGAGTTTTGAGTTATGGAAACTCAACTCAAAAACTAAACCAAACAACATACTTTTAAGTGGGTCCCACAATTTTTGAGTTTTGAGTGGTGAAAATTGAGTTATATAACTCAAAATTCATCAAACCAAACATGCCATAAGACATTATTAGTTTTTTTTTGTTGAGAAAAAGGTAAGACATTTTTATTAAATAAAATCAGTTTGGAATACATCTTCCAAATCAGAAGGTAGTTTTTCTACCCAAACATCACAATTTGCAAATGAAACTGCTCTTCTAGTGAGGGCGTGAACTAACTTACTCCCTCTTCATCACACATGTTGAAACTGACAATACTGAAGCCTGCGAGCTTGTCTGTGTGTCTCCTCAACCACATTCTCATACATTGTTTTACAATAATCAGAAGCATTCAAAGTCGTAACAACTCAGAGACAATCACCTTCAACCACAACCTTGGATAAACTTAGTTCCTGTGCGCAATTACCACTGCTCTACAAGCTGTCATTGCTTTAGCCATTTTTCTCTTTGCCAAATAGTTTGCACCAGTTCCTCAAAAAAAAAAAAAAGTTTGTACCACTGAAGTACTGTTTGTTTTTGGTAGTACTTGGTGGATAAAAATTTAAAATTGTACTTTTATATGTTATTTGCAATGTAAATTTATATTATAGACATAAAAAGTAGAAAATTTTGTACATATTTACAAAAAGTGTATAATATAAAATATTGTATACTTTTTATATGTCTATCATGTAAATTTACATTGCAAGTATAAAACTGTAGGTTGATATTTTCTTTTGTTTTGCTTGTGTTGTCGTGTATCTTTATGTTAGGGACATATTTGTGTAATTGACTAATCCTTTAACAAAACACACTTTACTTGTAATTGGGTAGATCTAGGATAAGTTTAGTACTTCAAGAAACAAGTGTTCAAGTTAAGTATTGAAGCCATGCAAGTCTGACCAAAAAACAAGTGAGGGAAGTTCTGTTCATTAAAGCTCGACAAAAGTCTCGATAGAATCCTTTCGAGATTTAATGTTGAAGCTTGACAGAAGCTCGACACAAGCTGTATCTGTGGAGAATTACAAAATTAGACTTTTCAGATTTGATTACTTGCATATGCTTATGTATTTGTGTATGGTTTCTTTTCTCATAATCCTAAACATATAAAAGGCTTATTTTAAAGGTCGTCGCATGATGCACAACATATGTACATAGTATGAAAAGTGTATGCCAAAAGAATACAAGCATATTGTGACCTAGTTCATTATTCTTTTTGTAGAAGCTACTGCGTCTTTGCGCTAAGGGTTTTGTGACTAAGGAGCTTCCTAATTTTCGTTGTTGATGAACTGAAGAACTTTACAGCCAACAATCTTCTTCAAGTTGTTGAGTTAGTCATGTACTGGGATCCATGCATCATTGGTTAGTCATGTATTGAGATTCGTGCATTGAACAGAGAGATTGTCGCTACAATACGAGTCCAATTGGGTATTGAGGTAAGAGTTCAACTATAGGTTGGTATTTCGAAATAGGCCATAGGGTTTGGTAAGATTCCTTATACTTGTAACCGCTTGTGATTGATAATAGTGGATTCTTGGGAGTGGTGACCTTAAATTCACACGATGAGGTTTTGTCTCGGTGGTTTTCCCCATTTGTAAACAAATCACTTGTGTCAAATTTATTTTTCGTTGCATTTAGTTATTTGGTAATTTGTTTGTGCTACTATGCTATTGCATGTAATTTGACTAATTATTTAACTTGGGTAATTAATTAATTTGAAAGGCGTCAATTCATTTTTGCCCTAACACTCTAGAACATTCACATCAAAACATTTAAAAAATATAGTTTTTAGCAACTCAAAAAGTCATGTTATTTATTTTAAAATTTTACTTTACAATACATTCAATATCAAATGTTCTATTTTAGCATATAATACATTAAAATAATAGAAATAATACAATAAAATAATATAGACAATACAATATAATAATAGATCTTACACAATAAACACCATAAAAAACTAAAAAGAGAAAAAAGAGGAAAGGATACCCACATTGCCACAATAATTGTTTATTTATTTATAAGTTTCAACTATAGTAAACTGCAATGCTAAGAGTTTTATATATATATATATATATATATATATATTAAAATATAATAGCTTTGATGTAGAGCCTATTTTAGTATTTTGAGTTGTAAAATGGAATTTTAGCTATTTTGACATCTGCTTTTAATATAACCAAAGAACAAGCCAAAGAAACAAAAGAGTACGATGCAAACATAAATAAAATAATTAGTTTTTTTTTTTTTTTAGTCTAAAAATGCCATTTATTATATTTACTTACCGACTTTAGTGTTTCATATCCATTCATGACAGGCTGCTTTTCGTCTCTTTCTTTATATTTACTTACCAACTTCACTGTTTCATGTCTATTCGTGACAAGCTGCTTTTCATCTCTTTTGTCCTATGTTTGGATAGTCAAGCCAATTCTTTTCTTGTACATTCTAAAATCCTATTACTTGTGGGGAAACGAAACGATTAAAGAAAAGAAAATTTGTGATAACGTTTGGGAAGTTATCAAATCTATCATATGCTTAAAAAGCAAAAGAATAATCAATTAAACAAAATAAAATAATTAAAAATAAATTTCATCATCTTATAGTACTAAGATAAATTTGAATAGCCTTCTCAAAAAAAATAAAAAATAAAAAATAAATTTGAATATAGCAAAACTTAGGTAAAGTATTTTAGGTTTCTTTCTTAAATTTCAACCACGTGTATTTACTTAAACACTGAACAAATGGCATTATAACTTATAGCTACTTCTGTTTTTTCCCCCTTGTATCAAAAGAATCAAAACCCATTTAGAAGCAAGAAAATCCAATCACCTCAATCTGAGAAACCTTTGATCTCACAACTCACAAGAAGAAATTGGCTTTCTATATAATTCACCACCCTTCAGCAGCCTTTGAGGCTTCTCCTCCTACCCTCCCAAAACAAACAAACAAATCAACCTTTCACAAACTTAACAATCCCATATCCCTTTATGTGAAAATAAGAGAAAGAAAGAAAAATGCAAAAATGGCAATGGGAAAGTTCAGGAGGCAATTCCATGCACTTCCTCCGCCACTGTCACTACCTCCACCCCTTCTCCTCCTTCCCTTACTCCCTCCCGGAGGAGATTGTAATTTTCCTTGCATGTGAGATCATTGTGATGAGAGACTTAATGTGGACCATCTTGACGGCAGAAGTGGTGGGCATGTCCATGGCCATGCACTTGGTGCCTTCGACTAGATTGCAGGCCACCATGCAAAACACGGGTCGTCGGACTGGTCGCTAGAGAGGAGAGTCAAGCTCCTTATTGTTACTCTTTCCATCCCCATCTTCTTCATCTACGCCTTCCCTTTCTTTTGGAAATAAGTCGAAACCCATCGGCCTCCATGACCCTTTAGTGAAATCGACTCCCTTTCGTCCTAAATCAGATTCAACTCACTCCAGTTTTGCGAAATCAATTATGGTCTATGTGGTCTTTAGCATTGTTGATTTGAGTGGTGATGATGATAACGTTGATGAGGTTTTGGTGGATTTATTGGGTGGTGGGATGGTGGATTAGCATGATTACAAAAGAGAGTGTGATAGAGTGGTTTGAAACATGAGTTGAGGGGAAATAAAGATGGATGGAATTGTTTTAAGTTAATGTCCCGAGAATTTTAGTTAAATAACCACGTGGCTGAAATTTAAGAAGAGAACCTAAGATACTGTATCTAAGTTTTGCCCATTTGAATATATGTAATTTTAAAAACTTACAACGATTTAACAAAATGATTTTTTTTTTAATCTTTTCATTAATTTTTTTTTTTGTATGAAATGGAAATTCTACTTTAACCTAATCTAAGTCATATGTGTGTGAAGCTCATTTTTGGAGACTTGCATCAAGAACTTATTAAGCCTCGTTACCCAAAGAAGACCTAATCAAAGGCCAAAAGTGCGTTATACTTTCTCTCTTTTGTCTTTACACTTTCCTTGGAAACAAACAGAGACAAAAATTTCAAAACCAAATATTAAGCCTCATTACCCAAAGAAGACTGAAAGTTCAAAATGTGTATAAAACACCTATGAACGTTTAGACCCCCAAATTACAAATTACCAATTCAAGCTTAATATCAAACAAAGTATGTGCAGAAATGAACATAAGCTTATAACAGAATTGATAAATAATCTAAACCAAATAAAATCACATCCACAACAGAAATTAAATGACAAAAATTAAGGGAAGAGAGATGCAAACACAAGGATAACACAACGATGTGTTATCGAAGAGGAAACCGAAGCCCTTGGCGTAAAACCTCTCCGCCGCTCTCCAAGCGGTCAATAATCCACTAAAGAATGTAGTTGGGATACATGAACAACAGAAGACCCTCCAAATCTAATCTACCCAGTGTACCTAAACCCTCCAAGCTCCTACTCCAACGAGGTTGCGCCGAACCTATTTCTTTTTTAGCTTACCGGATTCTGTTATAGCCTATGGCATCAACCAATATGAAATTGGTCCCTTCCTAATTGCTTCCCAAAGCATCAAACAACCTTCTCATAGATATGGGTATGGTGAGAAAAAGTTTTGGTAATGTACCTCTCAAGGATGTAAGAATGGAGAGGAAGAGAGTAGAGGAATTTGAAGAGTCTTTATGTGAAGATTGTGGATGAATCAATCTTGTTTTTCTCTAGGGTTTCTCTCTCAAAATTCTCTCTAGAAGCCCTCTACATTTCGTGGGTATAAGGGGTATTTATAATGGAGAGAGAAAGGAATGCAAAGAGTTAGTTTTTCCAAAACAGAGATGTCTGGCGACTTGGCCTCGCGACTTGACTGAGTTGCAAGTTCAAGCCACGAGCAAACAAAATGGCCAGATTGGACTTTTTGTCCTGTAGTGCTCCAGCTGGCATGACTGTTCATCTTTTCTACATGCTTCACTTGTGTGCATCATCTGGTGGCTTGCAAGCTGCGAGCCATCCATGAGATCCAGCCGCGAGTCCCTACTTCACTGCACAGTTTTGAGCATTTCTTTACACTCTCTCACACCCACTACCCTTACATGAATCCCACCTAAATACAGAGTTTTTAAGTGTTGAATTACAAGCAAATTGGCACGGAATAAAGCCAACAAAATGGTTGATAAATTTCAACCTTACAAAGACCCAATCAAAGGCCGCCACCTCACCCTCTCTCTCTCTTTCTCTCTCTCTCTCTCTCTCTCTCTCTCTCTCTCTCTCTCTCTCTCTCTCTACAACCACTCCTCCCTCATCATCCTCCTCCTCCACTTGCCAATGGCTCTCCCCTTAAATAAAACCACCAAATTAAAAAAAAATTAAAGGGAAAGAGAAAGTGATATGACAGAAAACAATTTCAAACATTTGTCCAAGATTAAGAAATTGAACAATTAAAAAAATAAAATAAAAGAATGTCATAAAAAATTATTCAACAATGAGATTTACAAGCACGCATATGTTGATTTTCGTGCATGATTCAAGTTTTCAGCCATATTCCAAAATAGCAGGAAAAAAAAAACTCTTCAAAGTATGTATCAATCATTCCATTTACAAATATATGTGGGCTACCAAATCAAGTTAACAAAAAAAATCATGTCAGAACCCCAGGAATGGTGGAGGCCTGGGAAGTCTAGGTACCTAGAGAGAGAGGGATATGTGGGTAAAATTCCTTGACATCCCCTAAATCGTACTAGTTATACTTACACTCTTTGAACTTTTATTTTAACCAACTTAGTAAATAAATTTTAATAATATAACAAATAGATTTCCATAACTTAATTTTAGCCAATTTAGTACATAAACTTTAGTACTCTAACAAATAGACACCCCCCTCCCCCCCTCCCCCCCAGCGCACCAGCCAATTTAGTACATAAACTTTAGTACTCTAACAAATAGACACCCCCCTCCCCCCAGCGCACCAAACTTTTATGCAGTTACAATAAGAGTCCTTCATTTTCATTTCTTTTTTAATGATTTGGTGCAAAAAGAAGTTAAACTGGCAGGGAAAAATAGGTAAGGAGGTCTTATTGCTATTATATCAAAGTTTATATACTAAATTGGGAAAAAAAAAAAAAGTTAATGGGTCTATTTGCTACTATATTGAAGTTTATGTACTAAAAAATAAAATAAAATTCATGAGTTATATATTTTTTGTAAGAAAACTCAAAAATATATAATATTTATCATTTTTTCTAATCATTAAGGTTTTTTTATTTTTTTATTATTTTTTATTATTTTTTTTCCTTACATGACGAATAAACTGGTTTTAGATATTTCTTTTTTCAGATTCAAATTTCCACTTATAAATAAAACAACTTTTAGTAGTTACAGAGATGCAAAATACAAATTATGTATATTTCTATTATTATGTAATCATCCCCAAATTTGATTACTTATACAAAAATTTTATAAAGGAGTAAATTATTACATAAAAATTTTCTTATTAATTTTTTTCATTTTACTTTTTAATGATAACAATAATGGTTTTTACTAGCCTTTAAACAAAAATAATATTTCTTTCAACTTTCGAAATGAATTTAACTTATAAAAGAGGTAATAGAGTATTGATTATAATTATCATATAAAAAAAATATATCACCAAAAATTCAAAAAAAGAGATAATATTGTATTGATCATAGTTATAAGCATCAATTTCCAAAAATGGCGTATTAATAATGTCCTGGTGAATTCCATATTGGTAAGGCATTATGTCAATGGACAGTCCACCATCATAAGAATGAACACGTGAAGCGGTGGAATAGGTGATTTGATGAAAACAGTGAGGTATTGTCCCAGAAAGGAAGTTGCTGGAGAGATCCATTAAGTTTATTAAGATCAATTGAAAAAGTTGAGTTGGAATTGTGCCACTCAAACAACAGATGTCCACTGAATTTATTATTAGACAAGTCTAAAATCTGTAACGTGTTAGCAATTCCTTTGGTACTTCTGTTGAAAACTTGTTAAAAGACAGGTTCAGTATGCCCAAGAGACTCATGTTACCAATTGAATATGGGTGATAACCTTGGAAAGCATTTTTTGAATAAGTTAAGAAGTCGGCCACTGATGAAAAGGACCCGTGAACAAGATATTATTAAGAGCAACAAATTCTAGCCTTGTATTGTTCCCTATAATAACATTTACCATGTCCTGTGGCCGCTGGTAAAGGTGGCAACCTCAAAAATTCTACTTTCTCTTTCATTTTAAGTCCAATTCACTCCTAATTAACCTCAGAAATCCAATCAATGTTGGAAAAATATTATGGGGAGTAAGCTGTAAAGGTGGTCTTTAGGAGAATTGGGAGTCAAGTCAAGGGCGGAAAGAAAATTACACTAATTCAAGGCCAAACAACAATAACATTAGGACAAACAGCAACAAAAGAACAAAATATTCAACAAAAAGGTCATTCAAAAGCAGTTTAGTATAGATACTAATTATTGGGATTGGAAAAGATAATCATTTTCCCATCCTGTAGTTGGTAAAGATTTAGAAAAACTTCCATAATAACTCCATTATATCTAAAATTAAAAGAGAGGAATTTATAAAATGCAAAGTACACTAATAAAGCATAATCTATGCACAACCAGTGTACAATAATAAAGCATATATAATTTGTTTTGAGTATTTAAATTTTTTGATGGAGTATTTTAAAAAAAAATTCTAAATGTCAAGAACATTATAGTTCAACAAGCACTTTCTAATAGCACTTTTTGGTGTTTCTAAAAAAGATGATCAAGCATTCAAATTCTCCATCCCAATTATCAATTATTTTATATAAAATAAAAATGATTTAAATGAATTATTCTTTTTTTATTCAGACAATAAGAATTTAGAGTTTATGTATAAAAAACCTGCAATGATAAAAAGAAAGAGTCCTTATTATAATTTATAAGTTTTTTTTTCCCCCTTAATTTTCAATAGGAATTGAGGAAGTGACAGGGTGAACGAATTGCTAGATGATATGGCAGGGTCACACTATGAATTCTTAATCCATTTCTCTTGTGCCTATAATATCTGAAAAATAATGTATAAAAACATGTGCCTCACATAGTTTCGCGTCACAATCAAATACTTGCATACTAAAGAATGAATGCGGGTGAAAGACTTAAAAGGTAAACGCAAGATTGGACTCAACATTTGACACATGAATTTAAAGTTGTTAGGACTCTAATGAGTCTAAATCCACATTGACATGATTAGAGCTATATCATTTGCATATATTATATTATTTCCTTGCGGAAAACAACCAATACTAAAAGTATCTAAGAAAATCTCTAAATTTTCACGTTCATATGAATTGTTATAATTTTAACTTTGAAGTTGGAAGGAGACATGCCCTTTTGCGTACTCTAAATTGCATTTTCAAGTCTCTAAGTAATAATGTAATGAACAAGGATTATTGAATCTCAACAAAAATGAATAAGAAATGAAGTAAAGTAAAGTAAATAAATAAATAAAATCTGCATATTTTACTTAAAAATTAAAATATAAAGTTCTATTTGGAATATATAATTGGTGTAATTTCAAATGCTTTTATACGGTACTAGAGTGTGTCATGTGATGAGACTAGTGAGTAAATTGTTAAATTACCAATTGTCCCAAAAGTTTAAACTATTGGGATATGATAAATTAATCATTTAACCACACAACCTAACATAGATATTAATCTAATCACATTGAGCGCACATTGGTAGGTAGTTAATCTGATTTCTAGTTATTTCCAAGGCACTAAGTGAAAGAAACTGTGTTTTGGTTTAAGTGATCTAGAAATACTAGGATATACTAACGCAGATTTTACAGGAGATGTAGATGATTGAAAATCTACAAGCGGACATATATTTCTAAGGTTGTGTAAGAAATATATACGATGGAGGTGGAAACATATCATGCAGTTAATTAGAACATTACGGATTTTGTCGACAATTTAAAATTAGTTATACGTAACAGAACAATTAGTGTGTTTTGCGACAACAAGTCTATTGTCATATTAATAAAAACTACAGCTAATATTTCTAAGGGCAAACAAATTGATTATCACTATATTCAATCTATAGTGGAGATACGAGTCTGGTTTATCCCCTCTAATGTGATGGTGGCTGGTCTTATAACCATGGGGTTGACATAATATAAATTCAGAGAGCATATATTAAAAATGGGACTCGTGGATCCTATTACCTAGATGAGTACTACATTCTTTATTTGCATATAGAAGAAGGATTCAGATATGCCTTGTAGAACGTAATTTTGCAACTTTTGCTTGAGAAATATAATCGCGAGTTAAAAGCAAAAGGTCACTCGTAAGAGACAATATTGCAATTGGGCCATGAATGTAAAGCCTACTAATTATAGTGGAAAGTCATTTTGATAAGCCCACTCTCTATTAACATTAAAAAAAGGGAAAAAAAAAAATGATATGGGTCAGTCATGCATGCCTTAAATTTCCACACTGAGGTGATTGTTGAAGAACACAGATCCACGTTCATATTTTGATTAGACTCTTTATATTTGTAAGGTTGAATTTATTCAATCATTTTGTTAGTTTTATTCAGTGTCAAATTTGCTTGTAATGCAACATTTAAAAACCCTGTATTTAGGTGGGAATCATATAAGGGTAGTGTGTGAGAAAGTGTGAAGAAAAGCTCAAAAGCGTGCATTCAAGAAGAGCCTCGTGACTGGATCTTGCGATTGGCGAGTCGCCAAAGATGGCACACATGTGAAGTATGCAGGGGGAGCTGAAGGGTCACGCCAGCTGTTGCACTACAAGACAAAACCTCCAGTCGGCCAGGTAGTTAGCTTGCGACTCAATCTCGCGACTTGTTCTAGTTGCGAGCTCGAGTCGCTAGAATGCCCTATTTGGCTATAACTGACTTTTTGCATTCCATACACACCTTACTATAAATACCCTTATATCCACAAAATGTTGACAGCTTCTAGAGAGAATTTTGAGAGAGAAACCCTAGAAAAAAACAAGATTGACTCATCTACAATTTTCATTTTTTGATTCTCCAAATTCATCTATTCCCACCCTCTCCATTGTTACATCCTTAAGAGGTACATAAGCCAAATCCTTATCTCACCATACCCATATCTGTGAGGAGGCTTTTTGGTATTTGGGAAGCAGTTCTAAAGGGACCAATTAATTTTGGTTGATGCAATGAGCTTATTGCGGGATCTGGTAAGTTAAAGAAAACAAGGTTCGACGTAACCTTGTTAGAGCAAGAAGCTTGGAGGGTTTAGGTGTATTGGATAGATTAGGCTTGGACGGTCTTCTGCTATTCATGTATCCCAACTTTATTCTCTAGTGAATTATTGATTGCTTGAAGGGCGGCAGAGAGGTTTTTCGCCGAGAACTTCGTTTCCTCTTCGATAACACATAGTTGTGTTGTCTTTGTGTTTGCATCACTCTTCCCTTAATCTTTACCTTTTAATTACTGCTGTGGTTGTGATTAATTTCGGTTTAGATTGTTTTACCAATTCTGTTTTAGTTTATTTTCATATTCCGCACATACATTGTTTGATAATAAGCTTGTGTTTGTAATTTGTGATTTGAGGGTCTAAACGTTCATAGGTGTTTTACACACTATTTGAACATTCAATATCCTATGCAGTAAAGAGAGTGCGTTAGGTAACTAAGAAAATTTCTGAATTACCACGTTCACATGCGTTGATGTAATTTAAACTTTGATGGAGACATGCTGTTTAGCGTACTTCACATTGCAATTTTAACTCTCAACTAATAATTCAATGAACAAGAACTGCATCTCAACAAAAATGATTGAGAAGTGAAGGAAAAAAAAGAAAAAAAGAAAAAAAGAATATAGTGCAAACTACACCTCTAAAATTTGGGTTCTTTAAAATATACACCTGAAGAATCGAAATATGGATTTTACCTCCTGAAATTACATTGCATCAGTAGCCATTCTATCCATATTGTATGTTAATTGCCACATAATAAACTTGCCACATATATTTAGTTCATCCAATAAAATAATGCCACATCATTTTCATTATGTCACATGCCATTATTTTATTGGATGGACTAAACGTGCATGACAAGCCAGCTTATGCGTCACTTACCTTAAAATATGGACGGACGAGCTACTAATGCAAATAGAATGTAACTTTAAAGGGTAAAATCCAAATTCTAAAATTTTAGGGTGTAAAATCCAAAAACCCTCAAACTTTAGGAGTGTAATTTACACTTTTACAAAAAAATAAAAATAATAATAATAATAAGAAATTTGTACATACTTTACTTTAAATATGACATTCTATTTTAAAAAGTTGTTGTAATTTAAAATGGTTTTGTAGTATTAGACTGTGATTGTTTATTCCTAGGAGAGCGGTGACTGTATTAGTGTCCTGTTAGACACGGTTGGTGTTGTTGAATTAATTAATTTTTTTATTAAAAAAAAAACAAAATAAAAATTTCTTACTTACTTTAAAAATGATTTTTAAAAGTTGATAAATGAACTCATGCTTCATACGCAAATGGGAAGGGTGATTAAGCAGGAGCACTATGGAATTAGTAGGGGCACATTTCATGTTTTTTTGCCATGAAGCCAGAATTTCTTGTGATCAAGAAAGAGTTACAAGTTGTTTGAATTAATTTTCAACATAGTATATTTAAGAGTGTAGAGTAGTGTTGGCTGAAAATAGGCTAATTTTGGGCCAAATCTACTCCACCCTTCCTCAATCCAAACGGACCATAGATGATTTCTACACGTAATCTAAGAGACAGCCTGAAGAGTTTAATTAATTTTCTAAGAAGATTAATTAAGGAGGTTCACAAATGCTAAAATGAGCTATCAACCCGTGGAACATAATAGCATGTGTACTGATAAGCGACAAACAAACTGGTTGAATTTTAGGTATCCAATACTAATTTTTTAGACTATTTAGCAAAAGGTTAAATAAATTATTCCCAAACAAACCATTAATTAGCTTAAAAGTACTTAAAAGAACTATGATAGTAATATCCAGTGTGATCATCCACATCAACAATACACTAGAACGTACTGTAACATTTACGTCGAAATGGCACCGTTCCACAGCCAGTAAGTAGTGACCATTGGTCAAAGTTCACACAAAAAAATGATGTCGTGCCACTTAATGTACACGACATCGTTTCACATATACTTGTTAAAGCTCATGGCGCATGTGACACCATTTGATAATTGTATTAATGAAGCATAGTTAAACAACGCCTTTTCACTTATAGCTATTAGACCATAACAAGATTGTAACAGAATCTGCTTAGGCAATTATGAGTTTGATAGAGAGTAATTTAACAGTGAAATTGATTCTGCTTCTCGAGCTCTCAATCCACTATTCATCAACATAGATATAAAATTCGTTACAATAAAAGTTCCCTGATATTAAGTAAGCAACCTTAGCTAATTATACAGACAGACTGATAACTTACGTAGAGTAATGACAACAGAAAAATAACAAGAATACATGCAATCCTCAACCAAATTGTAGCACCGCAGTCGCCAATGAGTGTTGATATAAAGAACAGCAATTACTCCCAGGCAGAATATGATGTAAGTTACCGAAAAGCTAGTGAAGAACACTGTTTGATCAACTTTGTACCATTTCTCATCACTTACATCTGACGAATGCATTGGCGTTGGAGGATCATCTCTCCTAGTGCAGTTTTTCTCCAATGGCAGTCCACAAAGAAATGGATTTCCATCATAGCTGCTTGCATCAAAAGTTCCAAATTGTGCTTTCATATCTGGGGTCCTACCTGATAAGTTGTTATAAGCAACACTAAACACCTCCAAAAAGGTAAGCTCAATCAATTGTGGAGGAATTTCTCCGCTCAATCTATTGTGAGAAAGATCCAAGCTCTCTACTTCAGTCAAGTTTGAAAAAGATTTCGGAATGGAACCTGTCAATTGATTGTGAGACAAGTTTAGTGCATGAATTCCTTGTAGCTGTCCAAGTTCAAGTGGGATTTCACCTGTTAGATTGTTACAAGATAAATCCAAACCTGACATGTAAGTAAGAATGCCACCCTTGTAAGAGCTAAGCCTATATTTGGTAACAAAGTTGACTTCAACATACGTAATAAATTCTGCTTCAAAATAACCAAACCAAGTAGAAAATTTACCAGAAAAGTCTCCCCAATATTCTGCTTTCAAAAAACCAAAAGACAGTGTGTGTCCAAAACAGTGAGGTATTGTCCCAGAAAATAAGTTTCTAGAAAGATCCATTAAAGTTATATTGGTAAGTTGACATAATTGTGTCGATATATTTCCACTCAAATGATTTCCTCCCAACAACAAAATTCTTATGTAGGAAGTTTTACTGAATGCACTGGGAATGCTGCCTGACAATTTATTATCACTGATATCCAATGTCAAAAGCTCCGACATATTGAGAAAATGTTCTGGTATTGATCCTGAAAAGATGTTCTCTTCCAAAAGCAAATGTTTTAACCGAGTGCTTGACCACAAAGGTAAAGATCCATGAAGGAGGTTATGAGAAAGGTCCAAAAACTCAACTGTAATTGTTTCACATGGAATTTGACCTTCAAAATAATTATTTTGCATAAAAATACCATAAGATTCTGTTTGGTTGCATATCCAAGTAGGAATCTTACCCGACATTTTGTTGTTGCTAACATCCAAGAAATCAATATCACTAGTGAAATTGGGTAGTTCATTTGGCATAGCTCCAGAGAACTGATTATGATTTATTTGCAAAGCATTTAGCCCAGTTAAGTTATATAAAGGTATCCAATCTAAATGGCCATCAAAATTATTATGGGATAATACCAAGAACATCAGCTTGTAGCAAGGTAATTCCTTTGGTACTTCTCCGGAGAAGTTGTTAAAGGACACATCAAATATGTTCAAGAGACTCATATTACCAATTGAGGATGGGAGAGAACCTGTGAAAGAATTATTGGATAATTGTAGAGACTGTATATTTGGTAGGATCTCTCCAATGT
This sequence comes from Castanea sativa, assembly GCF_040712315.1. Lineage (NCBI taxonomy): Eukaryota > Viridiplantae > Streptophyta > Magnoliopsida > Fagales > Fagaceae > Castanea > Castanea sativa. The sequence goes on along the minus strand of NC_134017.1, from coordinate 79,938,571 downwards.
TTCGTTGAAGCTTTCCAATGAGCTGATTGTTTGACACATCTATCACAGTAGTAGAGTTAAGAAAGAGCGGCAAATGAAAATGACCTGAGAAAGAGTTATCATTAAGTTTGAAATGTTCTAGCCTCGTATTGTTTCTAAACAACCAATCAGGAAACAGTCCTTTCAACCCATTGTGTGAAAGATCAAGTTCTCTCAAGCTATGTTGGTGAAAGAGAAATGTCGGAAGTTGATGGGATAGCTTATTCAGAGAACAGTTAGATATCACTACAGACTCCAACTGAAATAAGGGTACCCAGTCTAAATTTTCCGTTTCAATCTCAAATTTCTTGTTATTATGACATTCAAATTTATTATCCAATAAGCGGAATGTGAAATTCTCAGAATAACTAAGATCAAAGAACTTGAGGGAAGTAAGGCCAGCTATCAAAGATAAAATGTTTCCTTGTAACTGGTTTCCATGGAGATCTAACCATTGAAGAGATGTCAAATTGTATAGGCAAGAAGGAAGGGTCCCTTCAAAAGAATTCTCAATAAGTTCTAGCACTTCAAGTTTTTTGAGTCCACAAAAACCTGTAGAAAATGAATAAACTTTTGTAATCTTCAACTTTATTAGATCTTATTCATAAGAATGCATAGGGTCTAGAGTAGACTTGTTATATATATATATATTTTTTTTTCAATTTGATGAAAAAATATTTACATCAAATTTTGATTAAATACATGGTAAGGAGCCATCAAAATAATTTCAGCTCAAATTAAGATATAGATTTGAGAGAAAATAATACTCATATGGAAGGAGGAATAATTCTAGTGAAGTGACTGTTACTAAGATCTAAAATCTCCAACCTAACCAAAGCTACCCAATCTACATAAAAAGAAAATCATTTGTGGTGTGGAAAATCACTAGTCAAATTGTGCGTGAGAATCACATCTAATATTACTCTTTGTTACATGTACTACACAGTTTAATAATTATTAATTTGAATAATATTTTAAAAATCTCATTAAAATATAAAATCTTAACACATTCACCAAATTTATGTTAGTAGGATTTTATTTTCCCTGTGGTCATTAAAGGCATGTTCTATGCATGATGTTTTTATTTTATTTCAATATCAATAATTGATGAAATAATTGTTGATTACTCGGCAATTATAATAGGGAGGGAGGTTTGGAACCCCAGATGTCATAGACATATCAGGAGGTGCCAATCGGTTGAGTTACAAGGCTCTGACATAATATTTTTTTAATTATTGATTATCTTAATATATATATTTCTAAACTATGAACTCTCTCTCTCTCTCTCTCTCTCTCTCTCTCTCTCTCTCTCTCTCTCTCTCTCTCTCTCTCTCTCTCTATAATGTATTCAAGTGTGGATTTGTCCCAAAAAAAAAAAACTCATCAAATACAAAATTCTTAAGTAGTGTAATTTGAACATGACCATTATATAGACATGCACCCAAAGCCAATTCAACCATAGAATTTAGGAGAGGGAGAGGAGAAGAAGAAGAAGAAGTAAAGAGAATAAAGAAAAATCCATTACATTTTGGCAAGGAACCATTGAAATTATTGCCTCCTAAATTGAGGACCTCCAAGCTTCTTAGACTATCAAGATCTGCAGCAATATGCATATAACATATTTAGAAAAAATAGAGCACTATGTATTGCAATGTTAAATTATATATATAATTATATATTGAAAAGCAAGGCAGCAGTCAACTTCTTTCCAAACAAGTCCTTATGTGTTTATTTTAGGAAGACCAAACAACTTTGAGTGACGTTTTAGTAGTCCCACTCTCCCATCAACCACTCTTTTCTTAGATATATATATTTCCGAATTTATTCTTTTATTTTCTTTGCACTTACAAGCTAGATCAGATCTTAGTAAACATTATCTAGACAAGATTTTAATTGTTTTTTAATTCTTTATTTTGAGTGTAAGAACCAAAAGAACCTTGCATTACCTTGGTCATTAAGTAGTGTAATTTGAACATGACCATTATATAGGCATGCACCCAAAGCTAATTCAACCATAATTTAGGAGAGAGAGAGAGAGGAGAAGAAGAAGTAAAGAGAATAAAGAAAAATCCATTACATTTTGGCAAGGGACCATTGAAATGATTGTCTCCTAAATTTAGGACCTTTAAGCTTCTTAGACTTGCAAGATCTGCAGCAATATGAATATAACATATTTAGAAGAAACAAAGTATTATGCATTGCAACGTTAAATAATATATATATATATATATATATATATATATATATATATATATATATATATATATTTATATTGAAAAGCAAGGCAGTAGTGAACATCTTCCCAAACAAGTCCTTATGTATTTATTTTTGGAAGACCAAACAACTTTGAGTAACGTTTTAGTAGTCCTAGTCTCCCATCAACCACTCTTTTCTTATATATATATATATATATATATATATATATATATATATATATATATATATATATATCTGAATTTATTCTTTTATTTTCTTTGCACTTACAAGCTAGATCAGATCTTAATAAACATTATCTGGACAAGATTTTATTTGTTTATTAATTCTTTATTTTGAGAGTTAGAACCAAAAGATTGCATTACCTTCGCCAGCTATCAAAGATAAAATGTTTCCTTGGAACTGGTTTTTATGGAGATCTAATCGTTGAAGAGATGTCAAATTGTATAGGCAAGAAGGAAGGGTCCCTTCAAAAGAATTCTCACTAAGATCTAACTCTTCAAGTTTTTTGAGTCCACATAAACCTGTAAAAAATGAATAAATTATTATATCTTATTCATAAGAATGCATAGGGTCTAGAGTAGACTTGTTATATTTTATTTCTTTTTTTTTTTTTTTAATTTGTTGAAAAAATATCTACATCAAATTTTGATTACATACATGGTAAGGAGCCATCAAAATAATTTCAGTTCAAATTAAGATAAAGACATGAGAAAAGATAATACTCGTATGGAAGGAGGAACAATTCCAGTGAATTGACTGTTACTAAGATCTAAAAGCTCTAACCTTACCAAAGCTACCCAATCTACAGAAAAAGAAAATCATTTGTGGTGTGGAAAATCGCTGGTCAAATTGTGTGTGAGAATTACATCTAATATTACTCTTTGTTACATGTACAACACAATTTTATAATTATTAATTAGAATAATATTTTAAAAATCTCACCAAAATATACAATCTTAACACATACACCAAATTTATGTCAGTAGAATTTTATATTTCAATATCAATAATTGATGAAATAATTGTTGATTACTTGATAATTATAATAGGGAGGGAGATTTGGAACCCTAGATGTCATAAACATATTAGGAGGTGCCAATTGGTTGCGTTTCAAAGCTCTAACATAATATTTTTTAATTATTGATTATCTTAATATATATTTCTAAACTATGAACTATAATAATAATAATAATAATAATAATAATAATAATAATAATAATAATAATAATAATAATAATTTATTCAAGTGTAGATTTGTGAAAAAAAAAAAAAACTCATCAAATACAAAATTATTAAGTAGTGTAAATTGAACATGACCATTATATAGACATGCACCCAAAGCTAATTCAACCATAGAATTTAGGAGAGAGAGAGGAGAAGAAGAAGAAGAAGTAAAGAGAATGAAGAAAAATCATTACATTTTGGCATGGAACCATTGAAATTATTGCCTCCTAAATTGAGGACCTGCAAGCTTCTTAGACTGGCAAGATCTGTAACAATATGAATATAACATATTTAGAAAAAACAGAGCATTACGTATTACAACATTAAATAATATACATAATTATATATTGAAAAGCAAGGCAGTAGTCAACTTCTTCCCAAACAAGTCCTTATGTGTTTATTTTTGGAAGACCAAACAACTTTGAGTAACGTTTTAGTAGTCCCACTCTCCCATCAACCACTCTTTTCTTAGATATATATATATATATATTTCCGAATTTATTCATTTAATTTCTTTGCACTTACAAGCTAGATTAGATCTTAATAAACATTATCTTGGACAAGATTTTATTTGTTTATTAATTCTTTATTTTGAGTGTAAGAACCAAAAGAACCTTGCATTACCTTGGTCATTAAGTAGTGTAATTTGAACATGACCATTATATGGACATGCACCCAAAGCTAATTCAATCATAATTTAGGAGAGAGAGAGAGAGAGAAGAAGAAGAAGAAGAAGAAGAAGTAAAGAGAATAGAGAAAAATCCATTACATTTTGGCAAGGGGCCATTGAAATGATTGTTTGCTAAATTGAGGACCTCTAAGCTTCTTAGACTAGCAAGATCTGCAGCAATATGAATATAACATATTTAGAAGAAATAGAGTATTATGTATTTCAACGTTAAATAATATATATAATTATATATTGAAAAGCAAGGCAGTTGTGAACTTCTTCCCAAACAAGTCCTTATGTGTTTATTTTTGGAAGACCAAACAACTTTGAGTAACATTTTAGTAGTTTCAATCTCCCATCAACCACTCTTTTCATATATACATATATATATATATATATACATATATATATATATATATGTTTGAATTTATTCTTTTATTTGTTTTTGTGTAAGAACCGTTAAAGGGGGAATTACCTTGGTCATAAAGGGTGCTCTCTATAAAATTATAATCCAATTTCAAGGATGTAAGCGCTGACAGTGCACCCAAAGATCTTAAAATCTCTTTGTCAAATTCATTGCCACCGAGGTCTAAGTGCTTCAGCTTGCTTAGCTTCGACAAACTTTTAAATTCTGAGTGTACACAATGAAAATAATAACCCTTTATTGTGTGTAATTAAATCAAGTATAATACAAAATAATATTTAAAAAAAAATTGGAAGCAACGTGCTCTACCCTATAATGTGTCTCCAACAAATATGAATATCAATAGAGAGAGCACCACGCTCAAAGAGAATGAAATAATCGCTCGTAATATGGGGGCTCCAAACTTTTGAGCAATAAGGCAAACATAGAGGAAATGGAGATGCATATTGATCATAAAGCTGTCAATTTAATTAGATCACTTCTTTATTATAAACTAGTATCTCTGAATAAATCAAAATATGATCTTCTCTATCTCTCTACCTTGAACTGTTAGGGAGCCATTGAGTAGATTGTATCTTAAATCCAACATCTCCAAGTCTTCGAAAACCGAAAGTTCTACCCAAAAAAAAAGAAAAAGTGAATGGTAGGAATTGTTTATATACTTTGTAGGTATTATGATGTATAGGCATACCTTTAGCAGGAAAGGATCCTTCCAAATCATTATCAAGAAGGCTCAAAGTTTTGAGTGATTTAAATAATCTCAATGATTGTATAGAACTGCAATTGAACCAGTTAGAATGAAGATCTAACCTCTCTAGCTTCTTCAACCTCAACAAACTTATTGAACCTAAAATGAAATGGTAAGAAATGGAGTAATTATATTTTTTTTATTCACAATAACAACAATATCAAACACCAATGAGTAGTATTATTGATGGAGGAATCTTTGCGATGTGGGACAAAATGAAAGTTTCCAGGGAGTACGCATGAGTTTTCTTGGAGTACAAAAATTGCCCACACAATTGATATAGTCAATTGAAGAGAATTCAAAGACCAATTTTTAGTATATTATATATGCTTTTTCTATTTTATTTGATACATAAATTAAATGGGAAAAAAATTGCTAAAGAAATGTGAAATTAACATGTAAGCAAAATTCAACTGTTTTATTAAGAAAATGATAAAACTACTAAATATTACGACCTATATGCATGTATATGATGCACGGATTAATAAGAAAAAACTTAAATATCATTAAAGATTCAAAATTATTTAAGACTAAATACTAAACTGATATTACTTCTATCTTGGATGTCAAAAATAATACTAAACAGATATATCAAAGAAAAGCAAGTATAATTCATGTGATAAAAGTAAAACTTGTAATTATTATAGTAGATTCGTTAGTGAAAGCCGTATTATAACACCGATTCTGTATAAAGCCGTTCTTTTTAATCTATTGAAAATAAAATAAGAAACAAATAAATATAAATAGGAGACAAAATTAGCCTACTTTCATTCTACTATCTCAAAAAAAAAAAAACAAAAAAAAAACCTTCATTTTCAATCCAACCACCAATTCCATTTAGGGATAAGTTAAGACTTTTGAGCTCTGGGAATGATTCAAATAGAGAAACATTTAGAAACCAGACTACGTCAATGAGAAAATAATTGTAACTATCTAAACCCCTGATGTTGTGGAGAGAGAGTTGGGTCACGTGACCAGTGGTGGAGTTGCAGGTGACTCGCTCCCACTCACAACACTCACTCTTTGGCTCATCAACCCATGAAGGGAGAAGATGATGATTTGTAATATTGCGGCTAGACCTCACAAACTCCTTGATTTCTAACAGACCCTTCCTCTCTTCTTCAAAGCAACCTCTGTGCCCATGAAGATGAACTAGAACTATCAAACCCCACAACAAGCACTTCACCAAGGACCGTCCCATTGTGAATATGTAGTAATACTCTAATTTTTTGCTGGACTAGTTTATATATTAGTTAGGAGAATCAAGTCAAGTCAATGGCTGTGGAAAAAAGGAGAGCGAAGATTCATTAGGGGTTGGCTAATAAAGCTGGGCGTTGGCATTTTAGTCCAAGTATTTGGAGAGCATTTTTGTTTTTATGCTGAGTTGTACCAGATATGCTTATTGCTTAAGGATTATTCACAGGCATGTTTTGGAGCATTTTAATCTCTTCTTTTCTTTTTTCAATTGTCACTAGCTTTGAAGTTTAACTGAAACTTCTTGGTATTTTTAAAAAACACATTTAGTGCTTAAAATTTAAATCCACTCTCCTCCACTTATTGAATTATAAGTTAAAAAAAAAAAAATTATACTTGTAAATATATATAAGAAAAAAAATTAGCTTCAAACTGCATTGGAGTCATCTTTAAAAAAAAAAAAATCACAAAAATGGACTTAGTGTTCAAGGCTGTATTTCAACGTTGACGTGATATGGAATAATGCATTAAAGGTAACTAAGAGAATGTCTTAATTTCAACATTCACATGGGCTAATGGCTTTAATTTCAACTTGATGGAGACATGCCGTGTAGGGTACCCCAGATCGCATTTCCAAATTCCATGTCTCAAGTAATAATTAGATGAACATGCTGTTTTGGTTAAGAAATGAATATTGAGAAGTGAGAAAAGACAAAATTTGTGGAGTGCATAGATTTTCTATAATTTTAATATATTTTACTTTACATATAGTATTTTATTATTATTATTTTTTTTAAGAGAGTTTCAACCTATAGTGTTCGCTTCTGATGATATTGATTTGTTAAGACACCAATCGGTTTTTGGTGTAATTGGAGGTTGAATCCCGGATTTCTTATTCAACCATCATAGACTTTACTATTTGAGCTAATTGGAAGCCACCATATCTCATATATTGTTCTACTTGAAATATTGATTTGTATGATTTAAAGTGCTTTTATACGCTGACAGAGCTACCATTTGATTTTAGCAAGGGATAAATTTTTCAAAAACATATGTGTGCACTCTAACACTAACACACACAAACATATGGGTAAAATTCCTTGACATCCCCTAAAATGTACTAGTCATACTAACACTCCCTGAACTTTTATTCTAACCAACATAGTAAATAAATTTTAATAATATAACAGATAGATTTCCTTAACTTTAATTTTAGCCAATTTAGTACATAAACTTTGGTACTCTAACAAATAGACCCCCCCCCCCTAAACTTTTATGCAATTGCAATAATTGTCCTTCATTTTCATTTCTTTTTTAATGATTTGGTGCAGATAGAAGTTAAAGTGTGGCAGGAAAAAATAGGTAAGGAGGTCTTATTGCTATTAGATCAAAGTTTATATACTAAATTGGCAAAAAAAGAAGTTAATAGGGTCTATTTGCCACAATATCGAAGTTTATGTACTATAAAATAAAATAAAATTCATGTGTTATATATTTTTTGTAAGAAAACTCAAAAATATATAATATCTATAATTTTTTCTAATCGTTAAGTTTAAGACTTAAGTGTCACAATTTTATTCCTAATATGCCACCTTTATTGTCAATATTTCCCATTCTCCTATAATTCTTAGGTTGATTGAAAACTTAACTTCATTACAATTTGAATTTCCCCATTACGATTTGAATTTCTATATCCAATCAAACCCTTTCAAGTTTATAAATTTTCCATTTTTCTTGGCGTAGTCAAACAAACTCAAACTTATTTTCCACTCACCCCCCACCCGCCCCCTTCTTTTTTGTCACTGCAGTCATTTGAAGTTTGTTGTAATTCCTGTGTAGAAATTCGCAAAGCATATCGAAAAGAAAGATTTGGCACTGGACCAGATTTGTTTGCATGAAAGCTTATCTTTCAATATTTATCTTGAATCTAACAATAAAAGGGAAAAGAAAGAATTAAACTGCTTTAGGCTTGTGTATAGGAGATCCTTATCCGTCACATTTATATTCTTGGTACCTTATATTTTGAAAAAGGTGACTCACCTCTAGCAATTGGGGCATCTAATTTTTTTTTCCTTTTTTTTTAATATCAAAAACATTATAGTTCAACAGACACTTTTAATGCCACTTTTTGGTGTTTTAAAAGATGACGTTCAATAGTTCAAATTCTCCTTTCTCAATTATCAATTTTTTTAAAAAAAAAATTAAATATAAATGATTTAAATGAATTTTAACTGCATTGATTAGGAGAAAAAGCCCTTATTATAATTTAGGCTAAAATATAAAACTCACCCTCTAAGTTTTACCATAATTCATTTCAATCCTCTCACTTTGATTTGGTTCAATTTAGTTCTCTAAGTTTCAAAAGCGTTCAATTAAGACCTTAGTTAACATTCTGTTAAGTTGTCCATTAACTCTCATTAAAATTGAGTTTGTTTTGGTCCATTCACAATATTTAATTAATAACATTATTATTATATTATTTCTTTTGAAAAAGAAGATAGAATTTCATTTTAAAAAGTAAGAAAAGACTAAACCAAGATGCCTGTACCCAGCAACTACCTCCAGGCTCCAGCCAAGAAAAATTGAAACCTCGACACCACATGGTCACACTCTAAATTCTCAATCCATTCCCCTAGTGCCAATAATATCTGATAAATTAAAATCTTTAAGAGTTTGGAACTATTATTAGAAGATACTAGTCAATAATCCAAGAACTTAAAGGTGATCTTGTTTAAAAATTGAATTGTTAAGAAATATACTTTCGAATTAGGGACTCTTATTTCTGCAATGACAGAGACTGAGTAGGCCTACATCCTTATTATTTCCTTCAACTTTCATTAACTACCTAAACAATTTGAATTAGAGTCAGTCAGTGCATTTATATTTTTTGCAATAGGACAACGTTAATTATATATATGCAGTAAAGATATGGTAGAAGTGCATTAGTTTCCACATTGGCTTGGATTAGTATGTTTTAATTTACACATAATTTTCTATTTGGTATAATTCTTTCTTTTTTACTTTAAATATAACGTTTTTATTGGAATAATTTTTTTAATTTTAAAATTATTTTTGCAATATAAAACTGTGACTGTTTTATGCTTATGAGCGCAGTAATCCAAGCCTCATGTAAATAAAGGGAAATTATATTTTACCCACTTGTGATTTGTCCAAAAAACGCTTTGCCTACCTGTAGTTTAAAATTGACATTTTACCCACCGGAGGTAAGCTTAATTTGTTTGTTTCCAGTTCCCCATCTTTTTTAAAAAATGGGGGTAATTTTGTGTATTTACAACCCTTTTATGTCTCTCTCCTCTCAAAATAAGGGTAAATTTGGAATAATTATTAGACCTTTTCCGTTTGCATTTCCTTGCTCAAAGCATCCAATTTCCAATACATTGAAGGTAAAAACTAAAGAGATTGTCTTAATTTTCACATTCACATGGATTGGTAGCTTCAATTTTAACTTTGATGGTGACATGCCGTTTAGCTTACTCCAAATTTGCATTTTCAAGTTTGAGTAATAACAATAGAAAAAGTTAAAAGATGCCTTAAGCATGTTGGTTTAGAAAATATTTTTATAAACTATTTATGAAAGAAAGAAAAAAGAAACTAATTTATAGGAAAATATCAAAACTTTACTAAAATAGTCCATTAACGAATGCCCTAAGAAAATCTGTTAAGTGGATCCTTAAATATATAAACAAGAAAATTGTATCTTAGCAATAATAAATAGTAAAGAAAATAAAAGAAGATAAAAATTTGCGGAGTGTAGATAGCTGCTGTCCTAATAAATTTTACTTTTGCCCCAAGAGTGGAGATACAAAAATTTTTTTGAGGTTTTTTTTTTTTTTTTTTTTTTTTGATGGTTAGATGGAAACTAAGCACAATTTATGTAAATACAGTAAATTTATATTATTATGTAATTATCTTTAAATTTTATTAATTATACACAATTTTATGTAGGAGAATAAATTTTTTACCAAACAATTTTTTTTTTAAAAAAATCCCTATTTAATCTTTTTTATTTCATTTTTGAAAGATAATAATAATATTTTTTTATAGATATTTTTCCTCTATTTACTTTCAATTTCCTTGCGTGCGCACGCATATATATATATATATATATATATATATTAGTTTATATATATAAGGAAAAAAATTAGCTTCAAATTGCGTTGGAGTCATCTTTAAAAATAAAAAAAAAAATCACAAAAATGGACTTATGGTTCAATGCTGTATTTCAACGTTAACGTGATATGGAATAATGCATTAAAGGTAACTAAGAGAATGTCTTAATTTCAACATTCACATGGGTTGATGGTTTTAATTTCAACTTGATGGAGACTTGCCATGTAGGGTTTCACAGATCGCATTTCCAAATTCCATGTCTCAAGTAATAATGAGATGAACATGCTGTTTTGGTTAAGAAATGAATATTGAGAAGAGAGAAAAGATAAAAATTTGTGGGGTGCACAGATTTTCTGTAATTCTAATATATTTTACTTTACATATAGTGTTTACTTTTTATTTTTAAGAGAGTTTCAACATTAGGCGTTCGTTCTAATGATAAACACCAATTGATTTTTTATGTAATTAAGGATTGAACCCTAAATTTCTTATTCAACCATTAGAGATTTTATCAGTTGAGTTAATTACTGAAACCCACCATATCTCATGTAGTTTTCTACTTAGAATATTGATTTATACGATTTAAATTGCTTTTATATGCTAATGGAGCTACCATATGATTTTAGAGGGGAATAAATTTTTCATATACATGTGTGCACTCTAACACACACACACATATGAGTAAAATTCATTGACATCCCCTAAACCGTACTAGTTAACTTACACTTTGTGAACTTTTATTCTAACCAACTTAGAAAATAAATTTTAATAATATAACAGATAGATTTCCTTAACTTTAATTTTAGCCAATTTACCTTCTCAAAAAAAAAAAAAAAATTAGCCAATTTAGTACATAAACTTTGGTACTCTAACAAATAGACCCCCCCACCCCAAACTTTTACGCAGTTGCAATAAGAATCCTTCATTTTCATTTCTTTTTTAATGATTTGGTGCAAAAGGAAGCTAAAGTGGCGGGGAAAAATAGGTAAGGAGGTCTTATTTCTATTATATCAAATTTTAAATACAAAATTAGCAACCAAAAAAAAAACAAAAAATATAACGGGGTCTATTTGCCACTGTATCGAAGTTTATGTACTATGAAATAAAATAAAATTCATGAGTTATATTTTTTTTTAAGAAAACTCAAAAAGATATAATCTCTATCATTTTTTTTAATTGTTAAGGTTTTTTTTTAGTTGTTTCTTACATGACGAATGAACTAGTTTTAAATGTTTTTTTTTTTTTTCAAATTCAAATTTCCACTTATAGATAAAACAACTTTTAGTAGTTACATAGATACAAAGTACAATTTATGTAAATTTCTATTATATGTAATTATCCCCCAAATTTGATTAGTTATACAAAAATTTTATAAAGGAGAATAAATTATAACATAAAAATTTTGAAATCTTATTAATTTTTTTTTTCATTTTACTTTTCAATCATAACAATAATGGTTTTTATTAGCCTTTAAACAACATTAATATAATAGGATTAGTTTTCTTTCAACTTTTGAAACGAATTTAACTTATAAAAGATATAATAGTGTATTGATTATAATTATTATATAAAAAAGTATATCACCAAAAATTCAAAAAAGGAGATAATAGCGTATTGATCATAATTATCAGCATTAATTTCCAGAAATGGCATATTAATAATGTCCTGGTGAATTCCATATTGGCAAAGCATTATGTCAATGGACAGTTCACCATCATAAAATGAACATGTGAAGCGGTGGAATAGGCGTTTTGATGAAAACAGTGAGGTATTGTCCCAGAAAGGAAGTTGCTGGAGAGATCCATTAAGTTTATTAAGATCAATTGACAAAGTTGAGTTGGAATTGTGCCACTCAAACAACAGATGTCCACTGCCTTTATTATTAGACAAGTCTAAAATCTGCAATTGGAAGTAACCTGTTAGCAATTCCTTTGGTACTTCTTTTGAAGGGTGAGGTTTGGGTCCAATGTCCAGCTGTACTGGATCGGTTGAGATTATAATACTTCTCTACTTTTAAACACATGTCACCATTTTAACGGATTTAGTATACCACATGCATTGAACCTAAGCTTCACCCTCTTTTGAAAAGTTGTTAAGATAGGTTCAAGTACCCATGAACAAGTTATTATTAAGAGCAACAAATTCTAGCCTTGTATTCCCTATAATAACATTTACCATGTCAAACCTTTATTATAATAAAGGTGGCAACCTCAGAAATTCTACTCTCTCTTTCATTTTAGTCCAATTCACTCCTAATTAACCTCAGAAATCCAATCAATGTCGGAAAAATGGAGAACAATATTATGGGGAGTAAGCTGTAAAGGTGGTACTTTGGAGAATTGCGAGTCAAGTCAATGGCGGGAAAGAAAATTACACTAATTCAAGGCATCTTCTTGGAGCATTTTAGTCCAATTTACTCTCAGGTAATTTAGTTAGCATTCAGACCGCATTCGATTATATATACTCAGTTGTACTAGTTGTTCATGTCGTTTAAGCATAATTCAAAGTCATCCACTTGGTATTTGGAGCATTTTAATATTAAAAAATTATTTAAATGAATTAATTAAAAAAAGGTTGATAATTTTTTTTTTTGAGAATTAGAATAAGTGAGAGTTTAATGTGGTAAATAATTCTAAAGTGAGTTTATCCTAGCTGAGAAATTACCTAATTAAACTAGGCAATAGTTTAGACCCCTAAAGTAACAATTTAGGCCAAGTACATGATTAACCAATTGAACTAAGCACAGATAATACGCCTTTAATGACCGCCACGCACTCTTGGTGCAGTGGTCACTTCACAAGTATAAAAGCTTGTGGGGTGTGAGGGACAAAGGTCAGGGTTTAAGGGCCCGTTTGGTTTAAAAGTTACCATCACTCAATTTTCATCACTCATCACTTATAACTTATCACTTAAAATACCTCAATTTCTCAAACACCCTTGTTTGGTAGCTTAACTCAGTTCTACGTTACTTTGTTTCAAAAAAAAAACACACACACAAAAGTGAAGATATGCGGCTGGGCATGCGTGGGCTTTGTTTCAAAAAAAAAAAAAAAAAAGCCCCAAAGTCCAACATTGCGGCTCCAACTTAGATTTAATTACAAAAATGCCATTGAAAACTGAGTTATAAAAACTAAAAACACCTAAAATATGTTTTCAATTTCCATAACTCATAACTTAAAAATCAAAGAATTGAGTTATGGAAACAATGGGTGAAAACTAAACCAAACAAAAAATTTTGTATGGGTCTCATGTGTTTTGATAACTCAGTTATGAGTTTTGGATCATATCACTCAAAATACCCCTAAACCAAACAGGCTCTAAGTCTCCAGGAGGGAGCTTCATACACATATACATTTAGATTAGGCTAGAGTAGAATTCTATCTTGTATTAAAAAAAAAAAGCCTTGAATGTATAATAAGAAAATTAAATTAAATAAGTAATAAAGCTTTAAGTAAAGAGAAATAAATCTAAGATATAAAACACCAAATGTGTTTTCGAATAAAAAAAACTTAAGTACCAAGTGTAAATATCTTCTCATGACTAGCTGCCAAAACAATCTACTAAGTATGGATAGTTGCAATATAGAATACACACATATAATTATTTATAAACTAATATGTTTTGTCTATTATTCTAAAAAATAATATTGAACAGTTTGACTTGAGGATCCCAATAATTTGGGTTCAACAAAAATAATCTTGGCCCCCCAAACATAACCCTTAATCCCTTAAAAAAAAAACTCAAAAAACAATAATAAAACTTAGCCCAAACAACAACAAGATTAGGACAGACAACCAAAAAAGAACAAATATTCAATAAAAAGTTCATTCAAAAGCAATTAAGTATAGATACTAACTATTGTGATTGGAAAAGATAATTATTATCCCATCCTATAGTTGGTATAAGTTCAGAAAAAACTTCCATAATAACTCCATTATATCTAAAATTAAAAGAGAGAAATTTATAAAATGCAACCTAATATATATATATATATATATATATATATATATATATATATATATATATATAATATGCTTAATTAAAACAAATATTTTTTCCTGCAAAAAATAAGATTAAAAAGTAAGGTACACTAATAAAGCATAATCTATGCACAACCAGTGTACACTAATAAAGCACATATAATTTATTTTGAGTATTTAAATTTTTTGACGGGGTATTTTTTTTTCTAAATGTCAAGAACATTATAGTTCAACAAGTACTTTCTGATGGTACTTTTTGATGTTTCTAAAAAAAGATATTCAAGAGTTCAAATTCTCCCTCCCAATTATCAATTTTTTAAATAAAATAAAAATGATTTAAATGATTTTTTCTTTTTTATTTAAACAAGAAGAATTTAGAGTTTATGTATATATTAAAAAAAAAAACTGCAATGATTAGGAGAAAGTGTTTTTTTTTTTCTTCTTAATTTTCACTAGGAATTGAGGAAGTGATAGGTTGAACAAATTGCTAGATGATACAACAGAGTCACACTATGAATTCTCAACCCACTCCCCTTGTGCCAATAATATCTGAAAAATTATATATAAAAACATGTGCCTCACATACTTTCGCATCACAATGGAAACTTGCATTGTAGAGAACGAATGTGTGTGAAAGACTTAAAAGGTAAATGCAAGACTAGACTCAGCATTTGACAATGAATTTAAAGTTGTTAGGACTCTAATGAGTCTAATTCCACATTGACATGATTAGAGCTAAATATAAATATATATATATTATATTATTGCCTTGCGGAAAACAACCAATGCAATATTATTAAAAGTAACTAAGAAAATTTCTAAATTTCCAAATTCACATTAATTGGTATAATTTAAACTTTGATGGAGACATGCTCCTTTGCGTACTCCAAATTGCATTTTCAAGTCTCTAAGTAATAATTTAATGAACAAGGATTATTGAATCTCAACAAAAATGAACGAGAAGTGAAGTAAAGTAAATAAATATAAAAAAAAAAAACAAATTTACAAAAATTTAGATGAACAACTCCCATATGAACAAGAAATTCATTAAAAAAACTAAAAATTTCTGCTTTTGAACAAGTTAAAAGAATAGATTTTAAATAATAAAAAAATTAATTTATTAAATTTAAATATATAAAATGCCTCAATCCAAACATCCCTTAAAGCCTCAAAATTCCTTGGGCCGCTCCTTAGTGGGAAAGTGGTGGAAAAGGTTCATGGAAAACAAAGCTTTATACTCCTACCATAGAAGTATAATATTGAATCTAGTCACCGGTGAAAAAGAGGTTAAGAATGTAAATGCTTTGTTAGATTATGAACAAACATAATATAACTTTTAGGATATTGAATTATCATGATTTCACAACCACACAAATTAATTATAAAGTTTACCTTGATCCATCGCTGAAATTTTCTTAAGATCAAGTCTTAGTATAAAACGCACTTAATTCTTATAGAATTGGTTTCTCTCTTGACCCTCTTTTCTCTTTAACTATTCAGTATATGTGATGAATACTTGAATGTTTCTTTTTTAGGTAGAGAGAGAGGACCAAATTCCTTAGAGTTACTTAGGAAACTTACTTTTTCATTAACCAATAGTTTAAAGACATGTAACATTTTATTAGACCATAACATATATGGAGTTATTAAATAATGGATACGTTATCAAATGAGACAATCTATTTTTACAAACAAAAGTTACAAGAGACAAATGTAGTAGGTAGGACTTAATTCGGCGTTTAATATTGAGTGATTGCATCAAGTGACGCCGAAAAAGTAAAAAGAACAATGTATGGAGAAAGAATGGAAGTATGGTAGGGTTGGAGTATTACTTTCCATCCATTTTAATTTAGTTTACTCTTACGTTTGAGTGACGTTTACATTTGTGTTTGGATTTGATTTAAAAGCAAGAGATTCGAAGAATAATTATTAGTTTAAAAGTATAAATTTTTTCCTATAAATTAATTTAATAATATATGATAATGTGAGCTTTGAATTTTTTTTCAAATAAGATCCATATTATGAATTTAAAATGACATTTTTATAAACCTAATGATTTCAAGTTCACATGATAATAATAATATTTTAAACTATGACAGAGACATGCCGTTTGGCGTACTTCAAATTGTATTTTCAAGTCTCAGTTAATAATTCAATGAACAAGGATTATTGAATCTCAACAAACATAAATGATAAGTGAAGTAAAATAAAATAAAATCTGCATATTTTAATTTTACTTAAAATATAAAATTATATTTGGAATTTATAATTGGTGACATGGTCTAATTTCAAATGCTTATGAAGAACTAGCCTCATCATTGTACTTAGTGCGTGCAATAAGGGTTTTTTTTTTTTTTTTTTGTGTCTAGTGTCATAATTTTTCATTCATTTCAATTTTTATATTATGATACAATTAAAAAAAAAAAAAACTTTATAGCTCTCATTTAGAGAGATTATACTGTTTAGATTAAAAAAAAAGTTAAACTATTTTTCAAAATGGACTGTGAATTTTTTTATTATTTAAATTTTAGATAAGTTTGTTTAAAAGGCATAGATCAGTAGAAGAGTGTTATATTTTGTAGGTATTTTAAGTGGAGTTGGAGATACATTTTTACCGGGTTGTCCTTAAGTTTTGTCCTTATTAAATATCGAATTTAAAGGTATTTCTGAATTATATAAAAATCCAGTTTAAAGAGGAGAATCCTCTTATAAATAATATTGATTAAACTTTGACTGTTTATGCTATGAGTGCAATGACTGTATTAATTAGTGTCGTGTTACCCAAATAAGTTGATAGCTAGCTTTGGTTAAACCACACTTTTTTGGTGCTGTTGAATACAATTTTGGAATTTCTAGTGATCAAGCGAGTGATAAAAGTTATTATTTGATTTACTTTTCTGCATTGAATAAGGGTATAGAATAAATTATTATGATCTTTGAATATATATATATATATATATATATATATATATATATATATATATAAATTATTCTGATCTTTGATTTTTGTGGTTTCAATGTCTGGGTTAATTACAGATCTCTGTCTCTCTCTCTCTCTGTCTCTCTCTCTCTCTCTCTCTCTCTCTCTCTCTCTCTCTCTCTCTCTATATATATATATATATATATATATATATATATATATATATATATATATATATATATATATATATATATATATTGTGAAACTCGTTACGCAAGCTTCAGTTGAGGAAGACTAAAAAAGAATCCAAACTTGAAAACGATGTCGTGCCACTTATTATATACACGACGTGGTTTCACATAAGCTTATTAAATTTATTGGATTTAGATGATACTCTATCTCTTGGATTTATTGCTCATTTTGCTTCTATCAATTAAGTTTGTTTTCCTTTTGATATCAAGATAGAGTGACTTCTGAGAATAAAATGAGTTGTGAAATTTCACATAACACCGACAGTTGTAAATTTTCATGAATGTGAGTAATAATAAGCAATGCCATTGGTGGCTAAGGATAAAGAAAAGTGGGTCTTTGCCTTTTTGCAGTTATTAGGGAACAAAAATCAGGCTGGTGGTCGGAGGTTCAAGTGAACAAACTTAGGACCAGATTTTGTTACAAGAATATTCATCCTATTGGTTTTACTCAGATAATACAGTAGATTTTTATTTTGTAAAGACCAAAGTCAACTCTGTTGCTCTCTGATTGTTGGTTTAAGGAATTCAATGCAATCTTTGGTTGTTCTTGATTTTACCCTTATGCAACATCTAGAAGGCCTAGCTAGCAAAGTAGGGAAGAAGAGGACTTAATTTGAAGGATAGGCCTTTCACTTCCCTCAAAACGCCTAATATTTCATTCTCTCAAAAGCCATCAAATGTTGAAATGTTGCACAGCCTTCCAAAAATCTATAGTTTGATGCCTGTCAAAACTCAAAAGCACCCTACCAAGCTGCAAACATATCCATAACCCTATGTGGCATTGCCCATTATAGTCCAAACATACAGCATGCCATTGACCACAGCTTATATGCTATTGGACAATAAACAAGAAAATGACCCACTTAACTCTAATTTCTGTAATGACAAAAATTGAGTTGGCCTACATCCATAGTCAGTAGTCATTTCATTTATATTTTCTGTTAAGTGCCACATAAACTTGTCACATGTGCTTAGTTTATCTAATAAAATAATGTCACGTCATTTTCATTATATTACATGGCATTATTTTATTGAACGAATTAAATGCGCATGACAGCATTACAAGCTAGCTTGTGTGTCATGTAACTGAAAATATGGACGGATGGGCTACTAATGCAAATAGAATTTAACGTCAATGGATAAAATTCAAATTTAGAAACTTTTAGGATGTAAAATTTAAAAACCCTCAAATTTTAGGAGTATAATTGCACTATTACCATGCACAAAAACAAAATGTGCATATTTTGCTTTAAACATAACGTTCTATTTCAAAACATTGTTGTAATTTAAATGCTTTTGTAATATTAGACCGACTTTTTATGCCTAGAAGAGCGGTGATTGTATCAGTGTCCTGTTAGGCACAATTGGTATTGTTGAATAAAAAATTTCTTACTTGCCTTAAAAATGATTTTTAAAAAGTTGATAAATGAAATCATGTGTCATACACAAAGGGGGAGCACTAAGGAATTAACAGGGGAACATTTCGTGTTTATTGATCAGTGACTAGTAAATTGCTTGAATTTTAGGTATCCATGCCAATGTTTTAGACTTAATTATCTTACAAGTACTTAAAAGAACTATGATAGCTAGTAATATCCAATGCAATAGAACGTATTGTAATATTTACATAGAAACGGCACTATTTCACAGTCAGCGAGTAGTGACCATTGCTCAAGAGTATAAACTTCAAACAACAAAATGATGTCGTGTGGCTCATGCCACTTAATGTTCACAAAATCCTATTAAAGCTCATGAAGCATGCGACACCGTGTTAAGATGGGAATTGGGGATTTATTGGGTAGCTGGTTTCGAGGTCAGCTAGGCCTCCAGAATAGAGAGAAAGGAAAGACAAGGAATAAAGAAAAAGAAAGATTGCATTGAAAATACACTTTGATTGCTTGCCCACTATACAACTCATTGGTCTCTTATACAACACCAAGACAGTTGTCAATAACCATCAGTCCCTAACTAACTCTAACTGACTTACACAGTTACCAACTAACTCTAATGTACCTCACGTATGGACACTTAGTCACGCATACAACTAGCACACTATCACAGCCAACTAGTCACTGCTGCATCATAGCTCTGCATCACAGCCCGCTGCACTGCATCACTGCACCCCTCTCTGCATCACAGCTTGCATTGTATCACAGCACCAACCCCCTCTTAGTAAACAACATACAACCCAACACCCCCTCCTTATTAAACCACATACCACTATGCCTAACACACCGCTTTTATAACCCAATCGTATTAACGAAGCATAGTTAAACAATGCCTTTGCAATAATAGCTCTTAGACAGTAACAGAACCCGTTTAGGCAGTTATGAGTTGCATAGAGGGTAATTTAATAGTTTAATTGATTCCACTTTTTAAGCTCACAGTCCATTATTCATCAACATATATATAAAGTTCGTTACAATAAGAGTTCTCAGATATTGAGAAAGCCACCATAGCTAATTATACAAACAGACTAATATCTTACGTAGAGTAATGGTAACAGAAAAATAACAAGAATACATGCAATCCTCAACCAAATTGAAGCACCACAGTCGCCAATGAGGGTTGATATAAAGAACAGTAATAACTCCCAGGAAGAAAATGATGTAAGTCACTGAAAAGGTAGTGAAGAAGGCCGCTTGATCTACTTTGTACCATTTCTCATCACTTGCATCTGATTGTGTTGTTGTTGGAGGTGAATTGTCTCTATTGGTGCAGTTTTTCTCCAATGGCAATCCACATAGAAGTGGATTTCCCTCATAGCTACTTGCACTAAAAGTTCCAATTTGGGCTTTCATATCTAGGGTCCTACCTGATAAGTTGTTATAAGCCACACTAAACACCGCCAAAAAGGTAAGCTTAATCAATTGTGGAGGGATTTCTCTGCTCAATCTATTGTGAGAAAGATCCAAGCTCTCTAGTTCAGTCAAGTTGGAGAATGTTTTTGGAATGGAACCTGTGAACTGATTGTAAGACAAGTTTAGTGCACGAATTCCTTGAAATTGTCCAAGTTCAAGTGGGATTTGCACCTGTTAGGTTGTTACAAGAAAAATCCAAACCAGACATGTATTGAAGGATGCGACCCTTGTAAGAGCTAAGCCTATATTTGGTAACAAAGTTAACTTCAATATCTTTTTTCTGACGTTCAAGACGTACAACATTGTCGAAAATTTTAGGTCTGTAAGCCATGACCACCACATTTGCTGAGAAAAAATCACCAATAGGCAGAGTCTCGTTATAGACAATGTGTTGAAAACAGTGAGGTAATGTCCCAGAAAAGAAGTTTCTAGAGAGATCCATTAAACTTATATTGGTCAGCTGACATAACTGAGTTGGAATGGTGCCATTCAAACGGTTTCCTCTCAGCAACAAAATTCTTAAGTAGGAAAGTTTACCAATTGCACTTGGAATGATTCCTGACAACTTATTGTCACTTATATCTAATGTCACAATGTTTGAAATATTGAGAAAAGCTTCTGGTATTGATCCTGAAAATTTATTCTCTTTCAAATTTAGATATTGTAAAGAATTGCTTGACCACGACGGTAAAGATCCTGAAAGAAAGTTATGAGAAAGGTCCAAAAGCATAAATGAAGCTGTTCCACATGGAATTTCTCCTTCAAAATAATTATTTCCCAAAAAGAAACCAGAAGAATCTGTTTGATTACATATCCAAGTAGGAATCCTACCTGACATTTTGTTATTGCTAACATCCAAGAAGAAAAAATTGAAAGACCGGGAGGAAAATTCTTTTGACATAGCTCCAGAGAACCAATTATCATTTATTTTCAAATCCTGTAACCTAGTAAAGTTAAAATCACTTGACAATAAATGACCATCGAAATAATTATTAGATAAATCCACTGTCGTTATATGGGAGCAACCTGCTAATAATTCTTTGGGTACTTCTCCGAAGAAGTTGTTAAAGGACACATTGAATATGCTCAAATGACTCATATTGCCAATAGAGGATGGGAGGGAACGACTGAGAGTATTATTGGATAACTTTAGATGCCATGTATTTGGTAGG
Source organism: Castanea sativa (assembly GCF_040712315.1). Taxonomy (NCBI): domain Eukaryota; kingdom Viridiplantae; phylum Streptophyta; class Magnoliopsida; order Fagales; family Fagaceae; genus Castanea; species Castanea sativa. The sequence goes on along the minus strand of NC_134017.1, from coordinate 79,916,761 downwards.
AAATTCCCTATATTTCCTTGAAGCTGCCCACTGAGCTGATTGTTTGACACATCCATCCAATAAGTGAAGTTGAGACACAGCGGCAAATGAAAATTACCTGAGAGAGAGTTATCATGAAGACTGACATATTCCAGCCTTGTATTGTTTCCAACCAACCAAGCAGGGAACTGTCCTTTTAACATACTGTAAGAGAGATCAAGTACTCTCAAGCTATGCTGGTGAAAGAGAAATGTTGGAATTTGATTGGAGAGCTTGTTGAGACTACAATTAGATATCACAAGGAATTCCAACTGAAATAAAGGTACCCAGTCTGAAGTTTCTGTTTCTATATTGACCATCTTCTTATCACATATAAATTGAACGAATTCAAGCTTAGAAAGATTAGCAAATGAGCTGAATGAGAAACCGTCAAAAAGGTTATAACTAAGATCAATATGCTTAAGGGATGTGAGGCCAGCTATCAAATGGGATGAAATGTTTCCTCTGAAATGCTTTTATACGGTACTAGAGTGTGACTGTTTATGCTATGAGTGATTGCATTAGTGTGGGGTTACCTAAAAATGATTGTACACAAATGGGAAGGTTAATCATAGATCTCTGTCAATATATATTGTGAAACTCGTTAGACAAGCCTCAAACAGAAACGGCATCGTTCCACAGCCAGTGATCGTTGCTCAAGAGTTCAAACAACAAAATGATGTCGTGTCACTTAATATACACGACATCGTTTCACATAAGCCTATTAAAGCTCGCTGCCCATGCGACACCGTCTTATTAGTTATCAATGAAGCATGGTTACACGACGCCGTTTCACTTAGAGCAACCACATCAGCTCTTTTAAAAATTTCCTCTATTTTACACAAAAAATCTACCTTTTCTATTTTACACTATCACTTTTACAAAATCTTCACATCAGTTCTTCTATTTTACCCATCTTTTAATTAAATAACAATACTTTCACAATTTTTTATTATTTTTCTTAACTAACAAACGCGCGCTCTCTCTCCTCTCATTTCTGATTTTTTTTCTCTCTCTCTTCTTTCTCATTTCTGATTCTTTCTCATTTATGATTTTTTTCTCTCTCTCTTCTTTCTCATTTCTCATTCTTTTCTCTCTCGCTCTCTCTTTCTCCCCTTTCTCATTTCAGACTTTTTTTTTCTCTCTCTCTCTACCATCCTGTTTCAGATCATCTCTCTCTCTCTACCCGTTTCAGAATCTCTCTCTCTCTAGCTAGTTCGATTAACACTTCGATCCACTCGGATCCGAGCTCCATTCTGCTCGGATCCGAGCTCCGATCCATGATTCACCAGCTCTGAGCTCGGATCCGCTGCAATCCGTCTGCTCCACGAGCTCCGATCTGCTCCGATCCGTTCGATCAGCTCCGATCCACCAGCTCCGATCCGTGCCGATCCACCAGCTCCGATCCGCGCTGATCCACCGGCTCCGATCCGAGCTCTGAGCTCCGATCCGAGCTCTGAGCTCCGATCCGATCCACCGGCTCCGATCCGAGCTCCGAGCTCCGATTCACCAGCTCCGATCCGAGCTTCGAGTTCCGATCCACGATCCACCAGCTCGGAGCTCCGATCCACAGCCACGAGCTCCGATCCGAGCTCCGATCTACTATCTGTGTGTATCTCTTTTTTTTTTTTTTTTTTAGAAGTGTATAGCTGTGATGATTTCTGTGTGTTTGTTTGTGGGTGTGTTTGTGTGCATCTGAGGAAAACGAAGATGAGCAGTTAACTGGGTTGTTGAGCATGGATAGGAGAGAGAAAAAAAGGAGCCAATGGAAATTAATAAAAAAAGGGATAAACGAGCTACAGTAACTGTGTATATTTACACGTTACTGTAGCTCGGGGATCAGTTTGCACAATTTTGCATCTTTTAACACTTACTGATGTGTGCTCAAAATGTGTAAAATTGGTATTTTTTGTATTTTAGATGATTTTAACTGGACTGATGTGGTTGCTCTTATAGTCATCCAAGCCATGTATAAAAAATACTCACTTTTGCTCTTTCTCATTCTCTGTTTTCATCTTCTTCTTAGATTAATTTCTTTGTTCTACTCAAAAGCTTTACTTTGATTGATAGTATATCATTGTGTAAATCTTGTAAAGCTCTTCCATTTCTTCAAAACTATCCTATCACCCGCACTGAATTCTGATAACTATTGGTAAGGTTGTTTCAGCACAATAAAGAGAGTTCACATTCATGAGATTGCCTTTATTTGATTTCCATTTAGGCTTAACACTGTTCTTCTAGAGATTTTTAGAACAACTGATAGAAACAAAACAAAACATAGTAAACAACACAGACTTGAAATTAGTTATATAAAAAAAAACAGTCTTGAAACAAATGTGCAAGTTTCATCACTTAGTTATTAATAATTTAAATAGATATTACAAGATCTAAATTACTTATTTAATATTTAATAATGAATAGGATTGTGAACTGTTAAAACTAGAGTTACATAAGAATTTGAGAGGATTATGATCTGCTCATAAGTCACTTTCTTTTTCCTTTGGCTCTAGTCTAGGGTGTATATGGACTTTGGGAGTACCTCGCTGCTCGCATGTACACCACATATAGAAAACTTGCGTAAATGGAACGCATGCGCAAGAAACTTGACTTCAAGGAAATCGTAAAACTGGACATACGCATTTGACGCACAGATTTGTGTTGGCTCTATTTCCACACTGACGTGATATATGGAATAATTATTAGACCTTTTTCGTTTGCATTTCCTTGCTCAAAGCATCCAATTTCCAATGCATTGAAAAGAGATTGTCTTGTCTTATATACTAAACTTGGCAAACAAAAAAGTTAATGGGGTCTATTTGCCACAATATCGAAGTTTATATACTATAAAATAAAATAAAATTTATGAGTTATTTATTTTTTGTAAAAAAAATTAAAATGAAAAAGATATAATATCTATCATTTTTTTTTAATTGTTAAGGGTTTTTTTAATTGTTTCTTACATGATGAATAAGCTGGTTTTAGATTTTTTTTTTCATGTTCAAATTTTCACTTATAAATAAAAACAACTTTTAATAGTTACATAGATACAGTCCTGAGTCCTCAACTGGTTTTAGATGTTTGTCTAAAAAAAAAAAAATGCATTGATTAGGAAAAAGAGTCATTATAATTTAGGCTAAAATACAAAACTCACCCCTATGCTTCACCATAATTCATTTTAGTACTCTAACTTTATTTTTGTTCAATTCAGTTTTCTAAGTTTTAAAAGTATTCAATTAAGACCTTAGTTAGTATTCCACTAAACTGTCTTTTAACTCTCATTAAAATTGCATTTGTTTTTGTCTTTCACAATATTTAATTAATAACATTATTGTTTTTTTTTTTTTCTGAAAAAGAAGATAGAATTTTATATATGAAAGTAAGAAAAGACTGAACAAAGAGGCCTAAACCCAGCAACTACGAATTGATAGATGATACCATAGGGTCACACTATAAATTCTCAATCCATTTCCCTAGTGCCAATTAGAGTTTGGAGCTATTATTAGAAGATACCAGTCAATAATCCAAGAACTTGAAAGTGATCTTGTTTGAAAATTGAATCGTAAAGAAATATACTATCAAATTAGTGAATCTAATTTCTGCAATGACAGAGAGTGAGTAGGCCTACATCCTTGTTATTTCCTTCAACTTGCTAAGAACTACCTAAACAATTTGAGTCTGAGTCAGTCAATGCTTTAATTTTCTACATTGAGGTGATTTTTGAAGAACACCGATCCATGCTCATTCATATTTTGATTAGACCTTTATATTTTTGCAATAGATGCTGAAACATTAATTCTATGCAGTAAAGATAGTTGCATACTAGAGAACGAATGCACGTGAAAGACTTAAAAGGAAAACAGCCTAGACTTAGCATTTTACAAGTGAATTTTATGTTAGGACCATATTTTCTCATTGACATGATATGGATTGATTAGAGCTATATCGTTTGCATTGCCTTGCTGAAAGCAACCAATGCATTATTGAAGGTATCTACTAAAATATCTAAATTTCCACATTCACATGAATTGATGTACTTTTTTTAACTTTAATGGAGACATGTCGTTTAGCACACTCAAATTGCATTTTCAAGTCTCAAGTAATAATTCATGAACAAGGATGATTGAATCTCAACAAAAATGTTTTAAAATTAGAAAACCCCTCTAAAAAGTTTGTTTCAGCCATTGATTTCAGTGTTAAAATTGAACTAACCCAATCTAGCAAGTGTATCAAAAAATAAATAAATTTTAACTTGTAACTTTAAGTGAGATTAAAATGTGGGTAGACGTATAGGTGTAAGCATTTTTTTTTAAGGAAACGTGTATGTGGTGGTGGACGTTTGTACTTTGTATTTGTGTAGAATTTGAGTATTTTAAATTTTAAATAGGTACGTTAAATTTTAGGAAAATGAGGGTAATTTTGTATTTTACTTTTTCAAAGAATTTTTTAAATGACTTTTATACCCTTATTTATTTATTAGTTTAAAATAATGTTAGGTAAAGATTAAGCTTGATTTTGAGAATTCAGAGAACAGGTAACTAGCTTTGTGAATCCACAGCTTCCTTATTTAAGGTTAATTTTACAATCATGCATAAGTCCTACAAAAGATATATATTCTATTTCGTTTTGCAGCAATTATCTAGAAGTCTACAGAAGACCCAAATCAACCATAATGTCTATTTTCGGCAGAAGTCCAGGCGTAGAAGTTGGGAAGTATCAAATCACGTCCATAATTGATTGATTTCTTTTTTTTAGTTATTTCCTTATTTGTATCTTAGCAAATCACATCTTTAATTAATTTAGCTGCGCCACGGGGCCCCAACCTTCCTATGCATCATATGTAGTCCCAATGTCCAATACCACTCTATTAACATTTATAATAAAAAAGGGAAAAAAACATTGTTTTATTTAGTGATAGGAAATTTTAAAGTGATAGACAACTTGGGCTTAACGTAAGGACTTTCTTTTAATGGAATACTGGTCCAGAATTACGCAAAGGCCCAATTCTACTAATGACATGGAGTGCATGGATGAGGAGGTAGGCCCAAAACGTAAAGAAAATAAGTCACTGATAGCTGAAGGAGAGGTATTGCCATGCTAAAAAGTTTAAGCAGGAAGAGGAGTCCATTGAACATTGAGGTGATCGTTGAAGAATACTGATCCACTTTATCTTTTGCAATACGATGCTGTAAACAATAGAATACTTGCAGACAGGAGAAAGAATGCGCGTGAAAGACTAGAAGGAAAACGCAAAACTTGACTTAGCATTTAGTGCATGAATTTAATGTTAGGACTCTATTTCCACGATGACATGATATGGATTTAGTAGGCCTTTATTTATTGTATGCATTTCCTTGCTGAAAGCAACCAATGCATTATTAGAGGCAACTAAGAAAAATTCTAAATTTCCACATTCACATGAATTGGTGTAATTTTAAACCTTTGATGGAGACATGCCTTTTAGTTTACTCCACATTGCAATTTTAAGTCTCAACTAATAATTCAATGAACAAGAATTGCATCTCAACAAAATTGATTGAGAAGCGAAGTGAAAAAAGAAAAAGACTAAAGTGCAAACTACACCCCTAAAATTTAGGGGTTTTTAAATTTTACATCTTGGAGTTTCAAATTTTGGATTTTAGCTTTTGAAGTTACATTTTGTTTGTATCAGTAGTCGTATCATCTATATTTTTTGTTAAGTGCCACATAAGCTTGTTACACGTATTTAGTTTATCCAATAAAATAATTTTTTGTCATTTCTATTGTGTAACATGACATTATTTTATTAGATGAACTTGTTAGGTTCTAAGACCTTTAGGTTTAAATGTATTAGAACACTAATTTGTAATGTTGGCAAACCATAATCAAAACATTTTAGTCTTGTTTAGACTGCTCAAAGTATGTGTCTTTTATGTAAAGTTGAAATCAAGTTGCTGCAGAATTTACTGTGCAATTCTGCCTGGCTCGATCGATCGAGAATTAGACTCGACCGACCGAAAGTTGTGCAGATTGTTTTTCTGCAGAATTTTTCCAACTCAGCCCAAGCCCGTTTTGCGTGTAAGGTTTTATGTTTTGCCCTAGGTATAAAAGGGAAAACCCTAGCCACGTTTTAGTGTTGCTCTTTATGCTGTGTGTGTGAATCTTTTTGTGAAATCTAGAGGTGTTTGCCTTCACACATACTTAGGGTTATCAAGGATCAAGACTATGTCAAGAGCTTGGTGATCATTTCAGTTGCAGATTCAAGAGCTTAAAGATATACAAGCGAGAGTACTTGTGCTTGCTAAGGAATCCAAGAAAGAAGTAGTTCGTGGACTCGAAGCTGTCACGTGGTTGTGATAGTAAGTTTCCTGGTCGTGGTAGTAAGTTTCCTACTCGAGGTAGCAATAGGATGTTAGTGGTCTAAGTAGCTATTGTGTAAACTTCAATTCTTTCATAATGGATTCAGTTTTACCTTGAGGATAGCTAGGTTAAATTCTCCTCAGGTTTTTTACCAGTTTGGTTTTCTTGAGTTATCATATCATTGTGTTCTTTATATTTCCGCTGCTTTGCATGATATGATATATTTGTGTTAACCTAGATTTGCATAATTTACCTAAGTTAATAACTTGGCTAAATAACTAGGTTAATCTAGTTGTTTTAAGGGGTCTAAAAACATACAAGTGGTATCAGAGCGGGTTAGCTCTAGTGTTTAGATCTTTTGATTTAAGAGTTGATCCTTGATCCTTGATCCCTGTTATCATGGATAATTTTCATCTCATACTCATGCATTTTATTCATAAAATTCTTTGCTTTGAAGAGTTTTTGCATAAAAATGCTGTGTTTTTCAAAAAACTGTTTTTTCCAGAATTTCGATCGATCGATCGAAGCTATTTCTTGACCAATCGAAATTGTGATTAAATTTTTGGTCAACTTTTGTCTGTTTCGATCGGTACTCGATCGCTGTTGGATCAATCGAAGGCTTTTTCGATCGATCGAACCTAATTTTTGACTGATCGAAAATCGCACAGGAAGTTTTCTTAAAAAGCTTTGTGTTTCACGTGTTCATCACTTTTCAAAACTTTTCAAAGTTTTTCTCTCTCTTTTCAACCGGTATAAGAGTCAAAGTTAATTTTTGTCGTTTTCCTCCGATTGTTTTGCAAGGATTTTGACTTCTAAGGCCGGTAAGACCATTCTACCCCTCATTTTTCCGTTATTTTCATTTTTCATGCATTAAATCATGCATTCAAGGGTGTTTTTCGAACCTATGGGGTTTTGGTGTTTTTGATCGTTTCCTCTAAAATTGGTCGTTGGGTTTTTGTTGTGAGATGTCATATATCTGTTCTTGGTGCTTTAATTTGATTAATTTGAGGTTTTGTGAAAAATTTGAAATTCTAGGGCTTGAAACTACCCGAATTAGTGATTTTGTTCAATTGAGTTTAATTTCATGAAATTGACTTGTTGGATTGATTAATTTGATCATTTTGATGTCTTATCTATCTTTTGTAATGATCAATTGGTCAATTTTTTTAAAATTGTACAAGTGGTTTTTCAAAATGTTGGGGTTTTTGATATAAACTCTATGCTCAAGCCAATTTTGTATTTTTAAAGTTGTATTAAACTTATTCTCACTGCATTAGAGCATGCATCATTTGTTTACACTGTTCATGCATCATATAGATTTGTTATTTTCTATATTGTTTTGTGCTAACTTGCAGTCTACCCTTGGTTTTCTTTTATTTTCTTTTTGGTTTTGTTTGTCTGTTCTTTCCTTAGCATCATGCCTAGGAAAACTAGAGCCAATAAGACCTCCTCCTCTTCTTCTGCTCCATCATTTGAGAGTGAGAGATTCTTGAGTGAGAAACACCAAAAGACCTTTGAGACACTTAACCTTAAGAGGAACATTTAGGCTAAGAGAAAGGTTCTATTAGATGAGCTAGATCCCGAGATTAGGAGGAACTTTGAGCGACGTGGTTGGTTACCTTTGTTAAATATTTTTGACCCCCCCTCCAGCTACCTTGATTAAAGAGTTCTATTCGAACCTCTCTATCCACGTTTATGATTCCAACACTTTACTTAAGAGTTGGATACAAGGTGAAGAGTACACCATTACTCCTTTGGTAGTGGCTGGAGCTCTTGGGGGCCTCTTGTTCAGCATCTTGTCTACCCTTATGATGAGTCTCCTCCCCTAGACGACATCATGTCTTACATCACTGGGTCTTCTATCCAATGGGGCTCTGATCCTCGGATCACTACTGCTGAGCTCTCTGAGGTTCACTATCTTTTCTTTCGGATTGCTTGTCATTCCTTGTGGCCTATTTCTCATCTGTACACCATCCCTGTTGAGCGATGTGTGTTTCTATATGCCCTTGTTACTGATGCTCCTATCAATTTTCTTCATCTGTTTATTCATTCTTTGAACGAGGTTTATAGGAGTAGTTCTACTGCTTATGCTCTTTTCTTTCCCTTTTTATTCATAGGATTCTTCTACATCTTGATTTAGAAGAGTTTCCTGCGTCTGAGCCTGTTCATATTATTGTTCCTATAGGTGCCACCTTTCTTAGGCAGATGGCTGCTTAGTTGAGAGCAAACTCTAAACGTCATAGGGTTGAGTCTTCAAGTGTTGTACCTCCTCCTCCTCCCTCCTCTACAGGTGATACTACTGCTGAGGCGTCTGATGATCCTCATGTTGCTGCTGATGTTCCTCCGCCTTCTACTTTGGATGACTCAGACATTCGACGTATGTTGGAGACTGTCATGACCATTCAGGCGGCTCATGGTCAGCTTTTAGTGAACATGTTTGATGAGCTTCGTGCCTTGCGAGCATATTTGGAGAGTATTAGACCGCCACCTCCTTTTGATGATGAGTGAGTGCCCTCTGGCAATTCATCACAAAAAGAGGGAGTGTATATATGGTGTAGAGAGGAGTTTTTGTAGTTAGAGGGAGATTTTTGAGTTGTTTGGAGCTGTGGAGATTTTAGATTGTATCTAGGTGCTTCACTTTGTATGTATCTTTTTGGCTCATAATGTTTGTGTTGGGATTGTCTATGATAGGGGGAGATATTTTGTTTTGTTTATCTGTTTCTTGTTTCACATTGTGCTACATTGTTTATCGATCTATATTGATGAGTTTATTCATGATATATGTCTTGTAGTTTATGTTTATGTGAAATCAAGAAGTTATGTTGTTTTACTTGTATTTTCCACACATGCGTTTATGTGTTTGTTAAGTGTTACAGGAATATACAGGTTGATTCAGTCGTGCTGCTGTTTACACTTGTAATTGATGGATAGTAGTTAGGTTGAATTTGTTATGTTGGGTTTTGTTTTTGTAATGGGCTGTTTATATGTAAACTTTGAGCATTTTGTTGTGTTTGTGTTTTGTCACGGATTGCCAAAGGGGGAGTTTGTTAGGTTCTAAGACCTTTAGGTTTAAATGTATTAGAACACTAATTTGTAATGTTGGCAAACCATGATAAAAATATTTTAGTCTTGTTTAGACTGCTCAAAGTATGTGTCTTTTATGTAAAGTTGGAATCGAGTTGCTGCAGAATTTACTGTGCAATTCTGCCTGGCTCGATCAATCGAGAATTAGACTCGATCAATCGAAAGTCGTGCAGATTGTTTTTCTGCATAATTTTTCTAACTCAGCCCAAGCCGGTTTTGCATGTAGGATTTTATGTTTTGCCCTAGGTATAAAAGGGAAAACCTTAGCCACGTTTTAGTGTTGCTCTTTATGCTGTGTGTGTGAATCTTTTTGTGAGATCTAGAGGTGTTTGCCTTCACACATACTTAGGGTTATCAGGGATCAAGACTATGTCAAGAGCTTGGTGATTGTTTTAGTTGCAGATTCAAGAGCTTAAAGATATATAAGCGGAAGTGCTTGTGCTTGCTGTGGAATCCAAGAAAGAAGTAGTCCGTGGACTCGGGGCTGTCACATGGTCGTGGTAGTAAGTTTCCTACTCGAGGTAGCAATAGGATGTTAGTGGTCTAAGTCGCTATTGTGTAAACTTCAATTCTTTCATAGTGGATTCAGTTTTATCTTGGGGATAGCTAGGTTAAATCCTCCCCAGGTTTTTTATCGGTTTGGTTTTCCTGGGTCATCATATCATTGTGTTCTTTATATTTTCGCTGCTTTGCATAATATAATATATTTATGTTAACCTAGATTTGCATAATTTACCTAAGTTAATAACTTGGCTAAATAACTAGGCTAATCTGGTTGTTTTAAGGGGTCTAAAAACGCACAGAACTAAACACGCATGTCAAGCTAGCTTATGTGTCACATAAGTGAAAACATGGATGGATGAGCTATTGATGCAAATAGAATATAACTTCAGGGGATAAAATCTAAATTCTAAAATTTTCAAAGTATAAAATTCAAAAACCTCCAAACTTTAGTTGTGTGATTTGCACTTTTGCAAAAATTAAAAAAAAAAATGTATATTTTACTTTAAATACAACGTTCAATTTAGAAACATTGTCATAATTTAAAAAGCTTTTGTAGTAGTATACTATGACCATTTATGCCTAGGAGTGCATGATGTAAGTTATTGAAAAGCAAGTGACGAAGAATGTTTGATCTACTTTGTACCATTCCTCATCACCTACATCTGAGGATTGCGTGTGTTGGAGATCTCCAATGGGAGTCCACAAAGAAATGGATTTCTTTCATCGCTGCTTGCGTCAAAAGTTCCAAATTGTGATTTAATACCCGAGGTCCTACTTGATAAGTTGTTATAAGCGACCCTAAACACCACTGGAAAGGTAAACTCAAGCAATTGTGGAGGTATTTCTCCACTCAAACTATCATGAGAAAGATCCAAGCTCTCTAATTTAGCCAAGTTTGACAGTATCTTTGGAATGGAACTTGTCAACTGATTATGAGACAAGTTTAGTGAATGAATTCCTTGTAGCTATCCACGTTCAAGTGGTATTTCACCTATTAAGTTGTTACAAGATAATATTTAGAGGGCATTTGATAACACACTCTTTGTACAACTTATGCTTGTCACTGAAGCATAATTTAAAGGCATCTTTTGTTTTGTTATGTTTCTTTTTTATTTTTGAAAGACAAAGGCATTTTTGGAGCATTTTATAATTAAAAAATTATTCAAATGTATTAATTATAAAAAATAAATTGAAAAATAAAATGATCAGAAGTGAAAGTTTCTCTTGGCTAATGAGTCTTAGAGTGAGAAGTTAGTGTTTTAATAAAAAAAAATGAATCACGAATTGACAAGGAGAAAGAGTTCTTATTAATTTATAAATTATTTTAAGTTATTAGTAGGTAGGTAGGAGAATGAGTGTCTAATGAATGAGAAATGGGTAGGAGATGATGTAGTGGAGATGGTATGAAATAAAGAAATGATCCATCATTGACCTACTATATAGACTAGATATTGGGCCCTTGAACTCTCTTTGAAACCCTTCATCTAAACCAATAGTACATGTAACTCCAGCCCATTTGATTAATTACCAGCAATAGTTATTAGAAACTCTCCAACTTAGAATCATGTGCCTCATTAACCATAAGAAACTGAACCAACATTTTATTAATTGGGGCCATTACACTTAGAACTTGGGAGGCCCAATAAGCCTATAAATAGAATAGACCCTATTAACACCAATACCACCACTTAACATAACAACAAGCTATTCTTTTTAAATATAAAAAAATAAAAAAAATATTTTGACATAACCTTAGCCCAACCCAAAAATATAGATTTCTAAGAATGAAGTGAGTTGGTATGAATATGTGATATGACCCTTAGACAAGCCCAAATGTGTTTGGAATGATGTGGGAATTGAGACAAACTCTTGTCCCTCTTCCTATCTAGTCTCGCTCTCTCGCCTCTCTCTATTCTTTTATTCTTGGTTGATTAGGTTTTTATATGCTTCTTTCCATTTTTGTCTAACTCATCAGTTGGACAAGCTCCTGATGGTCACATTAGGGGTGGACCTCACAAACTCCTTAATTTCTATCAGACTCATCCGATCTTCTTCAATGCAATCTTTGGGCCCGTAAATTGAACTACAACAATCGAACCCCACAATAAGCTATTCACCAAGGACCATCCCATTGTGAAAATGTAGTAATAGTATAACTCCTCTATTCATTGCTGTGACAGTTTTATACAAACTACAAAGTATGAGAATTGAATCAAGTCAATGGTAGAAGTCTTGAGAACACGTGTGTGGGTGAATTTCCACATTGAATATGAATGAGAAGAGTAAGTAGTTAATATAATATAGTTGGCCTCAAACTCATATGTTTAATTCTTTTGGGTTCAATTGTTTTCTTATATATTATATTTACATATTATTCAGTTGAAGACTCCCCAAGGTATTATTTCCGCAAGGAATGGGGAACGAAATTAAGGACAGTAAATCTGTAAATGCAGTAGGTAGGATAATTGAGTCAAGTCATGGCACCCTCCAATGGCACTCTACAAAGAAATGGATTTCTATCATAGCTGCTAATTGTGCTTTCATATCTGGGGTCCTACCTGATAAGTTGTTATAAGCAACATTGAAGACCTCCAAAAAGGTAAGCTCAATCAATTGTGGAGAAATTTCTCCGCTCAATCTATTGTGAGAAAGATCCAAGCACTCTACTTCAATCAAGTGTGAGAAAGATTTTGGAATGGAACCTGTCAATTGATTGTGAGACAAGTTTAGTGCATGAATTCCTTGTAGCTATCCAAGTTCAAGTGGGATTTCACTTGTTAGATTGTTACAAGATAAATCCAAACCTGTCATGTAAGTAAGAATGCAACCCTCGTAATAGCTAAGCCTATATTTGGTAACAAAGTTGACTTCAACATCTAGGTAATACGTAAAATATTCTACCTTAAAAAAACCAAAGAAACTAACATATTTAAGAGAAAAGCTTCCCCAATATTCTACTTTAAAAAAACCAAAATACAGTGTGTGTCCAAAATAGTGAGGGAATTGTCCCGGAAAATAAATTTCTAGAAATATCCATTAAAGTTATATTGGTCAGTTGACATAACTGTGTCGAAATATTTCCACTCAAATGATTTCCTCCTAGCAACAAAATTCTTAAGTTGGAAGTTTTCCCAATTGCATTGGGAATGCTGCCTGACAATTTATTATCACTAATATCCAATGTCAAAAGCTCCGACATATTGAGAAAAGGTCCTGGTATTGATCCAATGTAAAAAGATGTTCTCTTCCAAATGGAAATGTTTTAACCAAGTGCTTGACCACAAAGGTAAAGAAACATGAAGGAGGTTATGAGAAAGGTCCAAAAACTCAACTGTAATTGTTTCACATGGAATTTGACCTTCAAAATATTTATTTTGCATAAAAATACCATAATAACCTGTTTGGTTGCATATCCAAGTAGGAATCTTACCCGACATTTTGTTGTTGCTAACATCCAAGAAATCAATATAACTAATGAAATTGGGTAATTCATTTGACCTAGCTCCAGAGAGCTGATTATGATTTATTTTCAAAACAAATAGCATAGTTAAGTTATATAAAGGTACCCAATCTAAATGGCCATCAAAATAATTATTGAATAATACCAAGACCCACAACTTGGAGCAACCTACAGGTAATTCCTTTGGTACTTCTCTAGAGAAGTTGTTATAGGACACGTCGAATGTGACCAAGAGACTCATATTACCAATCGAGGATGGGAGAGAACCTGTGAAAAAATTATTGGATAAGTTTAGATACCATATATTTGGTAGGATCTCCCCAATATTTCGTTGAAGTTTTCCAATGAGCTGATTGTTTGACACATCTATCTTATAATTAGAGTTAAGAAAGAGCGGTAAATGAAAATGACCCGAGAAAGAGTTATCTTTAAAATTGAAATATTCTAGCTTCATATTGCTTCTAAACAACCAATCAGGAAACAGTCCTTTCAACCCATTATATGAAAGATCAAGTTCTCTCAACTGAAATAAGGGTACCCAGTCAAAATTTTCCGTTTCTATATCAACCTTCTCGTTATCATGACATTCAAATTGAAATAACTCAAGCTTAGAATGATTAGAAAATAAGCTGAATGAGAACCCTCAAAAAGATTATGATTGAGCTCAATGTACTTAAGGGAGGTAAGGCCAACTATCAAAGATGAAATGTTTCCTCGGAACTGATTTCCATTGAGATCTAACTATTGAAGAGATGTCAAATTGTATAGGCAAGAAGGAAGAGTCCCTTCAAAAGAATTCCTCTGAAGATCTAACTCTTCAAGTTTTTTGAGTCCACATAAACCTGTATAAAATGACTAAACGTTTGTAATTTTCAACTTTATTATATCTTATTCATAAGAATACATTGGGTCTAGAGTAGACTTGTTTCATTTTAGTTTTTTTTTTTTTTTTCAATTTTCGTGAAAAAATATTTACATCGAATTTTGGTCAAATACATGGAAAGGAGCCATCAACAATTCTAGTGAAGTGATTGTTACTAAGATCAAAAAGTTGCCCAATCTACAAAAAAAGAAAATCATTTGTGGTGTGGAAAATTGCTGGTCAAATTGTGTGTGAGAATTACATCTAACTAATGAAGCTACTTCCTCGCCTCTGCCAAATTACCAAGATTGATTCAGGTATTTGTTATGGGTTTTGTGTTTGGTTTTGTTCTTGGATTTTTAGGGCTAGAAATAGGTGTTTGGTTTTGTTGTTGGGTTTTTGGGGCTGGAAGTGGGAGAAAATGGTGTTGTTTTTGGGGCTGGAAGAAGAAGAAGATCAATTTTTTCTTCTTCTTTTGAGAAACTTGGAGTTTCATGTAGAATTTTTTCCACCTTAGCTTTACTAGCTCATGGAACTCGAGTCTTTAAGACTCGAGTTTCACTGAACTTGAGTCTTAAAAACTTGAAATACTAGTTTCTTAAATAGTTTTGGAAACATGCTAACTAACGAAATTGTTAGCAAAATGGGTTTGTTTGCAAAATAATCCCAAAATTTGAATCCAGTCAAGCTAATTTATGAGAAGTGGTGCAAGGTTGAAGTTGGCTGAAAGGAAATTGATAGCCACACGAATTGAGAAATAGTATTGAACGTGTTGGTCTCTTGGAAGTCTAATTCAAGTTGAATAGACAAAAAGAAAGGAGCAAGGCTATTCAGAGAGAGAGAGAGAGCAGAAGTGAGAGAGAGACACATGGAGAGGGCTAGCGAAGCAATCCGAAAATAGAAAAACAACATTTCGGGTGGGTTGCCCTTTAATCTAAGAGCAAGTCGCATGTTGAATATTGACTCTAGGTGGGAGAAATCAAACATACTAACCACATGCTACCTAACTAATCATAACATACATTTGACCACTTTAATGTCCCAACTTGGTTACAAGTTTACGTTGTGAGAAATTGGTTACAAGCTTACGTTATTAAGCTCAACCATTACACTCAAGAGTGGTTATTAGACTTAAAGGCATTCTAGTTGAATAAGATTTTAATGAGATTGACAGTGTGTGTATTAGTATATATTCTTTTATTTGGAAAAAAGAAAATAAATATTCGCATTTGTTTAATTTAGGGTGTAAATATGGACTAAGCGAGCTTGTCAAGGGCTTAGCATCTTGGATAATGTGACCATATTGCGGAACGGAATGGTCTCTTTGTAAAACATTATAGTAGATTATGATAAGAATTTTAGAGGGTTTTGAAGCAAAATTTACTTCTTATGCTTCTATTCTTCTAGCATCGACACATGATGTTATTTTTAATGGAGGTATATAAGGATAAAACCTCCCCTCCCCTAACTATTGAATTGTAAAACATGATATCGATTGATTAGACTAATCAATCCATATCATGTCAATCCATAATTTAAACTATGATGGAGACATGCTGTTTATCATACTCCAAATTGCATTTTCAAGTCCCAAGTAATAATTTAACGTACAAGGATTGAATATGAACAAAAATGAAAAGAAGAGAAGGGGAAAAAACTGACTGTTTATGCTTAATAGCGGAGTGATTGTATTAATTAGCGTTGCGTTACCTACATATATATAAGTCAATACGAGTTTGTGAGAAAGAGACTACAAGCTTTAATAGCCTAAAAGATCTTCATCCCAGCCTCATATAAATTATCAATCACAGTAATTAATTCTGCTTCTAAAGCTCTTAGTTTCTCTCTTTCTCCCACTTTATCACTCTTTGTTTTCATCTTCTTCTTCGATTAATTTCTTTGTTCTACTCACAAGCTTTACTTCAATTGATATTCTATCATTGTGTAAATCTTGTAATGCTCTTCGATTTCTTAAAAACTAGCCTATCACCCACGCAATATTTGGATAACTATTGGTAAGGTTGTTTCAGCACAACAAAGAGAATTCACATAATAGCAGTTTCATACATTTTTAGTGGATAAATGAGACTACAATGAGGATGAAAACAGGGAAAGAAAACTTATTAGGTCCATTATTGATAAGCATAGACATAAAGTTTGCTACAATGAGAGTTCCCAGATATTGAGAAAGCAACCATAGCTAATTATACAAACGGATTGCTAACTTACGAAGAGTAATGACAACAAAAAAATAACAAGAATACATGCAATCCTCAACCAAATTGAAACATCGCAATTGCCAATGAGGGTTGATATAAAGAACAGTAATTACTCATAGGCAGAACATGATGTAAGTTACCGAAAAGCTAGTGAAGAAGACTGTTTGATCTACTTTGACCATTTCCCGTCATTTACATCTAAGGATTTTGTTGGAGTTGGAGGTGAATCATCTTTAATGGTGCAGTTTTTCTCCAATGGCAGTCCACAAAGAAATTGATTTCCTTCATAGCTGCTTGCATTAAAAGTTCCAAATTGTGCTCTCATATCTGGCGTCCTACCTGATAAGTTGTTATGAGCAACACTGAACACCTCCAAAAAATGAAGAACAATAAGTTGGTGAGGAATTCCTCCACTCAAATTGTTGTGAGAAAGATCCAAGCTCTCTAATTCAGTCATGTTTGACAATGTCTCTGGAATGGGACCTGTTAATTGATTGTGAGATAAATTCAATGAAAGAATTATAGATAGTTGTCCAAGTTCGATTGGGATTCCACCTGTTAGGTTGTTGCAAGAGAAATCCCAACCAGACATGTAGTAAAAAAAGGATCCCATGTAAGAGCTACGCCTGAATTTTGTAATGAAATTAAATTCATCTTGTGGGTCATATTCATAACTAAGTCCAACTTTGTTACCGAGATCATCATAAAAAATTCCCAAAATTGGCACATTAATAACTTTTTGGAAAATTCTATATTCATAAGGCATAGTTGAAATATCAACTAAATCAATTGGAATTGAAAGATAATATTCAGAGAAAACTCGGCCAAAGCAGTGAGGTATTGTTCCCGAAAGGAAGTTGTTGGACAGATCCATCAACCTCTTATCGTTCAATTGGCAAAACTGAGTTGGAAATTATGCCTCTTAAACGATTTCCTCTTAGCAATAAAATCGTTAAATCCCCAAGTTCACCAACTGCACTGGGAATTCTGCCTGACAACCTGTTGTCACTGATATCTAATGTTGAAAGGTACGAAATATTGAGAAAAGCTTTTGGTATTGACCCTGAAAAGCTGTTCTGGCCCAAATGCACAGCTTCTAACCATTCACTTGACCACGAAGGTAAAGAACCTGAAAGTGAATTTTGAGAAAGGTCTAAATGCCGAATTTGAATTGTTTCACAAGGAATCTGACCTTTGAAAAAATTATTCCACAAAAAGAGTGTACGAAGATTTGTCTTGTTGCATATCCAAGTGGGAATCTTATCTGACAGTTTGTTATTGCTGACGTCAAAAAAAGACATGAGAGAACATTTGGGTGACAGAGTTCCAGTGAACTGATTGTCATTTATCTTCAGAACCTTTAACTTAGTAAAGTTAAAAGTACTTGACAATAGATGGCCGCTGAATTTATTATTAGATAAGTCCAAAATCTGCAGTAAGAAGCAAACTGCAAGCGATTCCTTTGGAACTTCTCCTGAAAAGTTGTTAAAAGAATTAATTATATAAAAATAAATTGAAAAATTAAATGAGAAGAAGTGAAAGTTTGTTGTGGCTAAATGAGTCTTAAAGTGAGAGAAGTTAGTGTTTTAGTATATAAAAAAAAAAAGAATCACGAATTGACAAGGAGAAAGAGTCTTTATTAATTTATAAGTTATTTTAAGTTATTATTAGGTAGGTGAAAGAGTGTCTAATGCATGAGAAATGGGTCCAACAAGTAACGCGGGTAGGGTAGGAGAAGATGCAGTGGAGATGGTATGAAATAATGAAATAAAGAAATGATCCGTCATACTAAATGAACTATATATTGGGCCCATGAACTCTCTTGAAACTCCCACAACTTAAAATCATGGGCCTCATTAAACATAAGAAACGTAAACAATGATTTATTAATTGGAGGCCATTACACTTGGGACTTGGGAGGCCCAATAAGCCTATAAACAAAATAGACCCTATTAACACAAATACCACACACTTAACATAACAACTATCAAGCTATTCTTTACAAATATTAAAAAAAAAAAAAAAAATTGATATGACCTTAGCCTAGCCCAAAAATCTAGATTTTTAAGAATGAAGTGGGTTGGTGTGAATATGTGATATGACCATCAGACATGCCCAAATGTGTTTGGAATGATGTGGGAATTGAGACAAACTCTCATCTCTCTTCTTGCCTAGTCTCACTCTCTCGTCTCTCTCTATTCTTTTATTCTTGGTTGTTTAGGTTTTTATATGCTTCTTTCCATTTTTGTCTAATTCATCAGTTGGACAAGCTCTTGATGGTCACATCAGGGGTGGACCTCACAAACTCCTTGATTTCTATCAGTATCAGACTCATCCACTCTTCTTCAATACAACATTTGGGCCTATGAAGTTGAACTACAACAATCAAAGCCCACAATGAGCTATTCACCGAGGACCATCCCTTTGCGAAAATGTAGTAATAGTATTACTCCTCTATTCATTGCTGTGACAGTTTTATACAAACTACAAAGTATGAGAATTGAGTCAAGTCAATGGTGGAAGTCTTAAGAATACACGTGTGAGTGAATTTCCACATTGAACAAGAATGAGAAGAATAACTAGTTAATATAACATAGTTGGCCTTAAACTCACATGTTTAAAGTCTTTTTGATCAGGTGGTTTTCTTATATATCATATATTTACATAATATTTAGTTGAAAACTCCCCAAGGTATTATTTCCGCAAGGAAGGGGCAATGAAATTATGGATAGTAAATCTGTGAAAGAAGTAGGTAGGATAATTGAGTCAAGTCATAGCACTCTCGTCATTTATTGTCAAGTCATTTGTTAGAAGTATTGGTTAAATGATTAAATTTACTATATTCTAATAGCTTAAGCTTTTAGGACAATCAGTAATTTAACATGGTATCAGAGCATGAGATCCTGAGTTCGATCATAGTTTCCTCCCATTTAAATTCCTAGGTGTTGGGTCTCACCTATTAAGAGGTAGTTTCAGCCCATATGTGAGAAAGAGTGCTAGAAGTATTGGTTAAATGATTAAATTTATTATATTTTAATAGGTTAAACTTTTAGGACAATCGATAATTCACATCTGTTGGTTTCTAAGACCTTTAGGTTTAAATGTATTAGAACTCTAATTTGTAATGTTGGCAAACCATGATCAAAACGTTTTAGTCTTGTTTAGACTGCTCAAAGTATGTGTCTTATATGTAAAGTTGGAATCGAGTTGCTGCAGAATTTACTGTGCAATTCTGTCTGGCTCGATCGATCTAGAATTAGACTCGACCGATCGAAAGTCATGCAGATTGTTTTTCTGCAGAATTTTCCAACTCAGCCTAAGCCCGTTTTATGTGTAGGGTTTTATGTTTTGCCCTAAGTATAAAAGGGAAAACCCTAGCCACATTTTTAAAGTTGTTGTTGATGCTCTTTATGCTGTGTGTGTGAGTCTTTTGTGAGATCTAGAGGTGTTTGCCTTCACACATACTTAGGGTTATCAAGGATCAAGATTATGTCAAGAACTTGGTGATCAATTCAGTTACAGATTCAAGAGCTTAAAGATATACAGGCGGGAGTGCTTGTGCTTGCTGGGAATCCAAGAAAGAAGTAGTCCGTGGACTCGGAGCTGTCACGTGGTCGTGGTAGTAAGTTTCCTACTCGAGGTAGCAATAGGATATTCGTGGTCTAAGTTGGTATTGTGTAAATTTCAATTCTTTCATAGTGGATTCAGTTTACCTTAAGGATAGCTAGGTTAAATCCTCCTCAGGTTTTTTACCGGTTTGATTTTCCTGGGTCATCATATTATTGTGTTATTTATATTTCCGCTGCTTTGCATGATATGATTTATATGTGTTGACCTAAATTTGCACAATTTACCTAAGTTAATCACTTGGCTAAATAACTAGGTTAATCTGGTTGTATTTAAGGGGTCTAAAAACTTTACAACATCATTTACTATTGTTGTGCTTATTGTTTAAGTTCATATTTTATTTCCTCACATTAGAGAAAGAGGTGAATAAATCTGTCAAGAAAAAAAAAAACAAAAGGATCATATATATACTTTGATAGATAACGCGTGAAAATGTTCTTGTTTGATAACTAAAATGTAGATAAATATACTATCAAATTAGGGACTTTAATTTCTGCCATGAAAAAGACAAAGTAGGCCTACATCCGGTTTATTAATTTCCTTCAACTTGAAAAATACGTCTTAAATAATTAATCTTAATATGGTCACTCACTCAGTGCCTTTGATTTCTACATTGACGTGATCATTCAAGAATCCACGTTCATATTTTGATTAGGCCTTTATTTTTAAATAGATGCGTAAAAATGTAGTAGATAGTGTGTTACTTTCAACATTTGCATGGATTAGTATGTTTTACTTTACATACAATTTTCTATTCGGATTCTTTTTTTTAGGGAGCTTTTTGGAATAATTCCCAGATTTTAAATGTTTTTCTGCATTACTAAGCTCTAGCTATTTATGCTTAGGAGAGCAGTGACTGTGTCAGTGTCTTGTTTTACCTTATCAAGATTGTAGAAGTGGATAATTTATGTTTTAGTTTTACTCCTGTTCCTTAAATGTTGAATGAAATTTCTTAGTTACGTTAAAATTGTTAAAGACAATATAAGTTTTTTTTTTTTTTTTTTTTTTTTTGGGGGGGGGGGGGGGCCCCCCCCCCCCCCCCCCCCCCCCCCCCCCCCCCCCCCAAGACATGATAAGTTGACTACAATTACAAATCTGCCTCCACTTCTTGTGTTCCACTAATATTAAGTGGTATACAAAAAAATTATATTATGGATGTGGCTTAAGACTTTCAAGGAGCTAAAAATCTTGATTTATCTTGGAATGGAATTGGTGGTTGGATTGAGAATAGAAAACACAAGTAGGAGGCAAAATTAACATACCTTTATTCTCAATTAATCAAATTCCATCATAAGTCAACACCTTTTAGCTCCTTTGAAATTCAAATAGGTGGGTCTCTTGTCATTGCTGTGTTTGGGGTTGATAAATGAACTCATGTGGATCTTCCACAAGTGGGAAGGGGATTAAGGAGAAGAAACTACAACTTGTTTGAATTGATTTCATTAAATTTACTCATAAGATTGATTCACAAAAGGAAAAGAACCATTTCGCCACAAAAAAGAAGAAGGAAAAGAACCATTAACTTATGCCGGCTTGAATTAAGCAAAGACAGTGTCATTTCATTTACCACAATATCAGTTGCTCAATTAAAGGACCAACAGTTTTTCAATAAATGAATTTTAGTCTGTGTTTGTTTCAACTGAAAAGGTTTTATGGAAAGCATTCTACATATTTATAGGTGTTTGGTTTGACTGAAAATTCGGTAAACCGTAAACCGAAAAACATTTTCTTTTATATTGTGAAATAGACCTGCTTTTGGTGTAAAATGAAATACACTTTCATTTTACAACAATTTATTTTCAGCCCAAGACTCACACTCACATTCATTTTGCACACCCATACCAAAGAGAGAGGGAGAGCAGAGAGGAAATCTTGAATGAGACGAAGGAGAGCTAATCTGATCACCGTGACCCACTATTGAACCGACCGCCCATTTAACTGACCGACCCACTATTGAATCGCCGCCTCTTAATCTCATCGAAAGACCCACCATGACCCTTGCAAGGTTGAAAGACCCACCACGACCCTTGCAAGATTGAATTTATTCAATCATGTGTTGGCTTTATTCCGTGCCAAATTTGTTTGTATTTTAGCAATTAGATACCCTATATTTAGGTGGGAATTATGTAAGGGTAGTGTGTGAGAAAGTGTGAAGAAAATTGATGTGTGCACTCAAAGGAGTCTCGCGACTGGCAAGTCGCCAAAGTGCCACACATGTGAAGCATGCAAGGAGTTGAAGGGTCATGACAACTGGAGCACTT
This sequence comes from Castanea sativa, assembly GCF_040712315.1. Lineage (NCBI taxonomy): Eukaryota > Viridiplantae > Streptophyta > Magnoliopsida > Fagales > Fagaceae > Castanea > Castanea sativa. Next base: position 79,894,390 of record NC_134017.1, on the reverse strand, counting down.
CAGGAAAAAAAAAGTACAGTCTGGTTTGACAGTTATCTTGCGACTCAGACTTGCGACTAGTTCCAGTCGCAAGGCTGAGTCGCCAGAATGGCCTGTTTGGATGAAAAATGCCTTTTCACATTCCTCACGTACCCTATTATAAATACCCTTATACCCACGAAATGTAGAGAGCTTCTAGAGAGAATTTTGAGAGAGAAACCCTAGAGAAAAACAAGATTGACTCATCCACAATTTTAATCCTTTAATTCTCCAAATTCCTCTACTCTCACCCTTTCCATTGACATACCCTTGAGATGTTCATTTGCCAAATCCTTATTTCACTATACCTATATTAGTGAGGAGGCATTTTGGTGTTTGGGAAATAGTTCAGAGAGGACCAATTTCATTTGGTTGATGCAATAGGTATATTGCGAGATCCGGTAAACTAGAGAAGACAAGGTTCGGCATAACCCTGTTAGAGTAAGAAGCTTGGAGGGCTTAGGTGCACTGGGTAGATTAGGCTTGGAGGGTCTATTGCTATTCATGCATCTCAACTTCATTCTCTAGTGGATTATTTGACCGCTCGGAGGGCAGCGGAGATGTTTTTTGTCGAGTACTTCATTTTCTTCTTCGATAACACATCGCCATGTTATCTTTGTATTTGCATCTCTCTTCCCTTACTTTTACATATTAATTGATGCAGTGATGTGATTAATTATGGCTTAGAGTTATTAGTTGTTTTGGGTATTGCTTGTACTTATCATTATGCACTTTTATTGTCTAAGGATAAGCTTGTATCGGTTAAGTTTAAATTGGGGGTCTGAACGTTCATAAGTGTTTTATACGCTTATTGAACCTTTCAACCTTGTCTCCTCTGCCTCTTGATCTTGTCTCCCTTGCCTCTAAATCAAACCACAGACCCACCAATGATCTCTCTCTCTCTCTCTCTCAATTTGACTAAGTTTGAATGTTTGATGAATGTTTTTTTTTTCTTTGGGTTTATTTACTGAGATTTTCTATTATAATATTTGTTTGGAAGTTGGAAAAATGTGAGAAACTAGTAGATAATGTGTTTTCTAGAGCATTTTCAAGAACAAAACTAAACGCTTGAAAATATATTTCTTTCCAAAAAACATTTAAACTTGAAAATATTTTACACATGGAAAACGTTTTACATCATGCCAAACACAACCTTAGTAAATTTAGTCATTTTATGTTGTAGTCTCACATGTAATCCTTAACTGATATGCGTGCCTATCATATGCCCTTTTTAACCACCGGTCAAACATTTTTCCAAATATTTTAACAACATTCATAATTAGAAATTCTTCAGTCTTTTTCTTTTTTTTCCTTTCTGTTTTTCCTTAAACATTTTCTAAAGTCTTAATGACCAAACAATCCATAAAAATTCAAAATTTCAAAATTTGGGTTAAAAAAAGAAAACTGCTACTCCTACAATATTTTCACATCAAGTAACAACGAATTTATTGTGAAAGTATTGTGAAAATATTAAGGACATAGCATTTCTCTATATAAAAAACTACAAAATATTTACCATCCATTAAAACCATTACCTGAATAAAGGTTTCGTAAGTTGTTTCACACATTGAAGAGAATTCACATTCATGAGATTGCCTTGGTTTCATTTCCATTACCTTTTAGGCTCAATACTGTTTTTGGGATCAATATTTCTCCTAGTAGAGATTTTAGAACAACCAAGAGAAACCAAAAAAAGAAAAAACTAAATTTATAGTGAATAAGTGAGATTTTAATGAGAAGAAAACAGGGAGAAAAAACTTATTGAGAATTTGAAGTCACAATCCATTATATATATAAATTAAGTTTGCTACAATAAGAGTTCCCAAATATTGAGAAAGCAACCATAGCTATTTATACATACGGACTAATAATTTACATAGGGAATTGGCAACACAAAAATAACAAGAATATACGAAATCCTTGGCCAAATTGAAACACCACAGTCGCCAATGAGGGTTGATATAAAGAACAGTAATAACTCCCAAAAAGAACATGATGTAAGTTACCGAAAAGCTAGTGAAGAAAACCGCTTGATCTATTTTGTACCATTTCTCATCACTTACATTTGAGGATTGTGTTTGTGTTGGAGGTGAAGCATCCTTATTATTGCTGCAGCTTTTCTCCAATGGCACTCCACAAAGAAATGGATTTCCATCATAGCTGCTTGCTTCAAAAGTTCCAAATTGGGCTTTCATATCTGGGGTCCTACCTGATAAGTTGTTATAAGCAACACTGAACACCTCCAAAAAGGTAAGCTCAATCAATTGTGGAGGAATTTCTTTGCTCAATCTATTGTGAGAAAGATCCAAGCTCTCTAATTCAGTCAAGTTTGAGAAAGATTTTGGAATGGAACCTGTCAACTGATTGTGAGACAAGTTAAGTGCATGAATTCCTTGTACCTGTCCAAGTTCAGGTGGGATTTCACCTATTAGATTGTTACAAGATAAATCCAAACCTGACATGTACGTAAGAATGCCACCCTTGTAAGAGCTAAGCCTATATTTGGTAACAAAGTTAACTTCAACATCTAGTTCATACACATTAATTCCATTAGGATCAAGAAAGGAATTAACAAATTCAAGAGAAAAGTCCCCCGAATTTTCTGCATTAAAAAAACCAAAAGACAGTGTGTGTCCAAAACAGTGAGGTATTGTCCCGGAAAAGAAGTTTCTAGAAAGGTCCATTAAGCTTATATTGGTCAATTGACATAACTGTGTCGAAATATTGCCACTCAAATGATTTCCTCCCAGCAACAAAATTCTTAAGTTGGAAGTTTTACTAATTGCACTGGGAATGCTGCCTGACAATTTATTATCACTGATATCCAATGTCAAAAGCTCCGACATATTGAGAAAAGTTTCTAGTATTGATCCTGAGAAGATGTTCCCTTCCAAATGTAAATGTTTTAACTGAGTGCTTGACCACAAAGGTAAAGATCCATGAAGGAGGTTATGAGAAAAGTCCAAAATCTCAACTGTAATTGTGTCACATGGAATTTGACCTTCAAAATAATTATTTTCCATGAGAATACCTCTAAATTCTGTTTGGTTGCATATCCAAGTAGGAATCTTACCCGACAATTTGTTGTTGCTAACATCCAAGAAAGAAATAAACATGAAATTGGGTAATTCATTTGGCATAGCTCCGGAGAACTGATTATGATTTATTTTCAAAAAAGATAGCGTAGTTAAGTTATATAAAGGTACCCAATCTAAATGGCCCTCAAAATTATTATTGCATAATACCAAGATCGACAACATGGTGCAACCTACAGGTACTTCCTTTGGTACTTCTCCGGAGAAGTTGTTAAAAGACACGTCAAATACAGACAAGAGACTCATATTACCAATTGAGGATGGGAGAGAACCTGTGAAAGAATTATTGGATAAGCTTAGATACTTTATATCTGGTAGGATCTCCCCAATATTTCGTTGAAGCTTTCCAATGAGCTGATTGTTTGACACATCTATCCCATGAGTAGAGTTGAGAAAGAGCGGCAAATGAAAATGACCCGAGAAAGAGTTATCATTAAGAATGGCATATTTTAGCCTCGTATTGTTTCTAAACAACCAATCAGGAAACGGTCCTTTCAACCCAGTGTATTCAAGACCAAGGCTTCTCAAGCTATGCTGGTGAAAGAGAAATGTTGGAAATTGATGGGATAGCATATTCAGTGAACAATTAGATATCACTAAAGACTCCAGCTGAAATGAGGGTACCCAATCTGAATTTTCTGTTTCTATCTCAACCTTCTTGTTACCACATCTAAATTTAAATAACTCAAGCTTAGAATGATTAGCAAATAAGCTGAATGAGAAACCCTCAAAAAGGTTATAACTAAGATCAATATACTTAAGGGAGGTAAGGCCAGCTATCAAAGATGAAATGTTTCCTCTGAATTGATTCCAAGTGAGATCTAACCGTTGAAGAGATGTCAAATTGTATAGGCAAGAAGGAAGGGTCCCTTCAAAAGAATTCCCCTGAAGATCTAACTCTTCAAGTTTTTTGAGTCCACATAAACCTGTAAAAAATGACTAAATGTTTGTAAGTTTCAACTTTATTATATCTTATTCATAAGAATACATCAAATTTTAGATTAAATGCATCGAAAGGAGCCATCAAAATAATTTCGGCTCAAATTAAGATAAAGATTTGAGAGAAGATAATTCTCCTAAAGAAGGAGGAACAATTCCAGTGAAGTGACTATTACTAGGACCTAAAAGCTACAACCTACCCAAAGTTGCCCAATCTACAGAAAAAGAAAATCATTTGTGGTGTGGAAGAATAGCTGGTCAAATTGTGTGTGTGAGAATTACATCTAATATTACTCTATGTACTAGCTTATAACCCCATGCATATGCATAGATACACTTAAAAATATACAATAAGATGCATGCATAATATAATTTATATATATATATATATATATATATATATAATTTAAATACTACATATATATAATTTAATTATTATATAGACATGCACCCAAAGTTAATTCAACCATAGAATTTAGGAGAGAGAGAAGAAGAAGTCCATTACATTTTGGCAAGGAACCGTTGAAAGAATTGTTTGCTAAATTGAGGACCTCCAAGCTTCTTAGACTAGCAAGATCTGCAACAATATGAATATAACATATTTAGTGTGCGTTTGGCATTGGCTTAAAAAGCCAGCTTTTTTTATTATTCAACTCTTTTTGCTACTATCCACGGGTCCCATCACACTGTTTAATATTATTCATGAGTCTCACTGTACTATTTCAGCTACCTTTAGTTTTATCTACAGTACTTTCAGCAAAGAAATTTCAGTTGCAACGTTAAATAATATATATATATATATATATATATATATATATATATATATATATTTCTGAATTTATCCTTTTATTTTCTTTGCACTTACAAGCTAGATCAGATCTCAATAAACACTATATGGACAGGATTTTATTTGTTTGTTAATTCTTTTATTGTGTGAAAGAACCAAAACAACCTTGCATTACCTTGGTCATAAAGGAGGCCTTCCATTTGATTAGAATCCAATTTCAAGGATGTAAGCGCTGACAGTGCACCCAAGGATCTTAAAATCCCTTTGTCGAAATCATTGCCACCGAGGTCTAGGTGCTTCAGCTTGCTTAGCTTCGACAAACTTTTGAATTCTGAGTGTACACAATGAAAATGATAACCCTTTATTGTATGCAATTAAATCAATTACACTTTTATATGGTAATAAGTAGGGCAAAACACCATCTTCACTAAAATTAAAGTAATTACTTAGGTGATGTTATTCTATTAAATCAAGTATAATGCAAAAGAATTGTTTCTCAAAAAAAAAAAGTATAATACAAAAGAATATTTAAAAATAAAAATAAAAAATTTGGAAGCAACGTGCTCTACAAATCTACCCTATAATGTGTTTCCAACAACAAATATGAATATCAATAGAGAGCATCACGCTCGCTCAAAGAGAATCAAACCTCAGAGAAAATTTAATTAGATTTTAATTAAATTCTCAATTTTGTGTCACGTATCTTATTTAATTATTAGTTTTGTGTCAACAATATATTTATATATATAATTAAAGCCAAATTTGAGAGAAAATCTAATTTAATTCTAAATTGGATTGCTAATTTTTTGCCATATGTCTTATCTAAAATTTTAAAATTTAATTTTTTGTGCAGGCATTAACACCTAACACAGAAGTTAAGAAAACCTCAATAATTGTGACAAGCATGAGAGCCAAAGAGATTTTTGTGGCAAGCTTAAAAAGCAGAGAGACTGTAACAATAACACTCATAATTCATTGAACCTGGATTGGCATTTGTAGATGGACCAAATGCACGTACAGCCTCACTATCTTTCAAAAAATATATATTGAAATCGAGAGATTGAGAAAGATTCGTAAGGCATTGAGAAAAGAGAGTAGTAGGTGAAGCAAAAATGAAGAGAATGATTTTCTTGAGGTGTCGGTGGTGGCTCGAAGAGTTTGAGGTTGAAGTGGGCTTCTATGATTGTGATGACACAAGGCATGGTTGTGGCATACTTGAGTATATATGTGCTAGTGACCAAACCCTGATTGTTAAAAGTGTTTAGTTTTGCTTTTAGAAGGCCGAAGCCAGCTTTGAAAATTACAAAAATGAATCAAAGTTAATGTTTGCTGTTGGATGAGAGAGTGAAGTGGGCATGGAAGGTGATAATTAAGGCTTTCAAAAATTAGAAATGAATCAAAGTCATCGTGTTTTTACCATTCGATGAAAGTGTAGTGGAAATGGAAGGTGAGATTAAGATAATAAGTGTGTACATATAGTCAATGGCTTTATGTTAACCGTTTGATCATAATGAAGTGGGAGTGGAGGGTTGGGATTAAGATGGTAAATGTTTAAATATAAAGATTTATGGTTTGCTATTTTAGTTTTACATTTGCACTTTGTTTACCAATTTGGAATATATCTTTTATTTGACCACATAATGGGTTAGAGTAAGATAGTTTCAAATGTGTTCGGAGCTTAACTTATTTCTCCAAGTTTTGGATCAGTTTGTAAAAATTTTATTAGTTCAATTAAAATATTTTTTTTACTTACTTTAGTATAAAATATGATCATTTGTATTGAGATTGAAACTTTTTAAGAAATTCACTATGAAAATTGTAAAATTGAATTTTATTTTATGAAAGACCTCCATCAAACATAATTTTGATTGAAAATATTGTGCTTTTTTTTTTTTTTGAGTTTGTATATATATATAACTTATCAAATAAAAAAGTGTGTGTATATATATATGTGTGTGTGGGGGTTGTCTTGATAAATATATTAGTGCCACAACTTGTGCCCCCAAACAAAAATTTCTGGCTTTACCCCTGACTATCGTTGAATGTTCACATGTGTGTAAGCACAAGTTACAAACTAGTAAGGCTAAAATGCAGATGCATGATTAATTATTGCATATTGATCATAAAGCTGTCAATTTAATTAGATCACTGCTTTATTATAAACTAGTAACTCTGATTAAATAAAAATATGATCTTCTCTATCTCTCTACCTTGAACTGTTAGGAAGCCATTGAGTTGATTGTTGCTTAAATCCAATATCTCCAAGTCTTCGAAAACCAAAAGTTCTACACAAAAAAAAAAAGAAAAAAAAAAAAGAAGTGAAAAGTAGGAATTAAGATTATAATGATGTATAGGCATACCTTCAGCAGGAAAGGATCCTTACAAACAATTATCAGGAAGACTCAAAGTTTTAAGTGATTTAAGTAATCTCAATGATTGTATAATACTCCAATTGAACACGTTAGAACCAAGATCTAATTAATGATATACATGGTAATAAAATGGGATATAATATAGTGCAAATAAGTAGTTTTATTGATATAGTCAATTGAAGAGAATTCAAAGACCAATTTTTAGTATCTTACATATGCTTTTTCCATTTTATTTGATACATAAATTAAATGGGAAAAGAATTGCTGAAGAAATGTGAAGTTAACATGTAAGCAAAATTCAATTGTTTTATTGAGAAAAGGATAAAACTACTTTTTTTTTTTTTTTTTTTTTTGACACATGATAAAATTTTTACTCTAGTTTAATCTAAGTATATATGGGTGTGAAACTCCCTCTGAAGACTTAAACCCCGGCCCTTGCTCCACCCTCCACAAGCATTTATACCTGTAGAGTGACCATCGCACCAAAAATGTGCGGTGGTAAAACTACTTAAGATTATGACCTATATGCACATATATGATGCACGAGTTAATTAATTAGAAATTGTTAAATAATAGGAAAAAACTTAAATATCATTAAAGATTCAAAATTATTTTAGACTAAATACTAAACAGATATGTCAAAGAAAAGCCAGTATAATTCATGTGATAAAAGTAAAACTTGTAATTATCATATATAGTATATATGTTAGCGAAATTAGCCGTATTATTACACCAATTCTGTATAAAGCCATTTTTTTAATCTTTTGAAAATAAAATAAGAAACAAATAAATATAAATAGGAGGCACGATTAACATACCTTCATTCTACTATCTCAAAAAAAAAAAAAAAAAAAAAAAGCATACCTTCATTCTCAATCCAACTACCAATTCCATTGCAGGATAAATTAAGACTTCTGAGCTCTTGAAATGTTTCAAATATAGAAACATTTAGAAACCATGCGACGTATTGGTGACCAAAATCTATATAATAATGACAATCAATATCTAAATCTCTGATGTTTTGGAGAGAGAGTTGGGTCACGTGACCAGTGGTGGGGTTGCAGGTGACTCGCTCCCACTCACAACACTCACTTTTCGACTCATCATTAACCCAAGAAGGGAGAAGATGATGATTTGTAACATTGGGGCTCGACCTCACAAATTCCTTGATTTCTAACAGACCCATCCTCTCTTCTTCAAAGCATCCTCTATGCCGATGAAGTTGAACTAGAACTGTCAAACCCCATAATAAGCTCTTCACCAAGGACCATCCCATTGTGAAAAATGTAGTAGTAAACTAATACTCCTATATTCATTGCTATGACTAGTAGTTTTATACAAATTGAAGGAGGTAGGTAGGAAATTCTTTTTTTTTTTTTTGGGTTGAAAATGATACTCCTTTATTTATTAGGTGCTAGATTATTATGGGTTGGCTAGTAAAGGTCGCAGCCCCACAAGTACTGCCGCCCTTTCATTTTAGTCCAAGTATTCAGATAGCATTTTTGTTTTTATGCTGACTGCATATGATAATTCAAAGGCATTCGGTTGTACTAGGTATGCTTATTGCGTGAGGATAATTCACAGGCATAATGCATAATCTTTAGCCCCTTAAACAAAAAATAGAAATAAAAAATAAAAACCCAAATAGCAATAATGAAAATTGGCCCAAAGATTAGACCCAACAACCATGAAAGAACAAAATATTGAACAAAAAGATCATTCAAAATCAAAAAATAAAGTGGGTTCTAGTTAGCTCAACTGGTAAAGTCTCTGGTGGTTGTATAAGAGATTTGGAGTTTAATCCCCGCCTACACCAAAAATTGATTAGTGTTTTGGTCTGATGATAAAGAGTTATTATCAAGAGCGGACTTCATAAGTTGAAACTCACTCAAAAAAACAAAAAATAAATAAAAGCTCATCAAGTTATGCTTTATTAAGCGTCAGAAAAACTAAATGAATGCTGTGCAATTTTTTTAACAAATAGATGTTAATGATAAAAATTATTCATAGGCACCTCACATATGCTTAAAGTGCTAGTTATTTCATAAGTAATACAGACTAATTTATAAATTTCCATTTACTGTGAGTCACATTTGTATTCTTAATTTCTACCTTCTATCGTGGGAAAGGTAAGTCACCTATAGGCACTATTATGCTTCTATTTCTTTTTTCTTCTTTTTTTTTTTATTTATTTATTTGGAGGCAGTGGTTAGAGCACAAGTTATCCCCAACGCAACCCATAGGCTTGATCGGGTGCCCTATAAATTCCTATTAACTGTCCCTGGTGTAAACAACTATGTGCTCAAAAAAAAACGTGAGGCAGTGAATCGATTGGGGCACTGGCCATTGACAATTGGGCAATCCTGGACAGACATGAAAAATTATTAAGTCTCGAAGTACACAATACATGAAACTCCATTAATTTCACAAAATGATGACTCCCCCAATTCCATATTAAATTTAATTAGTGAAACTCTCTAATATGTGAGAAGAGAAAATGTGACCTTGGAGTAATGATCAGCAACAATTTCAGGAGGATTTAAGTAAATATCCAAAGTCCAAACTACCAATTGCTAATTCGATATAATGCAAAACTAAGTATTAGACAAAAGTCTAAAATACATTGTCTAAATTAAATTAAATTTTAGAAAAACAAGTGACAATTGAGTCAAGTCAATGGCGGCGAAAAACTGGAGAACGAATATTATTGGGAGTAAAGGTGGCAGCCCCACGAACACTACTTCCCTTTCATTTTAGACCAAGTATTATAGCACTTTTGTTTTTAGCTGAATTTCTCATAACATTTGATAATTCACTCAGTTGTACAAGTTAAACTTATCAATTAGGGATAATTCAGAGGCATCTTTTGGGGAAGTTTAATTTTTTTAAAAATAAAATGTCAGGAACGTATGTTTTCTGATGGTATTTTTTGGTGTTTCTAAAGAAGACATTTAGGAGTTCAAATTCTTCCTCCCCAGTTATCAAAATTTTTAAAATAAAATTATTCAAATGAATTAATTGAAATAAATAAAAATTAGCCATTTAAATAAGAAGTGAGAGTTAGCCATTTGATTTTCTTTTTAAATAAAATGTCAAAAACCTTATAGTTCAATTTGTACTTTCTAATGGTATTTTTTGGTGTTTCTAAAGAAAACATTCAGGGGTTCAAATTCTTCCTCCCCAGTTATCAAAATTTTTAAAATAAATAAATAAAATAAAAATGATTCAAATGAATTAATTGAAATAAATACAAATTAGCCATTTAAATAAGAAGTGAGAGTTTGTGCAGAAAAAAAGAAAAAGATAAAAAATAAAAAAAAGGGAGTACACATTGATCAGGGGAAAGAATCCTTATTACAATTTATAAGTGTTATAAGTTTGTTATTGAGGAGTAAGTGTACCAGATAACCTAAGAAGTTGAACTCTCAATCCAAATCCCTAGCGCCAATAAAATACAACAAATTATTTGTGTTTTCTTACCGAAATTAAAAACTTTAAGAGTTTGGAACTATTATTAGAAGATACCAGTCAGTATAAGAATTTGAAAGCAAAAATGATTCGATTAATTAAGAAAACAAAAAAAAAGTGAGCAGTGTATATTGTTTTAGTGTCTTGTTACTTAACACGATTTATTTTATTTTATTTTATTAATACAAGAAGATAGAAAATCTACTTTGGCCTTTTCTTTTTAAAGAAAATTTTACTCTAACATAATCTAAATGTACATCTATATTTATTCTTCTCTCCATGAGCCATTTACTTTTGGTGGAACTTCTTCCATCCAAAGTTCCAAACTATTAAAATAGAAGAAAACTTGGCTCATCTCACAAGAGTGTGAACTACAACATTTCCTTGAGGTTGAATACAAGAGAAATAACAACTAAGCGAGCTGGTGTCAAGAGCTTAGCATCTTGGATAATGTGACCATATTGCGGAACAAAATGGTATTTGTAAAATATTATAGTAGATCAAAAATAAGAATTTTAAAGGATATTGAAGCAGAAGACTATTTTTTAGAGCATTGGCATCAGGTGTGCCAAATGCCAAATTTTTGGCATTTGGCACACCAAACATCAAAATCTTTGCTTCATAAGAGCATCCCCATCCAAAAATTGTATCCTATCCTATTTTACCATTTCAAAAAACTACTAAATCAATTATACCATACCATTTTACAATATTCACAGCATCCAAACTTATATTTTACAATACAACACATTAAAATAATATTTCTACACAATAAAATAATATATTCCAAAATCATATCTATTCTCTCCCATCTCTCTCCTCTCTCTAATTTTTACCTCTCTTCTAGCTGCAACTTCCACCAGAGCCTTCATTTTTGGCGAGGTGGTGAAATAGTTCAAAGCCATAATCTTATTCAGCCTCTCTCTCAATGCCGAATTTACAACAACAAAAAAAATCAAAATCACACACACCAATTATTCAAAATTGATTCAAAACAAAGAGAATTTCATTCAAATCAAAGATTATACAAGTAAGGCCTCATTGCCCATCACCCATCGGCTGCCACCCACCACCGCCAAAACAAAACCCACAAATGACCAACAAAAACCCAGCAAAATCGGACCCAAACACCGACGATCTCCAATGACCAACAAAACCCAGCAAAATTGGACCCAAACCCAGCAAAATCGGACCCAAACACTGACGATCTCCAATGACCAACAAAACCCAGCAACATCGGACTTAAGAGAGCCACGACCCATGACCCACGACCCACTTTAGCCATACCCACCTCTTTCTTTAAGCATTGGTCACAGGGGAAAAAAAAAAACCATAGAGAACCCAGAACTCCAAACCTAGCAATCCACCGATCCACTAACCCATGACCCACCCACTGGCGTGGAGGCCCAACCACCAGCACAAAGAGAGAGAGTGAGAGTTGAGAAGTCTGACGAATAAAACAGATTAAAAAACAAATACAATAGTCTACAGTGCCATCATAAAAGTAGGATGGCATTGTAGCAGTATTGGAAAAATTTTAACAATTCTTTACTTTTACAATTCCAAATGATGGAGGTTTTTGAGAGACAAATAGCTAAATAATGGCAACATATGGCATTTAGCATTCCCATTATGAATGCTAAGGTGTTTAAATTGTAAATATTTTTCCAACATGCTACAGTGCCGTTCTATTATTAGAACGGCACTATCAAAACCTCAAAAGTTTTATTATTTTTTATTCACCTAGGTGGGCTCAGACAGATGTAAGAAAATTGTTTTTTCCTTTTTTTTAATCAACTCTTCCCTCTCTCCTCTCACACCTCTGATGCTCTCTCTCTCTCTCTCTCTCTCTCTCTCTCTCTCTGCGATCTCTCACGCTCTTCCTCTCTCATCCTCACTCCACTTTGCCGACCTCGAGCCGCTACCGGGCCGCCGATCTCTCTCTCTCTCTCTCTCTCTCTCTCTCTCTCTCTCTCTCTCTCTCTCTCTCTCTCTCTCTCTCTCTCTCTCTCTCTCTCTCTCTCTCTCTAGGTGGTTGTGGCTATGGTAGGTTTGTAACAATGGTGGGTTGTGATTAGGGTGGACTGTGGGGGCGAAAATGGGCAAATACTATCATTGGCCAAATAATTATTGTCCTACCATTGTTCGCAAAATATTTAGCGATCTACCACCTTTAAAAACTCGAGTTTGTGAAACTCGTGTTTAACTTGTAACTTGAGTTACAAAAAATCGAGTTCCAAAAAAAAAATTGCCATGATGAGAAACTTCAGTACTTTTTTTAATTGAAATCTCATTTTGTCTTAATGAGAAACTGTCGCACCACCCACTAACTAAATAAAATGTGGAGATTAAAACTTACTATCACTTGCTATTATGTATTTCAAATAAAACAAGACTTCCAGTTAAAAAGGTACTAGAGGTAAGCCAAATCCAAAAATTAAGATGTTGTAGAGGTATTAGAGTAATTTCATCATAAATTACTTAAAAACTTTATTATTTATTGATAAATAAGTGGTTTAGATATCACCACATCATTAATAAATAACAGGATCAATAAGATTTTCTTAATAATAAATTATTAAGTTCTTAAAGGTTAGATCATTATTAAGAATTTTTTTAAGAAGAAATATTTAGACCTTTTATTAAAGCTTAAACTACCAAATCAACATGAACTACCACTTCATTGTCTAGTGGAATTTCTTCCATTCAAACTGTTAAAATGGAAGAAAACTTGGCTAGTGAAGAAAATATTTTTCTAAAATATTATGTAATTATTCCTTAATTTTATTACTTATATAAAAATTTTATGTAGGAGAAAAAAAATTTTACCAAACAATTTTAAAATATATCCCTATTTATCCTTTTTATTTCATTTTTGAAAGAAAATAATAATTTTTTTTATAGATATTTGTCCTCTATCTACTTTCAATTTCGTTGCATATATATAGAAATTAGCTTCATATTGCATCTTAAAAAAAAAAAAAAATCACAAAAATGAACTTAGCGTTCAAGGCTGTATTTCAACGTTGACGTGATATGGAATAATGCATTAAAGGTGACTAAGAGAATTTCTTAATTTCAACATTCACATGGGCTGATGGCTTTAATTTCAACATTCACATGGGTTGATGGCTTTAATTTCAACTTGATGGAGACATGTCGTGTAGGTGTAGGTTACCCCAGATCGCATTTCCAAATTCTGTGTCTCAAGTAATAATTAAATGAACATGTCATTTTCGTTAAGAAATGAATATTCAGAAGTGAGGAAAATTATCGGACACTTTTGGTGCGATGGTCACTCCACAAGTATAAGTACTTGTGGGGTGTGGAAAATAAGGGTTAGGATTCAACTCTCTAAGAAGGAACTTCACACACATATACATTCACCATATCTCGTATAGTGTTCTACTTGGAATATTGATTTGCACGATTTAAAGTGTTTTTATATGCTGACGGAGCTACTATTTGATTTTAGCAGGGGATAAATTTTTCATAAACATATGCTTGCACTCTAACACACACACACACACACACACACACACAGGTAAAATTATTTGACATCTCCTAAACTTTACTAGATATACTTACACTCCCTGAATTTTAATTTTAGCCAATTTAATACATAAACTTTGGTACTCAAACAAATAGACCTCCCCTAGACTTTCATGCAGTTACAATAAGAGCCCTTCATTTTCATTTCTTTTTTAATGATTTGATTCAAAAAGAAGTTAAAGTGTAAAGTGTGGGAGATAAGGGCTAGAGTTCAACTCTCAAGGAGGGAACTTCACACACATATACACTCACCATATCTCATATAGAGTTCTACTTGGAATATTGATTTACACGATTTAAAGTGTTTTTATATGCTGACGGAGCTACTATTTGATATTAGCAGGGGATAAATTTTTCATAAACATATGCTTGTACACACACACACACATAGGTAAAATTCCTTGAAATCTCCTAAACTTTACTAGTTATACTTACACTCCCTGAACTTTAATTTTAGCCAATTTAATACATAAACTTTGGTACTCTAACAAATAGACCCCCCTAAACTTTCATACAATTGCAAAAAGAGTCCTTCATTTTCATTTCTTTTTTAATGATTTGGTGCAAAAAGAAGTTAAAGTGGCGGGGAAAAATAGGTAAGGAGGTCTTATTGCTACTATATCAAAGTTTATATACTAAATTGGCAAACTAAAAAGTTAACGGGTCTATTTGCCTCAATATCGAAGTTTATGTACTATAAAATAAAATAAAATTCATGAGTTATATATTTTTTGTAAGAAAACTCAAAAAGATATAATATCTATCATTTTTTTTAACTGTTAAGATTTTTTTTTAATTGTTTCTTACATGATGAATAAACCGGTTTAAGATGTGTTTTTTTTTTTTTTTCATATTCAAATTTCCACGTATAAATAAAAAAATTATTAGTAGTTACATTGATGATGATGATGTCTCAGATGATGAGGATGATTATTCTCCTCCATGCACTCTTTAACACACAGATTCAAACACACGGCATGGTTGAATTTGATGATGAAGAAGTGTGTTAGATCTGGGTTTGATGATGAAGAAGTGTGTTAGTTAAATTTTAATTCTATTAGTTTTTAATTCTGTTTTTATTATTTTTTTTATTTAGTTAAAATTAATAAATTAATTTTTTTTAATTTAAATGCTGAACTGGTATTTTTTATTATTATTTTAATGATCACGTCAAGTGAACAGTGTATACCGTTTGCCAGTTGTGCAATTTCTGTCTCTGATGTAACGTCAGGGACGAAAACGAGAGGCGTTTTTTCAGGATAGGGACTAAAATCAGTGAAAAAAAAAAAGTTAGGGACCACAGTGGGAATCGCGTAAAAATGTAGGAACTAAAATGGGTTTTTCGTAAAAAAAATAAGATATAAGGCTAGCATACCGTCATTATTCTCAATCCAACCAGTGATTCCACTATAAGATAAATCAAGACTTCGTAACTCTTTGAAAGTCTCAAATAGAGAAACGTTTAGAAACCATGTTTTAGAAAAAGGATCCTTTAATTTCCTAAGTTGTAAAGAGAGAAGTGGGTCACGGGACCAGTGGTAGAGTCGCAGGTGACTCGCTTTCAATGACAACAATCACTCTCATGGTCATCAACCCATGAAGGGAGAAGATAATCTGTGACATTGGGGCCGGACCTCACAAACTCCTTTATTTCTAACAGACCCACCCTCTCTTCGTCAAAGCAGCCTCTGTACCCATGCAGTTGAACCAGAACTATCAAACCCCACAATAAGCTCTTCATCAAGGACCCTCCCATTGTGAAAAAAATGCAGTAATGGTAGTACTCCTCTGTTCGTTGCAAGACCAGGTGTATACAAATTAGGTGAATCAATTTGGTCAAGTGAAATGTGGAAAAAAGGAATATATAGTAAATTTTATCATGTCGGTAGTGGAAAAGAGGCGAACCTTTATTATGTCCTGTGGCCGCTGGTATAGGTGGCAACCTCAGAAATTCTACTTTCTCTTTCATTTTAGTCCAATTCACTCCTAATTAACCTCAGAAATCCAATCAATGTCGGAAATATATTATGGGGAGTAAGCTGTAAAGGTGGTACTTTGGAGAATTGCAAGTCAAGTCGATGGCAGGGAAGAAAATTACACTAATTCAAGGCATCCTGTTGGAGCATTTTGGTCCAATTTACTCTCAGGTAATTTAGTTGGCATTCAGACAGCATTTGATTCTGTTCTACAAGTTGTTCATGTCGTTTAAATGAATTAATTAAAAAAAGGTTGATAATTTTTTTTTTTTTTTTTGAGAATCAGAAGAAGTGAGAGTTTAATGTGGTAAATAATTCTAAAGTGAGTTTATCCTAGCTGAGAAACTACCTAAATGAACTCACGCTTCATACACAAACGGGAAGGGTGACTAAGGGGGAGCACTACGGAATTAGTAGGGGCACATTTCATGTATTTTGCCATTAAGCCGGAATTTCTTGTGATCAAGCAAGAGTTACAAGTAGTTTGAATTAGTTTTCAGCATAGTATATATAAGGGTGTAGACTAAGGGCCCGTTTGGATTGAGGGGAGAAAGGAGGAAGAGTGGAGGGGAGTAGAGTAGTGTAGTGTTGGCTGAAAATAAGTTAATTTTGGACCAAATTTACTGTGCTTTACTCTACTCTTCCTCTCTCCTCTTCAATCCAAACGGACCATAAATGATACCATAAATGATTCCTACACATAATCTAAAAGACAGCCCAAAGAGTTTTATTAATTTACTAAGAAGATTAGTTAAAGAGGTTCACAAATGCTAAAATGAGCTATCAACCTGTGGAACGTAACAACATGTGAATTGATCAACGACAGTAATGAGCTATCAACCTATTTAGCACAAAGTTAAAAATGTTGTTCCCAAATTGACCCTTAATTAGCTTTAAAGTACTTAAAAGAATTATGATAGTAATATCTAGTGTGATCATCCGCATCAACAATGCACTAGAACGTACCGTAATATTTACGTAGAAATGGCACCATTCCACAGCCAGTGAGTAGTGACCATTGGTCACAGTTCAAACAAAAAAATGATATCGTGATACTTAATGTACACGACATCATTTCACATATACCTGTTAAAGTTCACGATGCATGTGACAACATTTTATAATTGTATTAATGAAGCATAGTTAAACAATGCCTTTTCACTTATAGCTGTTAGACCGTAAAAAAATTGTAATAAAATCTGTTTAGGCAATTATGAGTTCTATAGAGAGTAATTTAACAGTGCAATTGATTCTGCTTCTTAAGCTCTCAGTCCATCATTCATCAACATAGATATAAAATTCATAACAATAAAAGTTCCCAGATATTGAGGAAGCAACCTTAGCTAATTATACAGATAGGCTGATAACTTACGTAGAGTAATTGAAATAGAAAAATAACAAGAATACATGCAATCCTCAACCAAATTGTAGCACCGCAGTCGCCATTGAGTGTTGATATAAAGAACAGTAATTACTCCCACGCAAAACATGATGTAAGTTACCAAAAAGCTAGTGAAGAACACCGTTTGATCAACTTTGTACCATTTCTCATCACTTACCTCTGAGGAATGCATTGGCGTTGGAGAATCATCTCTCTTGGTGCAATTTTTCTCCAATGGCAGTCCACAAAGAAATGGATTTCCATCATAGCTACTTGCATCAAAAGTTCCGAATTGGGCTTTCATATCTGGGGTCCTACCTGATAAGTTGTTATAAGCAACACTGAACACCTCCAAAAAGGTAAGCTCAATCAATTGTGGAGGAATTTCTCCACTCAATCGATTGTGAGAAAGATCCAAGCTCTCTACTTTAGTCAAGTCTGAGAAAGATTTTGGAATGGAACCTATTAATTGATTGTGAGATAAGTTTAGTGCATGAATTCCTTGTAGCTGTCCAAGTTCAAGTGGGATTTCACCTGTTAGATTGTTACAAGATAAATCCAAACCTGACATGTAAGTAAGAATGTCATCCTTGTAAGAGCTAAGCCTATATTTGGTAACAAAGTTAATTTCAACATCTAGGTAATACACAGAATCGCCACGACCAAATCCATAAGTACAATATTGTGCATCAAAAATACCAAAAGACAATGTGTGTCCAAAACAACGAGGTATTGTCCCGAAAAATAAGTTTCTTGAAAGATCCATTAAAGTTATATTGGTCAGTTGACATAACTGTGTTGAAATATTGCCACTCAATTGATTTCCTCCCAGCAACAAAATTCTTAAGTTGGAAGCTTTACTGATTGCACTGGGAATGCTGCCTGACAATTTATTATCACTGATATCCAATGTCCTAAGCTCCGACATATTGAGAAATGGTTCTGGTATTGATCCTGAAAAGTTGTTCTCTTCCAAATGTAAATGTTTTAACTGAGTGCTTGACCACAAAGGTAAAGATCCATCAAGGAGGTTATGAGAAAGGTCCAATAACTCAAATGTAGCTGTTTCACATGGAATTTGACCTTCAAAATTATTATTTTGCATGAGAATACCATTAATAAATGTGAAATTGCATATCCAAGTAGGAATCCTACCCGACATTTTGTTGTTGCTAACATCCAAGATAGACAAGTGAGCAATATTCACGAAATTGGGTAATTCGTTTGGCATAGCTCCGGAGAACTGATTATGATTTATTTTAAAAACAAATAGCCAAGTTAAGTTAGATATAGGTACCCAATCTAAATGGCCATCAAAATAATTATTGGATAATACCAAGATCGACAGCATGGAGCAACCTACAAATAAGTCCTTTGGTACTTCTCCGGAGAAGTTGTTAAGGGACACGTCAAGTGTCTCCAAGAGACTCATATTACCAAATGAGGATGGGAGAGAACCTGTGAAAGAATTATCGGATAACTGTAGGTACCGTATATTTGGTAGGATCTCCCCAATATTTTGTTGAAGCTTTCCATTGAGCTGATTGTTTGACACATCTATCACATAAGTAGAGTTAAGACAGAGCGACAAATGAAAATGACCCGTGAAAGAGTTATGGTTAAGAGTGGCAGATTTTAGGCTAGTATTGTTTCTAAACAACCAATTAGGAAACGGTCCTTTCAACCCATTGTGTGAAAGATCAAGGTTTCTCAAGCTATGCTGGTGAAAGAGAAATGTCATAAGTTGATGGGATAGCTTATTCAGAGAACAGTTAGATATCACTAAAGACTCCAACTTAAATAAGGGTACCCAATTTGAATTTTCCATTTCTATCTCAACCTTCTTGTTATCACATCTAAAGTGAAATGACTCAAGCTTGGAATGATTAGCAAATAAGCTGAATGATAAACCCTCAAAAAGGTTATAACTGAGATCAATATACTTAAGGGATGTAAGGTCAACTATCAAAGATGAAATGTTTCCTCGGAAATGATTCCCATTGAGATCTAATTGTTGAAGAGATGTCAAATTGTATAGGCAAGATGGAAGGGTCCCTTCAAAAGAATTCCAGCCAAGATCTAACTCTTCAAGTTTTTTGAGTCCACATAAACCTGTAGAAAATGACTAAACGTTTGAAAATCTTCAACTTTATTATATCTTATTCATAAGAATACATAGGATCTAGAGTAGAGTTGTTATATTTTAGTTTTTTTTTTTTTTTTCAATTTCATCAAAAACTATTGACGTCAAGTTTTGATTAAATACATGGTAAGGAGCCATCAAAATAATTTCATGTCAAATTAAGATAAAGATTTGAGAGAAAATAATACTCCTATGGAAGGAGGAACAATTCCAGTGAAGTGATTGTTACTAAGATCTAAAAGCTCCAACCTACCCAAAGCTGCCCAATCTCCATAGAAAAAGAAAATCATTTGTGGTGTGGAAAAATCACTGCTCAAATTATGTGTATGAGAATTACATCTAATATTACTCTTTGTTATATGTATTACACAATTTTATAACATTTAATTAGATTAATATTTTAAAAATCTCACTAAAATATACAATCTTAACACATACACCAAATTTATGCCAGTAGAATTTTATTTTCCTTGTGATCATTAAAGGCATGTTCTATGCATGATTTTATTATTATTTTATATTTCAATATCAATAATTGATGAAATAATTTTTGATTACTCTGTAATTATAATAGGAGAGGGAGGTTTGGAACCCCAGATGTTATAGACATATCAGGAGGTACCAATTGATTGAGCTGCAAGGCTCTGGCATAATATTTTTTTTAATTATTGATTATCATTATATATATTTCTAAATTATGACCTATATATATATACATATATATATATATATATGTATATGTATGTATGTATGTATTAAATAATGTATTCATAGTGTGGATTTATCAAAAAAAAAAAAACTCATAAAATACAAAATTATTAAGTAGTGCAATTTGAACATGACCATTATATAGACATGCACCCAAAGCTAACTCAACCATAGAATTTAGGGGAGAGAGAGAGAGAGAGAGAGAAGAGAAGAAGAAGAGAAGAAGAAGAAGAAGAAGCAAAGAGAATAAAGAAAAATCCATTAAATTTTTAGAAGAAACAGAACATTATGTATTGCAACGTTAAATAATATATATAATTATATATTGAAAAGCAAGAAGGGGAGGGAGGTTTGGAACCCCAGATTTCAGATATATTAGGAGATACCAATCGATTGAGCTACAAGGCTCTGACATAATATTTTTTTAATTATTGATGATCTTAATATATATTTCTAAACTATGAACTGTATATATATTAAATAATGTATTCAAAGTGAGGATTTGTTAAAATAAAAAAATAAAAACTCATCAAATACAAAATTATTAAGTAGAGTAATTTGAACATGACCATTATATAGACATGCACCCAAAGCTAATTCAACCATAGAATTTAGAGGAGAGAGAGAGAAGAAGAAGAAGAAGAAGAAGAAGAAGAAGAAGAAGAAGTAAAGAGAATAAAGAAAAAAACATTTCATTTTGGCAAGGAACCACTGAAATTATTGTCTCCTAAATTGAGGACCTCCAAGCTTCTTAGACTAGAAAAATCTGTAGCAATATGAATATAGCATATTTAGAAGAAACAGAGCATCATGTATTGCAATGTTAAATAATATATATAATTATATATTGAAAAGCAAGGCAGCAGTCAACAACTTCCCAAACAAGTCCTTATGTGTTTATTTTTGGAAGACCAAACAACTTTCAGTAACGTTTTCGCAGTCCCACTCTCGCATCAACCACTCTTTTCTTTTATATATATATATATATATATATATATATATATATATATATATATATATATATATACATATATATATATCCAAATTTATTCTTTTATTTTCTTTGTACTTACAAGCTAGATTAGATCTTAATAAACATTATCCAGACAAGATTTTATTTGTTTATTAATTCTTTATTTTGAGTGAACCAAAAGAAACTTGCATTACCTTGGTCATTAAGTAGTGCAATTTGAACATGACCATTATATAGACATGCACCCAAAGCTAACTCAACCATAGAATTTAGGGGGGAGGGGGGGGGGAGAGAGAGAGAGAGAGAGAGAGAGAGAGAGAGAGAGAGAGAGAGAGAGAAGAGAAGAAGAAGAAGCAAAGAGAATAAAGAAAAAGCCATTAAATTTTTAGAAGAAACAGAACATTATGTATTGCAACGTTAAATAATATATATAATTATATATTGAAAATCAAGAAGGGGAGGGAGGTTTGGAACCCCAGATTTCAGATATATTAGGAGGTACCAATCGATTGAGCTACAAGGCTCTGACATAATATTTTTTTAATTATTAATGATCTTAATATATATTTCTAAACTATGAACTGTATATATATATTAAATAATGTATTCAAAGTGAGGATTTGTTAAAATAAAATAAAATAAAACTCATCAAATACAAAATTATTAAGTAGAGTAATTTGAACATGGCCATTATATAGACATGCACCCAAAGCTAATTCAACCATAGAATTTAGAGGAGAGAGAGAAGAAGAAGAAGAAGAAGAAGAAGTAAAGAGAATAAAGAAAAAAACATTACATTTTGGCAAGGAACCATTGAAATTATTGCTTCCTAAATTGAGGACCTCCAAGCTTCTTAGACTAGCAAAATCTGTAGCAATATGAATATAATATATTTAGAAGAAACAGAGCATCATGTATTGCAACGTTAAATAATATATATAATTATATATTGAAAAGCAAGGCAGCAGTCAACAACTTCCCAAACAAGTCCTTATGTGTTTATTTTTGGAAGACCAAACAACTTTCAGTAACGTTTTCGCAGTCCCACTCTTGCATCAACCACTCTTTTCTTTAATATATATCCAAATTTATTCTTTTATTTTCTTTGTACTTACAAGCTAGATTAGATCTTAATAAACATTATCCAGACAAGATTTTATTTGTTTATTAATTCTTTATTTTGAGTGAACCAAAAGAAACTTGCATTACCTTGGTCATTAAGTACTGTAATTTGAACATGACCATTATATCGACATGTACCCAAAGCTAATTCAACCATAATTTAGGAGAGAGAGAGGAGAAGAAGAAGAAGTAAAGAGATTAATAAAAAGATATTTAGTAGCCCACAATTAAACCAACATATATGTTGTGTTCTGTGTTTCGATATATATGAAATAAATATAATAAAGTACTCTTATATTTGTATCTTCATCTTTATTTTTATGATGATTAGTGACTAATTTTGAATTATCTATGTTTTATTAGTAACTGAGAATTTACATGCTAATGGACTTTATTTAAGGCATAAGGATAGACTCTAACTCAAGTGGGCTGAACCCAACTTAAACTCAAAAACCTACAAGATGTGGAAAATTTTAACCGATTAAGAAAAGAAGCCAATTGGAGAAAAAAAAAAATTCAAAACCCAAAATCAGAAATTTTCTGCATAGGTCTCAGTATTTTGAGTAACTCTCAGTTCAGATATCGAATTGCAATGATTCAAGTTGGATATGAAGTTTAACTCAAAGGGCTACACCTTTTGCAACATGGGCCTGCAAATTTGACGAATTTCTCGATCCGAATTTCCTTTTTTTTGGGGGGGGGGGGGGGGGGGGGTGTTACTCCTTGTGCAACTTGTATTAGTAGTGTGTTTTCTTATATGAAGGCTTTATGTCAGTTTGTGGGTAAGAAGAAAAAAGAAGAGAAGGATAGAGAGGCAGGGGAGCCGTAGATGGTGGCTGCCTCTGTGGCTTTCTTCCATGCATAGTGACTATGTCTTTCTCTATTTTATTATATTTGTTGAGTTTAATGTTTAGTATTTTTATTTATTTATTTCAATTACCATGAGTAGCTAAATTTTCAAGTAAGGTTGAGGATTAAACTTTCTTAAGGATTATCGGTATTTATTTTGAGATTTGATTTTTCCCATAATGATTGTTCTTTAATGATTAAACTATTCTTACTTCATATTAATTGACTAAGATAGGATTCTCAATATGAGTTCAATCATGTTTTTCTCATGATTTAGGATTTATCTTAATTGATTGAAAGCTTGGTTTATTATTTCTTGATTTTAAAATTAGATATCTCTTGTGATTTGTTTGTCAATAGATACAATTGATGATTTAATTTTATATTTAAGAAGCGAAGACGAGCATGCTTTAGATTTTAAAATAGACATTTCAATGAGAATATGTTCCATGAAAACAAGATCGATTTCTAGATTATCATGTAGTGGTTTGGGAGACCAAACAACTTAGAGTAACGTTTTAGTAGTCCCACTCTCCGATCAACAACTCTTTTCTTAGATATATATATATATATATATATATATATATATCTATATATATATATATATATATATTATATAATTTATTCAAAGTGTGGATTTGTCAAAAAAAAAAAAAAACCTCATCAAATACAAAATTATTAAGTAGTGTAATTTGAACATGACCATTATATAGACATTTACCCAAAGCTAATTCAACCATAGAATTTAGGAGGGAGAGAGGAGGAGAAGAAGAAGAAGTAATTTGAAGATGACCATTTTGAGTAACGTTTTAGTAGTCCCACTCTCCATCAACCACTCTTTTCATATATATTATTTGTTTATTAATTCTTTATTTTGGGTGTAAGAACCAAAAGAACCTTGCATTACCTTGGTCATAAAGGGGGCCCTCCATTTGATTATAATCCAATTTCAAGGATTTAAGCGCTGACAGTGTGCCCAAAGATCTTAAAATCTCTCTTTTGAAATAATTGCCACCTAGGTCTAGGTGTTTCAGCTTCGACAAACATTTGAAATCTGAAAGTACACAATGGAAACAATAACTCTTTATTGTATGCAATTAAATTAACTACACTTTTGTATGGTGATAAGCAGGGCAAAAAACCATTTTCACTAAAATTAAAGTAATTAATAAAGTGATGTTATGCAATTAAATCAAGTATAATACAAAAGAATATTTAAAAAAGAAAATTTAGAAGCAACGTGCTCTACCCAAACAATGTGTTCCCAACTAATAATCAAATAATCGCTCATAATATGGGGCCATTTCACTTTGGAGCAATAAGGCAAAAACGGATGGAGATGCATATTGATCATAAAGCTGTCAATTTAATTAGATCACTACTTTATTATAAACTAGTATGTTTGATTAAATCAAAATATGATCTTCTCTGTCTCTCTACCTTGAAATGTTAGGGAGCCATTGAGTTGATTGAAGCTTAAATCCAACATCTCCAAGTCTTCAAAAACCGAAAGTTCTACCCAAAAAAAAAAAAAAAAAAGAAGTGAAAGTAGGAATTGTTTATATACTTTGTAGGTATTATGATGTATAGGCATACCTTTAGCAGGAAAGGATCCTTCGCAATGATTATCAGAAAGACTCAAAGTTTTGAGTGATTTAAGTAATCTCAATGATTGTATAATACTCCGATTGAACATGTTAGAACCAAGATCTAACCTCCCTAGCTTCTTCAACCTCAACAAACTTATTGAACCTATAATGAAATGGTAAGAAATAGAGTAATTATATTTTTTATTCACAATAACAACAATATCAAACACCAATAAGTAGTTTTATTGATATAGTCAATTGAAGAGAATTCAAAGACCAATTTTTAGTATATTACATATGCTTTTTCTATTTTATTTGATACATAAATTAAATGGGAAAAAATCGCTGAAGAAATGTGAAATTAACATGTAAGCAAAATTCAACTGTTTTATAGTGAATATGATAAAATACTTAATATAATGACCTATATGCACGTATATGATGCATGGGTTAATTAATTAAAAATTGTTAAATAATAAGAAAAAACTTAAATATCATTAAAGATTCAAAATTATTTAAGACTAAATACTAATCAAATATATCAAAGAAAAGCAAGTATAATTCATGTGATAAAAGTAAAACTTGTAATTATCATAGTAGATATATTGAAAGCCGTATAATAAAACCAATTCTGTGTAAAGCCATTTTTTTAATATTTTGAAATTAAAATGAGAAACAAATAAATATAAATAGGGGGCACGATTAACATACCTTCATTCTACTATTTCCAAAAAAATAAATGCATACCTTCATTCTCAATCCAACCACCAATTCTATTACAAGATAAATTAAGGCTTTTGAGCTCTTAAAATGTTTCAAATAGAGAAACATTTAGAAACCAAATGATGTCTTTGTGATAATAATAGTTATAATAATGACATTCAATATCTAAATCCCTGATGTTGTGGAGAGAGAGTTGGGTCAAGTGACCAGTGGTGGAGTTGCAGGTAACTCGCTCCTACTCACAACACTCACTCTCATGTTCATCGACCCAAGAAGGAAGAAGATGATTTGTAACATTGGAGCTAGATCTCACAAATTCCTTGATTTCTAATTGTAAAGTTGTGATTTACAACTATTTTGTATTGGCTTTATTTCCGTGCCAATTTTGATTGTAATTTTGTTCAATCTTAGGTACCCTGTATTTCATGTAGGATTTCTCTCTAAGGGTTGTGTGTGAGAGAGAGTGTGTGAAGACTCAAGGCAAATTGAAGACCAAAGAATTTTTCGCTGGTAGCTCAAGAGTAGCCTTCCCACAAAGTAAAGTCATGTGCTCAGCACATGACTGGAATGCGAAGAGTCATTATAGATGGTGATAGCTGGTTTCGCGAGTAGCTCGTAAGTAAGGCCTTCCCGCGAGATACCTGTGAAACATTCTGTTTTGCTATTTTGTCATATCTGCTCGACTACATCCTCACCCACGCTATATATACCATCATTACCCACATATTGAAATGAGTGCTTTTTAGAGAGAAAACCCTAACCACAACTTTTGAGAGATAGAGATTATCATACCCACAATCCATTGTGGTTTTCCTCAACTCCAACCTCTCCATATCCACATCCTTGAAAGGTTAATAGCCCAAACACTTACCACGCCCATTCTGAGTGCCAAGTGAGGTTTTGATGCTGCTGGGAAGCATTGGAAGAAGCCAAGCTTTGGCAAATGCAATTGGGCGCATTGCGAGATCCGGAAAGCTAGACAAAACACGGTTTCGAGAAGCATTGTTGGAGTAGGAGCTTGGAGGGCTTAGGTGCACTGGATAGATTAGGCTTGGAGGGTCTCTTGCTATTCGTGTATCCCAACTTATTGTCTAATTGATTGATTTACCGCTTGGAGGGCGGCGGAGAGGTTTTTCACCGAGTTCTTTGGTTTCCTCTCGGATAAAACATCGGCGTGTTATCTTGTATTTGCATTTCTCTTCCCTACTCTTGTAGCTTTCATTTTACTGCTATGATTTGTTGAATATAGCTTAAAGTAGTTTTATTGTTTGTTCGCTAGCTCGCATTTACTCTATTCCACACTTAGTATAAGTTAGAGTAAAATCAACCGAGCCGTAATATTTTAATTTGGGGTCTAAACAAGTTCTTGTATTTTAACACAAATTCGAGCTTTCAATTGGTATCAGAGCGGGTGCACTTGCTGTGGTTTCATTACCTAAGTGCGATCCTAGACCCCTTTTGTGATGGATCGGTCAAAATCATTTAATTCTCCACCATTCTTTGATGGGAGCAATTATGTATTTTGGAAAGTTCGTATAAGGGCATTCCTTTATGCTATAGATGAGTCCGTATGGGATTCCATTGAGAATAGGTATGTTAGACCCACGACAGCCAAGTCCAAATAGGACAATAGTAAAGCAATTAGTGCTATATTTTGTGATGAATTTCATAGGATATTGCATGTGAAGACCGCCAAGGAAGCTTGGATGATTCTCGAGACTACCTATGAAGGTACCAAGAAAGTCACGAACACAAAGCTCCAAATGCTTGCCATTCGATTTGAAGAGCTCAAGATGAGTGATGATGAGTCATTTGATTCATTTTATGGGAAGCTCAATGAAATCATGATTGCCAAGCTCAATCTCGGAGAAAAGATTGAGGATGCTAAGGTGGTGAGAAAGATTTTGAGGTCTTTACCGGAGAGCTACCGTGCAAATGTCACAACTATAGAAGAGAGCAAAGATTTGGATGAGATCAAGATTCAAGAGCTCATTGGATCTCTCCAAACATATGAGCTGGGACTGCCTTCCCATAAGCCAAGCAAATCTCTAGCTTTCAAAACCATCGACGAGAGAATGGATGACTCCTCCGAAAAAGATGATGTGGAGAAGGAAGTAGCATTCCTTGCAAAGAACTTCCGAAAATTTCTGAAGATGAAAAACAATGGGAAGTCTTTCAGCAAAGGACAGTTTTCATCCTCTAAAGGTGGTAGGAAGGAGTTCAAGAAGAAAGATGGGAATGACTCTCAACCCCCTCAAGGAATAGTGTGCTACGAATGCAATGGCCATGAACACCTCAAGAAGGAATGTCCCAACTATTTGAGAGGGAAGGGTAAAGTGTTTGCCACTACTCTTTACAACTCCAAAAGCTCAAATTCAGACACGAAAGAAGAGTGTGATAGTGACAGAAATTATAAGGCCTTCATGGAAATTACCTCTGTTGACTGTAAGGATGATTTGAGCAATTTGGTTGATGAACTTGGTGAGCATTCCGAGAGTGAAGAAGTTGAAGAATCGAAAGATGAAGATATATGCCAAAATGAAGGTGAGAACAACCTTCAAGAACCATATGATTCTTTGATAGAAGATTGTGGAAAATACGCCAAGGTTGCAAACCATGCTGTGAGAAAGATGAAGAAGATTGAAAAAGAGCATAGGTGTAATCTTGTGCAACTTAAGGAGACTAAATGTGAAATAGAAGGACTCAAGGGAGAGCTGGTTGAAGCTTATTCTAAGATCAAGTTTCTTGAACTTGAAATAATCCAAGTTAATGTCAAGGTTGATTGTATCTCCACCAAGAAACTTAACAATGTGCTGTCCTCACAAAAATCTTCACATGATAAGACCAGTTTGGGTTATACTAGAAAAGGAAGCTCCAGCAGCAAACCCAAGAAGGAAGTGAGGTTCGTATCAGCCAAGAATGTAAAAAATCTTAAAGAAGTGAAGCTTGAAATTGAGACTCTTGCTACTATAAAGAGAACCATTGGTGCAAAACCAAAGGATAAAGGGAAGTCATTATCCAAAAATGAAAGAGGGCCTTAAGTGAAGCATGTGTGTCATCATTGTGGCTTTCAAGGGCACACTAGGCCAAATTGTTTCAAGCTTCATGCACTCACGAAGGCTGACTCTATGTGTGGCCATGAAAATTCAAAGAAAAGGCCAAAGGGAGCACAACCTAAGGGAGAAAATGAAGGACATTTCATTGGAGACGTCATGGAAATGTTGAAGAACATCTCTCTATGTCTTGCTAGCTTTACTCCGAGGTTGGAAATTTATGTTAGTCGTACCCCTCCATCTAAGGGCATCACCCAAAACACTCGTAAAGTGTGGGTGAAGAAGGGTACTCATGCATGATTACTCTCTATGCCCATACATTAATACTTCCAATGTTTAGGGTCATAGATTCATGCATCATGACATGCATAATCTTCTTGTGTCACTGCTTCCGGTTCATAACATGTTTCTTTTACAAGTTTTATTTTGTTCTTATTGTTTTTGTTAATATTACTTTACTTTTTATGTTTTTGAGTGTGTTAAAAAATTCAAGAACCCATAAATATTGAAAAATCTCCAAAAAGTTTGATCGCTTGTGTTGTATTTATCACATGGGAGTTTGGCCTAGTACCTTCGTACTAATAGCGTAGTGCATTTATGAGCCTAGCTTGTTTTATATGCACATCTATCTTTATGGGAAAAATCGTGAAATCTATGTGTGATTGTTGTAAATTGATCTTCAAACTTGTCATGAATGATTAGTCAATAGTCTTGTTGATTTTGATACATGCATAGACTTGTGCCTATATATCTTCCCACGTTTTTATGTTTTTGTTTTATAGCTTAACAAATGTCAAATCTCGAAAAGAGATAATGAGCTGCAAAAGCCATCACACATACTAGTATTTGACTAGCAAAAAGGGAAAGCGACTTGTATTGAATGTATGGTGCCTCATAAAGCCAAAGGCTCACTCAAAAAGTTGAAATATCAAAAATTTCAGGCATCGATCTCAAAATGAGATGTATTGTTCAAAAAGGATCTAATGCTATGAATTGTAAAGAAGCCAAATGAAAAGCTTCAAAGATATGTAATCATCATCTTGTGGGAGGTCATATATGTTCATGTCTATAATTGAGATAGACCACTTGACTTAGTACTAGTTGTGTATAACTTGATTGAATTGATAATTGAAGCTTCACTCTAGACTAAGGACTATTCCACATTTGATATACACACACACAACATATAAGTCTATTGTTCAATGAATACTTATTTCATTTGTGTGATTGTACATGTTCAAATGTGATGTGTACACTCAATTGCTTGTCGATCAAACCCAAAAGATTTTTGAGTATTTTATATGTTTTTGAAAGTGTTTTTATGCTTTTGTGTTTTGAGTTTTTGTTCAAAATTGCATTTTTCATGTTTTTTATCAAAAACTTCTTTAGAGGCATTTTCGCGAGAAGCTCGCAACTAAGCTCTTCCCTCGAAAATGTGTTAAGGAAAAATATTGAAAATACAAATTTCAGACAGAAACTTTTGCGACTGTCTTGCGACTAAAGTCTTTCAGTGAAAAATTTTGTGCTTCAGATGCATTTTTCGCGAGTAACTTCGTGAGAAGCTAACCCGCAAAAAACGAATGTTTTCAGTTTTATAAGGCTGATGCAGACAGTTTTTCAAAATCACTTGTCTTACCTCATTTTGCCTCCCTCGAGCCTCTCTCAACCCTAAGCCTATTTTCACTAAAAAACCCAACCAAATCTCAAGAGAAATCTTCTTCAAATCATTTCTAAGGTATGTTGATACAATCTTTTCCCTTTATTTCCTTAGATTTTGCGAAAATTCTAGATTTTACTTGAGTTGGGTTCATTTTTGAAAAAGGGTTGGGAACTTTAAATTTTGTGAAATTTTTTTCATTTTCTTGATTGGGCTCTGTCCCATTTGATTTTTTTGTGTTTGTGTTGGCCCCTTGTGGAAATTTCGACATGTATTTAGGCAAGATTCACTCATGTTCATGCATTGCCTACCTGTTAGTTCTATAAGTGCAATACCAAGTGTTTGATAAAATGCTCAAATGGCATTTTGGTGTTGTTTTGGACTCCAATGAGTACCAAACTTTGGGGATTACCATGATTATGCATGTTTATCATGTTTTGATCATTGGTTGAGTGTTTTACACACTTTGACCCAAATGTGCTTAGTCATGCCTTGTTCAAGCATCACACATGCACACTTGATGCACACACTAGTTCATTTGTCATGTTTTGCATATCACTCATGCTAGATAACTGTTTTTACATTTAGCACTTACAACATGATTTTGTGACATTGTTTATGTTCTATTTAGGACTTTGTATTTATTTTTATGGACATTATAATCAAGTTTGTGTTCTTGTTTTGTTTTTATTTTTGTTTTTTTTTTTTTTTTGTTTTTTTTTTTTTGCACTTGTTTCTTTGCTTTATGTCTGTTTTTGCAGATGTCTCCTACTAAGCACTCTGCCACCAAGAAATCCTCAAAGCGTCCATGCATGGACTCAGAGAATTTCCAAACCATTGAGGCAGATATGGCCTACAATGACTGCTACAAAAGGGCAACAATCATCATGGAAAGGGTTGTAAGAATGGAGACCCTTGAAAACACTGTCATACCTGAAGTGCTGAAGGAGACAACTTGGACAAAGTTGCTAAATCCAAGTGGAATTGTCTATTCTGAACTCATAAAGGAATTCTTCACTAATGCCACTATGGAAGGAGATCACATCAAATGTTGGGTGAGACAAAAAGAATTCATTATCACAAGAGATTCCATTCAAGAATTCTTAGAAGTTCATCTACCATCTCAACCAATCTCCATATAATACGATGATAGATTGGACTCCCTTGAGACAATGGCGGACTTCCTCATGACTCTCTCAATAAGAGGTCCATGAACACCATTCCTTTCAACACGGAGATGAGGACATTAGCTCATGTAATGATCCATAACCTCTATCTAGGGGTG
Organism: Castanea sativa; assembly: GCF_040712315.1. Taxonomy (NCBI): domain Eukaryota; kingdom Viridiplantae; phylum Streptophyta; class Magnoliopsida; order Fagales; family Fagaceae; genus Castanea; species Castanea sativa. The sequence goes on along the minus strand of NC_134017.1, from coordinate 79,862,700 downwards.
TTCACCAAACCGCATAAACCGCACAAACTGCAAAAACCGCACCAAAACCGCCCCCAAAATGACATAACCACACCGCACCTTCTCTATATATTAATATTTTTAATTATTTTTAATAGTAAATATATTATTAATAGTTTAATAACCCTAGTTAAAAAAAAAGTTTCATAATTCTAGCAAGTTTTAATTAGGAAAGCCAGCCCAAAATAAAGAAAAACTAGCTCAATAGTTTAAAACTTGGACTAAAACAAAGGGAAAAATTAGTTTTGGGCTGGGTAGAAAAAAGCAAAAATTCAAAAAATATATCAACTTCAAATCATTCAAACCGCATCTTATTCACCGCACCATATATGTGACCGCAAAAATGAGGTGCGGTGTGTTTATGGTTTTGGCTAAACTTTAAACCGCACCGCACATGTGACCGCAAAAATAAGGTGCGGTGCAGTTATGGTTTTAGTTAAACCGCACCGCAAAGTGCGGTGCTAAAAATGACCCAAAACCGCACTGCACCGTACCGCGAACACCCCTACGGCTCTATCTGATGACGAACTTGACAACATTGTTCACACCAAGAACTATTTTTCTATATGATCTCTTCACACATAAAGAAATCGACATATGCGGTCATATATACAACCTCCTCACCAAAAGCATCAAAAAGAGGAACTCAAGGACAATTTTGCCATTCCCAAGCCTCATTATGGGACTCATAGCAAAGACAAGGCTGAAGATTCCAAGCGGTCTTACCATTGTGCAAAGAGACTATCCCATTGGTGGTCATACGGTGACTCAAAGCCAAGCCCACATCATCAAATCAAGAACCGGCATCTCTCAAATCCCAAGGGAAAATATTGAGGAAGAAGGTGGCGACACGGAGGGAAATTGATAGGTTCACCTCAGCCCTGGAGGGTTCTGTACAACTATCTTCCCAAGCACAAGCAAGGGGACCCGATCGTCTTGATAGACTCATTGCCAGGGTTGAGCAGATGTATGGTATGCTAGAATCCCATGTGTTGCACACCACGGATCAGTTTACCTATGTCGAAGACCAGATAATTACGTTATCATCTCAGATTGAAGACATGATGATGGAGCAGCGGCAGCTACAAGAGGGATCCAAATCAGAATCCGAGCAATTCTAGCTCCTTTGGCCATTCCGGTCAAAAAGGGGGAGAAAGTTTTGAGGGGGAGCATAGCATAGCAAAGCATAGATATTGGTTTATTTTTGTGGTTTAGTAGCTTACTTTTGGTTTTAGTAATCTATTTTCCTTTTACCTTATAGTTTTTATAACTATTGGATTTTTACATTGCTTTCTTTTAAAACATTTAAAGTACTTTGGTTTAAAACTTTTAGTTTATATTCAGTACTTTATTTATTTATCCTTGCTTTGTAGCATTTTTAAAGTACTTTTATATTTTTTTGCATTATCTTGAGTACTACACACTTGTGCCCTTGTTGGATCTTGTATCCTTAATGCAAATATTTTGGTATTTTGCATTCGGTGTGTTTGGACATGCAATTGATTTTTGCATTGCTCTTAATTGCATTACGTGTCTGGATGATCATTTATTAGTTAAATGTTCATTGTAGTCGTTCTTTAATGACTGTTCCTGTATGATCAAGTTATGCTTCATAGTTTATATATTGCTTATTTCCTTGATCGCATTTCACTTGTTCCTATACGTACCTTGTATTCAACTTGTCATAAGCTTAATGAAAGTTTTTTTTGTGTGCGAGTGTTTTAGGATACAGGTGTATACGTGCAAGCTCTTCACAGCTTCTAAATTAGGTGTGACTGAGTTTGCCATTGTTCCCAAACTCATGTCTAAGATTAGAGTCTGTTGTAGGGTGTTTTGTCACGGAATAGCCAAAGGGGGAGATTGTAAAGTTGTGACTTACAACTATTTTATGTTGGCTTTAATTTCGTGCCAAATTTGATTGTAATTTTGTTCAATCTTATGTACTCTATATTTTATGTGGGATTTCTCTGTAAAGGTTGCGTGTGAGAGAGAGTGTGTGTGAAGACTCAAGGCAAATTGAAGACCAAAGAAGTTTTCGCGAGTAGCTCGCAAGTAGCCTTCCCACAAAGTGATGCCATGTGCTCAGCACATGACTGGAATGCGAAGAATCATGACAAATGGTGACAGCTAGTTTTCGTGAGTAGCTCGTGGGTAAGGCCTTTCCGCGAGATACCTGCGAAACATTAAGTTTTGCTATTTTGTCATATTTTCTCCATTACATCCTCACCCACACTATATATACCATCATTACGCACATATTGAGATGAGTGCTTTACAGAGAGAAAACCCTAGCCACAACCTTTGAGAGATAGAGATTGTCATACCCACAATCCTCTACACAATTCATTGTAGTTTTCCTCAACTCCTACCTCTCCATATCCACATCCTTGAGAGGTTGATAGCCCAAATACTTACCACACTCATTCTAAGTGTCAAGTGAAATTTTGGTGCTGCTGGGAAGCATTGGAAGAAGCCAAGCTTTGGCGGATACAATCGGGTGCATTGCGGGATTCAGAAAGCTAGACAAGACACGGTCCCGAAAAGCCTTGTTGGAGTAGGAGCTTGGAGGGCTTAGGTGCACTAGGTAGATTAGGCTTGGAGGGTCTCTTGTTATTTGTGTATCCCAACTTATTGTCTAGTGGATTGATTTACCACTTAGAGGGCGGCAAAGAGGTTTTTCGCCGAGTTCTTCAATTTCCTCTTCGATAACACATCGACGTATTATCTTGTGTTTGCATTTCTCTTCCCTACTCTTTTAGCTTTCATTTTATTGCTATGATTTGTTGAATATAGCTTAGAGTAGTTTTATTGTTTGTTCGCTCGCATTTACTCTATTCCGCACTTAGTATAAGTTAGAGTAAAATCAATCGAGCCGTAATCTTTTAATTTGGGGTCTAAACAAGCTCTTATGTTTTAACACAAACTCCTCCTTGATTTCTAACAGATCCATCCTCTCTTCTTCAAAGCAACCTCTGTGCCCATGAAGATGAACTAGAACCATCAAACCCCACAATAACCAGATCACCAAGGACCGTCCCATTGTGAATGCGTAGTAATAGTAGTACTCCTCTAATTTTTTGCTAGACTAATTTATATATTAGTTAGGAGAATCAAGTCAAGTCAATGGCTGTGGAAAAAAGGAGAACAAAGATTCATTATGGTTGGCTAGTAAAGGTGGGTGGTGGCATTTTAGTTAGTAATGGACCATACATAGTCATAGTATGTTACATAAATGATTTATAAATTTGAATTGTTTTTAATTTTATGATTAAGTGTTTTGTAGTTTATTTATATTTAACTCATCGTTTTCTACACTAAATTAACTCATTTGGCACAATTTTTTTTTTTTTTTAGCTTAGATAAGATAGGACACGTGGCGCAAGATTAAACTCTAATTTTTTTTTTTTTTTGAGGAAACAAATATCAAACTTTTTATTAATGTAAACCAAGAATGTCACCTTGGACAACAGAAGACAAAGGTGGTGGAACATCTTCGATCCACACTACAAAATCCAAAATTCTTAAAGCATATTGAGCTAAAGAAAGAGACACTAGGTTCACTTGACTCAAAAATTTAAAACTTAGATTAGATGAGACACTAGGTACAAAATTAGACTTTAATTGAATTCCAACTTGAATTTTAATTAGATTTTCTCTCAGCTTTACCTATTAATATATATATATATATATATATATATATATAGATAACTAGTGTATAACTCGTGCATATGCACATTACAATTAAAAAAATTACAATTACACACATAAATGTATTCAGATTATACTCTCTCTCTCTCTCTCTCTCTCTCTCTCTCTCTCTCTCTCTCTCTCTTTTATTTATTTATTTATTTTAATTTCTTTTGAATATTCACATGAGTTTACTCTCTTTTTTTTTATTGAGTTTTTTATGATTTATTTATATTAGACTTTTCGTTTTTTTGCAACTCATTAACTCACTAAAAAAAAATTAAAAAAAAAACTTAAATAGGATATGTGGCGCAAAATTAAACAACAATTAAAATCCAATTTAAAACCTAATTGAATTCTCTCTCTCGCTCTCTCTCTCTCTCTCTCTCTCTCTCTCTCTCTCTCTCTCTCTCTCTCTCTATATATATATATATATATATATATATATATATATATATATTTGCAATAAAATAGTGTATGATAAAAAAATATTTGTACATTTCAACTAACGTGAATGTCAGCAAAATTAAACAACAATTAAAATCCAATTTAAAACCTAATTGAATTCTCTCTCTCTCTCTCTCTCTCTCTCTCTCTCTCTCTCTCTCTCTCTCTCTCTCTCTCTCTCTCTCTCTATATATATATATATATATATTTGCAATAAAATAGTGTATGATAAAAGAATATTTGTACATTTCAACTAACGTGAATGTCATAAGGCTCATTCATTTTCAATGAGCATCAAATAATTGTTAGTCATGCAGGGGACTTTCACTGTTGAATAGCTAGCCAGAACTAGTCTAATGTGCAATACATTTTGAAACATTTTATAAGAAATTATATGATATCTCACATATAACACTTATTATGTGTCATAATATATATGAAATCAGTTTCAATTATACTACTTGTTATTAAAAAGAACGAGTAATCAAGAGTATGAACCAATTACTTAATTGAAAAATATTTAATTATTTTCATTCATTTAAATGTATAACTATCTTTTAGGTTCTTGATTGTGGGTAATTTTCTCAACAAAAAAAAAAGATTGTTAAATTATATATTATATCTTTGCTGTAATTTGTTACAATTGCTATCAAAGCAAATCTTTGAGCAATAATGTCATTTTCCAAATCAATTGTTTCTTATATACTTTAAAAAATAATAATCATAAGAATCCATTTTACATAAATAATTATTGGATGGCCTATAAATATCTGAAACATGAAAATAAATAGGTTTACCCTATAATCTCTATATAATTACATGACAAATTTAGAACACTATAGTGTACATAATTATTATATGTCATTAAAAGAATTTAAAAAATATAAATTTTTAAGATTAAAATAATTATAAATATAAATATATTACTTTAGTGAATTCAATCATAATTAGTTATTTTTATTTATTTAAGCATACCATTCTTTTTATAAAATGTGCTATTTTAATTTAATAATTATTATTATTTAAAGTTTATTAAAATAATCATATAAATAATTTATATATATATATATATAAAAATTAGTGCACCATGTAAAATACATGAAAATCAATGCATTTATCTCCATTAAAACATTTCTCTCAAAAAACAATTTCCATTAAAATATGACAATTAATTAATATATTGAGTCATTGACATAAATGCTAAATTTTGATTTTGTTGATGTGGAAGGATGAACTAGTATTAACTAATAATGCTTGTTAAATCGAAATCAAGGGTTCTCTATATCTGTACCTTGAACTGTTTCAGAGCCATTGAGCCTGTTGTTTCTTAAATCCAAAATTTCCAAGTCTTCAAAAACCGAAAGTTCTACACAAAAAAAAAAAAAGTACTTTGATTGAATATATTACGTAATTAATAAAATAATATATTATGGGGAATGCATACCTTTGGTAGGCAGGGATCCTTCCAATGCATTGTAAGAAAGATTCAGACTTTTAAGTGACGTAAGTAACCTCAATGAGTGTATGATACTCCGATTGAAAATGTTACAATCAAGATCTAAACTCTCCAGCTTGTTCAATCTCAATAAACTTTCAGAACCTGTATATGATAAGATTGTAAGAAATAAAAATAATTATATTTTGTATTCAAAATTAAACAAATTTATTCTTGATAGCAATAGGGAACATGGACCACCACCACCTTAAAATATAGCAAGTACAATTGTTATGTCATAGCACCCCTCATGAATTAATGGAACTAAAAAATCGTTGGATGAATTAGAAAAAGAATTAGTAAGATATATGTCTATGTGATCCATCAGTTAATTAATAAAAGAGTACATTTTTTTCTTAAAAACAAAAAGATAGACCTAAAATTGTTCACAGAAATATCGCTAGTAAAATAGTTGTAATGTCATAGAACCCCTTTCCATGGTTGTGCATTTAACAAAACCATGCAAGGGGTAGAGAGTTGAGACCTTTTATAGTATGAAAATTTAGGTACAAAACCATGCAAGGGGTAGAGAGTTGAGACCTTTTATAGTATGAAAATTTAGGTACAAAACCACGATGTTTTGTGCCACATCTTTAATGCGCTAGATTGTGAAAGGGGGAGAAAACATAGTAGGTTCATATGAAAGTAATAGACAATAAATTATAGTTTGGTTCATAAGATAGTTGGGGAAATTGTGTAGTAAAGATTATGAGTCTGTGGCCCTAGAACTACTCGTCCCTACATCACTCATGAGTAAAATAATGCACAATCATTTAATAAAATTATTTTCTTAAAATTTGGGCATATTTATTGTAATGGTGAAAAATACAACTTATCAACTTAATGAAGGTTGTTACTGTTTGCTATAACAATAAACTTGTTTAGAGATGGGATATCAAATCTGTTTATGATATCCAGTATTCAAGGATGAGAAGGTTATGACATAGACATGGAAGGAAAAACCAAACTCCTATTAATCCACAGTTCAAGAATTGGTTCAAAATGAAAACACAAATGTTGGTCCTCGGGTCTAGTGCGAGGATGAAATTACAAATGGATTGGACCTTTTTTCTCTATTCTCTCTCTCTATTTTTTTTGTGTCCCCCCCCCCCCCCCCCCCAAATCTGCATCTTCCTCTTGCCTTTATATCTAGCTACAATTCATCTGAGTCTTACACCTAGAGGGCCGAGATTGCAGTCCCTGAGTTCCTGTCCCATCCAAAGCATGCTAACTTGATTTGCCATGTTATCTTAGCTGTGTCATCACTGTTCACGGTCATTTCCTCATTAATGCAGCCAGATGAGTGGTTATCATGCATTTAATGCGGAGGGGACGACTTCTACACTCTTCCTTCCTTCTCCTCGTGTTCCATGCTCGGTCTACTGCCTCTCCCTTTTGGAGTTTTAACTCCATATACCTCACTCAGTTGGTGCTCGTCCCTAAGGTCCGAGGTGTGTCCTCAGAATTAGTCTTAACCGATTAGTTAAATTGGGATAGGGGTCCTCGTCCCCACCGATTAATTAAACTGGGTTAGGGGTCCTCGTCCCCACCGATTAATTAAACTGGGTTAGGGGTCCTCGTCCCCACATTTATAATATCGTGGAAGCCTTTTTTTTATGAAGGGCTGAAAACTTTTTGTAATGTGGGAACTAAGCCTAAGCCTTGAGCCAGTCCTATGATAGTATAACGCTAGTATGGATGATGATATAATGACTTAAGTAGATAATATTCTAAATCAACGATTCGAATGAAAAGTTATTGTATCAAAAGAGGTGAATTTTTTTTTTTTTTTATACAAGATAGAAATTCTACTCTAACTTAATCTAATTGTATATGTGTGTGAAGCTCCCTCCTGAAGACTTGAACCCCGGCTCTTACCCTTCACATCCCAGAAGCACTTATACTTGTGGAGTGACCATCGCACCAAAAGTGTGCGGTAGTTACAAGAGGAGGTGAATTTAAAATTAGCATAATTTTGACCACTAAATCCTAGGCACCTATGGTTTGTTATTATTATTGTTGTTGTTGTTATCTGTATATATTAAAAGGATTCAAAAAGTTAGTTATTGCTTTTTTTTCCTGTCAAAAATACCCCTAATTTAATTAACCAACAAATTAAAAAATAGGGTTAAAATAGTAAATTGGCAAAAGAAATTTAGTTATTACTTTTTTTACTGTAAAAAATACCCCTACCTAAAACTTTAAAATGGGGTTAAAATAGTAAATTGACAAAAATAATAAATTCCTACTTCTACGTTAAAATGTATTCCTGTTTCTAATAAACTCCTACTTTTACGTTAATTTAAATTCCTACATCTACTCACTAACTCCCTATAAAATAGGATCACTCTTTGTTAGTTTTAAAACTCCTCCAAGCTACAAAACTCACCCCGCGTATTCATCACACCCTAAGATTTTTTTTTTTTTTTTTTTTTTTTTTTTTGTGATTGGCAAAAGTGAAATCCCAAATGATAATAAACGTAAAATTATTAATTTTTACCCAAAAAATATAAGAGCCTTTGAGCACGTGCGTGAGCGCGTGCTCAGAGGCTAGTTTTTATTATTATTATTATTTTTTATCTTTTTTTGATACAAGATAGAATTTCTACTCTAGCCTAATATAATTGTATATGTATGTGAAACTTTCTCTTGACTTGAACCCCAGCCCTTGCCCCCCATACCCCACAAGCAATTATACTTGTGGAGTGTTAATTTCTTTAACACCATTATCTATGAGTAGTAGAGCCTGTTTTAAATTTTTAACAAACAAACGATATATTTTGATACTAATCAATACCAATATATCCTTTCGAAATTACAATTATATTTTAATAAATTACAAAAAAAAAATATTAATGTATAATTTTTACTTATATCTCTTTTACCACACCCCCACAAGCACTTATACTTGTGGAGTGTTAATTTCTTTAACACCATTATCTATGAGTAGTTAATTAGAAGGGGTCAATTTTGTACTAGAGCCTGTTTTAAATTTTTAACGATATATTTTGATACTAATCAATACCAATATATCCTTTCGAAATTACAATTATATTTTAATAAATTACGAAAACAAATATTAATGTATAATTTTTACTTATATCTCTTCTACCATACCAATATATATTTTAGCTAAAAAATATACTAACTAATGCCCGTACAATGGAAAATTTGAAATGACTTTAGCATTCAGCCAAATAATAATAATAATAATCCATTAATCTTTAATTATAAGGGTTTTTTTTAAAAAAAAAATTTCATTTCTCTCTTACCTCCACACGTTATAAGTAAATAACAAGATAAAGAGGCCGTATTAACAGAGGCCAACGAACTGAAGAAATAGAAGAAGAGGAGAGACCGCTGTAAGAGAGTGGAGGTGAATCCTGAAATTTGGGAGAAAAATTACAGTTTTCTGAGTGTTTTATTTTTTTTTTCTTCGGTATCGATCTATTTGTTGGCCGAAACTGATATTAACATAGGATAAATTACAGTCATTACAGATAATTAGAAACAGAGAGATAATATATATTCACATACCTTTATGCTCAATCCAACCACCAATTGCATTAAAAGATAAATCAAGACTTCTTAACTCCTTGAAACTCTCAAATAAAGAAACGTTTAGAAACCAGACCATATCTTTGAAACCGAAAGTGTAATAGAAATGAACATCGAATTCCCAGATATTGTGGAGAGAGAGATGGGTCACGTGACCGGTGGTGGAGTTGCAGGTGACTCTCTCCCACTCACAACACTCACTCTTATGGTCATAAACCCATGAAGGGAGAACCCATGAAGGGGAAAGATGATCTTTGATGGTCGCATTGGGGTTGGACCTCACAAACTCCTCCTTGATTTCTAACAGACCCATCCTCTCTTCTTCAAAGCAACCTCTGTGGCCATGAAGATGAACTAGAACTATCAAACCCCACAATAAGCACTTCACCAAGGACCGTCCCATTGTGAATATGTAGTAATACTCTAATTTTTTTGCTACACTAGTTTATATATTAGTTAGGAGATTCAAGTCAAGTCAATGGCTGTGGAAAAAAGGAGAGCGAAGATTCATTATGGGTTTGACTAGTAAAGCTGGGCGGTGGCATTTTAGTCCAAGTATTCATATAGCATTTTTGTCTTTATGCTGAGTTTTACTATATATGCTTATTGCTTAAGGATTATTCACAGGCATGTTTTGGAGCATTTTAATCTCTTCTTTTCTTTTTTCAATTGTCACTAGCTTTGAAGTTTAACTGAAACCTCTTGGTATTTTTAAAAAACACATTTAGTGCTTAAAATTTAAATCCACTCTCCTCCACGTATTGAATTATAAATTAAAAAAAATTATACTTGTAAAATATATATAATTACTTTTAAACTAATATGTCTTGTCTACTCTAAAAAATAATATTGAACAACCTGACTAAGGATCTCAGCAATTTGGGCTCAACAAAAATAATCTTGACCCCCCTAAACATATTCCGTAAATTCTTAAACAAAAACTAGAAATAAAAAGTAAAAACCCAAATAACAATAATAAAAATTAGCCCAAACAACAAGATTAGCCCAAACATACACACATGAATAAAATTTTTTCAGAATCTTTTTTAATTTAAACTCAAATACTATTTATATATGAAATTTTTTTTATTGTTGATGAAAACTAAGCACAACTTAATGTAAATGCATTCAATTTATATTATTATGTATTTTTCCCAAAGTCTTTCCTGGAGGAAAAATTATTTTGTACTCAAAAGTATATGAAAACTCCCATTTCCCACATGATTGATGACTCTCATCAAGAATTTAATGAGTCAAATCCTCTATTATGCGAGTGGAAGAAATATCACATCTTTGTAATTCGTGAATATTAAATAATTACTTAGATAGACTAATAAGAGTTGTGGCCTTTGAGTAATGATTTGCAACAATTTTTGGTGGATTTAAGTAAATATCCAACCTACTAATTGCTAATTCTTATGCAAAATTAAGTATTAGCCAAAAGTCTAAATTACATTGTCTAAATTGAATTAAATTCTAGAAAACCCAGTGACATTGAGTCAAGTCAATGGCGGCGTAAAGATGGAGAATGAAGATTGGGAGTAAAGGTGGCTGCCCCACGGCCACAAGTATCACTTCCCTACTATTTTAGACCAAGTATATATTCTGATAGTTTTTTTCCTTCCTGAATTTCACACAACATATGATAATACACTTAGTTGTACATGTTATTCCTATTGACTAGGGATAATTCAGAGGCATCTTCTGGGGAATCATTATTATTTTTTAAATGTCAAGATCCTTATAGTTTAATGGGCACTTTCTGATAATACTTCTTACTGCTTCTAGTGAAGATAACATGGTTCAAATTTTTCCTCCCCAACTATCATTTTCTTTAATGAAAAAATGAAATGAAATAAAATTATTTAAATGAATTAATTATAAAAAAAAAAAGCAATAAACAAGAAGAAGTGAGCGTTTGTGTATAAAAAAACTGCATTGATAGGGAGAAAGAGTCCTTATTAGTTTTTATAATTTACAAGTGTTGTACAAATTTTTTTTTTCAGTAGGAATTGAGGGAATGATAGGGCGAACAAATTGCTTGGTGTCTTGGTGATACGGCAGTGCCATGCTATGAATTGAGGAACAAGTGTACCAAATAACCTAACAAGTTGAACCTCTCAATCCAATATTCCCCTAGTGCCAATAATATCTGATAAATTATATGTGTTTCTTAATAGAAGATACCAGTCGGTAATACAAGAACTTGAAAGTGATCTCGTTTGAAAATTGAAACGTAAAGAAATATATACTTTTTCAAAGTAGGAATTCTAATTTTTGCAAAGACAAAGACTAAGCAGGCGTACATCCTTATTGGAATGATAGGGTGAACAAATTGATGTACTTTCGGTAATATGCTAGATGATATGAGAGGTTCACAGTGTTGGGAGAGTGGTCCAATTTGTAGGCAAAGTTTTAGGTGGAATTAGAGGTGTATTTTTTCCATGTTGACCTCAAGTTTTGTCATGCTTAAACTTAGGGTATAGGGGTATTTTTGAAACACATAAAAGTTCAGTTCAAGAAATAGAATTTTATGGGGAAATTTTAGACGTTATTCACTATATTCCTAAAACATTTGTAGGAAAAGTCATTAGTTACTGGATGGGGTATTTTTGTCCTGTAGAAAAGTACAGATTAAAGAAAGGAATTTTGTTATAGATAGTATAGAAGAAAAAGAAATACAAGAACTTGAAAGTGATCTAGTTTGAAAATTGAAACGTAAAGAAATAAACTTTCAAATTAGGGACTCTAATTTCTGCAAAGACAAAAACTGAGCAGGCCAACATCCTTATTATTTCCTTCAACTTGGCAAACAACGACCTAAATTATTAATATGAGTTAGTCAATGCCTTAATTTAACACATTGAGGTTATCACTCAAGAATGTATTGAGTGATTGTACCTCGTATCATCTATATGTAGGAGTAAGAACAACAAAAGAACAAAATATTCAACAAAAATGTCATTCAAAAGCAATGAATTAGTATAGATACTAATTTTTGTGATTGGAAAGTGTTAGGACATATGTGATTCACATTAGGAACGTATGTCAACATTTTATGTAATTGGCTAATCATTTGACAAAACGCATATTACTTGTAATATGGTAGATCTAGGATGTGTTTAATGCTTCAAGAAACATGGTTTCAAGTTCAAGTGTTAAAGTCATGCAAGTTTGTCCAAGAATCAAGTGAAGAAGTGTTGTTCATTAAAGCTCGATAGCTAGCTCAACAGTTGGTATCTATCGAGGTTTAAAAGAGTTGTTTCAGCCCGAGGCTCGACAGCTGTTCGACAGATAGGGTATCTATCGAGATTTATGAAGTTCAGCTTTTCAGAGCTAATTTTCATCCAATTCGCGAATGTATGTTTAGGCTTTCTTTTCTCACAACCCTAAACATATAAAAGGATTATTTTAAGGGCTATCACAGATTGCACAGCTTGCACGATTGCACAAGAGCACAATTCCACAAGTGTGAAGAAAAGTGTGACCGGAAACCTAATTTGCCCTAGTTCTTCTTTCTCTTTAACAAGCTGTTGTGTTTGTACACCATAGGATTCTGTGACCAAGCAACTTCATGATCTTCATCGTGTGATAAACAAAATAACTTTGCAGCCAGCATCCTTCTCAAGTTGGTGATTAAGTCACGTACTGGGATCCGCGCATCTATTGGTTAGTCATGTACTGAGAGCCGTGCATTGAAAGGAGAGATTGTCACTACAGAACAAGTCCAATTGGGTATTGGGGTAAGGGTTCAACTATAGATTGGTATAAGGTACTGGGATTCCTTTACTTGTAACCGCTTGATTTTCATCTAATTCGTGAATGTATGTTTGGGCTTTCTTTTCTCACAACCCTAAACATATAAAAGGATTATTTTAAGGGCCATCACAGGTTGCACAAGAGCACAATTCCACAAGTGTGAAGAAAAGTGTGACCGGAAACCTAATTTGCCCTAGTTCTTCTTTCTCTTTAACAAGCTATTGTGTTTATACACTATAGGGTTTTGTGACCAAGCAACTTCATGATCTTCATCGTGTGATGAACAAAAGAACTTTGCAGCCAACATCCTTCTCAAGTTGGTGATTAAGTCGCGTACTAGGATCCGCGCATCTATTGGTTAGTCATGTACTGGAAGCCGTGCATTGAAAGGAGAGATTGTCACTACAGAACAAGTCCAATTGGGTATTGGAGTAAGGGTTCAGCTGTAGATTGATATAAGGTATTGGGATTCCTTTACTTGTAACCACTTGTTTTGATAATAGTAGATTCTTGGGAGTGGTGACCTTAAAATCATCCAGTGGGGTTTTTGCCTCAGAGGTTTTCCCCATTGGTAAACAAATCATCATGTCAATTTATTTTCTGCTGCATATTTATTTAATTGGTTATTTGTTCGTGCTGTCACGTACATTGCATATTAAATTGATTAATTAATTAAACTTTACTAATTAATCAACTAATATATCACAAGGGGTCAATACATTTTTGGCCTATCAAGTGGTATCAGAGCAGGCACACTCTGATTAGGTTTTAATCATTATTGTGTGATCCATTGACCCTTGTTTGTCATGGATAAAGGACAGTATTTTATTATACCTCCTTTATTTGATGACACTAACTATGCATATTGGAAAATACGCATGAGAGCTTTCTTGCAATCTTTAGATGAGAAAGTGTGGCAAGCTGTGGAGATAGGCTGGACCAAGCCTACGGAAGCGCCGACTTACTAGGATGATGCCAAGATCAAGGCGGCAAACTTCAACATCAGGGCATTGAATGCTCTATTCAGTGATGTCACAAATGAGGAGTTCAAAAAGATATCCTCTACTGAAACTACTAAGGAAGCATGGACCATTCTCCAAACAATCTATGAAGGAACCAAGGCTATCAAGGATTCAAAGCTTCGGAGGCACACTACAAGCTTTGAAGAGATCAAGATAGAGGAGGATGAGTCATTTGATGAGTTTTATGCCAAGCTCAAGGACATAGTGAACTCAGCTTTTAATCTTGGGAAAACCGTTCCTGAACCCAAGATTGTGATTTCGGGTTCATTTCTCTCAATCTCTCTCGACTCTTGTTGACTCTTCACCTCCCAAAACCTCTCTCTCACTTCAAACACCTTTCCCAAGAGTTTTTCGACCTAAAGATCATCTTCTTTCATCTGGTATGATCCTTTTCACTCATTCTTCATGCATTTGACCTAACTTTTTGGGATTTTTGAAAAATATTGAGTTTTTTTTTCAAAATTGATGGAATTTTAGTGAAATTTTTGGGATGGGCTTTGTAAAAATGGTTTTAAATCATCATGCATTGCATCACATTTGCATAATAACAATGTTTCATGCATTTTAGATGCGTGTTTACTTTGTTGAAATGATTATGTGCTGGTAGGATTGGATTGGGCTAAGCCCATGATGTTTTTGCTATTGCATATCACATGCTCATGCATTTTCATGCATACGTACCTTACATTCTCTATATTCTTATATATTGATTGTGATTGGTGCTTTTCTACGTCTCTCTCTCTCTCTCTCTCTCTCTCTCTCTCTCTCTCTCTTTCGGTTAGTTGCTCTATGGCATCTAAATGAAAATCTACTCCGTCCCAGAACCCTCTTCGTTCCGGGGCATCCTCTTCTTCTGATCCTACTCCCTCTCATATTCGGTTCTTTGATGATAAAGCCCAACAAGACTTTTCGGAGAACTTTTCTGGACGAGGCATTCATTCGAAACGCCAAGTCATTTTGTTAAACTTCTCCGATACTAACCTACCCACTGTCATTCACAGTAGGGGTTGGGAGTCACTGTGTGACGTCCCGATTACTTGTCCATTCGTGCTTATACAGGAATTCTACTCCAACATGCATGGATTTGATTATTCAGTACCTCTCTTCGTCACTCGAGTCCGAGGTACGCGCATTATGGTCACTCCGAATATTGTATCTGACGTGCTCCATGTCCCTAGGGTAGCGCATCCTAACTACTCGTCGTGATTGTCTTAAGACCGTGTCTAAAGACGAGCTTATATCCTCTTTTTGTAAGCATCCCTCTGATTGGGGTGATCATCACTTCACTCCTTGTTCGGCCTTTGCTAAAGGTCCTAGGTTTATTAACATGGTTATGACTTTTGTTTTGCATCCTTTATCTCATTATAACTCCATTACAGAGCCTCGTGCTCGATTTTTGCTTTCCCTTTTAGAGCATCTTACTATAGATTTTCCCTCTCATTTCATTCTTTTCCTCATAGATGTATATAGGGATACGGCGACCCGTAATAAGCTCATCTTCCCTTCGGCTATCACGAGGATTCTACGCCATTTTTCTGTCCCCTTTCCCGTTTTCGAACACTTCCATGTCATGTGTGCCATAGACGCCGCTACAGTTAAATGAAGCGAGGCGCAACTACGTTCGAGGCGGTCCAGGACGACGATTCCTCCAACTTCTACAGCCCTATCCACATCTGCTCCTTCTTCTTCTATGGGCGGTGTGACTCTCGAGGACATCATGGCACAGCTTGTGCGCATGGATGCTTGCCTCACACTCTTAGTGATGAGTTGTGTCAGGTGAACACTCGTGTTGGTCGTATTGCACAACAACAGGCTGTCATAGGTGGCTTCGTTGCTTCTCCTCCTCCTACTCCAGAGGCTTCTGAGGATGAGGACAATGATGGTGATGGTGATGGTGATGCTTTTGATGCTAGTGAGGATGATGATGCTAGCTCTTCTAGTGCTGATGAGATGTCTACTTGATGTACTTACCCTTTGTCACTCGTGACAAACAGAGGGAAGTAGTTTTGGATATGAGAGTAGTCATACTCATAGGGGGAGGGTTAGTATAAGAGATTTTTGTTAGGGGGAGTGTTCATATTTTGAGCGATGTAGTGAGGACTTTATGTATCTTTTTCTTTTCTCTCTTTTTAGATGCATTGTTCACGTACCTTAGATCTTGTAATCATGTTGTGATAGCAAACCTTGTACTTGTTGATCTATACATTGAAGGTTGTTATTACAGTTCTTTCACCTATCTTTACATGTGTTGTTTCTTTTCTCCCTTTATGCACATGTTTCTTATATAATGTATGCAATATATTATTTATGTTTCACACTAAGATGCCTTGATGAGTTTTGTTTAAAGTGTTTCAAAAATACAGGTTGTCAAAGTCTTTTTGCCATAAGGAGAGGAATCTTGTTATAGATAGTATAGAAGAAAAAGATAAATACAAGAACTTGAAAGTGATCTAGTTTGAAAATTGCAATGTAAAGAAATAAACTTTCAAATTAGAGACTCTAATTTCTTTAAAGGCAAAGACTGAGCGGGCCAACATCCTTATTATTTCCTTCAACTTGGCAAACAACGACCTAAACAATTAATATGACTCAGTCAATGCCTTAATTTTCCACATTGAGGTTATCGCTCAAGAACGTACTGAGTGATTTCACCTCGTATCACCTATATATAGGAGTAAGAACCACAAAAGAACGAAATATTCAACAAAAATGTCATTCAAAAGCAATGAATTAGTATAGATACTAATTATTGTGATTGTAAAGGATAAATATTATCCCATTCTATATTTGATATAAGTCCAGAAAAACTTCCGTAATAACTCCATTATATCTAAAATTAAAAGAGAGAAATTTATAAAATGCAACCTGAAATATATATTATGCTTAATCAAAACAAATTTTTTTTCCTGCAATTAAAAAGTAAAGTACACTAATATGGCATAATCTGTGCACAACCAATGTACACTAATAAAGCATAATTCGTTTTGGGTATTTAAATTTTTTGATGGGGCATTTAAATTTTTTTTTCCTAAATGTCAAGAATATTATAGTTCAACAAGCACTTTCTGATGGCACTTTTTGGTGTTTGTAAAAAAGATGTTCGAGAGTTCAAATTCTCCCTCTCAATTATCAATTTTAAAAAAATAAAATAAAAATGATCTAAATGAATTTTTTATTTAAAGAGAAGAAGTGAGAGTTTGTGTATAAAAAATTGCATTGATCCAGAGAAAGAGTATTTATTATAATTTATAAGTGTTTTAAGTTTTTTTTTTTTCTTAATTTTCAGTAGGAATTGAGAAAATGACAGGGTGAATGAATTGCTAGATGATACGGCAGGGTCACACTATAAATTCTCAATCCATTTCTAGTTTCTCCCCCAAAAATGACTTCTCCCTTGTGTCAATAATATCTGAAAAATTATATACAAAAGCATAGTTTCGCATCACAGTGATGGAATACTTGCATAGTGGAGAACAAATGTGCGTGAAAGACTTAAAAAGTTAAACGCAAAACTAGACTTAGCATTCGGCACATGAATTTAATGTTAGGACTCTATTTCCACATTGACATGATATGGATTGATCAGAGAGCTATATCGTTTGCATATATTGCCTTGCTGAAAGCGACCAATGCATTATTAAAAATAACTAAGAAATTTTCTAAATTTCCACATTCACATGAATTGGTGTAATTTTTTAAACTTTGATGGAGACATGCCGTTTAGCTTACTCCAAATTGCATATTCAATTCTCAAGTAATAAGTCAATGAACAAGAATTATTGAATCTCAACAAAAATGAATGAGAAATGAAGTAAAAAAAAAAAAAATCTGCATATTTTAATTTTACTTAAAATATAATATTATATTTGGATTTTATAATTGGTGACATGGTCTAATTTCAAATGCTTAGTGTGCCTTTGGCATGGATGAAATTTGCTACATTTTCTTATTCAAATTTTATTTTCGCTATTCAAATTTTATTTTTGCTACTATTCATGAGTCACACTGCACTTTTTTGTACTATTCATAGGTCTCACTGTACTATTTCAGCTAACTTTTACATTTATCTACAGTACTTTCTACAAAAAGTTTTCAATTTCAACAAAATAAGTGAATCCCAAACAAACCCTTAGTCTAGCGTCATGATTTTCCATTCATTTTAGTTTTTAGATTATGACACAATCCAAAAATAAAAACCTTAGAGCTCTCATTTAGAGAGATTAAACTATTTAGATAGAAATAAATAAATAAAACAATTTTTGAAAGTGGACTGAGAAGTTTTTTTTTAAAAATTTTGGATGAGTTTGCGTTAAAAACAAAGATTAGTAGGAGAGAGTCATATTTTGTAGTTAAGAGATACACATTATTCTTTCTTTTTTTTGATGAGAAGATACAAATTATTCTGATCTTTGATTTTTGTGGTTTCCATGTCTGGGTTAATTCCAGATCTCTGTCTATGTATATTGTGAAACTCGTTAGGCAAGCTTCAGTTTAGGAAGACTTAAAAAGAATTCAAACAAGAAAACGATGTCGTGCTACTTACTATATACACGACGTCGTTTCACATAAGCTTATTAAATTTCGCTGCCCATGCTACACCGTTTTATAATTAATTTAGAATTGCTAAATGCTAACTTTTACACTCATATAAAACTGACTGAGATATTATTATAGTGGCTAGTATTAGCTAGGGGGATTTAGATGATACCATGTCTCTTGGATTTATTGCTCATTTTGGTTCTATCAATTAAGTTTGTTTTCCTTTTGAATTATCAAGATAGAGTGACTTCTGAGAATATGATGAGTTGTGAAATTTCACTTAACAGTTAACACCGATAGTAGTAAATTATCATGAACATCAGTAATAATAAGCAATTCCATAATTCATTAGAGGCCAAGGATTTAAATGAACAAAATTGGGACCATATTTTGTTACAAGAATATTCATCCTATTGGTTTTACTCAGATAGTACAGTAGATTTTTATTTTGTAATACCAAAGTTAACTCTGTTGCTCTCTGATTGTTGGTTTAAGGAATTTAATATAATCTTTGGTTGCTCTTGATTTTACCCTTATGCAACATCTACAAGGCCTAGCTAGCAAAGTAGGGCAGAAAAGGGACTTAATTTGAAGGATAGGCCGTTCACTTCCCTCAAAACGCGTAGTATTTTATTCCCTCCAAAGCCATCACATGTTGAAAATGTTGCACAACCTTCCAAAAATCTGTAGTTTAATGCCTATCAAGGGTGAGTAATTCTTAGGTACTCCCAGAGCACGGAGAATGGTGCTCTCTTACACATTCATGGTGGAGTCCACTCATTAAATTTATGATGGGGTCCACCATGAATGTGAGAGGAAGGAACACCATTTCACTATACTCCGAGACTACCTAAGAATTTTCCGTCAAGGACACCCTGCCAAGCTACAAGCATATCCATAACCCTATGTAGGATTACCCATTATAGACCATACAACACACCATTGACCAGAGGGTATATGCTATAGGACAATAAAGAAGAAGATGACCCACTCACTTAAATTTCTATAATGACAAAGACTGATTTGGCCTACATCCTTTTTAATTTTCCTTCAACTTGCGAAAAAGACCATACAACACACCATTGACCAGAGGGTATCATTGACCAGAGGGTATATGCTATAGGCCAATAAAGAAGAAGATAACCCACTCACTTAAATTTCTGTAATGACAAAGACTGAGTTGGCCTACATCCTTTTTAATTTTCCTTCAACTTGCGAAAAAGACCATACAACACACCATTGACCAGAGGGTATATGCTATAGGACAATAAAGAAAAGATGACCCACTCACTTAAATTTCTGTAATGACAAAGACTGATTTGGCCTACATCCTTTTTAATTTTCCTTCAACTTGCGAAAAAGACCATACAACACACCATTGACCAGAGGCTATATGCTATAGGACAATAAAGAAGAAGATAACCCACTCACTTAAATTTCTGTAATGACAAAGACTGATTTGGCCTACAACTTGCGAAAAACGTCCTAAATAATATGGATGCCTTAAATTTCCACATTGACGTGATAGTTCAAAAACACCGATCCAATTTCATATTTTGATTAGACCCTTTATCTCTTTTGCAATACGATACTGAAAACACTAATCCTATGCACTTGTGCAGTAAAGAGAGTGCATCAGTACCCCAACATAGTTTGCACAATACAATAGAATACTTGCAGACTAGAGAACGAATGCGCGTGAAAACTTGAAGGAAAATGTAATTTTTTTTTTTTTTTAAGAAGAGGAAAATGCAAAACTTGACTTAGCGTTTAGCGCATGAATTTAATGTTAGGACTCTATTTCCACAATGACATGATATGGATTAATTAGGCCTTTATTGCATGCATTGCCTTGTTGAAAGCAACCGATGCATTATTAGAGGTAACTAGGAAAATTTCTAAATCTCCGCATTCACATGCATGGTTTGTATAATTTAAACTTTGATGGAGACATGCCGTTTAGCATACTCCACATTGCAAATTTAAGTCTCAACTAATAATTCAATGGCCCCTCAAAAAAACTAATAATTCAATGAAAAAGAATTGCATCTCAATAATTCAACGAATGAATAATTGGAATTTGAATTTTATTTCTTGAGGTTACATTACATCAATAGTCATTTTATTCAAATTTTCTGTTAAGTGCCACATAAACTTGTCGCATGTGTTTAGTTCGTCCAATAAATATTGTCACGTCATTTTCATTATATTACATGGCATTATTTTATTGGACGAATTAAATACGCATGACAAGCTAGCTTGTGTGTCATGAAACTGAAAATATGGGCAGATGGACTACTAATGCAAATAGAATGTAACGTTAAGGGGTAAAATTCAAATTCTGAAATATTTAGGGTGTAAAATTCAAAAACTCTCAAACTTTAGGAGTGTAATTTGCACTTTTACTACACACAAAAATGAGGAAGAAGAAACATGTGCATATTTTACTTTAAACATAACGTTCTATCTAGAAACATTGTTGTAATTTAAAATGCTTTTGTAATATTAGACTAACTGTTTATGCCTAGGAGAGCGGTGACAATATTAGTGTCCTGTTAGACACAGTAGGTGTTGTTGAATAAAAATTTCTTACTTACCTTAAAAATGATTTTTAAAAGTTGACAAATGAACTCATGCTCCATGCACACAAATGGGAAGGGTGATTAAGGAGGAGCACAAAAGAATTAGTAGGGTCACATTTCGTGTTTACTGATCTGTGACTAGTAAATTGCTTGAATTTTAGGTATCCATGCCAATGTTTTAGACTTTATTAGCTCAAAAGTACTTAAAAGAACTATGATAGCTAGTAATATCTAGTGTGATCATCCACATCAACAGTGCGATAGAACATACTGTAATATTTACATAGAAACGGCACTGCTCCACAGCTAGTGAGTAGTGACCATTGCTCAAGAGTTCAAACTTCAAGCAACAAAATAATATTGTGCCACTTAATGTTCACGACATCGGTTCACATCTATATCTATATATTTCTAAAAGCTAAAGCATAGTATTTATTGTTGTTACGCTCCAATTGAGCCACATTAGCGTCTACGTCATTATCTTTTTTCTTTCCAATTTTCCTATAATTGTTTTTAACATTTTTCTTTAATATTTACACTTTTCCAACCTTTCTCCCTCCCTTACATTTTCATCTCCCCAGTACTCCAACCTTTCTCCCTTCCTTACCTTTTCATCTCCCCATTACCCTCTAAATTAATATCTTCTTCCTCTTTCCCTTCATCTTCCTTTATTTTTGTCTCTCCTTATTCACACCCTCTTACTATAAATTTTTCACTATCTCTTCCATTCTATGCATAGTTTTTCCTCATAACAAAAATGTTCTCTCTCTCTCTCTCATTTTTGGCGGGGTTTTTTTTTTTAATTTTTCTTGCATATCTGCTTTAGGTTGAAATTTTTTTATTTTCTTTAAAACTCTGCTTTGGGTTAATACGAATTTGTTTTGTTTTAGGAGTTCTCTTTTTGAATTCAAAATGAAAATTTTTATTTGACATTTATGACCCTATTTTTAAATGTAGTTACCCTTCATTAGTAAAGGTATTTTTGAATCACATAAAAGTCTAATTCAAAGAGACGAATCCTCTTATATATAGTACTAGCCTCTAAGCACACGCGTTGCGTGTACTTTGAGGCTCTTCTTTTTTTTTTGGTAAAGTTTAATAATCTGCATCTATTATAAAAATAAAAAAAATTAAAAGCTAAATTTTTGGGAATAAAAAGATAAATGTGGGGAAAAATCCTAATTTTAGGAGTTCTCTTTTTTAATTTAAAATTAATTTTGTTATTTGATATTTATGACCCTGCTTTTTAAAGAAGTTACCCTTTATTAATGAGGTTTTTTTTTTTTTTTTTGATAACATAATGAGGATATTTTTGAACCTTATAAAAGTCTAATTCAAAGAGCAAAATTCTCTTATATATAGGAATAGCCTCTGAGCATGTGCTAGCACGCATGCTCAGAGGCTCTTCTATTTTTTTTGGGTAAAGGTTAATAATTGGGAAAAATGCTATGACACCCCCATGAACTTTCAAGTGGTGGTTATTACACTCATCGACCTTTTATTTCAGCTGATTCACTCCATGAACTATTCACGTCTGCCAAATTAAGACTTTCGTTAGTCTACCGTTAGATTCACTAACTTGCTCACGTGAATGCACAAATAAATAAAGAAAAAAACAAAATATGTTTCATTGAATCGGGAAAGAAAAAACTGGGTTTTAGTCTTTCGCTGTAGAAAGACTAGAACTATGAACGGAGATAACAGAAGACCAATGATTTCCAAATCCAAAAGCAAAAACCAGTGAATAGTTGAAGTATAAGATCAATCTACCCATTTCTTAATTCTACCCTCAAAATTTTAAGTTATACCTAATCAATATTAGTGTCCATGGCAGAGTTTTCTCTCTAGGTTTCTCACGGAACCATAGAGGTGAAAAAAGGGTTGCCTCCTGGCAAAAAGTTCTCTCCATTTCGGCAATGGAAAACAATTCCAACGCATCTCACCCTCTGTGACTGTCATGGATGAGATTGCAACGAAGTGTGTGGGTTTACAGTTGACAGAAAAATAAGAAAGTGAGGTGGACCTGATGCCACCGGTGACGGAAACAGGACACATTCTGGTGGGCCAATTTTGTAAGAAACGCCAAGTTAGCCTTGAATCGGTGGCGTGAGTGCTAAGGTCGATTTGGCGGACTGCAAAGAAGTTCGAGGTCAGTGATATGGGCAAAAACAAAGTCTTGTTTCAGTTTGAGGATGAGAACAACCTTGACAGAGTGCTTTTGCTAAGTCCCTGGGCTTTCGATAAGTATTTGGTTCTCCTCCATAAACTCGGTGCAGGCAAAGCGGTAAACAAAGTCCAGTTCAACCGGGCGTCGTTTTGGGTTCAGATTCACAGGCTGCCCACCATGAGCCAAACTAGGGAAGCAGGAATACGTATAAGGAGCATACTGGGTAAGGTTGAGAAAGTTGACGTGGATGCGAAAGGATTCTGTTTGGCGAGGTACTTACGCATCCAAGTAACAATAGACATAACTCAACCATTGTGTCGGGGAAGGATGGTTCGCATAGTAGGAGCACCGCCTAAGTGGGTAGATTTCAGATACGAGCGGCTACCCATCTTCTGCTACTGGTATGGGAAGGTTGATCACGACAAACGCAACTGCACTCAATGGCTACGGAGTAAAGAATCCTTAATGGCGGAGGATAAACAGTTCGGGGCTTGGTTGCACGCATCACAGGATCGACTTCAAAGACCACAGCTGGTTCTTGCAGCAAAGCGGAGTGATGAAGGTAAAGAGGGTCCAATCAGTGAAAATGGTTCTAGTGAGGGTTTTGCACGGATTGCCCATGCGATAGATCTGAAAGTGGCCGACCAGGGTCAGGCGCAAGTGCGAGATGACATGGACCCCACTAGGACTGAAACGGCAAGTACAGCTGCCATGCGCCCACGTGGGGAGGAGAAGATCCCAAGAAATCCAGCGCTCTCTAATTTCGAAGAAAAGCTGAGAGAAATTGGCGCTACAATCTCAGAAACTGATACGAAGCTGGCAGATTTTCCATTACCAGATCATACACCAGATTGTGAGGAAAACAAGGAGAGATTGTTGGAGTTTTAAAAATTAAATGTAAAGGAGGATGAGCTGAAGAAGTAAGTGGACTATTGGGTTGGGCCCACGTCTAAAGTGGACAAGGCATTTATAGATTTGGACCCAGCCTTACCCACTCCTAATAATACTTCACTGGGCCAAGTTTTAAGTCAGGCCCAAGTCCTATTTTCTATAGGACCTCATAATCCAAGTCCACCATGTGAGACAAAAATAAGGAAGTTAAGGAGCCCGACTTAGAAAAAGAATAAAAAAGAAAGTAATGTGACGGGGAAGGAGAATGCATGGAAGGGGGCTCAGGTTATGAACAAACGGGATGAAGAGCTCACTGATAAGGTGATGAGTTTTGAAGACAACAAAGTAGGGCTAAAGCGAAAGATACATGTTCCTCTAGAAGAGATTCTGATGGGAGAGGAAGTGGGGAAAAATAGAAAATAGAAAGAGAGGTTCTGGCGCTTAGTAAAATAATGGCAACACAACTTGGATCGGCAACAGCTGCTAGACAGCCCCGCCAGGAGCAATGAGTGTCATATGTTGGAACTGTCAGGGGCTTGGGAACCCCTGTACAGTCAAAGCTCTCCATAAGGCGGTTTTGGAGGAAGATCCTATTTTGGTCTACATCATTGAGACCAAGTTCATAGTGTCAGAAATGGAAGGTATCAAAAGTAAACTAGATCAGCAACAGGGTCTGGTAGTCCATAGTATAAGGCGGGGTGGAGGTTTGTCACTCTTATGGAGAAGTTCGCCTCGTAATATCGATGCTATAGTTATTGAAGAACATGGTAACAGGACATGCAGATTTACCGGTTTCTACGGCCACCCAGAAACTAGTAAAAGAGAGGAGTCCTGGAGATTATTGGAAGAGTTGGGTAAGAGAAGTACTCTTCCATGGATTTGCATGGGAGACTTTAATGAAATATTACATCTAGGAGAAAAGGTGGGAGGTAACTTAAGGCCTGAAGGGCAGATGAGGAGCTTTAGGGAGACGACCGATGCAACCTCTGAAATATGGGATATATAGGATCTGACTTTACTTGGAGTAGGAGGCTGGGCAAACGAGGCTGGGTTAGAGAATGTCTGGACAGGGCCTTAGTATCATCATCCTAGGTGGCAATGTTCCCAAGTTTGAGATTACACCATGTGGCAGCATCAATGTTAGACCATTGCATGCTGGTACTCAAAGCTCCACAGACAAGGCGAAGATTGCGTTAGAGATCTAAAATGTTTAGGTTTGAATCAATGTGGCTTAAGGATGAACAATGTGAGGAAGTGGTGTCCGAAGCTTGGGAGAGAGGTAAAAGCATGGGTACTCACCACCTATTTACGCAATGTATGGAAGAATGTAGAAGGTCACTATCCTCTTGGAATAAAAATACGTTTGGACACGTAGGTCGAAAGATATCAACACTCCAGAAAAAGCTTCATTATTTGGAAGGGCAACAGGATGGTCTTGTGAATATGGAGGAGGTGAAGAAACAAGGGTGAAGTTGAATCGAATGCTGGCGGTGGAAGAAGATATGTGGCATCAACAATCTAGGCACTGTTGGCTGTAGTCGGGTGACCGTAATACTTCTTTCTTTCATGCGAAAGCATCCAACCGACACCAACAAAACACTATTCTCAGGATCAAGGATTCAGAAGATAATTGGCAAGAGGATGAGGAAGTGATTGGCAGAGCTTTTGTGGAATATTTCGAGAACCTGTTCACAACTTCTCAACCAGAGGTCAGTGCAGAAATGTTAGATGCCATCCAGACCAAAGTGACTGATAGAATGAATGCCAGACTGTTACAGGAATTTCAGGCCCCAAAGGTAAAGAAAGCTTTAAAATAGATGCATCCCATAAAGGCGCAAGACCCAATGGTATGCCTCCCTGATTCTATCAACACTTTTGGCCTACTGTAAATTCTATTGTTACACGTACTGTTTTGGATTTTCTTAACCATGGTGCAGCTCCTCCTAACTTTCATGAAACACATATTGTCCTTATCCCAAAAAGTAAGAATCCAGAAAGAGTGACTAACTATATACCAATCAATCTGTGCAATGTGGCATACAAGTTAGCATCCAAAGCGGTGGCAAACAGGTTGAAGCTGGTGTTGCAGGATGCAATTTGTGAAAATCAAAATGCCTTCATTTCTGAAAGGCTCATCATTGATAATGTGCTAGTGGCTCATGAGATGATGAATCACATCAACAGGTTGAAGAAAGGAAAGTGTGGGTAGATGGCATTGAAGCTGGACATAAGCAAAGCTTACGACCACATGGAATGGGGTTGCTCGAAACAAATCAAGGCCAAACTGGGATTTCATGAGAACTGGATCAGCCTGGTCATGAGATGTGTCTCCTCAGTCACTTATGCAATACGGGTCAATGGACATGCATGTGGACAAATTGTTCCGACGCGAGGGCTACGCCAAGGGGACACTTTGTCGCCATATCTATTACTGATTTGTGCTGAAGGACTGTCAACGCTGCTACACAAGGCTGTTCGAAATAAGAAGTTAAAGGATGTTGCGGCATCGACAAGGGGGCCTAGAATCTCACATTTATTTTTTGCCGATGACAGTTTGATTTTTGGGAGGGCAACAGTGAAGGAGTGCTCTGAAATCAAGCAGGTATTACAGGTCTATGAAAACATATTTAGAATAATGGAATTTACAAATTACAAACATATTGATAGAACAAGAAATTCAATGGACAGCTACATTCATCTTTTTTTTTTTTTTAAAAAGAAAAAGCCCAATCCAGCCCAATTAAAAAATTGGTTCGAAAAAAAAAATTGGTTCGAAAAGACAAAAGCCCAGCCGAACCGAACCGAACCGACTTATAATACCGCGAAATCATATACTACTATTATATAAACAGATACTCGTAGAATATTAGGGAGAATTTGACAGATTAGGGTTTTAAGAGAATCGGAGAGAGAATATGTGGACGATACTGATGGTCACGGTTAAAGACGAAGGTCGGCTGATGCCGATAGGCACGGTTGACGACGAAGGTCGCAAAATATTGGAGACATATTATGGGGATGGGAATGTGATTAAAGGTGATCGGACATTTGGGGCTATTATCCACCCAAAGATTCAAATTGTGGCTCAATTCACTTGGAATAAGAAGGTAAAATTTCATTCTTCTTTCTTTTCTTTTTGTTCTTTCGCCAATAAATTTTTGTTTAATTAGCGCTGAGTCTCAATTATTTATTTATTTTGCGTGGAGACTGAGTAATTTTTTATTTAATTAATTAATTTCTTTCTTAGAGTCTAACTAGTTAGTTTGATTAATTACTTAATTAATTAGAGCTGTTCTGTTTGTGAATTAGAATCTGAATTATAATTAATTAATTTCTTATATTGCTGTGTAGAATCTGAATTTTATATATATATATATATATATATATATATATATATATATATATATATATATATATATAATGTTAATATTTATTAATTAATTTCTTATATTCTTGTTAGATTTTTTTAGGGCTGTTCTGTTGGTTGGTTAATTTATGTGTTTCTTTGAATTATTGTTTTGTAGTTTCATTTGCCTTACAAACTTGTGGGGGTTGTTGGCGCCACTTGTACTCTGCTTGGTATCTTATTTCCATGGAAACAGCAAAATCATAAGAGGATAAGCCCACAAAAAATTTCGTCAAGACGGTCGAACGTTTTGGTGGACTCAGGTTCTGCATTTGCCTGCATTGGAGAAAGCCCTGCCAGAGGAACTAGTGAAATCTTTGAAGGGGCAGGGATTGTTGAAGAAGGGATCAATCCGGGTAGATATGGAAGAGCTGGATCTAGAAGAAATAGATTTTGAAAGGCTAAGCAGAGAATATCTTGTGTTGGAAGATCAGATTAGTACAATGAAAGATATTATGGGGAAGACTGGAAGAGAGCATTGGATGTGGAGGGATCAATCATCTGGGTAGATATGGAAGAGCTGGATCTAGAAGAAATAGATGAAGGGCTAAAGCAGAAAATCTCTTTGGTGTTGAAAGAGCGGATTATAGCAATGAAAGATTTGAAGGAGTAGAGAGCATTGCAGCGCTACATCTGGAACAGCTAGAGAAAGATCCAGAAGAAATAGCTCGGAAAGAGCTACAGAAGAAATACTCTCGCATGTTTGCAGAAATCCGAGAGAAGATGGAGACAAGTGCCTGCTAGTGCTTGGTAGATGTTTACCTGCTATATGATGTTTCTTTTCTATACTTTATGCTTTTATGTTCTCTCTGCCTACATAAAACTGCATATTACCATTTCCTATAATATCCGGTAGCCCTTACATCACTTTTTCTTATGGATCTCATTAAGTTACCTCTTTTCATCAACTTTTGTTTGTGGAAAATTCTGATGGTTGCATCTGAACTCTTTATTTGGATCCAATATCATCTAGATGCTTTAACGTCTTCTCAACTTTTTAACTCCTAATTTGACTTAACTCATTGTTTTAACCTATGGAAGAGACAATTCATATGAAAATTGAGTCATGTGCAGTTGAAAATATGTTAGATTCTTTGTATTCTTAACGTGTTAGTAATTTTTAAAGTACTAAAGTAATGCAGGCCAATTTATAAATTTCATTATGGGAAAGGCGAGTCACCTCGCCTTTAGCATTTCAGTCTTTTCTGTTTATCCATTTACATTATCTCATCCTACTTTCTAAATCCTATTGATGAATTTAGAAATTTTCTGTTTTAGCTGAACATCTGTGCAAAAGCAAAACCAGATAAATGTATACAATCTGCTTGGAGAAAAAAAAAAAAAAAAAAAAAACCTTACAGTTTAGTTCATGAGTGAGAGTTTAGTCCCATAAGTTCAAATTGATGGCTTTTAGTCCCTGAAATAACTTGGTCAAACTAAAAACTAACATGTTATGGCTTCATTATGACTAAATTACATCAGTTTAACTTAGGTAGGGACTAAATCGATCGCTTTAAGTCTTGGAAATAATTTTAATTTTCTCTTATATCAATAGTCACACCCATATCACTAGTATTCCCTTCTGATATACCTTGCTGCTTTTCCTTTTTCTTTTTGGCTCTTGCTGGTCCACTAACGTTGAAGTTGAATTACCATCTTTGTTTTTGTTGGTAGTGGTGTTCTTGTTATTGCTAGTACTCTTATTATTAATGGTTGTGTTTTCTCCCATGGGATTTATCTATCTATGTGACTGTCTAATTTTTTTGCTTGAACTGATTTTGTCAAGGTCTTTGTTTTGAGTCCTTGTCAGAGATGGGGTTGTCTTAATTCCAATGTTTGATGTGATTTTTGTGTCTTTAGAAGGCAATGGAAGGACCAAGGCAGTATTATCACCACTTAGCATTATATATACATATATAGTTTTGTAGTGAATAGTCATGCTAGGGATGAGGTTGTCATGGTATGCTTTCATTGGAGAGTGACACGTATATATGGAATGTCTTTTTTTTTGTGAGTTATGTCATATGTGGCATTGAGTGGGTGCAGGAGAAGTTAAAATAGGCTAATTGTTGTTACAAACTCTTCATTGCACAGTGTACACACACTGACTTTCACTGAAAAAAGACACTGACTTTTCGCTTATGTCTTTATTTTTATTTTTATAATAACAATCTTTAAAGATATTAACACTAATGGGAAATGTTTATCTTTGCTTTCCTTGCTATATGGAATAACAAATGTTTATCTTTTATGTTGTCTCTACCTACATAAAACTGCATATTACCATTTCCTAAATCAAGTAGCCCTTACATCACTTTTTGTTATGGATCTCATTAAGTTACCTCTTTTAATCTACTTTTGTTTGTGGAATTCTGATGATTGCATTTGAAATCTTCATTTTGATCCAATATCATCCAGATGCTTTAGCCTTTAAGGTCTTCACAACTTGTTAACTTTTAATTTGTCTTATCTCATTGTTTTAACCTATGGAAGTGACATTCTTATGAAAATTGAGTCATGAGCAGTTGAAAAATATGTTGGATTGTTTGTTTCTTTACTCTTGTTTGTTAGTGTTACTTTTCATGTTTATCCTTGAAAGTGTTTCAATTAGTGGCAAGAATTTAATGCTTATTTATTTCACTGAAATGTAGATATTCCAAACCTAAGTTCGAACAACAGGCATCAGAATTGCAAGCTCAGCTGGAATAATTGATGGAATGTTATGT
The DNA here is from genome assembly GCF_040712315.1 of Castanea sativa. Taxonomy (NCBI): domain Eukaryota; kingdom Viridiplantae; phylum Streptophyta; class Magnoliopsida; order Fagales; family Fagaceae; genus Castanea; species Castanea sativa. The sequence continues at coordinate 79,832,403 of NC_134017.1, read as the reverse complement.
CCTCTTGTGGCAGTGGGTTCTGTACATGATTGTCATCAAACAGCAACTATTGTTCTTTTTGAGATTGTAATCTTTTTAGGTATTTGTATACTGCCATTCAATTTTGAAACCAAGGGCTGTGAATTGAGTGAAACTGTATCTAGTCCAAAACTTATTGCTGAATCAGCATGAATTAACCACAGAAAATTCATGCTCAGCCCCTCTGTTATACAAAGGCATTTAACTTTAGCCTTCTGGTGTTTACTGAATGCTTACGAACTAAATGGTTTTGCAGCTTTACTTCGCAATTATGCATCTGTTTTTTGTTCAAAACACATGAACTAAAGGAAGACATTGTGTGTGTCTGCTCACTTAATCACGTCACATATGATGATCCACACGCTAGACATGAATATTGTTGGTGATTTTCATAGGAATGTATGAATAAGTTATAAAATCTCAAATATATATATATATATATATATTAATTACTTGATAGTTAGGGTGGGATTTGAACCTGATTTTCTCAAAAAAGAGCAGGCAGTGTTGTTGAGTTACAAGACTCTTGGCTACAAGACTCTTGGCTATAAGAGCTTGAGTATGTTTATTGATAGATATGGATATTTTGTAGAAGGTGCCAGTATCTATACACTGTTAGGGTTGTAACAAAGACCTTAGATAATCCATCCTTCCTTAACCTAATGTGTGGAGAGGGATTTAACTGAAGCATAGCATGTCCATTGAAAACACCCCACCCACCAAAAAAAAAAAGAAGATACATGGGTTCAATTGCTAAAATTTTAAAATGTAAAGGTCTTTTGTTACCAAAAATTGATAGTCTGTGCATTGCGTTTACGGAGGTACATGGGTTCTTGATACACTTTGTGATGCTGCAATGTTCTGGATGTTATGGTTTATAGTTGGTTTTTGTGTGTAGGCAGGGTTCAATTTGGTTGTCATTGCATTTTCTTTCCTTTCTATTGATGATGTCAAAAAATTGGCCAATGATGCTTGCTTTAAGAAAACTTGCTGCAAGTGAGATGTAAAGACATTTTCTTTTGTACATACTCATTGGCTTTGATTTAGCTTTTGGAATTCAGAGAAAACACTAGAAATGAAATTGCTCCTCTTTTGTATGATATTTCTACATTGGTACATAGTTTTTAAGTTTTTAGAATTATTAAAGTGAATAAGTCTGTTGCTAAAAGAAGCTCATGACAGTGCTCCTAAAGCTTTGTTAAATGTTGTACAGTCAAAATGTTTTGATAAATGACTTGGTGATGACATACAAAGAAAATTCATAACCAACATTTTATCAAGTTTTCTATCATGCGTCTGATATTCACTTAAATATAGAAAGGTTAGCACTAGTGGCATCGGATAAAAATCTAACACTAGGGACAAAAAATCTAACACATCTTCTGAAGGCACCAAAAATCTAACAGAAATTAGATTAGCACTAGTGGCATCGGATAAACTACAAGCTTGGTCAGTCACTAGATTAAAAACTGCTAAGGGAAATACAGAGTACCTTGGTCTCGCATTGTCTCTGTGAAGATTAAATTCTATCTCAGATAAAAAAATTACAAGCTTGGCTAGTCATTAAACAACACTTGGTCATTTATTTATTTTTAAGGAGACAAGATATATAGTCACAATTGATAAAACTATAAGAGTATGACCGGCTTAAAAGAAGAAAAAGAAGAAAAAAAAAAAAGTAGTACAAACTCAACCAAAAAAAAAAAAGTATTACAAATATATTTGTAAAGTCATTGGCAAAAAAATGAATATATGTAAAAGATTTTAAATAATAAATAAAAAGAGAGAAACAATATTACTATTAATTAAGTAAATGAAGTGTAAGTCAATTAATATTTAATACTATTTTTTTAACCATTAGATCAATTACAAATTTACGATCTACAAATGGTGTAACTCTTGCCAATTTGAACCCATCTATATATATATATATATATATATATATATATATATATATATATATATATATATAAAAGAAGGGCTAAACTGTAAAAACCATATTTACTCTTTAATTTTTGTTAACATTTAATCATGCCCTCCTATTGACCCTTGTGGCCGTACATATGTCAATTTATGCTTGGTTGAACGTTGCTCCTTTTCTTGTACCATTTATACATTCCTCATATTTTATTATTTTTAAATAGTTATGAGAGACAAAAAAATAATAATAAAAAAAAAATTTTGATGGGCTTCGGCCGAACCACACAGCCCAACAGAGAGAATGTCGGCGCCACCAACATATATTAGCATTATTGTGTGCGGGTTTTATTGCACTTATTATATTTGAATAGACCTACTAGTTTTTTTTTTTTTTTTTGAGAATCAATACACCTACTTGTTTATTGTTCAGTATATAAACATTCGTCGTCTTTCATTGGAAAATAAGATGTAAATATAGTTTTTTGTGTTTTTTAATGTTTGATAGCATCAAAAAATGTGTCAAAATTATTTTGTCAAAAAAAAAATATATATAACTTATTTTTAAAGATTATTTTTCATTGAACTTTTTATAATAAAAAATATATTTTAGTCTTACAAAAAGCTAAATAAAGGAAGTTAAATATTAAGTCTAGTCAATAGTGGAAAGAGGTTAACAAAAGTTATGATTAATAAGAGCAACAAAGGTATTAGGTAGGACTTCATTTGGAGTTTAATATTGAGTCAAGCCAAGCCGAAAAAGTAAAAAGAACAATGTATGGAGAAAGAATGGAAGTATGGTAGGATTGGAGTACTACTTTCCTTCCATTTCAATTTAGTTTACTCTTACGTTTGAGTAATGTTTGCGTTTGGAATTTTTTTTTTTTTTTTTGGCGTAAATTCATTTTTGGTCCCTCTATGTTAGGTCATTTCTCGATTTGGCCCCTAAATTGATTTTGCTCCTAAGTCAGTCCCTGACTTTTTAAAATCATTTTTAACGTAGTCCCTACTGTCAACCCGATTACGGAAAAAGCTGAGGTGGCAAACGGAGTGTCCTACTTGCTAACATGGCACTGACATGGATATTAAAGTATTATTAAAAAAACTTATTTAGCATTTTTGAAATAACACATCAGATTTAAATTAATAAGAAATTAAAACAAAAATCCAGGTCAGAAATTTTAAAATAAATAAATAAATAAACATTAATTTAATTAAATTAAGAAAAAAAAAAGCTTTTTCAGCTTAAAAAATTGAGTTTCTATCCCAAAAAAAAAAATTAAATCTTTTTTTTTAAGAAGAATATATTTATGTTTTTTGTGTTCTTGCTCATAGTATGATTCATATTCTTAGCAAATTAATATTTATTTTCTTATCATTTTCTGCATCTTTCTGGTGCTTTCTTTATAACTAAATACATCAAAACAAAATAATTAATTGAATGTCTTTCTTGTCTTTTTTTTTTTTTTTTTTTTAATTCCTTTCATTATTTTTTCTAAACATGTTCTTGTTGTTTGTGTTCTTCCCCGTAATCAATCTCCAGAGCAAAGAACCAAACTCCAAACCCAAATCTCAACCAAACCCCAAACCCATATCTCCAGCAATCAAATCCATAAACCCAAGCAACCAGCAAAGCACCACCACCGAATCAAATCTTCCTAAATCTTCCAAAATTTCCCAGCAACCAGCAAAGCCTTAACATCAAATCCACAAAAATCCTAAGCTAAAAACTTCCAAATCAACCTTAGAGAGAGAAAAAAAGCTTTCGAAGCTATGAAAGATGAAGTACAACCCAAGAGTCACGAGCTCTTGCTGCAAGAACAGGAAGGCTCACTTCACTGCCCCATCAAACGTGAGGCGAGTCCTCTTGAGCACGCTTGTCTCCACCGAGCTCAGATCCAAATACAACGTTCGATCCATGCCGGTGCGTAAAGACGATGAGGTCCAGGTCGTGCGCGGCACCTTCAAGGGTCGCAAGGGCAAGGTTGTCCAGGTGTACTGTCGCAAGGGGGTCATCCACATGGAGCGGGTCACCCGAGAGAAAGTGAATGGCTCCACCGTCAACGTCAGTGTCAACCCTTCCAAGGTCGTCACCAAGCTCCGCCTCGACAAGGACCGCAAGTCGCTTCTCAACCGCAAGGCTAAGGGTCGTGATGCTGCTAATTTAATTGGTTGTCTAGGTTTGGAGCAGATGAAAAAGAAATCAGAGAGATAGAATGGGCAGAGAGATTTTGATTTGGGTTGGGGTTCGTGGGATTTTTTGTTATAGGAACTCAAATTTTTAAACTGAAAAAGATTTTTTTTTCTTAATTTAATTAAATTAATGTTTATTTATTTATTTTAAAATTTCTGACCTGAATTTTTGTTTTAATTTTTTATTAATTTAAATCTGACGTGGCATTTTCAAAAATGCTAAATAAGTTTTTTAATAATATTTTAAAATCCACGTCATTGCCATGTTAGTTAGTAGGACACACTGTTTGCCACCTCAGCTATTTTCGTAACTAGGTTGACAGTAGGAACTATTTTAAAAAGTCAAGGACTAACCTAGGAGCAAAATCAGTTTAGGAACCAAATCGAGAAATGGCCTAAAATGTAGGGACCAAAAATGCATTTACACCTTTTTTTCTGATAAGAAACTTGTAACTTTATTAAGACGAAGATAAATTCAGTAGATCATAAGCAATAATTGACTCAATCAGCGATGAATTTTCTTCTATTAATGTTACAAAATTATTACTATTGATTATATTTTTGTCATGTTTTGCCAATATATGTGCTAGCCTATTGCTTTGATGCCTAACATGAGACACTTGAGGTAATCAAAAATCATGAAACTTAAAATATACCCGGCCAAGATATTTGAGATAGTCATAGGCAGTGTACCTATCAGCAAAAGAGCATCAGATACAATCTTGGAGTTACATTCAAAGATCACTTCCCTTATACCCACATCCCATGAAAACAAAACCCCAATCTCCATAGCTTATGCTTCAAATTCCAAAGGTCCCAACGGGTAGTGAATTTGTTTGCATAAAGCTGCTATTACCTCTCCTTCATAGTCTTGGATCACAACACCCACCCCAGCTTGGCAAGATTAACTAAAAACTACCTCATCCACATTCACCTTGTAGCTAGGTGCAATTGGAGCTGCCCAAAATTCCTGCACGTCTTCCTTTGGTGAGTGGTTTACTATTTGAAATTCATCTAACAACACCCGAGCTTTCTACACTACCAGATTTGCAGATTGTCTTGGGCTCCCATGTCAAGCTGCATTCGATTATACGACATACTCAATGCAATCATAAATAGCATCTCTAAAAAATTCATTCCCCACATACTAGATAAAAATGGGATACCAAACCAGATCAACAAATTCATTGTACCTTACTCCTTGTACTTCGAAGCTAATGCCAAACTAGACCCATACTTCATGAGCTGCCTCACACTCTCAAAAAATATGCCCACTGGTTTCTTTACCCAACCCACATGCTTCACACATATCATCATCAATAACTTGCCTATGACACAAACTCACCTTCGTTGGAATAATATTTCGGCACACCTGCCAGGCAAAGGGCATAATTTTGTTTGGTACATTTAAACTCCAAAGTCTCCTCCAAAATGTTTTGTGATCCTCACCATTCAAAGTTCCCTCCATGCGTGTCACCATAGAATTAGGCACTGTAATCTTGTGCACTACGAACTGTAAAGTTTCTATTTGAGGTGAAAGCCCATACCAACTTGTCCCATGGCATGCGAACAGTCAAAGGGATGCTCAAGATGGACTGAACATCGGCCAGAAGAGAAACCTATCTCCCTAGTTCATCACGCCATCCACCAGTCATCGAGACAATGAGTTGGCTAACTGAGGCCTAATCTATTAAGGTATTCGGTCTAGTAAGCACGCTGAATGTGGCTGGCCCATTGAGCCATTTATCTGCCCAAATATCAATTGTAGCTCCATTACCCACTTGCCATTTACACCCTTTCCAAACAATATTATGTTCCGCCAAAATGCTCCTCCATGCATAGGATGGATGAGACCTCAATTCTGCCCCAAGAAAATCACTATCTAGAAAGTATTTAGCCTTTAAAACTCTATAAACCAAAGATGATGTATTGGTTTGAAGACTCCATCCTTGTTTGGCTAAAAGTGCAAGATTAAAAGATTTAAGGTCATGGAAGCCTAAGTCGCCCTCCTCCTTTGGGGTACAAACTGTTAGAGTCATATTATCTATGTAATTGGCTGATCCTTTGACAAAACGCACTTTACTTGTAATTAGGTAGATTTAAGTTAGGCTTAATATAACAAGAAGTATGTAGTTCAAACATATCAAGTGGTATCTTTTAAAGATATGAATCTTGATCCAAGAAACAAGTGAAGAAAAGTTGTTTCATTAAGTCTCGACAGAAGCTCGACAAATGCTTCTATCAAAGTTTAATGGAGAAGCTCGACACAAGCTCGACACAAGCTTGATCTATCGAGATCTACAATTTGATAATTTCCAAATCTGAAATTCGGCCCATGATGACTTGGATGATTAGAGTTTCTTTTCTCACAACCTTAGTCATATGTAAGGCTTATTTTAAAAGTCATCAAGTACAGAAACAAAGACCTATAACTCATATACTTTGTGTGAAGCTACTGCGTTTGTACGCCTTATGACTTTGTAACTAAATGTTTCCTGATCTTCATTGTTTACAAAGTGAAGAACTTTGCAACCAACAACAATCAATCAAGTTGCTAGAATTACTCACGTATTAGGATCCGTGCAAAAAAGTTAGTCATAGATTGAAGATTTTTTCAACAAAGGAAAGAATGCCGATGCAATATCAAGTCCAATTGGTATTTTGGGATAGGCTAGAGTAGTGCTAGATTTATCATACTTGTAACCACTTGATTATTGATTAGTGGATTCTTGGAAGTGTTGACCTTAAATTCATCCCATGGGGTTTTTGCCTTGCAAGGGGTTTTCCCCATTTCTCAACAAATTACCATGTTAATTCATTTTCCGCTACATGTAGTTTAGTTGGTGATTTTTTTATGCCTCCACGATTTTTATGTAATTTGACCTAATTAATCAACTCAGGTAATTGAATTAATTAACTTAGACCAATCTATTTTAACCCAATACAAACTTTATCCCAACTAAGCCAAGCCATCTTAGTTTTTTCATTTGTTTGTCCCCACCAAAATTTTCGAACCATGCCAGTCATCTCATTGCATAGAATATTTGGAAGTTTAAAAACACTCATAGTGTATGTAGGAATTACTTGAGCCACCGCTTTAATAAGAATCTCCTTTCCCGCCTGTGACAACATTTTTTCCTTCCACCTTGATAGCTTATTATCCTACCTCTCTTTTAATTGCCAAAAGGTATTACTCATGTATTTACCTACTAAGGATGGTAAACCTAAGTAAGTCTCATGTTGATGGATCACCTATGCCCCAAACTTGTGTTTGCTGTCATCCTGAATATCTTGTGGTGTATTACTACTGAAGAATAAGGTTGTCTTCTCTTGGTTCAATTGTTGGCCTAATGCATTCTCATATGCCTCCAAAGTTTTCTCAAGACTAAAGTAGTCCTCCCTTGTGGCTTGGCAAAAAAATAAGGCTATCATCAGCAAAGAACAAGTGTGAAATTTCCAGTCCCCTTGAACAAAATGCTACTCCTTTCATTTGGCCATCCCCCACAAATTTCTTTAACATTGCAGAAAGACCCTCTGCACAGATCAAAAATAGATACGTCAATAGAGGGTACCCTTGGCGCAAACCTGGAGTAAGAGTAATGTGCCCTCTTGGCCTCCTATTAATTTTGATCGAATATGAGACAAACCACACACACCTCGCCAAAATATCAACCCATTTGACATGAAAACCCATCTTGAGCATAATTTTCTCCAAACAACCCCATTCCACCTGATCATAGGCTTTACTCATATCAAGTTTGACAGTCATCTCACCCACCTTCCCCGTTTGCTTTTGATTAATATGATGTATTGTTTGAAAAGCAACCAACACATTATCAGTAATAAGACGCTCAGACATGAATGCACTCTAATTCTCACTAATGATTTTTGGAAACAAACTCTTCAATCTATTAGATTTTCTCTGAGTTTGGGCTATTAATATATATACTAGTATGTACCCCGTGCTTAGGCACAAGAATAATGAATTATAGTAGTGCTATTGATGTTAACTTGGGTTATAAAACATATAGGATATTAGTTCGACCAAGACATTTGAAAGTACTAAAATAGTTTTTTCTTGCAATTTTTATGATATTGGTTATGCCACATTTCTCATTACACGGCTATTATGTATATAATTTTGAAAATCACTATCGGATACTAAATATATAATTAATAATATCAATTTACAATCGCTGTTCGTAAAATTCTATTAAATACAACACAAAATAAAACAATAAATTGGTCCGATAGTATCTCCTAAATTGAATGGAGATAGGTGCATGGGATCGTTCAACTCAATTACAATTTGTTACGTTCAAGATCTTAGCATACAAAATATCTAAGTAAAAACAATACAACAAATATGCTCATTAGTTCAGAGAAAAAATAACAGCAAAAATCTAAACAATTTAATTTGTATGAAAAGCTAACAAAAGCAAAATTCAATTTTGAATCTAATTAAATTTTCTCTAAGCATTAGTGTTATATATATGATTAGGTTTTTTATGGTTTATATAAATTAAACTCTTTGTTTTATACATTGAATTAACTCATTTGACACAAAAGTTAAAAAACTTACACTATGAGACATGTGATGCAAAATTAAACTCTAATTGAATTTCAATTTTTACACTGAATTAACTAACTTGGCACAAAATTTTAAAAATTTAGATTAGATAAAATACATGACACAAAATTAGATTCTAATTGAATTCCAATTTAAAATCTAATTGGATTTTCTTTTAGTTTTGCCTATTAAACTATATGTGTCTATCTATCTATATATATGTGTGTGTGTGTGTGTGTGTGTGTGTGTGTGTCATGTTGGACATTTTAAAATATCAAAATGTGTCAATGAATTGAGCTACAAGGCTTTAGTGTTTAATACTCTATGTCTTTTATATGATTGATTTAAAGTAAAAATTAATTGAAATCAATGTCTTTCTATCCAAATAGACCCAAGGAAGAGCTGATGGATGAAATATTTGACTCAATCGATACGGCTATTGTTAAAGCAGTCCCTTTAAGCTCACTGGATGAACCAGATAAATTGGTATGTAGACTGGTTCTCCCAAGGGCAATATCAGTAATGCATGTTGTATAGGCGCGCTCGATGGCTGGAAATGTTGGAGCAAGGCATGCAATTTCATCTGTAGATTGAAGAATTCTTGTCTTGGTTATATCATGAATACAAATTTACAATAACCTTTCAGCGATTCTTGTGTTGAGACAAATATGGTCTTAAAGAGAACATGAATTGGTAACTCTAAGCCATTAAAATTCTAGTGCTTGTTCTTTTAACTTGGGTTAATTATGTTTTAACCACTATGGATTTGGCAATTTTAACATTGTCTACTTATGGATTGAAAAGTGTAACTTTACTCATTCAAGCTTGACTTTGTTATTCAACTTATCCACCTCATCACTTTTAAAGTGTTCCTAAAAAAAAAACGCTTGAGTTTGTTATAAAAAATAAATAAAATAAATAAAAAAGAAGAAGAAGAAAGGGAGAAATGGACTTAGATATTGGGCCCATGAACTCTCTTTGAAACTCTTTTATCTGATTGTACATGAAACTCTAGCCCATTTGATTAAATAATAGTAGTAGTTATTAGAAATTCCAACAACTTAGAATCATGGGCCTCATTAAACATAGCAAACTGAACCAATATTTTGTTAATTGGAGGCCATTACACTTGGGACTTGGGAAGCCCAATAAGCCTATAAATAGAATAGACCCTATTGACACCAAAACCACACTTTAACATAACAAGCTATTCTTCTCAAATGAAAAAAAAAAAAAAAAAAAATTTGATATGATCTTAGCCCAGCACAAATTAAGAATGAAGTCAGTGGGTATGAATATCTAATATGACCTTAGCCCAGCCCAAATGTGTTTGGAATGATGTGGGAATTGGGCGGGTTGGCGAGAGATTTCACAAGCTATTCTTCCATTATTTTTTAATGTTGTTGTGGTTCTCCATTGCACAAAAGGTGTTTGATGATTGGTCTGTGGGAGAAATTACTCTCAATTAGTGACAAAATTGGTTTTTGGGAGGATGGGGATGATGATGATGATGATGATGGGTGGGTGGGATTTGAAGGTTTTGAGGGATGTGGGGAAATGTGGGGTGAGGATTCTTTCATTGATTTATTTTATATATATATATATTCTGTTGTTGTGTAGAGTCTGAATAATTTTATAATTAATTTCTCAGAGTCTAACTAGTTTAATTATGATTGTTCTGTTGGTTAATTTTGTGTGTTTGATTTTGATTTTTTTTAATCAAAATCTTGTTTCGTAGTTTGGTTTGTCTCACAAGCTAGTGAGGGTGGTTGGCACTGTTCGGATTCCCCTGGCTATGTTCCGTAGCAAGTATCTTATTAGCTCTGGGAATTGCCTCTGCTTCTTGTCGTGCTAGTACATCTGTTGTTTCAGAGTTCATAGGATATTGATGTTGTAGCCAATGCACTGTATTTGGCAATCACAATTCCTGATTTAAAGAAGCAGTTGCGGCATGAGAAACACTTTCGCTATATTAGCACTCATGGTGTGGCTTATTGGTCCCGCACTTTTGTGCAGGATTTGGATCGAGCATGCAAAGATCACTGCTGGGACCTTGGATTTGGTCTGAGTTTTAGAGTTTTATCTTGATCACATTATCTCCACATATAGGAGGACGAATAGAAGAGCAATATTTTTGGATTATGATGGAACAATAGTGCCCCAACCTTCAATTGTTAAAACGCCATCCCGTCTGGAAATTCAAGTTTCTTTCCAAGACACCGCTTGAAATACACGCACTGTTGTAGGGTTGAGAAGAGAAGGTGTGGATAGGGCTGTGTTGAAATAGGATGCTTTCTTGGATTGTCTTTTCCTTTCCCAGTGATAGAGTGGACATACTTTAGCAATCCGATTGATATTTGGTTTTGATGTTACCTCATTTGTTGCAAGTGGGGGCTGGATGATGCACATCTTTTGCTCCTTTAGGGAGGAAGATGAGCATTAGGGACTATGGTGATCTTTTATAATGGGAACCAACTCTAACGAATTCAATTTTGACGTTTTCGTCCGTTGGGATGATGAGAGTTTGACAAAACATAGGACCCAGCATTCTTCATTGGTAAATTAATTAATTCTATTCTCTGTTGCTCTCTGATTATTGTTGGCTTTATGGAATTTAATGTAATCTTTGGTTGCTCTTGATTTGACCTTTATGGAACATCCAAAAGGCCTAATTATTCATTCTCTTTCTTTTGAGAAGTGGGCTAGCCATCATTTTGGGTGGGTTGCCCTTTAATCCAAGAGCAAGTCGCATGTTGAATATTGGCTCTACGGTGGGAGAAATCAAACATACTAACCACATGCTACCTAACTAATCATAACATACATTTGACCACTTTAATGTCCCAACTTGGTTACAAGCTTACGTGGTGAGAAATTGGTTACAAGCTTACGTTATTAAGCTCAACCATTACACTCAAGAGTGGTTATTAGACTTAAAGGCATTCTAGTTGAATAAGATTTTAATGAGATTGACATTGTGTGCATTAGTATATATTCTTTTATTTGGAAAAAAGAAAAGAAAATATTTGCATTTGTTTAATTTAGGGTGTAAATATGGACTAAGCGAGCTTGTCAATGGCTTAGCATCTTGGATAATGTGACCATATTGCGGAACGGAATGGTCTCTTTGTAAAACATTACAGTAGATTATGATAAGAATTTTAGAGGATTTTGAAGCAAAATTTACTTCTTATGCTTCTATTCTTCTAGCATTGACACATGATGTCATTTTTAATGGAGGTATATAAGGATAAAACCTCCCCCAACTATTGAATTGTAAAACATGATACTGATTGATTAGACTAATCAATCCATATCATGTCAATCCATAATTTAAACTATGATGGAGACATGCTGTTTATCGTACTCCAAATTGCATTTTCAAGTCCCAAGTAATAATTCAACGAACAAGGATTGAATATGAACAAAAATGAAAAGAAGAGAAGGGGAAAAAATTGTGACCATTTATGCTTAAGAGCAGAGTGATTGTATTAGTGTTGCATTACCTACATATATAAGTCAATAACTTTGGTTGTCACACTTTTGATGGTGTTGAATAGAGTTTCTTTCTTGCGGGTGACACAATCTGATTGGATTCTAATCTTTGGTTTTTTGTGGTTTCTATGTCTAGTTTTCTTATTCCTTTTTCGTTTGCATTTTCTAAACTGTAATTATAGATCTTTGTCAATATATGTGGTGAAACTTGTTAAGGAGACTACAAGCTTTAGGCAATTATGAGTTTGTGAGAAAGAGACTACAATCTTTAATAGCCTAAAAGATCTTCATCCAAGCCTCATATAAATTATCAATCACAGTAATTAATTCTACTTCTAAAGCTCTTAGTTTCTCTCTTTCTCCCACTTTATCACTCTTTGTTTTCATCTTCTTCTTCGATTAATTTCTTTGTTCTACTCAGAAGCTTTACTTCAACTGATATTCTATCATTGTGTAAATCTTGTAATGCTCTTCGATTTCTTAAAAACTAGCCTATCACCCACGCAATATTTGGATAACTATTGGTAAGGTTGTTTCAGCACAACAAAGAGAATTCACATAATAGCAGTTTCATACATTTTTAGTGGATAAATGAGACTACAATGAGGATGAAAACAGGGAAAGAAAACTTATTTGGTCCATTATTGATAAGCATAGATATAAAGTTTGCTACAATGAGAGTTCCCAGATATTGAGAAAGCAACCATAGCTAATTATACAAACGGATTGCTAACTTACGAAGAGTAATGACCACAAAAAAATAACAAGAATACATGCAATCCTCAACCAAATTGAAACATCGCAATCGCCAATGAGGGTTGATATAAAGAACAGTAATTACTCCTAGGCAAAACATGATGTAAGTTACCGAAAAGCTAGTGAAGAAAACTGTTTGATCTACTTTGTACCATTTCCCGTCATTTACATCTGAGGATTTTGTTAGTGTTGGAGGTGAATCATCTTTAATGGTGCAGTTTTTCTCCAATGGCAATCCACAAAGAAATTGATTTCCTTCATAGCTGCTTGCATTAAAAGTTCCAAATTGTGCTTTCATATCTAGTGTCCTACCTGATAAGTTGTTATGAGCAACACTGAACACCTCCAAAAAATGAAGAGCAATAAGTTTGGGAGGAATTTCTCCACTCAAATTGTTGTGAGAAAGATCCAAGCTCTCTAATTCTGTCAGATTTGACAATGTCTCTGGAATGGGACCTGTTAACTGATTGTGAGATAAATTCAATGAAACAATTCCAGATAGTTGTCCAAGTCCGATTGGGATTCCACCTGTTAGGTTGTTGCAAGAGAAATCCAAACCAGACATGAATTCAAGAATCTCTCCCTTGTAAGAGCTACGCCTGTATTTTGTAATGAAATTAAATTCATCTTGTGGGTAATAATCATAAAAAAGTCCAGCTTTGTTACGGAGAGGATTATCAAATCCCAAAATAGGCACATTAATATCTTTTTGGAAAATTCTATATTCGTAAGGCATAGTTAAAGTCTCAACTATATAATATACAAGAAAAGCCAAAGCGCCAGAGGAAACTCGCCCAAAGCAGTGAGGTATTGTCCCCGAAAGGAAGTTGTTGGACAGATCCAACAAGTTTATATAGATCAATTGACAAAACTGAGTTGGAATTGTGCCTCTTAAACGATTTCCTCTGAGCAATAAAACCGTTAAATCCCGAAGTTTACCAATTGCACTGGGAATTCTGCCTGACAACCTGTTGTCACTGATATCTAATGTTGAAAGGTGCGAAATATTGAGAAAAGCTTTTGGTATTGACCCTAAAAAGTAGTTCTGGCCCAAATGCAGAGCTTCTAACCATTCACTTGACCACGAAGGTAAAAAACCTGAAAGTGAATTTTGAGAAAGGTCTAAATGCCGAATTTGAATTGTTTCACAACGAATCTGACCTTTGAAAAAATTATTCCGCATAAAGAGTTCAACAAGATTTGTCTTGTTGCAAATCCAAATGGGAATCTTATCTGACAGCTTGTTATTGCTGACGTCAAAATGAGACATGAGAGAACATTTGGGTGACAGATTTCCAGAGAACTGATTGTCATTTATCTTCAAAACCTTTAACTTAGTAAAGTTAAAAGTGCTTGACAATAGATGGCCACTGAATTTATTATTGGATAAGTCCAAAATCTGCAGTAAGAAGCAACCTGCAAGCGATTCCGTTGGTACTTCTCCTGAAAAGTTGTTAAAAGACAGGTTCAGTATGCCCAAGAGACTCATGTTACCAATTGAGAATGGAAGATAACCTTCAAAATCATTTTTGAATAAATGAAGAATCCTAATCTTTGGTAGGATATTCCCTATATTTCCTTGAAGATGACCACTGAGCTGATTGTTTGACACATCCATTGCATAGGTCGAGTTAAGAGGGAGCGACAGATGAAGCTGACCCATGAACAAGTTATTATTAAGAGAGAGAACTCCTAGCCTTGTATTGTTTACAAGTAACCAACCAGGGAAAGGTCCTTTCAAGTTATTGTAAGAGAGATCAAGTACTCTCAAGCTGTATTGGTGAAACAGAAATGTTGGCACTTGATTGGAGAGCTTGTTCAGATTACAGTTAGAAAGCACAAGGAACTCTAATTGAAACAAAGGTACCCAGCCTGAATTTTCTGTTTCTACGTCAAGCTTCTTGCTATCACATTCAAGCCGAAAGAATTCAAGCCTTGAGATATTAGCAAGTGAGTCGAATGAGAAACGATCAAAATGGTTAGAACTGAGATCAATATACTTGAGGGATGTCAGTCCAGCCATCAAAGATGAAATGTTTCCTGTGAACTCATTACCAGAGAGATCTAACAATTGAAGAGATGTTAAATTGTATAGGCTAGAAGGAAGTATCCCTCCAAAATGATTCCCACTAAGATCTAATTCTTCAAGTTTCTTCGATCCACATAAATCTGTAAAATAATAATAATAATAATAAGAACTAAAAAAAAAATAATTAAAATTTTGCCGTCTTCAACATTATTAAATTATATTTATAAGAATACAACGGGTCCCATCTTGTTATATATTGGTCTTTTAAATTTGTTTTCATTTGAAAAAAAAAATTACATCAAATCAAGAAAATACATACATTGAGTTGGTAAAGAGCCATAATGCCATTTCCCACCAAAAGTAAAGATCTGATTTTGAGAGAAGACAGTGGTTTTTCTTTTGAAATAATTTTTATTAGTTTTTCAAGTGTCACCAACATGTATGTTGTGTTCTGTGTTTTAATATATATGAAATAACTACAACAGAGTACTCTCATATTTGTATCTTTATTCTTATTTTTATGATGATTTGTGACTAATTTTGAATTATCTATGTTTTATTAGTAACTGAGAATTTACATGCCAATGGACTTTATTTAAGGCATAAGGATAGACTCTTAACTCAAGTGGGCTGAACCCAACTCAAACTCAAAGACTACAAGATGTGGAGAATTTTAATCAGTTAAGAAAAGAAGCCAATTGGAGAAAAAAAAAATGTCAAAATTCAAATTCAGGATTTTTCTGCATAGGTCTTAGTATTTTGAGTATAACTCTCAGTTCAGATATCGGATTGCAATGATTCAAGTTGGATAGGAAATTTAACTCAAAGGGCTACACCTTTGTCATTTATGGAAAGCCCTGATTCTCATTTCAACTAAGCCAAAATCACCTTGCAACTTGGGCCTGAAAATTTGACGAATTTCCCAATCCGAATTTCCTTTTTTTTGGGGGGGGGGAGTGGGGTGGGGAAGGGGTGGTTTACTCCTTGTGCAAATAGTATTAGAAGTGTGTTCTCTTATATAAAGGCTTTATGTCAGTTTGTGGGTAAGAAGAAAAGAAGAAAAGGATAGAGAGGCAGAGAAGCTGCCAATGGTGGCTGCCACTATGGCTTTCTTCCATGCTAGCACAACGACTATTTCTTTCTCTATTTAATTATATTAATTGAGTTTAATGTTTAGTATTTTTTTTTTCCAATTACCATGAGTAGCAAAATTTTTAATTAAGGTTGAGGATTAAACTTTCTTAAGGATTTTGGTATTTATTTTTGAGATTTGATTTTTCCCATAATGATTGTTTTTTAATGATTAAACTATTTTTACTTCGTATTAATTGACTAAGATAGGATTCTCAATATGAGTTCAATAATGTTTTTCTCATGATTTAGGATTTATCTTAATTTATTGAATGCTTGGTTTATTATTTCTTGATTCTAAAATTGCTATCTCTTGTGATTTGTTTGTCAATAGATACAATTGAAGATTTAATTTTATATTTAGGAAGCGAAGATGAGCATGCTTTAGATTTTAAAATAGACATTTCAATAAGAATATCTTCCATGAAAACAAGATCAATTTTTAGATTATCATGCAGTGGTTTGGGAGACCAAACAGCTTTGAATAACGTTTTAGTAGTCCCACTCTCCTATCAACAACTCGTTTCTTAGATATATATATTTTCGATTATATTCTTTTTAATTATTGATTATCTTAATATATATTTCTAAACTATGAATTGTGTGTGTATATATATATATATATATATATATATATATATATATATATATTAAATAATGTATTCAAAGTGTGGATTTTTCCACCCAAAAAAAAAAATCATCAAACACAAAATTATTAAGTAGTGTAATTTGAACATGACCACTATATAGACATGCACCCAAAGCTAATTCAACCATAGAATTTAGGAGAGAGAGAGGAGAAGAAGAAGAAGTAAAGAGAATAAGGAAAAATCCATTACATTTTGGCAAGGAACCATTGAAATAATTGCCAGCTAAATTGAGGACCTCCAAGCTTCTTAGACTAGCAAGATCTGCAGCAATATGAATATAACACATTTAGAATAAATAGAGCATTATTTATTGCAACGTTAAATAATATATATATATATATATATATATATATATATATATATATATATATATATATATATATATATATATATATATATCGAAAAGCAAGGCAGCAGTTAACTTCATCCCAAATAACAAAGTCCTAACGTGTTTATTTTTGGAAGACCAGACAACTTTTGAGTAAAGTTTTAATAGTCCCACTCTCCATCAACCACTCTTTATATAGTCCCACTCTTTACTCAAAAGTTGTCTGGTCTTCCAAAAATAAACACGTAAGGACTTTGTTATTTGGGATGAAGTTAATTGCTGCCTTGCTTTTCAATATATATATATATATTATAATTAAAAAAAAATTACAATTACACACATAAATGTATTCAGATTATACTCTCTCTCTCTCTCTCTCTCTTTTATTTATTTATTTATTTTAATTTCTTTTGAATATACACATGAGTTTACTCTTTATTTTTTTGTGTATTGAGTTTTTTATGATTTATTTATATTAGACCTTTCGTTTTTTTGCACCTCGGTTACTCACTAAAACAAAAATTAAAAAAAACTTAAATAGGATATGTGGCGCAAAATTAAACAACAATTAAAATCCAATTTAAAACCTAATTGAATTCTCTCTCTCTCTCTCTCTCTCTCTCTCTCTCTCTCTCTCTCTCTCTATATATATATATATATATATATATATATATATATATATTTGCAATAAAATAGTGTATGATAAAAAAATATTTGTACATTTCAACTAACGTGAATGTCATAAGGCTCATTCATTTTCAATGTGCATCAAATAATTGTTAGTCACATAGGGGACTTTCATTGTTGAATAGCTAGCCAGAACTAGTCTAATGTGCAATACATTTTGAAACATTTTATAAGAAATTATATGATATCTCACATATAACACTTATTATGTGTCATAATATATATGAAATCAGTTTCAATTATACTACTTGTTATTAAAAAGAACGAGTAATCAAGAGTATGAACCAATTACTTAATTGAAAAATATTTAATTATTTTCATTCATTTAAATGTATAACTATCTTTTAGGTTCTTGATTGTGGGTAATTTTCTCAACAAAAAAAAAAAAAGATTGTTAAATTAGATATTATATCTTTGCTGTAATTTGTTACAATTGCTATCAAAGCAAATCATTGAGCAATAATGTCATTTTCCAAATCAATTGTTTCTTATATACTTTAAAAAATAATAATCATAAGAACCCATTTTACATAAATAATTATTGGATGGCCTATAAATATCTGAAACATGAAAATAAATAGGTTTACCCTATAATCTCTATTTAATTACATGACAAATTTAGAACACTATAGTGTACATAATTATTATATGTTATTTGTGGGGAGTAAAGGGGCCCAAGTCGGCATATGGGCCTTTGGGCTATAACATGGAGGGCCGACCTGCTCCAGGATTAAACTCTATGAGTTGGCCCATACGCCGAGGGTCCGAGGATACAGCCGAGGGAGAGTTTCACCTCGGACAGATCCTAGAGAATTCAAGACTTCATTATAAAGGTTAAGGCACAACTCTGGAAAGACTAGTGGTTAAAAGGGGACATCCTGAATCTTCTAGATGCACTAGTATTAAAGAAAATATCAAGGGTAAAGGCTGCCACCTCCGCATTAAAGGCTCTGCACCTACCTCCCTGGCCGCATTAATGGGGAGGTGACCCCTGAACAGTGAGGTGGAAACTTCTAGTCACTATTCAAAAAGTATCAAGGAAGGAAGTATAAAAGGGGGGTAAAGGCCAAAGAATTGGGGGGCGGTAGCTAAGAAAGAAATTGAGAAATTGTAATCTTTAAGGAAGAAAGAGAAATAATAAAGAAGTAGTCCTCGGCTCGAGTCCGAGGAGATTCATTGCAATTAGTGTTCGTTATTTACCTGTTTTTTGTTTATAAAAGCCTGTTATCGAACTCCCAGTACTTCTAACCTAGGTTTCAAGCCCACACTCTATAAATTTTATTGTTTAAGGCTCATTGGGCCTGAGCCCGTGATTGTCTTTGGGTCCAGGTGCAATTGTGCACTTACATTATTAAAAGAATTTAGGAAATATAAATTTTTAAGATTAAAATAATTATAAATATAAATATATTACTTTAGTGAATTCAATCATAATTAGTTATTTTTATTTATTTAAGCATACCATTTATTTATTAAATGTGCTATTTTAATTTAATTTAATAATTATTATTATTATTTAAAGTTTATTAAAATAATCATATAAATAATTTATATGTATATAAATTAGTGCACCATGTAAAACACATGAAAATCAATGCATTTATCTCCATTAAAACATTTCTCTCAAAAAACAATTTCCATTAAAACATGACAATTAATTAATATATTGAGTCATTGACATAAATGCTAAATTTTGATTTTGTTGATGCGGAAGGATGAACTAGTATTAACTAATAATGCTTGTTAAATCGAAATCAAGGTTTCTCTATATCTCTACCTTGAACCGTTTCAGAGCCATTGAGCTGGTTGTTTCTTAAATCCAAAATTTCCAAGTCTTCAAAAACCGAAAGTTCTACACAAAAAAAAAAGTACTTTGATTGAATATATTACGTAATTTATAAATAATATATTATGGGGAATGCATACCTTTGGTAGGCAGGGATCCTTCCAATTCATTGTAAGAAAGATTCAGACTTTTAAGTGACGTAAGTAACCTCAATGAGTGTATGATACTCCGATTGAAAATGTTACAATCAAGATCTAAACTCTCCAGCTTGTTCAATCTCAATAAACTTTCAGAACCTGTATATGATAAGATTGTAAGAAACAAAAATAATTATATTTTGTATTCAAAATTACACAAATTTATTCTTGATAGCAATAGAGAACATGGACCACCACCACCTTAAAATATAGCAAGTACAATTGTTATGTCAAAGCACCCCTCATGAATTAATGGAACTAAAAAATCGTTGGATGAATTATAAAATGAATTAGTAAGATATATGTCTATGTGATCCATCAGTTAATTAATAAAATAGTACATTTTTTTTCTTAAAAACAAAAAGATAGACCTAAAATTGTTCACAGAAATATCGCTAGTAAAATAGTTGTAATGTCATAGAACCCCTTTCCATGGTTGTGCATTTAACAAAACCATGCAAGGGGTTGAGAGTTGAGATCTTTTATAGTATGAAAATTTAGGTACAAAACCACGATGTTTTGTGCCACATCTTTAATGCGCTAGATTGTGAAAGGGGGAGAAAACATAGTAGGTTCATATGAAAGTAATAGACAATAAATTATAGTTTGGTTCATAAGATAGTTGGGGGAAATTGTGTAGTAAATATTATGAGTCTGTGGCCCTAGAACTACCCGTCCCTACATCACTCATGAGTAAAATAATGCACAATCATTTAATAAAATTATTTTCTTAAAATTTGGGCATATTTATTGTAATGGTGAAAAATACAACTTATCAACTTAATGAAGGTTGTTACTGTTTGCTATCACAATAAACTTGTTTAGAGATGGGATATCAAATCTATTTATGATATCCAGTATTCAAGGATGAGAAGGCTATGACATAGACATGGAAGGAAAAACCAAACTCCTATTAATCCACAGTTCAAGAATTGGTTCAAAATGAAAATACAAGTGTTGGTCCCTGGGTCTAGTGTGAGGATGAAATTACAAATGGATTGGACCTTTTTTCTCTATTCTACGTCTTTCTCTTGCCTTTATATCTAGCTACAATTCATCTAAGTCTTACACCTAGAGGGCTGAGATTGCAGTCCCTGAGTTCCTGTCCCATCCAAAGCATGCTAACTTGATTTGCCATGTTATCTTAGCTGTGTCATCACTGTTCACGGTCATTTCCTCATTAATGCAGCCAGAGGAGTGGTTATCATGCATTTAATGCGGAGGGGACGACTTCTACACTTCTCTTCCTTCCTTCTCCTCGTGTTCCATGCTTGGTCTACTGCCTCTCCCTTTTGGAGTTTTAACTCCATATACCTCGCTCAGTTGGTGCTTGTCCCTAAGGTCCGAGGTGTGCCCTCAGAATTAGTCTTAACCGATTAATTAAATTGGGATAGGGGTCCTCATCCCCACCGATTAATAAAATTGGGTTAGGGGTCCTCGTCCCCACATTTATAATATGGTGGAAGCCTATTTTTTATGAAGGGCTAAAAACCTTTTGTAATGTGGGAACTAAGCCTAAGCCATGAGCCAATCCTATGATAGTATAACACTAGTTTGGATGATGATATAATGACTTAAGTAGATAATATTCTAAATCATCGATTGGAATGAGAAGTTATTGTATCAAAAGAGGTGAAATTTTTTTTTTTTTAATACAAGATGGGAATTCTACTATAACTTAATCTAATTGTATATGTGTGTGAAGCTCCCTCCAAAAGACTTGAACCCCGGCTCTTATCCTTCACATCCCACAAGCACTTATACTTGTGGAGTAACCATCGCACCAAAGATGTGCGGTAATTACAAGAGGAGGTGAATTTAAAATTAGCATAATTTTGACCACTAAATCCTAGGCACCTATGGTTTGTTATTATTATTGTTGTTGTTGTTATCTGTATATATTAAAAGGATTCAAAAAGTTAGTTATGGCTTTTTTTTCCTATTAAAAATACCCCTAATTTAATTAACCAACAAATTAAAAAATAGAGTTAAAATAGTAAATTGGCAAAAGAAAGTTAGTTATTACTTTTTTTATTGTAAAAAATACCCCTACCTAAAACTTTAAAATGGAGTTAAAATAGTAAATTGACAAAAATAATAAATTCCTACTTCTACGTTAAAATGTATTCCTGCTTCTAATAAACTCCTACTTTTACGTTAATTTGAATTCCTACACCTACTCACTAACTCCCTATAAAATAGGATCACTCTTTTGTTAGTTTTAAAACTCCTCCAATCTACAAAACTCACCCCGCCTATTCATCACACCCTAAGATTTTTTTTTTTTTTTTTTTTTTTTTTTTGTGATTGGAAAAAGTGAAATACTAAATTATAATAAACGCAAAATTATTAATCTTTACCCAAAAAATAGAAGAGCCTCACGCGCATGCTCATAGGCTAGTTTTTATTTTTTATTTTTATTTTTTTTATTTATAAAAGATAGAATTTCTACTCTAACCTAATATAATTGTATATGTGTGTGAAACTTCCTCTTGAAGACTTGAACTCCAGCCCTTACTCCCCACACCCCACAAACACTTATACTTGTGGAGTGTTAATTTCTTTAACACCATTATCTATGAGTAGTTAATTAGAAGGGGTCAATTTTGTACTAGAGCCTGTTTTAAATTTTTAACAAACAAACGATATATTTTGATACTAATCAATACTAATATATCCTTTCGAAATTACAATTATATTTTAATAAATTACGAAAACAAATATTAATGTATAATTTTTACTTATATCTCTTCTACCATACCAATATATATTTTAGCTAAAAAATATACTAACTAATACCCGTACAAAGGAAAATTTGAAATGACTTTTAGCATTCAGAAAAAAAAAATAATAATAATAATCCATTAATCTTTAATTATAAGGGTTTTTTTTTTTAATTTCATTTCTCTCTTACCTCCACACGTTATAAGTAAATAACAAGATAAAGAGGCCGTATTAACAGAGGCCAACGAACTGAAGAAAAAGAAGAAGAGGAGAGACCACTGTAAGAGTGGAGGTGAATCCTGAAATTTGGGAGAAAAATTACAGTTTTCTGAGTGTTTTATTTTTTTTCTTCGGTATCGATCTATTTCTTGGCCGAAACTGATATTAACATAGGATAAATTACAGTCATTACAGATAATTAGAAACAGAGAGATGATATATATTAACATACCTTTATGCTCAATCCAACCACCAATTGCATTAAAAGATAAATCAAGACTTCTTAACTCCTTGAAACTCTCAAATAAAGAAACGTTTAGAAACCAGACCATATCTTTGAAATCGGAAGAGTAAGACGCATAAAAGATAAAATCAGTATCAAATTCCTCTCGGATAAAACATCGACGTGTTATCTTGTATTTGCATTTCTCTTCCCTACTCTTTTAGCTTTCATTTTACTACTATGATTTGTTGAATATAGCTTAAAGTAGTTTTATTGTTTGTTCGCTAGCTCGCATTTACTCTATTCCACACTTAGTATAAGTTAGAATAAAATCAACCAAGCCATAATATTTTATTTTGGGGTCTAAACAAGTTCTTGTGTTTTAACACAAATCCGAGCTTTCAATTGGTATCAGAGCGGGTGCACTTGCTGTGGTTTCATTACCTAAGTGCAATCCTAGACCCCTTTTGTGATGGATCGATCAAAATCATTTAATTCTCCACCATTCTTTGACGGGAGCAACTATGCATTTTGGAAAGTTTGTATAAGGGCATTCCTTTGTGCTATAGATGAGTCCATATGGGATTCCATTGAGAATAGGTATGTTAGACCCACGACAGCCAAGTCTGAATGGGACAATAGTAAAGCAATTAATGCTATATTTTGTGATGAATTTCATAGGATATTGCATGTGAAGACCGCCAAGGAAACTTGGACGATTCTCGAGACTACCTATGAAGGTACCAAGAAAGTCAAGAACACAAAGCTCCAAATGCTTGCCACCCGATTTGAAGAGCTCAAGATGAGTGACAATGAGTCATTTGATTCATTCTATGGGAAGCTCAATGAAATCATGATTGCCAAGCTCAATCTCGGAGAAAAGATTAAGGATGCTAAGGTGGTGAGAAAGATTTTGAGGTCTTTACCGGAGAGCTACCGTGCAAATGTCACAACTATAAAAGAGAGCAAAGATTTGGATGAGATCAAGATTCAATAACTCATTGGATCTCTCCGAACATATGAGCTGGGACTACCTTCCCACAAGCCAAGCAAATCTCTAGCTTTCAAAACCATCAACGAGAGAATGGATGACTCCTCCGAAGAAGATGATGTGGAGAAGGAAGTAGCATTCCTTGCAAAGAACTTCCGAAAATTTCTTAAGATGAAAAACAATGGGAAGTCTTTCAACAAAGGACAGTTTTCATCCTCCAAAGGTTGTAGGAAGGAGTTCAAGAAGAAAGATGGGAAGGACTCTCAACCCCCTCAAGGAATAGTGTGCTACAAATGCAACAGCCATGGACACCTCAAGAAGGAATGTCCCAACTATTTGAGAGGGAAGGGTAAAGTGTTTGCCACTACTCTTTGCGACTCTAAAAGCTCAAATTCAGACACTAAAGAAGAGTGTGACAGTGACGGAAATTATAGGACCTTCATGGAAATTACCTCCGTTGACTGTAAGGATGATTTGAGCAATTTGGTTGATGAACTTGGTGAGCATTCCGAGAGTGAGGAAGTTGAAGAATCAGAAGATGAAGATATATGCCAAAATGAAAGTGAGAACAACCTTCAAGAACCATATGATTCTTTGATAGAAGATTGTGAAAAATATGCCAAGGTTGCAAACCATGCTGTGAGAAAGATGAAGAAGATTGAAGAAGAGCATAGGTGTAATCTTGTGCAACTTAAGGAGACTAAATATGAAATAGAAGGACTCAAGGGAGAGCTGGTTGAAGCTTATTCTAAGATCAAGTTTCTTGAACTTGAAATAATCCAAGTTAATGTCAAGGTTGAGTGTATCTCCACCAAGAAACTTAACAATGTGCTGTCCTCACAAAAATCTTCACATGATAAGACCAGTTTGGGTTATACCGGAAAAGGAAGCTCCAGCAGCGAACCCAAGAAGGAAGTGAGGTTTGTATCAGCCAAGAATGTAAAAAATCTTAAAGAAGTGAAGCCTGAAATTGAAACTCTTGCTACTATAAAGAGAACCATTGATGCAAAACCAAAGGATAAAGGGAAGTCATTACCCAAAAATCAAAGAGGGCCTTAAGTGAAGCATGTGTCTCATCATTGTGGCTTTCAAGGGCACACTAGGCCAAATTGTTTCAAGCTTCATGCACTCAAAAAGGTTGACTCTATGTGTGGCCATGAAAATTCAAAGAAAATGCCAAAGGGAGCACAACCTAAGGGAGAAAATGAAGGAGATTTCATTGGAGACGTCATGGAAATGTTGAAGAACATCTCTCTATGTCTTGCTAGCTTTACTCCGAGGTTGGAAATTTATGTTAGTCGTACCCCTCCATCTAAGGGCATCACCTAAAACACTCGTAAAGTGTGGGTGAAGAAGGGTATTCATGCATGATCACTCTCTATGCCCATACATTAATACTTCCAATGTTTAGGGTCATAGATTCATGCATCATGACATGCATAATCTTCTTGTGTCACTACTTCCGGTTCATAATATGTTTCTTTTACAAGTTTTATTTTGTTCTTATTGTTTTTGTTGATCTTACTTTACTTTTTATGTTTTTGAGTGTGTTAAAAAATTCAAGAACCCATAAATATTGAAAAATCTCCAAAAAGTTTGATCGCTTGTGTTGTGTTTATCACATGGGAGTTTGGCCTAGTACCTTCGTACTAATGGCGTAGTGCATTTATGAGTCTAGCTTGTTTTGTATGCACATCTATCTTTGTGAGAAAAATCGTGAAATCTATGTGTGATTGTTGTAAATTGATCTTCAAACTTGTCATGAATCATTAGTCAATAGTCTTGTTGATTTTGATACATGCATAGACTTGTGCCTATATATCTTCCCACGTTTTTATGTTTTTGTTTTATAGTTTAACAAATGTCAAATCTCGAAAAGAGATAATGAGCTACAAAAGTCATTGCACATACTAGTATTTGACTAGCAAAAAGGAAAAGCGACTTGTATTGAATGTATGGTGCCTCATAAAGCCAAAGGCTCACTCAAAAAGTTGAAATATCAAAAATTTCAAACATCGATCTCAAAATGAGATGTATTGTTCAAAAAGGATCTAATGCTATGAATTGTAAAGAAGCCAAATAAAAAGCTTCAAAGATATGTAATCATCATCTTGTGGGAGGTCATATATGCTCATGTCTATAATTGAGATAGACCACTTGACTTAGTACTAGTTGTGTATGACTTGATTGAATTGATAATTGAAGCTTCACTCTAGACTAAGGACTATTCCACATTTGATACACACACACACAACATACAAGTCTATTGTTCAATGAATACTTATTTCATATGTGTGATTGTACATGTTCAAATGTGATGTGTACACTTAATTGCTTGTCGATCAAACCCAAAAGATTTTTGAGTATTTTATATGTTTTTGAAAGTATTTTTATGCTTTTGTGTTTTGAGTTTTTGTTCAAAATTGCATTTTTCATGTTTTTTATCAAAAACTTCTTTAGAGGCATTTTCACAAGAAACTCGCGACTAAGCTCTTCCCTCGAAAATGTGTTAAGGAAAGATATTGAAAATACAAATTTCAGCAGAAACTTTCGCGATTGTCTTGCGACTAAAGTCTTCCAATGAAAAATTTTGTGCTTCAAATGCATTTTTCATGAGTAACTTCGTGAGAAGCTAACCCGCGAAAAACGCATGTTTTCAGTTTTATAGGGCTGATGCAGACAGTTTTTCAAAATCACTTGTCTTACCTCATTTTGCCTCCCTCGACCCTCTCTCAACCCTAAGCCTATTTTCACTCAAAAACCCAACCAAATCTCAAGAGAAATCTTCTTCAAATCATTTCTAAGGTATGTTGATACAATTTTTTCTTTTTATTTCCTTAGATTTTGCGAAAATTTTAGGTTTTACTTGAGTTGGGTTCATTTTGAAAAAGGGTTGGAAACTTTAAATTTTGTGAAATTTTTTTCATTTTCTTGATTGGGCTCTGTCCCATTTGATTTTTTTGTGTTTGTGTTGGCCCCTTGTGGAAATTTTGACATGTATTTAGGCAAGATTCACTCATGTTCATGCATTGCCTACATGTTAGTTCTATAGGTGCAATACCAAGTGTTTGATAAAATGCTCAAATGGCATTTTGGTGTTGTTTTGGACTCCAATGAGTACCAAACTTTGGGAATTACCATGATTATGCATGTTTATCATGTTTTGATCATTGGTTGAGTGCTTTACACACTTTGACCCAAATGTGCTTAGTCATGCCTTGTTCATGCATCACATATGCACACTTGATGCACACACTTGTTCACTTGTCATGTTTTGCATATCACTCATGCTAGATAATTGTTTTTACATATTTAGCACTTATAACATGATTTTGTGACATTGTTTATGTTCTATTTAGGACTTTGTATTTATTTTTATGGACATTCTAATCAAGTTTGTGTTCTTGTTTTGTTTTTGTTTTTGTTTTTTTGCACTTGTTTCTTTGCTTTATATCTGTTTTTGCAGATGTCTCCTACTAAGCACTCTGCCACCAAGAAATCCTTAAAGCGTCCATGCATGGACTCAGAGAATTTTCGAACCATTAAGGCTGATATGGCCTACAATGACTGCTACAAAAGGGCAACAATCATTGTGGAAAGGGATGTTGAAGGAGACAACTTGAACAAAGTTGCTAAATCCAAGTGGAATTGTCTATTCTGAACTCATAAAGGAATTCTTCACTAATGCCACTATGGAAGGAGATCACATCAAATGTTGGGTGAGACAAAAAGAATTCATTACCACAAGAGATTCCATTCAAGAATTCTTAGAAGTTCATCCACCATCTCAACCAATCTCCATACAATACGATGATAGATTGGACTCCCTTGAGACAATGGCAGAGTTCCTCAGTGGCCCTCTCAATAAGAGGTCCATGAACACCATTCCTTTCAACGCGGAGATGAGGACATTAGCTCATGGAATGATCCATAACCTCTATTTAGGGGTGTTCACCAAACCGCATAAACTGCACAAACCGCAAAAATCGCACCAAAACTGCTCGCAAAATGACATAACCGCACTGCACCGCACCACAAGTAATTTTGCACCGCACCACACCACACCGCATGGTGCAATGTGGTTTGCGGTTTTATAATAAGAAAACCGCACAAACCACACCGCACTGCACCTTCTCTATAAATTAATATTTTTAATAGTAAATATATTATTAATAGTTTAATAACCCTAGTTAAAAAAATAAAAAAATAAAAAACAGTTTCATAATTCTAGCAAATATTAATTAGGAAAGCTAGCCCAAAATAAAGAAAAACTAGCTTAATAGTTTAAAACTTGGACTAAAACAAAGGGAAAAATTAGTTTTGGGCTGGGTAGAAAAAACCAAAAATTCAAAAAATATATCAATTTCAAATCATTTAAACCGCATCTTATTCATCACACCTTATATGTGACCGCAAAAATGAGGTGCGGTGCGGTTATGATTTTGGCTAAACTTTAAACCACACTGCACCACACCGCACCGCACATATGACCGCAAAAATAAGGTACGGTGCAATTATGGTTTTAGTTAAACTGCACTGCAAAGTGCGGTGCTAAAAATGACCCAAAACCGCACCGCACCGCACCGCGAACACCCCTATGGCTCTATCTGGTGACGAACTTGACAATATTGTTCGCAGTAAGAACTATTTTTCTATATGATCTCGTCACACATAAGGAGATCGACATATGCAGTCATATATACAACCTCCTCACCAAAAGCATCAAAAAGAGGAACTCAAGGACAATTTTGCCATTCCCAAGCCTCATTATGGGACTCATAGCAAAGACAAGGCTAAAAATTCCTAGCGGTCTTACCATTGTGCAAAGCCCACATCACCGAATCATACGGTGACTCGAAGCCAAGCCCACATCACCGAATCAAGAACCGGCATCTCTCAAATCCCAAGGAAAAATATTGAGGGAGAAGGTGGCGACACGGAGGGAAATTGATAGGTTCACCTCAGCCCAGAAGGGTTCTGCACAACTATCTTCCCAAGCATAAGCAAAGGGACCCGATCGTCTTGATAGACTCATTGCTAGGGTTAAGCAGATGTATGGTATGCTAGAATCCCATTTGTAGCACACCACTGATTAGTTTACCTTTGTCGAAGACCAGATAATTGCGTTATCATCTCAGATTGAAGACATGATGATGGAGCAGCAGTAGCTACAAGAGGGATCCAAATCAGAATCCGAGCAGTTCTAGCTCCTTTGGCCATTCTGGTTAGAAAGGGGGAGAAAGTTTTGAGGGGGGGTGCATAGCATAGCAAAGCATTGATATTGGTTTATTTTGGTGGTTTAGTAGCTTACTTTTGGTTTTAGTACTCTATTTTCCTTTTACCTTATAGTTTTTATAACTATTTGATTTTTACATTTCTTTCTTTTAAAGCATTTAAAGTACTTTGGTTTAAAACTTTTAGTTTATATTCAGTACTTTATTTATTTATCCTTGCTTTGTAGCATTTTTTTATGTACTTTTAAAGCTTTAGTTTATATTGTGTGGTAAAGATTATGAGTCTGTGACCCTAGAACTACTCGTCCCTACATCACTCATGAGTAAAATAATGCACAATCATTTAATAAAATTATTTTCTTAAAATTTGGGCATATTTATTATAATGGTGAAAAATACAACTTATCAACTTAATGAAGGTTGTTACTGTTTGCTATCACAATAAACTTGTTTAGAGATGGGATATCAAATCTGTTTATGATATCTAGTATTCAAGGATGAGAAGGTTATGACATAGACATGGAAGGAAAAACCAAACTCCTATTAATCCACAGTTCAAGAATTTGTTCAAAATGAAAATACAAATGTTGGTCCTCGGGTCTAGTGCGAGGATGAAATTACAAATGGATTGGACCTTTTTTCTCTATTCTCTCTCTCTATTTTTTTTTGTGTCCCCCCCCCCCCCCCCAAATCTACGTCTTCCTCTTGCCTTTATATCTAGCTACAATTCCTCTACGTCTTACACCTGGAGGGCTGAGATTGCAGTCCCTGAGTTCCTATCCCATCCAAAGCATGCTAACTTGATTTGCCATGTTATTTTAGCTGTGTCATCACTGTTCACGGTCATTTCCTCATTAATGCAGCCAGAGGAGTGGTTATCATGCATTTAATGCGAAGGGGACAACTTCTACACTTCTTTTCCTTCCTTCTCGTAGTGTTCCATGCTCAATCTACTGCCTCTCCCTTTTGGAGTTTTAACTCCATATACCTCACTCAGTTGGTGCTCGTCCCTAAGGTCCAAGGTGTGTCCTCAGAATTAGTTTTAACCGATTAATTAAATTGGGATAGGGGTCCTCGTCCCCACCGATTAATTAAACTGGGTTAGGGGTCCTCGTCCCCACATTTATAATATGGTGGAAGCCTTTTTTCATGAAGGGCTGAAGACCTTTTGTAACGTGGAAACTAAGCCTAAGCCTTGAGCCAGTCCTATGATAGTATAACGCTAGTTTGGATGATGATTTAATGACTTAAGTAGATAATATTCTAAATCAACGATTCGAATGAAAAGTTATTGTATCAAAAGAGGTGAATTTTTTTTTTTATACAAAATAGAAATTCTACTCTAACTTAATCTAATTGTATATGTGTGTGAAGCTCCCTCCTGAAGACTTGAACCCCGGCTCTTACCCTTCACATCCCACAAGCACTTATACTTATGGAGTGACAATCGCACCAAAGGTGTGCGATAATTACAAGAGGAGGTGAATTTAAAATTAGCATAATTTTGACCACTAAATCCTAGGCACCTATGGTTTGTTATTATTGTTGTTGTTGTTGTTGTTGTTGTTGTTGTTGTTGTTGTTATCTGTATATATTAAAAAGATTCAAAAAGTTAGTTATTGCTTTTTTTTCCTGTCAAAAATACCCCTAATTTAATTAACCAACAAATTAAAAAATAGGGTTAAAATAGTAAATTTGCAAAAAAAAGTTAATTATTACTTTTTTTACTGTAAAAAATACCCCTACCTAAAACTTTAAAATGGGGTTAAAATAGTAAATTGACAAAAATAATAAATTCCTACTTCTACGTTGAAATGTATTCCTGCTTCTAATAAACTCCTACTTTTACGTTAATTTAAATTCCTACATCTACTCAATAACTTCCTATAAAATAGGATCACTCTTTTGTTAGTTTTGAAACTCCTCCAATCTACAAAACTCACCCCGCGTATTCATCACACCCTAAGATTTTTTTTTTTTTTTTTTTGATTGGAAAAAGTGAAATCCCAAATTATAATAAACGTAAAATTATTAATCTTTACCCAAAAAATAGAAGAGTCACGCGCGTGCTCAGAGGCTAGTTTTTTTTTTTTTTTTTTATACAAGATAGAATTTCTACTCTAGCCTAATATAATTATATATGTGTGTGAAACTTCCTCTTGAAGACTTGAACCCAAGCCCTTGCCCCCCTCCCCCCCCACCCCACAAACACTTATACTTGTGGAGTGTTAATTTCTTTAACACCATTATCTATGAGTAGTTAATTAGAAGGGGTCAATTTTGTACTAGAGCCTGTTTTAAATTTTTAACAAATAAAAGATATATTTTGATACTAATCAATATCAAGATATCCTTTCGAAATTACAATTATATTTTAATAAATTACGAAAACAAATATCAATGTATAATTTTTACTTATATCTCTTCTACCATACCAATATATATTTTAGCTAAAAAATATACTAACTAATACCCGTACAATGGAAAATTTGAAATGACTTTTAGCATTCAGCAAAAATAATAATAATAATAATAATAATCCATTAATCTTTAATTATAAGGGTTTTTTTTTTTTTAATTTCATTTCTCTCTTACCTCCACACGTTATAAGTAAACAACAAGATAAAGAGGCCGTATTAATAGAGGCCAACGAACTGAAGAAAAAGAAGAAGAGGAGAGACCGCTGTAAGAGAGTGGAGGTGAATCCTGAAATTTGGGAGAAAAATTACAGTTTTCTGAGTGTTATATTTTTTTTCTTCGGTATCGATCTATTTGTTGGCCGAAACTGATATTAACATAGGATAAATTACAGTCATTACAGATAATTAGAAACAGAGAGATGATATATATTAACATACCTTTATGCTCAATCCAACCACCAATTCCATTAACAGATAAATCAAGACTTCTTTCTGAACCAAACATCCGATTTAATATCGAATTCCCAGATATTGTGGAGAGAGAGATGGGTCACGTGACCGGTGGTGGAGTTGCAGGTGACTCTCTCCCACTCACAACACTCACTCTTGTGGTCATCCACCCATGAAGGGAGAATATGACCTCCGCAGAGGTGACAGACCCATGAAGGGAAAAAATATTTGATGCTCTCTTGGATGGTCTCATTGGGGGTGGACCTCACAAACTCCTCCTTGATTTCTAACAGACCCATCCTCTCTTCTTCAAAGCAACCTCTGTGCCCATGAAGATGAACTAGTACTATCAAACCCCACAATAACCACTTCACCGAGGACCGTCCCATTGTGAATATGTAGTAATACTCTAATTTTTTTGCTACACTAGTTTATATATTAGTTAGGAGAATCAAGTCAAGTCAATGGCTGTGGAAAAAAGGAGAGCGAAGATTCATTATGGGCTTGGCTAGTAAAGCTGGGCGGTGGCATTTTAGTCCAAGTATTCATATAGCATTTTTGTCTTTATGCTGAGTTTTACTATATATGCTTATTGCTTAAGGATTATTCACAGGCATGTTTTGGAGCATTTTAATCTCTTCTTTTCTTTTTTCAATTGTCACTAGCTTTGAAGTTTAACTGAAACTTCTTGGTATTTTTAAAAAACACATTTAGTGCTTAAAATTTAAATCCACTCTCCTCCACGTATTGAATTATAAATTAAAAAAAATTATACTTGTAAAATATATATAATTACTTTTAAACTAATATGTTTTGTCTACTCTAAAAAATAATATTGAACAACCTGACTAAGGATCTCAGCAATTTGGGCTCAACAAAAATAATCTTGACCCCCTAAACATATTCCGTAAATTCTTAAACAAAAACTAGAAATAAAAAGTAAAAACCCAAATAACAATAATAAAAATTAGCCCAAACAACAAGATTAGCCCAAACATACACACATGAATAAATTTTTTTCAGAATCTTTTTTAATTTAAACTCAAATACTATTTATATATGAATTTTTTTTTTATTGTTAGATGGAAACTAAGCACAACTTAATGTAAATACATTAAATTTATATTATTATGTATTTATCCCTAAGTCTTGCCTGGAGGAATTTAATGAGTGAAATCCTCTATTATGCGAGTGGAAGAAATATTACATCTCTGTAATTCGTGAATATTAAATAATTACCTTGATAGACTAATAAGAGTTGTGGCCTTTGAGTAATGATTCACAACAATTTTTGGTGGATTTAAGTAAATATCCAACCTACTAATTGCTAAGTCTTATGCAAAATTAAGTATTAGCCAAAAGTTTAAATTACATTGTCTAAATTGAATTAAATTCTAGAAAACCCAGTGACATTGAGTCAAGTCAATGGCGGTGTAAAGATGGAGAATGAAGATTGGGGGTAAAGGTGGCTGCCCCACGGCCACAAGTATCACTTCCCTACTATTTTAGACCAAGTATATATTCTGATAGTTTTTTTTTTCTTCCTGAATTTCACACAACATATGAGAATACACTTAGTTGTACATGTTATTCCTATTGACTAGGGATAATTCAGAGGCATCTTCTGGGGAATCATTATTATTTTTTAAATGTCAAGATCCTTATAGTTTAATTGGCACTTTCTGATAATACTTCTTACTGCTTCTAGTGAAGATAACATGGTTCAAATTTTTCCTCCCCAACTATCATTTTCTTTAATGAAAAAAATGAAATGAAATAAAATTATTTAAATGAATTAATTTTTTTAAAAAAAAGCAATAAACAAGAAGAAGTGAGCGTTTGTGTATAAGAAAAACTACATTGATAGGGAGAAAGAGTCTTTATTAATTATTATAATTTACAAGTGTTGTACAAATTTTTTTTTTTTTTTTTCGGTAGGAATTGAGGGAATGATAGGGTGAACAAATTGCTTGGTGTCTTGGTGATACGGCAGTGCCACGCTATGAATTGAGGAACAAGTGTACCAGATAACCTAACAAGTTGAACCTCTCAATCTAATATTCCCCTAGTGCCAATAATATCTGATAAATTATATGTGTTTCTTAATAGAAGATACCAGTCAGTAATACAAGAACTTGAAAGTGATCTCATTTGAAAATTGAAACGTAAAGAAATATATACTTTTCAAAGTAGGAATTCTAATTTTTGCAAAGACAAAGACTAAGCAGGCGTACATCCTTATTGGAATGATAGGGTGAACGAATTGATGTACTTGCAATAATATGCTAGATGATATGAGAGGTTCGCAGTGTTGGGAGAGTGGTCCAATTTGTAGGCAAAGTTTTAGGTGGAATTAGAGGTGTATTTTTTCCATGTTGACCTCAAGTTTTGTCATGCTTAAACTTAAGGTATAGGGGTATTTTTGAAACACATAAAAGTCCAGTTCAAGAAAGAGAATTTTATTGGGACATTTTAGACGTTATTCACTATATTCCTAAAACATTTGTAGGAGAAGTCATTAGTTACTGGATGGGGTAATTTTGTCCTGTAGAAAAGTACAGATTAACGAAAGGAATTTTGTTATAGATAGTATAGAAGAAAAAGATAAATACAAGAACTTGAAAGTGATCTGGTTTGAAAATGGAAACGTAAAGAAATAAACTTTCAAATTAGGGACTCTAATTTCTGCAAAGACAAAAACTGAGCAAGCCCACATCCTTATTATTTCCTTCAACTTGGAAAACAACGACCTATATAATTAATATGAGTTAGTCAATGCCTTAATTTAACACATTGAGGTTATCACTCAAGTTGAGTGATTTCACCTGGTATCATCTATATGTAGGAGTAAGAACCACAAAAGAACAAAATATTCAACAAAAATGTCATTCAAAAGCAATGAATTAGTATAGATACTAATTTTTGTGATTGGAAAGTGTTAGGACATATGTGATTCACGTTAGGAACATATGTCAACATTTTATGTAATTGGTTAGTCCTTTGACAAAACGCACTTTACTTGTAATTTGGTAGATCTAGGATGTGTTTAATGCTTCAAGAAACATGGTTTCAAGTTCAAGTGTTAAAGTCATGCAAGTTTGTCCAAGAATCAAGTGAAAAAGTGTTGTTTATTAAAGCTCGATAGCTAACTCAACAGCTGGTATCTATCGAGATTTAAAAGAGTTGTTTTAGCCCGAGGCTCGACAGTTGTTCGACAGATAGGGTATCTGTCGAGATTTATGAAGTTCAGCTTTTCAGAGCTGATTTTCATCCAATTTATGAATATATGTTTGGGCTTTCTTTTCTCACAACCCTAAACATATAAAAAGATTATTTTAAGGGTCATCACAGGTTGCACAGTTGCACAAGAGCACAATTCCACAAGAGTGAAGAAAAGTGTGACCGGAAACCTAATTTGCCCTAGTTCTTCTTTCTCTTTAACAAGCTGTTGTGTTTGTACACCATAGGATTTTGTGACCAAGCAACTTCATGATCTTCATCGTGTGATGAACAAAAGAAATTTGCAGTCAACACCCTTCTCAAGTTGGTGATTAAGTCGCGTACTGAGATCCGCGCATCTATTGGTTAGTCATGTACTGGGAGCCATGCATTGAAAGGAGAGATTGTCACTATAGAACAAGTCCAATTGGGTATTGGGGTAAGGGTTCAATTGTAGATTGGTATAAGGTACTAGGATTCCTTTACTTGTAACCGCTTGATTTTCATCCAATTCGTGAATGTATGTTTGGGCTTTCTTTTCTCACAACCCTAAACATATAAAAGCTTTATTTTAAGGGCCATCACAGGTTGCACAGTTGCACAAGAGCACACTTCCACAAGTGTGAAGAAAAGTGTGACCGGAAACTTAATTTGCCCTAGTTCTTCTTTCTCTTTAACAAGCTGTTGTGTTTGTACACCATAGGGTTTTGTGATCAAGCAACTTCATGATCTTCATCGTGTGATGAACAAAAGAACTTTGCAGCCAACGTCCTTCTCAAGTTGGTGATTAAGTCGCGTTCTAGGATCCGCGCATCTATTGGTTAGTCATGTACTCGGAGCCGTGCATTGAAAGGAGAGATTGTCACTACAGAACAAGTCCAATTGGGTATTGGTGTAAGGGTTCAATTGTAGATTGGTATAAGGTACTGAGATTCCTTTACTTGTAACCGCTTGTTTTGATGATAGTGGATTCTCGGGAATGGTGACCTTAAAATCACTCGGTAGGGTTTTTGCCTCGGAGGTTTTCTCCATTCGTAAACAAATCATCATGTCAATTTTATTTTCTGCTGCATATTTATTTAGTTGGTGATTTGTTTGTGCTGTCACCTACATTGCATATTAAATTGAATAATTAATTAAACTTTACTAATTAATCAACTAATATATCACAAGGGGTCAATACATTTTTGGCCTATTAAGTGGTATCAGAGCAGGCACACTCTGATTAGGTTTTAATCATTATTATGTGATCCATTGACCCTTGTTTGTCATGGATAGAGGACAGTCTTTTATTATACCTTCTCTATTTGATGGCACTAACTATGCATATTGGAAAATATGCATGAGAGCTTTCTTGCAGTCTTTAGATGAGAAAGTGTGGCAAGTTGTGGAGATAGGTTGGACCAAGCCCACAGAAGCGCCGACTTACTGGGATGATGCTAAGATCAAGGCGGCAAACTTCAACATTAGGGCATTGAATGCTCTATTCAGTGATGTCACGGATGAGGAGTTCAAAAAGATATCCTCTACTGAAACTGCTAAGGAAGCATGGACCATTCTCCAAACAATTTATGAAGGAACCAAGGTTATCAAGGATTCAAAGTTTCAGAGGTTCACTACAAGCTTTGAAGAGATCAAGATAGAGGAGGATGAGTCATTTGATGAGTTCTATGCCAAGCTCAAGGACATAGTGAACTTAGCTTTTAATCTTGGGAAAACCGTTCTTGAACCCAAGATTGTGATTTCAGGTTCATTTCTGTCAATCTCTCTCAACTCTTGTTGACTCTTCACCTCCCAAAACCTCTCTCTCACTTCAAACACCTTTCCCAAGAGTTTTTCGACCTAAAGATCATCTTCTTTCATCTGGTATGATCTTTTTCACTCATTCTTCATGCATTTCATGCATTTGACCTAACTTTTTGGGATTTTTGAAAAATATTGAGTTTTTTTTCAATATTGATGGAGTTTTAGTGAAATTTTTAGGATGAGTTTTGTGAGAATGGTTTTAAATCATCATGCATTACATCACATTTGCATAATAACAATGTTTCATGCATTTTAGATGCGTGTTTACTTTGTTGAAATGATATGCTGGTAGGATTGGATTGGGCTAAGCCCATGATGTTTTTGCTATTGCATATCACATGCTTATGCATTTTCATGCATACGTACCTTACATTCTCTATATTCTTAAATTCATTGGTTATATATTTTTTGTAAGAAAACTCAAAAATATATAATATCTATCATTTTTTCTAATCGTTATGATTTTTTTTATTGTTTCTTACATGACGAATAAATTGGATTTAGATATTTCTTTTTTCAGATTCAAATTTCCACTTATAAATAAAACAACTTTTAGTAGTTACAGAGATGCAAAATACAATTTATGTAAATTTCTATTATTATGTAATTATCCCCAAATTTGATTACTTATACAAAAATTTTATAAAGGAGACTAAATTATTACATAAAAATTTTGAAATCTTATTTTTTTTCATTTTACTTTTCAATGATAACAATAATAGTTTTTATAAGCCTTTAAACAAAAATAATATTTCTTTCAACTTTTGAAATGAATTTAACTTATAAAAGAGATAATAGTGTATTGATTATAATTATCATATAAAAAAACATATCACCAAAAATTCAAAAAAAGAAATAATATTGTATTGATCATAGTTATAAGCATCAATTTCCAGAAATGGCATATTAACAATGTCCTGGTGAATTCCATATTGGTAAGGCATTATGTCAATGGACAGTCCACCATCATAAAAATGAACATGTGAAGTGGTGGAATAGGCGATTTGATGAGAGGAAGTTGCTAAAGAGATCCATTAAGTTTATTAAGATCAATTGACAAAGTTGAGTTGGAATTGTGCCACTCAAACTATAGATGTCCACTGAATTTATTATTAGACAAGTCTAAAATCTGCAACCTGTTAGCAATTCCTTTGGTACTTTTGTTGAAAAGTTGTTAAAAGACAGGTTCAGTATGCCCAAGAGACTCATGTTACCAATTGAGAATGGGTGATAACCTTGGAAAGCATTTTTAAATAAGTTAAGAAGTCTTATCTTTGGCCACTGATGAAAAGGACCCGTGAACAAATTATTATTAAGAGCAACAAATTCTAGCCTTGTATTGTTCCCTATAATAACATTTACCATGTCCTGTGGCCGCTGGTAAAGGTGGCAGCCTCAGAAATTATACTTTCTCTTTCATTTTAAGTCCAATTCACTCCTAATTAACCTCAGAAATCCCATCAATGTCGGAAACATATTATGGGGAGTAAGCTGCAGAGGTGGTACTTTGGAGAATTGTGAGTCAAGTCAACGGCGGAAAGAAAATTACACTAATTCAAGGCTAAACAACAATAACTTTAGGACAAACAACCACAAAAGAACAACATATTCAACAAAAAGGTCATTCAAAAGCAGTTAAGAAAGATACTAATTATTGTGATTGGAAAAGATAATTATTATCCCATCCTATAGTTGGTATAACTTCAGAAAAACTTCCATAATAACTCCATTATATCCAAGGTTGTCAAAATCGGGATCCTACGTAGGATCGTAGGAGGTAGGTGAGATCGTGGATCGTAGGATCGGATCGTAAATCGTAAAATCCTATATTATTTGAGAAAAAAACAAAAAAAATAAACATTTGAATGTTAAATAATCACATAAATTATACATTCATTAATATAATTACCATACATCACTATATTCATTTATAAGCATCATTTAAAGAGGTCAAAAATCTCAAAACATGACTCTATTGGAATATTTTTTATTCGGATCCAACTGGCACACTCTCTACATTAGAGTTGAAAATTTTGGTCTATTGAGATTTTATTTTTCATTTAAGTCCAACTGAGCAATCTATTAAGTTTAAAAACATTACAAGAAATAAAGGTCGTTTGGGATCGTCAAAATCGTGTGATCCTATCGATCCCGAACGATCGCAAAGATCCTTGAAAGATTCGAATCGTTTTGAGCAGGTGAGATCGTAAAATCGTAGGATCGTAGGATCCAGATCGGGATTTTGACAACCATGATTATATCTAATGTGGGGAGTAAAAGGACCCAAGTGGGCATATGGGCCTTTGGGCTGTAACATGGAGGGCCGACCTGCTCCAGAGTTAAACTCTATGAGTTGGCCCATGTGCCGAGGGTCCGAGGGTACAGCCGAGGGAGAGTTTCACCTCGGATAGGTCCAAGAGAACTCAAGATTTCATTATAAAGGTCAAGGCTCAACTCTGGAAAGACTAATGGTTAAAAGGGGACATCCTGAATCTTCTAGATGCACCAGTATTAAAGAAAATATCAAGAGTAAAGGCTGCCACCTCCGCATTAAAGGCTCTGCACCTACC
This sequence comes from Castanea sativa, assembly GCF_040712315.1. Classification (NCBI taxonomy): domain Eukaryota; kingdom Viridiplantae; phylum Streptophyta; class Magnoliopsida; order Fagales; family Fagaceae; genus Castanea; species Castanea sativa. The sequence continues at coordinate 79,792,790 of NC_134017.1, read as the reverse complement.
TCCCTGGCCGCATTAATGGGGAGGTGACCCCTGAATAGTGAGGTGGAAACTTCTAGTCACTGTTCAAAAAGTATCAGGGAAAGAAGTATAAAAGGGGGGTAAAGGCCAAGGAGAAGGGGGATCGAAAACTAAGAAATTAATTAAGAAATTGTAATCTGTAAGGAAGAAAGAGAAATAATAAAGTAGTCCTCGGCTCAAGTCCGAGGAGATCCTTTTACAATCATCGTTTGTTATCTACCTATGTTTGTTTCTAAAAACCTGTTATCAAGCTCTCAGCACTTCTAACCTAGGTTTCAAGCCCACACTCTACAAATTTTATTGTTTAAGGCTCGTTGGGCCTGAGCCCGTGATTGTCTTTGGGTCCAGGTGCAATTGTGCACTTACATCTAAAATTAAAAGTGAGAAATTTGTAAAATTCAACCTTTTATTTATATATATATATATATATATATATATATATATATATATATATATGCTATGCTTAATTAAAAAAAATATTTTCTTCATGTGAAAAATAAGATTAAAAAGTAAAGTACACTAATAAAGCATAATCTATGCACAACCAGTGTACACTAATAAAGCATATATAATTTGTTTTGAGTATTTAAATTTTTTGATGGAGTATTTAATTTTTTTTCCTTCTAAATGTCAAGAACATTATAGTTCAACAAGCACTTTCTAATGGCACGTTATGGTGTTTCTAAAAAAGATGTTCAAGAGTTAAAATTCTCCATCCCAATTATCAATTTTTTTTTTATAAAATAAAAATGATTTAAATGAATTTTTCATTTCTATTTAAACAAGAAGAATTTAGAGTTTATGTATAAAAGAACTGCAATGATCAGGATTGAGTCCAAATCTTCTGTCCCACTTTTCCTGCTCCACTCTATACTTCACCAATAAAAACTTGTCACGTGTTCACCTAATTAATTAAATATTATCATTATTGACTTATTAATGCTACCATTATTAATTAATAGTAGTATTTAATTAATTAGGTGAACATGTGGCAAGTTTTTATTGGTGGAGTATAGAGTGGAGCAGGAAAAGTGAGACAGAAGATTTGGACTCGGTAATATATGAAAAATAATATATAAAAACATGTGCCTCACATAGTTTCGTGCCACAATTGAATACTCGCATAGTAGAGAACGAATGTGCGTGAAAGACTTAAAAGGTAAACGTAAGACTGGACTCAACATTTGACACATGAGTTTAAAGTTGTTAGGATTCTAATGAGTCTAATTCCACATTGACATGATTAGAGCTATATCATTTGCATATATTATACTATTGCCTTGCAGAAAACAACCAATGCATTATTAAAAGTAACTAAGAAAATCTCTAAATTTCCACGTTCAAATGAATTGGTACAATTTCAACTTTGAAGGAGACATGCCATTTTGCGCACTCCAAATTGCATTTTCAAGTCTCAATAATAATTTAATGAACAAGGATTATTGAATCTCAACAAAAATGAATGAGAAGTGAAGTAAATAAATAATAAGTTAAAAAATCTGCATATTTTACTTAAAAATTAAAATATAAAGTTCTATTGGGAATATATAATTGGTGTAATTTCAAATGCTTTTATACGGTACTAGAGTGTGACTGTTTATGCTATGAGTGATTCTATTAGTGTGGGGTTACCTAAAAATGATGGTAGACAAATGGGAAGGTTAATCATATATAGATCTCTGTCAATATATATTGTGAAACTCGTTAGACAAGTGTCAAACAGAAACGGCACCGTTCCACAGCCAGTGATCGTTGCTCAAGAGTTCAAACAACAAAATGATGTCGTGCCACTTAATATACACGACATCGTTTCACATAAGCCTATTAAAGCTCGCTGCCCATGCGACACCGTCTTATTAGTTATCAATGAAGCATGGTTACACGACGCCGTTTCACTTATAGTCATCCAAGCCATGTATAAAAAATACTCACTTTTGCTCTTTCTCATTCTCTGTTTTCATCTTCTTCTTAGATTAATTTCTTTGTTCTACTCAAAAGCTTTACTTTGATTGATAGTATATCATTGTGTAAATCTTGTAAAGCTCTTCCATTTCTTCAAATCTATCCTATCACCCGCACTAAATTCTGATAACTATTGGTAAGGTTGTTTCAGCACAATAAAGAGAGTTCACATTCATGAGATTGCCTTTATTTGATTTCCATTTAGGCTTAATAATTTCTTCTAGAGATTTTTAGAACAATTGATAGAAACAAAACAAAACATAGTAAACAACACAGACTTGAAATTAGTTATAAAAAGAAAAAACAGTCTTGAAACAAATGTGCAAGTTTCATCACTTAGTTATTAATAATTTAAATAGATATTACAAGATCTAAATTACTTATTTAATATTTAATAATGAATAGGATTGTGAACTGTTAAAAATAGAGTTACATAAGAATTTGAGAGGATTATGATTTGCTCATAAGTCACTTTCTTTTTCCTCTGGCTCTAGTCTAGGGTGTATATGGACTATGGGAGTACCTCGCTGCTCGCATGTACACCACATATAGAAAACTTGCGTAAATGGAACGCATGCGCAAGAAACTTGACTTCAAGGAAATCATAAAACTGGACATACGCATTTAACGCACAGATTTGTGTTGGCTCTATTTCCACACTGACGTGATATATGGAATAATTATTAAACCTTTTTCGTTTGCATTTCCTTACTCAAAGCATCCAATTTCCAATGCATTGAAAAGAGATTGTCTTGTCTTATATACTAAACCTGGCAAACAAAAAAGTTAATGGGGTCTATTTGCCACAATATCGAAGTTTATATACTATAAAATAAAATAAAATTCATGAGTTATATATTTTTTGTAAAATAAATTAAACTGAAAAAGATATAATATCCATCATTTTTTTTTTCTTACATGATGAATAAACTGGTTTTAGATTTTATTTTTTTTTTTCATGTTCAAATTTTCACTTATAAATAAAACAACTTTTAATAGTTACATAGATACAGTCCTCAGTCCTCAACTGGTTTTAGATGTTTGTCTAAAAAAAAATGCATTGATTAGGAGAAAGAGTCATTATAATTTAGGCTAAAATACAAAACTCACCCCTATGCTTCACCATGATTCATTTTAGTACTCTAACTTTACTTTTGTTCAATTCAGTTTTCTAAGTTTTAAAAGTATTCAATTAAGACCTTAGTTAGTATTCCACTAAACTGTCTGTTAACTCTCATTAAAATTGCATTTGTTTTTGTCTTTCACAATATTTAATTAATAACATTATTGTTTTTTTTTTCTTGAAAAAGAAGAAAGAATTTTATATATAAAAGTAAGAAAAGACCGAACAAAGAGGCCTAAACCCAGCAACTACAAATTGATAGATGATACCATAGGGTCACACTATGAATTCTCAATCCATTCCCCTAGTGCCAATTAGAGTTTGGAGCTATTATTAGAAGATACCAGTCAATAATCCAAGAACTTGAAAGTGATCTTGTTTGAAAATTGAATTGTAAAGAAATATACTATCGAATTAGTGAATCTAATTTTTGCAATGACAGAGACTGAGTAGGCCTACATCCTTGTTATTTCCTTCAACTTGCTAAGAACTACCTAAACAATTTGAGTCTGAGTCAATCAATGCTTTAATTTTCTACATTGAGGTGATTTTTGAAGAACACCGATCCATGCTCATTCATATTTTGATTAGACCTTTATTTTTTTGCAATAGATGCTGAAACATTAATTCTATGCAGTAAAGATAGTTGCATTCTAGAGAACAAATGCGCGTGAAAGACTTAAAAGGAAAACAGACTAGACTTAGCATTTGACAAGTGAATTTTATGTTAGGACCATATTTTCTCATTGACATGATATGGATTGATTAGAGCTATATTGTTTGCATTGCCTTGCTGAAAGCAACCAATGCATTATTGAAGGTATCTACTAAAATATCTAAATTTCCACATTCACATGAATTGATGTACTTTTTTTAACTTTAATGGAGACATGTTGTTTAGCACACTCAAATTGCATTTTCAAGTCTCAAGTAATAAATCATGAACAAGGATGATTGAATCTCAACAAAAATGTTTTAAAATTAGAAAACCCCTCTAAAAAGTTTGTTTCAGCCATTGATTTCCGTGTTAAAATTGAACTAACCCAATCTAGCAAGTGTATCAAAAAATAAATAAATTTTAACTTGTAACTTTAAGTGAGATTAAAATGTGGGTACGTAGATGTATAGGTGTAGGCAATTTTTTTTTTTAAGGAAACGTGTATGTGGTGGTGGACGTTTGTACTTTGTATTTGTGTAGAAGTTGAGTATTTTAAATTCTAAATAGGTATGTTAAATTTTAGGAAAATGAGGGTAATTTTGTATTTTAATTTTTCAAAGAATTTTTTAAATGACTTTTATACCCTTATATATTTACCAGTTTAAAATAATGTTAGGTAAAGATTAAGCTTGATTTTGAGAATTCAGAGAACAGGTAACTAGCTTTGTGAATCCACAGCTTCCTTATTTAAGGTTAATTTGCCAATCATGCATAAGTCCTACAAAAGATATATATTCTATTTCGTTTTGCAGCAATTATCTAGAAGTCTACAGAAGACCCAAATCAACCATAATGTCTATTTTCGGCAGAAGTCCAGGCGTAGAAGTTGGGAAGTAGCAAATCACGCCCATAATTGATTGATTTCTTTTTTTAGTTATTTCCTTATTTGTATCTTAGCAAATCACATCCCTAATTAATTTAGCTGCGCCACAGGGCCCCAACCTTCCTATGCATCATATGCAGTCCCAATGTCCAATACCACTCTATTAACATTTATAATAAAAAAGGGAAAAAAACATTGTTTTATTTAGTGATAGGAAGTTTTAAAGTGATAGACAACTTGGTCTTAACATAAGGACTTTTTTTAATAGATGTCGCGTGAAAGTGGCCCTGTTTGCAAATTGAAACTTAGAGAAATATACTTCCAAAGGACTCCATTTCCTGCCAACGACGAAGACCGAGTAGACTTACATCTTTTTTTCTTTTTCTTTTTTCCCTTCAACTTGCAAATAAACGTCCTAAATAATATGGGTCGGTCAATGCATGCCTTAAATTTCAAACACGATGATTTTAAATGACAGTTTGCGTAAAAGTGGGGGTATAGAATTTCAAAAAGAGTTGACCTCAGTGGGCAGTTTCCATGTAGGGTGTACAGCTGGAGATGAAGAAAAAAAAAGGTAGGAAGAGTGGTGGAGCCCGAAGTAAAGAGAAGGTACACGCAAGATCTAAAAGTCCAGCTAAGGCAGACGTTACAAGCCCAACTAGTCTTGATAAACCTAGTGGGCCAAAAAGGCACTTGGTCCAGAATTACGCAAAGGCCCAATTCTACTAATGACATGGAGTGCATGGATGAGGGGGTAGGCCCAAAAGGTAAAGAAAATAAGTCACTGATAGCTGAAGGGGAGGTATTGCCGCATGCTAAAAAGTTTAAGCAGGAAGAGAAGTCCATCGAACATTGAGGTGATTGTTGAAGAATACTGATCCACTTTATCTTTTGCAATACGATGCTGAAAACAATAGAATACTTGCAGACAGGAGAAAGAATGCGCGTGAAAGACTTGAAGGAAAACGCAAAACTTGACTTAGCATTTAGCGCATGAATTTAATGTTAGGACTCTATTTCCACGATGACATGATATGGATTTAGTAGGCCTTTATTTATTGTATGCATTTCCTTGCTGAAAGCAACCAATGCATTATTAGAGGCAACTAAGAAAAATTCTAAATTTCCACATTCACATGAATTGGTGTAATTTTAGACTTTGATGGAGACATGCCTTTTAGTTTACTCCACATTGCAATTTTAAGTCTCAACTAATAATTCAATGAACAAGAATTGCATCTCAACAAAATTAATTGAGAAGCGAAGCGAAAAATGAAAAAGACTAAAGTGCAAACTACACCCCTAAAGTTTAGGGGTTTATAAATTTTACATCTTGGAGTTTCAAATTTTGGATTTTAGCTTTTGAAGTTACATTTTGTTTGTATCAGTAGTCGTATCATCTATATTTTTTGTTAAGTGCCACATAAGCTTGTTACACGTATTTAGTTTATCTAATAAAATAATTTTTTGTCATTTCTATTATGTAACATGATATTATTTTATTAGATGAACTTGTTAGGTTTTAAGACCTTTAGGTTTAAATGTATTAAAACACTAATTTGTAATGTTGGCAAACTATGATCAAAACATTTTAGTCTTGTTTAGACTGCTCAAAGTATGTATCTTGTATGTAAAGTTGGAATCGAGTTGTTGCAGAATTTACTGTGCAATTCTGTCTGGCTCGATCAATCGAGAATTAGACTCGACCGATCGAAAGTTGTGCAGATTATTTTTCTGCAGAATTTTTCCAACTCAGCCCAAGCCCGTTTTGCATGTAGGGTTTTATGTTTTGCCCTAGGTATAAAAGGGAAAACCCTAGCCAACTTTTAGTGTTGCTCTTTATGCTATGTGTGTGAATTTTTTTGTGAAATTTAGATGTGTTTGCCTTCACACATACTTAGGGTTATCAAGGATCAAGACTATGTCAAGAGCTTGGTGATCATTTCAATTGCAGATTCAAGAGCTTAAAGATATACAAGCGGGAGTGATTGTGCTTGCTGAGGAATCTAAGAAAGAAGTAGTTTGTGGATTCGAAACTGTCACGTGGTCGTGGTAGTAAGTTTTCTACTCGAGGTAGTAATAGGATGTTAGTGGTCTAAGTTACTATTGTGTAAACTTCAATTCTTTCATAGTGGATTCAATTTTACCTTGAGGATAGCTAGGTTAAATCCTCCCCAGGTTTTTTACCGGTTTGGTTTTCCTGGGTCATCATATCATTGTGCTCTTTATATTTCTACTGCTTTGCATGATATGATATATTTGTGTTAACCTAGATTTGCATAATTTACTTAAGTTAATAACTTGGCTAAATAACTAGGCTAATCTGGTTGTTTTAAGGGGTCTAAAAACATACAAGTGGTATCAGAGCGGGTTAGCTCTAGTGTTTAGATCTTTTGATCTAAGAGTTGATCCTTGATCCCTGTTGTCATGGATAATTTTCATCTCATACTCAAGCATTTTATTTATAAAATTCTTGGGTTTTAGGAGTTTTTGCATAAAAATGCTGTGTTTTTCAAAAAACTTTTTTTTTTTCCAGAATTTCGATCGATCAAAGCTGTCTTTTTCGATCGATCGAACCTAATTTTCAACTGATTGAAAATCGCACAGGAAGTTTTCTTAAAAAGCTTTGTGTTTCACATGTTCATCACTTTTCAAAACTTTTCAAACTTTTTCTCTCTCTTTTCAACCGGTATAAGAGTCAAAGTTAATTTTTGTCGTTTTCCTCCGATTGTTTTGCAAGGATTTTGTCTTCTAAGGCCGATAAGACCATTCTACCCCTCATTTTTCCGTTATTTTCATTTTTCATGCATTCAAGGGTGTTTTTCGAACCTATGGGGAATTGGGGTTTTGGTGTTTTTGATCGTTTCCTCTAAAATTGGTCATTGCGTTTTTGTTGTGAGATGTCATATATTTGTTCTTGGTGCTTTAATTTGATTAATTTGAGGTTTTGTGAAAATTTTGAAATTCTAGGGCTTGAAACTACCCGAATTAGGGATTTTGTTCAATTGAGTTTAATTTCATGAAATTGGCTTATTGGATTGATTAATTTGATCATTTTGATGTCTTATCTATCTTTTGTAATGATCAATTGGTCAATTTTTTTAAAATTGTACAAGTGGTTTTTCAAAATGTTGGGGTTTTTGATATAAACTCTATGGTCAAGCCAATTTTGTGATTTTAAAGTTGTATTAAACTTATTCTCACTGCATTAGAGCATGCATCATTTGTTTACACTGTTCATGCATCATGTAGATTTGTTATTTTCTATATTGTTTTGTGCTAACTTGCAGTCTGCCCTTGGTTTTCTTTTATTTTCTTTTTGGTTCTGTTTGTCTATTCTTTCCTTAGCATCATGCCTAGGAAAACTAGAGCCGATAAGACCTCCTCATCTTCTTCTGCTCCATCATTTGAGAGTAAGAGATTCTTGAGTGAGAAACACCAAAAGACCTTTGATACACTTAACCTTAAGAGGAACATTTAGGCTGAGAGAAATGTTTTATTAGATGAGCTAGATCCCGAGATTAGGAGGAACTTTGAGCGACGGGGTTGGTTACCTTTGTTAGATATTTCTGACCCCCCCTCCAGCTACCTTGATTAGAGATTAGAGAGTTCTATTCGAACCTCTCTATCCACGTTTATGATTCCAACACTTTACTTAAAAGTTGGATACAAGGTGAAGAGTACTCCATTACTCCTTTGGTAGTAGTTGAAGCTCTTGGGGACCTCTTGTTTAGCATGCTGTCTACCCTTATGATGAGTCTCCTCCCCTAGACGACATCATATCTTACATCACTAGGTCTTCTATCCAATGGGGCTCTGATCCTCGGATCACTACTGCTGAGCTTTCTGAGGTTCACTATCTTTTCTTTCGAATTGCTTGTCATTCCTTGTGGCTTATTTCTCATCTGCACACCATCCCTGTTGAGCGATGTGTGTTTCTATATGCCCTTGTTATTGATGCTCCTATCAGTTTTTCTCATCTGTTTATTCGTTCTTTGAACGAGATTTACAGGAGTAGTTCTACTGGTCATGCTCTTTTATTTCCCTTTTTATTCATAGGATTCTTGTACATCTTGATTTAGAAGAGTTTCCTGCGTCTGAGCCTGTTCATATCATTGCTCCTATAGGTGCCACCTTTCTTAGGCAGAGGGCTGCTCAGTTGAGAGCAAACTCTAAACGTCATAAGGTTGAGTCTTCAGGTGTTGTACCTCCTCCTCCTCCTCCCTCCTCTACAGCTGATACTACTGTTGAGGCGTCTGACGATCCTCATGCATGCTGCTGCTGCTGATGTTCCTCCGCCTTCTACTTTGGATGATTTAGACATTCGACGTACGTTGGAGACTATCATGACCATTCAAGCGGCTCATGGTCAGCTTTTGGTGGACATGTTTGATGAGCTTCGTGCCTTGCGAGCATATTTGGAGAGTATTAGACTGCCACCTCCTTTTGATGATGAGTGAGTACCCTTTGGCAATTCATCACAAAAAGGGGAGTGCATATATGGTGTAGAGAGGAGTTTTTGTAGTTAGGAGGAGATTTTTGAGTTGTTTGGAGCTGTGAAGTTTTTAGATTGTATCTAGGTACTTCACTTTGTATGTATCTTTTTGGCTCATGATGTTTGTGTTGGGATTGTCTATGATAGGGGGAGATATTTTGTTTTGTTTATCTGTTTCTTGTTTCACATTGTGCTACGTTGTTTATTGATCTATATTGATAAGTTTATTCATGATATATGTCTTGTAGTTTATGTTTATCTGAAATCAAGAAGTTATGTTATTTTACTTGTATTTTACATACATGTGTTTATGTGTTTGTTAAGTGTTACAGTATATACAGATTGATTCAGTCGTACTGCTGTCTATACTTGCAACTGATGGATAGTAATTAGGTTGAATTTGTTATGTTGGGTTTTGTTTTTGTAATGGGCTGTTTATATGTAAACTTTGAGCATTTTGTTGTGTTTGTGTTTTGTCACAGATTGCCAAAGGGGGAGTTTGTTAGGTTTTAAGACCTTTAGGTTTAAATGTATTAGAACACTAATTTGTAATGTTGGCAAACCATGATAAAAACATTTTAGTTTTATTTGGACTACTCAAAGTACGTGTCTTTTATATAAAGTTGGAATCGAGTTGCTACAGAATTTACTGTGCAATTCTACCTGGCTCGATCGATCAAGAATTAGACTCAAACGATCGAAAGTCGTGCAGATTTTTTTTCTGCAGAATTTTTCCAACTCAGCCCAAGCCCGTTTTGCATGTAGGATTTTATGTTTTGCCCTAGGTATAAAAGGAAAACCCTAGCCACGTTTTAGTGTTGCTCTTTATGCTGTGTGTGTGAATCTTTTGTTGAGATCTAGAGGTGTTTGCCTTTACACATACTTAGGGTTATCAGGGATCAACACTATGTCAAGAGCTTGGTGATCGTTTCAGTTGCAGATTCAAGAGCTTAAAGATATACAAGCGGGAGTGCTTGTGCTTGCTGTGGAATCCAAGAAAGAAGTAGTCCGTGAACTTGGAGCTGTCACATGGTCGTGGTAGTAAGTTTCCTACTCGAGGTAGCAATAGGATGTTAGTGGTCTAAGTCGCTATTGTGTAAACTTCAATTCTTTCATAGTGGATTCAGTTTTACCTTGGGGATAGCTAGGTTAAATCCTCCCCAGGTTTTTTACCGGTTTAGTTTTCCTTAGGTCATCATATCATTGTGTTCTTTATATTTTCGCTGCTTTGCATAATATAATATATTTGTGTTAACCTAGATTTGCATAATTTACCTAAGTTAATAACTTCGCTAAATAATTAGGCTAATCTGGTTGTTTTAAGGGGTCTAAAAACGCATAGAACTAAACACGATGTCAAGCTAGCTTATGTGTCACATAAGTGAAAATATGGATGGATGAGCTATTGATGCAAATAGAATATAACTTCAGGGGATAAAATCTAAATTCTAAAATTTTCAAGGTATAAAATTCGAAAACCTCCAAACTTTAGCTGTGTGATTTGTACTTTTGCCAAAAATTTAAAAAAAAAAATGCATATTTTACTTTAAATATAACGTTCTATTTAGAAACATTGTCATAATTTAAAAAGCTTTTGTAGTAGTATACTATGACCATTTATGCCTAGGAAGGCATGATGTAAGTTATTGAAAAGCAAGTGATGAAGAATGTTTGATCTACTTCATACCATTCCTCATCACCTGCATCTGAGAATTGCATGTGTTGGAGATGAATCATCTCTCTCGGTGCAATTTTTCTCCAATGGGAGTCCACAAAGAAATGGATTTCTTTCATCGCTGCTTGCGTCAAAAGTTCCAAATTGTGATTTAATACCCGAGGTCCTACTTGATAAGTTGTTATAAGCGACACTAAACACCACTGGAAAGGTAAAGTCAAGCAATTGTGGAGGGATTTTTTTCTCCACTCAAACTATCGTGAGAAAGATCCAAACTTTCTAATTCAGCCAAGTTTTATCTTTGGAATGGAAGTTGTCAATTGATTATGAGACAAGTTTAGTGAATGAATTCCTTGTAGCTATCCATGTTCAAGTGGTATTTTACCTATTAGGTTGTTACAAGATAATATTTAGAGGGAATTTGATAACACACTCTTTGTACAACTTATGTTTGTCACTTAAGCATAATTTAAAGGCATCTTTTGTTTTGTTTTGTTTCTTTTTTATTTTTGAAAGACAAAGGCATTTTTGGAGCATTTTATAATTAAAAAATTATTCAAATGTATTAATTATAAAAAATAAATTGAAAAATTAAATGATCAGAACTGAAATTCTCTCTTGGCTAATAAGTCTTAGAGTGAGAAGTTAGTGTTTTAATTAAAAAAAAAATTTGAATCACGAATTGACAAGGAGAAAGAGTTCTTATTAATTTATAAATTATTTTAAGTTATTAGTAGGTAGGTAGGAGAATGAGTATCTGATGAATGAGAAATGGGTAGGAGATGATGTAGTGGAGATGGTATGAAATAGAGAAATGATCCATCATTGACCTACTATATAGACTAGATATTGGGCCCTTCAACTCTCTTTGAAACCCTTCATCTAAACCAATAGTCAGGAATGGCAACGGGTCGGGTTCGGGCCGGGTTTTTGCATACCCGGACCCGACCCGCGGGCCAAGACCCAAAACCCGGACCCGGCCCGAATAATAATCGGGTTTTTTTCTCGGGGCCCAGACCCGCCCCGCCGGGCCCCGCGGGCCCCGTTTAACTTATTGGGCCCAAATTTAGCCCAACCAAAAAAAAAAAATTTGAAGCCCATTAAATTTTTTTTCCTAAATTCAAGCCCATTCAAGTCATTTAACATGGCCCAAATGCCAAAATTTGCCTTATTATATGGTAGCCAAATCATTTACCTCCATTTATATCATTATATGGCACCCAAAATCATCTTATATGGCAATAAATTACTTAAAAAGCTACAAAATAAATCTCACAAATCTAAGAAATTACAAAATGTCTTATCCTCCACAAATCAACAAATTAAAAAGACTAAGAAATTGCAAATGGTTTAGAATAATTACAAACCAACAAATTAATCTAACAAGTCTAAGAAATTAAAACAGCTACTAAATTATTACAAAATGTTTAATCGTCCACAACTGTGACACAACTCCCTTCCTCTTCATTAGGCTCCTTATCATCAAGAATTGTTTGAAAATCACAATCACCAGACATAGTTGAAGAACCTACAACAACAAGGAATTAAAAAATGGAATAAACTTCATCAATTTGTAACAAGCAAATATAAAAATACAATTTTGATTTTATAAATAAAAATTAGACAATTACTAACCGTTGATTTCACTCCATAACTAATTCTGAGCACACATCATTGCCTCTATAGTCTTGGGATGTAGCCTACTACGGTGTGGACTTAAAAGCCTCCCACTAGTGCTAAAGGCAGATTCTGAAGCAACAGTTGTGACAGGAATGGCTAAAATATCTCTTGCAATCCTTTGTAAAGTAGGATACTTGAGACCATTACTTTTCCACCATCCCAAAATATCAAAATCTTCACTTCTCTTCAACACTCCCTCATCAATGAAATAATCAAATTCCATTCTAGCACTCCCATGTTTCTTTGAACTATTGTTCACAAACAAATCAAAACATGACATTGACCCACTCAACCTAAACTTCATTTGAGCCGCAGGGCTTGAAGCACTACTTGCAGGAATATGAGAACTTCCTTCATTATTTGCAGGGGACTCATCTAGATCTCCATACTCATCAAGCAAATCATAACAAAGATTCTTTATTTTTTCAATCTCCAAATTTGAATTATCACCATAAATGTTAGGATAATAAAACTCCAATAACTTCATCTTATATCTTGGATCTAAGATAGCAGCAACAGCCATAACAACACTAACATTAGCCCAATAAGAATTAAATTTAGCAAGCATGCTTTCTGCCATTGTAGCTATCATCTCATTTGAAGACAAACTCCATTCATTCAATGCAATTTTCAACTCACACACCAAAGTAAAATACATATTAGTTGTGGGGTACTTACGACCTGAAAAAAACTCAGTCACACTATGAAACAACTCCAACTTCCCACAAATATCTTTAGCTAACTCCCAATCATGATCATATGGCAAAGAAGAATAAGATGTTTCACGTTTAGCCAAACGAGGAAAAACATATTTATAAATCAATGCAGTAGAAAGCATTAAGTAAGTTGAATTCCAACGAGTTTTACAATCTAAGACTAGCTCTTTGGTGCATTGAACACGCAATTGTCGTGCATTTTCTTCAAATTTTTGCCTCCTTTTTGGTGATCCAGTCCAATAAATCACACTATCACGAATCCTTTCAATACCATCACCAATAAGAGACAATCCATCTTGAACAATTAAATTCAAAATATGTGCAGCACATCTCATATGCAACATAGACCCACCCAACATGAGAGAACTAGTATCAAGCTTATTCAAGAGAAGTCTTATCATAGCATCATTAGTACTACAATTATCAACGGTTATTGTAGACAACTTCCTATCAATATTCCACTCTAAAAAGCAATCAACAAGGACATCAGCAATGACATCTTTTGTGTGTGGAGAAGGAACATAAACAAACCTAAAAAAATAATAGGAATAATTATAACATAACTCAATAAACATTCTAAATGTAAAGTCTTTAACATTCAATTTATAGATAAAAAAATTACCTTAAAACCCGGCTTTGCAACGTCCAAGTATGATCAATAAAATGAGCGGTAATGACCATAAACCCTCTCTTTTTGTTACTTGAAGTCCACATATCAGTTGTAATTGCCATCCTACTTCCATTCTTGTCCGTCATCTTCAAAGCTTTCTCCCTCTCATTATCATAGATTTTAAGAATGTCACTCTTCAAAGTATTTCTTGTGACAAGTTTAAACAACGGTTGAAGAGAAACCACAAATTCTCTAAATCCAATGTGGTCAACTATTGAAAGGGGGTATTCATGTAGGATGACCATACGAGCAAGATTATTCCTTACTTTGCCTTGATCAAATTGATAAGCATTTAAACTCATAGTTCCATCCACCTTATTTTGTTGTTTAATTAACACTTGTTGTCGCATATCCCTTATATCTTTAAACTTTAACCGTGGACATCTTGCTAAATGATTACGTAAATGGGTTGTACCTTGGCTAGAATCACCCAAGTAAAGTTTGCTATAATGATAACATTGGGCTTTAATTTTTCCATCAACTTTCTTCCTTGTAAAATGATCTCAAACATCTGAGGTAGTCTTTCTTTTTCTAGTTGTATCCAACTCCAAGCCCTCATTTGTAGGCTCTCGCTCTCCCTCTCCCTCTCCCTCTCCTTCTCCTCCTCCCCCTTCTTGTTCCTCTAACTCTAAGTCTTCTCCTAAGTCCACCGTTGGGGATTTTGGACTCCTAATTGGTTCAAAAGTTTAGGAATTAGAATCACAACAAATATACTTAAATTTATTATGTGACATACTCATTGATTAATACGCACAAATTCATAAATACACAGATTCACAAATTCTATCAACCCAAATATAATTAAACATAATTAACTACAAATTCCAAACGCTTACTCGTTGTTTAATGGGCATAAAGGTGATGGTGATCCTGAGGGTGAGCTGCCAGGCAACAATGGTGAGGGTGAACGTGAAAATGGTGAAGAAGGCCGCATAGCTGGCAAAGGAAAACGTTCGGTTCTCAAGGGAGAGCCGCTTGGCGAGGAAGAACTAGATTTGTTTCTCAAGGGAGAGCCGCTCGGCGAGGAAGAATTAGATTTGTTTGTGTTTTCCATCTCCGTTTTAGGCTCTGCATTCACAACAAACACAAAATCATTGGCAATAGTACATGTAACTCCAGCCCATTTGATTAATTACCAGCAACAGTTATTAGAAACTCCCCAACTTAGAATCATGTGCCTCATTAACCATAAGAAACTAAACCAACATTTTATTAATTGGGGCCATTACACTTAGAACTTGGTAGGCCCAATAAGCCTATAAATAGAATAGACCCATTTAACACCAATACCACCACTTAACATAACAACAAGCTATTCTTTTTAAATAAAAAAAAAAAAAAAATTTTTGACATAACCTTAGCCCAACCCAAAAATATAGATTTCTAAGAATGAAGTGAGTTGGTATGAATATGTGATATGACCCTTAGACAAGCCCAAATGTGTTTGGAATGATGTGGGAATTGAGACAAACTCTTGTCCCTCTTCCTATCTTGTCTCGCTCTCTCGTCTCTCTCTATTCTTTTATTCTTGGTTAATTAGGTTTTTATATGCTTCTTTCCATTTTTGTCTAACTCATCAATTGGACAAGCTCCTGATGGTCACATCAGGGGTGGACCTCACAAACTCCTTAATTTCTATCAAACTCATCCGATCTTCTTCAATGCAATCTTTGGGCCCCTAAATTGAACCTCAACAATCGAACCCCACAATAAGTTATTCACCAAGGACCATCCCATTGTGAAAATGTAGTAATAGTATAACTCCTCTATTCATTGCTGTGATAGTTTTATACAAACTACAAAGTATGAGAATTGAATCAAGTCAATGGTAGAAGTCTTGAGAACACGTGTGTGGGTGAATTTCCACATTGAATATGAATGAGAAGAGTAAGTAGTTAATATAATATAGTTGGCCTCAAACTCATCTGTTTAAGTCTTTTGGGTTCAATGGTTTTCTTATATATTATATTTACATATTATTCAGTTGAAGACTCCCCAAGGTATTATTTCCGCAAGAAAAGGGGAGCGAAATTAAGGACAGTAAATCTGTAAAGGCAGTAGGTAGGATAATTGAGTCAAGTCATGGCACCCTCCAATGGCACTCCACAAAGAAATGGATTTCTATCATAGTTGCTAATTGTCCTTTCATATCTGGGGTCCTACCTGGTAAGTTGTTACAAGCAACATTGAAGATCTCCAAAAAGGTAAGCTCAATCAATTGTGGAGAAATTTCTCCGCTCAATCTATTGTGAGAAAGATCCAAGCACTCTACTTCAGTCAAGTGTGAGAAAGATTTTGGAATGGAACCTTTCAATTGATTGTGAGACAAGTTTAGTGCATAAATTCCTTGTAGCTGTCCAAGTTCAAGTGGGATTTCACTTGTTAGATTTACAAGATAAATCCAAACCTGTCATGTAAGTAAGAATGCAACCCTTGTAAGAGCTAAGCCTATATTTGGTAACAAAGTTGACTTCAACATCTAGGTAATACGTAAAATATTCTACCTTAAAAAAACCAAAGAAACTAACATATTTAAGAGAAAAGCTTCCCCAATATTCTACTTTAAAAAAACCAAAAGATAGTGTGTCCAAAATTGTGAGGTATTGTCCCGGAAAATAAGTTTCTAGAAAGATCCATTAAAGTTATATTGGTTAGTTGACATAACTGTGTCGAAATATTTCCACTCAAATGATTTCCTCCTAGCAACAAAATTCTTAAGTTGGAAGTTTTCCCAATTGCACTGGGAATGCTGCTTGACAATTTATTATCACTGATATCCAATGTCAAAAGCTCCGACATATTGTGAAAAGGTTCTGGTATTGATCCTAATAAGATGTTCTCTTCCAAATGTAAATGTTTTAACCGAGTGCTTGACCACAAAGGTAAAGAAACATGAAGGAGGTTATGAGAAAGGTCCCAAAACTCAATTGTAATTGTTTCACATGGAATTTGACCTTCAAAATAATTATTTTGCATAAAAATACCATAATAACATGTTTGGTTGCTTATCAAAGTAGGAATCTTACTCGACATTTTGTTGTTGCTAACATTGCAACTCTAAATCCATCATTGTCCTACATGGGCGCTCGAGTTCCTAATCCCTCTGCTCAAGCTCTTGGTCCCTTCTGTCGAGGCGGTTGAAGCCTGAAGTGCCAGACATTGTCCAGAGAGTTTGATATGATCCCTCTCTGAGTTAGACTCCTTTGCTTCCTCATGTCGTCTGTCCTCTTACCTTTTCTGCCTCCTTTCTTGCCATGCGGACCCTTGCGATGACCCTCTAGAGCCACTTTCAACATGACTTCCTAGCCTACTTCTAGACATTTTCCCGTGTGTGCCTAGATAGCACCACAGCTACGTAGGAGATCTCCACAGGTGGTGCCAATTGTGCGCACCCCAATATGGCTATTGGGCCTACAATCTATTTGGGCTCACAATCTATTTGTATTCTGAGCTTTTGGATTTCCTACAACGAGTGGTTCTATGTTCGGCAACCTAAGTTCCCTATGTTCTCAGAATCACTCTCCCTCTTTTTCGCCTTGACAGTACACGAAATGGATGACAAGTTATTGTTAGTCGCTTTCCACAATGGGGTCAATTCTGACTTGTTCATCCATAAGCTCTACGAGCAGGAACCATAGACTATGGCCGATGATCACCTTCTCTCCTTAGTATTTACTCTTCGTAATTGCCAACCCTTGAACTGAATTTTCCTTGCCTATTTATAGCTAAAGTTAGTGGAAAGCTATGATTATTCTCTTGGTGGGTGGAAGGAGAGGTCTAATACTGTTTCTTATAAGTGGATGCCTAGGTGTAAGTGGGGGAAGGTAACAGTGGCATTAGAACTAGCTCCACCGTTAGGGGTACTACCCGACAGCGGCATTCCCTAGGTAATGGAAGGAAGATCCAATACTATTACTATTAAGTGGATGTTTAATCGTGAGTGGGAGAAGGTGGTAGTGGCATTGAAAATAGCTCCACCGTTGGAGGGACTGCTCGGCAGAAATGCTCCCCAGGCTATGCCGTGCATTCCGAGTTCCACCTGCCCTGGGAACATACCCATCGAAGATGAAGAGACCCCACCTCCGTTGTTCATGTCGTAAACATTTTCATCCCCGGGCCTCGAGTTTTAGACAAGCATCAAAACCTGCCTGGAGTGAGCCCGTGGGTCTGATCAGTGTCAGGTTCTACATGTGGCATCATTGCAATGGGCTTTTATAACCCAATGGGCTTGAAGGAGGGTAATGCCCATACACTATATATATATATATTTGATAATTTGATGCCTACAACGTGATGAAAGGGACTGAACTCTTAATGTCATTGATACACCAGAAAGTGTTAACCAATTAACCTATAAGGTTCTTGAAAAAATTTAAGCAAATATTAAAGTGACAAAAATGTTATGAAGATAATGGAATACAATTAAATCATGTATAATACTAAACAAATATTTAATAATTTGGAATCAATATGCATTACTCTGACGTGTTTCTACCTAACATGAATCAACACACTCAAGAGAAAGCATCTTATATGCCCACTCATGTGAGACTGACACATGTCAATCACACATGGGCGTATAAGACTATGTCAATTGCACATGGGTTGTATACACTGGGTGCATACAAGATTTTTGCCATCCTTAAAGAGCATCAATTAATAGCTTGTAATAGGGTCCTTTTACTTTTGAGCAATAAGGCAAAACACAAAGGTGATGGAGATGCTTCATTAATGAATTACTATATACTGATCAAATATACGCTACAAAAAAAAGTCCTATAGCCACATTTTAAAAACGCGGCTATAGTTCCTAAAAACATGGCTATAGGACAGTTTAGCCTAAAGCCGCGTTTTCTTTAGCTGCGTTTTCAAATGTGACCTAAAACTCGTCACTATAGGCCTGAGGGGTCTATAGCCATGTTTTTACAAATGCAGATATAGGCCAGGACCAATGGCCGCGTTTTTAAAAGTGCAGCTATAGGACATACTCTAGCTGTTTTTATAGAAAGCGGCTATAGGGGACTGATATAGCCGTGTTTTAAAAACGTGGCTATAACACTTTGTTTGTTTGTTTTTTTTTTTTTTTTTTTTTAATTTGGCTATAGTTGCGTTTTTAAAATGTGGCTATAGTTTTTTTTTTTCCTGGCTAGATGGCAAATGCATTAGAACTACAATAATTTTAACACTCTACTTTGTTTCTACTAACTGCATAATATGAATTTCAAGGACTAAAGACACTAGAAATTGCATACTAGACCATAGTTTTGAAAACCAGCCTGGATCAGCCAATTAGGCCGATTCAACTATGAACTGGGACTATGTCAATCCAATCCACATTAAAAAATGAGAAAAATTGGTAGTTCATCTACTAAAACCAATTCCAATTCCCAAATTTAAATGTTAGACTGGTGATAGTTGAGTGACCAAAATGATAGTGTCCCCATGATAAGAGATTATAAAAGGTCCCCAACTCCCCCCCCCCCCCCCCCAAAAAAAAAAGGCTGCAGTTTAAAGTAAAAATGGCTGTTCAAAGTTTAACATCGTGTAGATAATAAAATGCTTAAAAGTCCCATATAAATGGGAAAACAATCTATGAGGGCAGCAACTATAGCATTAGATAGTAGATACTAACAACACCTTTGATAATATCAATTGTTTACCTTTTCTAAATGAAACAAGAAGAAAGAAAAGAATCCCAATTAAAAAGGAAAAGAAGATATTAAAGAGAGAAAGAGTACATATAGACACGAAACAAGCAAAATAGATTAATACTTTAACCAAATGCTCAAATCAAATCAAAGGCAAGAAAATGCATTATTACTAATACAAGCATTTCTAACATCAGAATTTCAACCACATGATTAATCAGTATTTTGAAAGTTACAAAAAAAATGAAACAATGTTCCCATCAACAGATACCACTATAGAGCAAAATCAAATAAGAGTATCTCCCAGAAGCAATTTCATAGTTTAGAGTATGACATTATTACCTCATCAAGCAAGTTCTCAAATTGAACATTTATACTTTCAGCAGGTGCACACATGACAAGCACCCGTATACATGTGGCAGTCAGTTTAACATTCATGTCATTCTTAAATATATATATATATATATATATATATATATATATATATATATATATATATAAAAGAAGATGAATAATCATTTTGTGTAAGACCAACAGACTTGTTGGTCTTCTTTTTTTTTATTTTCTTAAACTTTTTTATTTTGTTCTCATTTCCTAAGCCATCTGAAACAACTCCAAAATGCCCCACACCTTGCTTGTGCCTTTCCAATCAGCTGGTGCAAGGACACTTTCATTGTGTCTCTTGGATTCAACTCCACTATGAATGTGCTCATTAATTCCCTAGTGAATGTTCAAACCAACAATGTACTGCCCACTAATATCCTGTGAAGATAATATAAAAAAAATTTAAAAAAATTCATATTCCTGCAATCCATTTTTATTGACTAGCAATTACTTCTTCTTTTTTTCATGCATTTTGTAATTGTACATGAATCAAACACATAAACATAATTCCTGCCTCTAAGATAGGGAATTAGTACTTATCAAACACATGCACTTAAGGTAAACTAGTTTATAAGATTAGAAACAAAGTAAAGAAACAAATTTTACAGTGTTTCATGAGAAATTCTAGCCCTTAAATTGAGATCAACCATAATACAGTTATGCACTATAACTCAATTTAACTAGATCACTACTTTAGTATAAACTAGTAACTCTGATTAATTCAAACTAAAATCTTCTCTTTAATTTCTCTCAACCTTCAGCTGTTTGGCCGCCACGTAGATTACTGTAACTTAAATCTAGCATTTCCAATTCCTTGAAAACCGAAAGGTCTAAATAGCAAAAAATAATTAAATTTACCAAATAATAATAATAATAATAATATTATTATTATTATTATTAAATAAAAAAAATATAGCGAAAAGTAAGAATTGATTAGATACTTGGTAGTAATTATGCAAAGTAGGCATACCTTTGGCAGGAAAGGGTCCATCCATTTCATCATTGGAAGAAATATTCAGAATTTTAAGTGACATCTGTAACCTCAATGATTGTATGATGCTCTGATTGAAATTGTTATAATAAAGATCTAACATCTCCAACTTGTTCAATCTGAATAAACTTTTAGAACCTATGATAAGATTGTAAGGAATAGAAACAATTATATTTTTTATTCACAATATCGATAACAAAAAACACAAAAATGTTGGTTTTTTTTTAATATAAATAAATAATTATGGTTGTAATTTTGTTGCTACAAAGTTTATTATGAAATATTTTTATACCTTGTTAACTCAAAAAATTTTGTTACAAACCATTAGTGTTTGTTTGGTATTGGATTATAAGCTAATTTTTTGTTTTTTAAGCTTTTATGTACAAATTTTAAAAATCATACTTTTTTAAAGTACAAATATACTTTAGTACACTTTCAGCAAAAAATTTTGAACAATAAGCTAATTAGGTTGTTCCCAAATGAAAACTTAATATCACATTAGTCTTATTATATTTGTAATTTCTCGATTATATTATGATTAACTCTTTAATAACTTCAATGTTTTGCTATCTTCTTATAAAAGAGTATTCAACTTGAGATGGTGTATCTGGAATTTCTTAAGAGTGTATATACTCAAAAAAAGGGTATTTATGAGTGTATAAAATAGTATTTTATGAAAGTTTATTATAGTGCAACATTTACATTTTCTTTTATATATATATATATATATATATATATATATATATGATGGAATTGATTTTATAATGTTCATTTCATGATAATTTTTTCTTATTATTAAGTGATAATACCAAATAGTTTTTAGTGCAGAGATAAGATTTGAATTTATATCCCTTATTTAATAACAGAAAACTTTATCAATTGAAATAGTTGGAATCCACATGTAACATTTTTATTTAACCACATGAAAAATATACGATGTAATAACATCGTACATATTATATAATATAATATTAATAGCCAATAATCTACTTACTTTTAGGAACCAACATTCTAAATCAACCATTTAGCATGCGAAGCTAAAGTATCAAAAGTTAGAATTAGCATGCTTTTTTTTCAAATCTTAAGAACCAAATCCTAAACACTGTTAGAGATATATTAGTTCAATAACATGGGCCCAAGCTCAATCCTACTTTGTATGTAAGTTAACTCTCCTTCTTGTACTCCAAGTCTATTAACCATAGTTAATATATGGTTAGTTTAGAGTTTTGCTTACTATATATACTCATATTGGATTCATTGTAACACAAGATTTTACTATACTCTCATATATATAATAAAAATGTAGCCTTTAAAGGTTTCTTGCATGGACATAGACCGTCAAGCTGAATCACGTAACCTTTGCGTTCTTGTGTTCTCTATTTTATGTTTCCTCTTATGCATCTATTTTAGCATATTCAACATAGTATCAAAGCTAATATTTAGCAAACACCATTTCCATTTGTTAATTATTCAAAAACTATCATTGTCAATTTTTTTCCTAATATTTTGGTATTAGAGTATGGAGTATTTAAACCTTAAATACCACTATTAGAAACATGAGTAGATGAAAATTGAGCTACAAAACTCTTGACAAAACTATTATTATTCTGATAATCAACAGGGGGAGTTGGTATATATAATTTGCTTGCACGGTTGGCCCTATCACCAGGCAAACTAAGTAGTTGCTTAAGGCCCCTAAGTGCAATAAGTCCCCATATATCTATATATATATAATGAATAATGTATTCTTAAATTAACATGTCAACTCACACATGGGTCTATTACAATCTCTAATTTATTTATTTTTTTCTACGCTAATTTAAAAATATTGTGAAATTATTGTGACATTTTTTGTGTCCCTACTATTACTCAAAAGAAATTGTTTATCAAATACATAGAAAAAAAATGAAAAAAAAAAAAAAAAAACATAGCAAAGTGTAGGTGGACCACCGTCCACTAATTTCTTTTTTTTTTTTTTAAATAAAATTTTATCTTTGTAACTTTATATATATACATACTAGTTGTTAACAAAAAAAAAAAAAATTGAAAAATTAATCAAGTCTCAAAAGGAATCTTTAGAGAATTTGTTACTAGTAATGAACACAGTATAGGAAAAGAAAAGAAAATTATGTGAAAATCTTACAAACAAATAAGAAATCTTTCACCAAAAAAAAAAAGTTATAAAAAAAATTTAGGTGAACAACTCACAAATGAACAAAAAATTCATTAAAAAAACTAAAAATATTTAAATCTAAATAAATTAAAAAATAGATTTTAAGTATAAAAAAATTTATTAAATTAAATTTAAATATATATATATATATATATATATATATATATATATATATATATATATATATATATATATATATATAAAGCTTCAACTAAAATGTCACTTTAGGCCCAAAATCCCTTGGGCCGACCCACCCGGTTTGCTTTTCCTGGGGATGAAAATTTATTTGTATAAACATTGTGGCCCAATATTGGCTACCAAACAAGCCATATAGATAGTAAAAAAAAAAAAAAAACCATTTTAGTTCCTACATTTTTACGCAATTCTCACTTTGGTCCCTAACTTTTTTTTCCACCGATTTTAGTCCTTATCCTGACAAACGCCTCTCGTTTTCATCATTGACGTTATATCAGAAATGAAAATTGCACAAGCAAACGGCATCACTGTTCACTGATGTGACTATTAAAATAACAATAAAAAATTTCACGACAACATGTAAATTAAAAAAATTAATTTTAACTAAATAAAAAAATTTTAAAATAGAATTAAAAACTAAAAATCAAACCCAGACCCAGAAATTAAAAAAAAAAAAAAAAAACCAAACCCTGAGATCAAGAACAAGAAGATCAAGAACAACAAGAACACAGTTCAAGCTCTAAGAACAAAGAAAGAAAAAAACACCCACATACACACACTTTCTTTCCTTCACTCAAACTCACTCATAAAAACAGCACCCAGATCTAAAGTAGTGTCGACAACGAACCTGACCCACAACGAAAATCCATGGCAACAACAACAAATCCACATTGAAGACACACCCGCCACCGATCTAAAATAACCACAACACCTAAACCCCTTCGTTCTTCAACATACAACCAATAACCACAACACCCAAACTCCTTCGTTCTTCAACATACAGCCACAACCACAATAGCCAATCTACCACCACCATCAATCACCCACCCCACCACCACGGCAACCCTCCACCACCGCAATGAACCTGACCCACAACGAAAATCCATGGCAACAACAGCAAACCCACAGTGAAGACACACCCGTCGCTGATCTAAAAACGGTAGCTAAATTCTAAACACAGATTCAAACACACAGATCTAACACACACACACACAAATCCAAAAATCTCCATAAATTCCAAAAATTCAAACCAAAACAAAATGTTTCCACTTCTGAAGAAGATCAGAGAGAGCGAGATCGGGGGGGGGGGGGAAATTTCACCGTTTTTGGCGAGTTCTACGAGGACGTGAGTGGCTCGTTTGGCGGCGGAGCGATCGAGAGCTCTCCAAGAGAAAGAGGAGTTGAGGACAGTAACCTGAGCAACGACCTCGCAGAGTAGAGCTTGCCTGGAGTCACCGGACGGAGGGCTGGAGATCTCTCCTTCGACGCCGCCGCCTCGCTCATCTTCTTCCTCTTCTCCGATGATTTCATCTTCTACTTCTAGTTTACGCTTTTGCCCCTTCCTCTCCGGGAAGTTGTGATCTTGATGATGATGATGTCTCAGATGATGAGGATGATTATTCTCCTCCATGCACTCTTTAACACACAGATTCAAACACACGGCATGGTTGAATTTGATGATGAAGAAGTGTGTTAGATCTGGGTTTGATGATGAAGAAGTGTGTTAGTTAGTTTTTAATTTTATTTTTAATTTTTTTTATTTAGTTAAAATTAATAAATTTTTTTTTTTAATTTAAATGTTAATTTGGTATTTTTTTATTATTATTTTAATGACCACGTCAAGTGAACAATGTATGTCGTTTGCCAGCTGGGCAATTTTCGGCTCTAATGTAACATTAGGGACAAAAATGAGAGGTGTTTATAAGGACTAAAATCGGTAAAAAAAAAAAAAGTTAGGGACCAAAGTGAAATCACGTGAAAATATAAGGACTAAAACGGGTTTTTCATTAAAAAAAAAAAAAAAAAAAAAAAAGATACAAGGCTAGCAACCGTCATTATTCTCAATCCAACCAGTGATTCCACTATAGGGTAAATCAAGACTTCGTAAGTCTTTGAAACTCTCAAATAGAGAAATGTTTAGAAACCATGTTTGAGAAAAAAAATCCTTTAATTCCCTAAGTTGTAAAGAGAGAAGTGGGTCACGTGACCAGTGGTAGAGTCGCAGGTGACTCGCTCTCAATGACAACAATCACTCTCATGGTCATCAACCCATGAAGGGAGAAGATAATCTGTGACATTGGGGCCGGACCTCACAAACTCCTCTATTTCTAGCAGACCCACCCTCTCTTCGTCAAAGCAGCCTCTGTACCCATGAAGTTGAACCAGAACTATCAAACCCCACAATAAGCTCTTCATCAAGGACCCTCCCATTGTGAAAAAAATGCAGTAATGGTAATACTCCTCTGTGGAAAAAAGGAATATATAGTAAATTTTATCATGTCGGTAGTGGAAAAGAGGCGAACCTTTATTATGTCCTGTGGCCGCTGGTATAGGTGGCAACCTCATAAATTCTACTTTCTCTTTCATTTTAGTCCAATTCACTCCTAATTAACCTCAGAAATCCAATCAATGTCGGAAATATATTATGGGGAGTAAGCTGTAAAGGTGGTACTTCGGAGAATTGCAAGTCAAGTCGATGGCAGGGAAGAAAATTACACTAATTCAAGGCATCCTGTTGGAGCATTTTGGTCCAATTTACTCTCAGGTAATTTAGTTGGCATTCAGACAGCATTTGATTCTGTTCTACAAGTTGTTCATGTCGTTTAAATGAATTAATTAAAAAAAGGTTGATAATTTTTTTTTTTTTTTGTTGAGAATCAGAAGAAGTGAGAGTTTAATGTGGTAAATAATTCTAAAGTGAGGTTATCCTAGCTGAGAAACTACCTAATTAAACTAGGCAATAGTTTAAACCCCTAAATTAACAATTAAGGCCAAGTACTTGATTGAACTAAGGATAATAAGCACTGCGTGGATAACAAGCAAATTAAATAAGTAATAAAGCATTAAGTAAAGAGAAACAAATCCAAGATATATGACACCAAATGTGTTATTGAATAAGAAAACTTTAGTACCAAGTGTAAAAATCTCTCCATGGCCAACTGCTAAAACAATCCACTAAGTATAGATAGTTGCAATATAGAATACAAAATAAGCCCTCCAAGCCTAAAAGCTATTCTAGTGCTTGAGCCATCTAAGCTCGTACTAGCAACTAACTACTCCTAGTCGTTTCTCTAACTTAGGCATCTGATCCCATAACTAAGCACCCAATGCATCTTCAAGGCAACATTGTTGAAATTGGCAACCTCCAATGATTCCCTGAATGGTCAATACTCTCACAAGACTAAAAGAGGATGATGATCGTCGTTGGGATGATCTCCTCACAAAGATTTGGCTATGATGAGTGGGAAAAGTGTCGAGACATGGAATAATGCATTAATTTCAACTTGATGGAGACATGCCTTAATTTCAACACTCACATGGACTGACTGATGGTTTTAATTTCAACTTGATGGAGACATGCCGTTTTGATTGGTTAAGAAATAAATATTGAGAAGTGAGGAAAGATAAAAATTTGTGGAGTGCACAAATTTTCTATTCTAATATATTTTACTTTACATATAGTGTTCTACTTGGAATATTGATTTGTATGATTTAAAGTTTTTTTCCACGTGCCAAGGCCTTGTAGTTAAATTAACATCGCTTCATGCACTAAATGCTTATAGGTTTAGGAGGAAAGAGTTTGAGCTATAAGTTAGCATCATATTGTAATTATATCTAACAAAAAGGTAATTTTACACACTGACAGAGTTGCTATTTGATTTTAGCAGGAGATAAATTTTTCATAAACATATGTATAACTTTAGGGTGTAAAATTCAAAAATCCTCAAACTTTATGTGTGTAATTTACACTTTTACAAAAAAAAAAAATAATAATAATAATAACAATAATAAGAAATCTGTGCATATTTTACTTTAAATATAACTTTCTATTTAAAAACTTTGTTGTAATTTATAATGCTTTTGTAGTATTAGACTGTTATTGTTTATTCCTAGGAGTGCGGTGACTGTATTAGTGTCCTGTTAGACACGGTTGGTGTTGTTGAATTATTATTATTATTTTTTTGGTTGAGAAACTGAATAAAAATTTCTTACTTACCTTAAAAATGATTTTTAAAAGTTGATAAATGAACTCACGCTTCATACACAAACGGGAAGGGTGACTAAGGGGGAGCACTACGGAATTAGTAGGGGCACATTTCATGTATTTTGCCATTAAGCCGGAATTTCTTGTGATCAAGCAAGAGTTACAAGTAGTTTGAATTAGTTTTCAGCATAGTATATATAAGGGTGTAGACTAAGGGCCCGTTTAGATTTGTCAAATACCTTTTGTATCCAACATATATTTTAAATTTAAAAAGAAAATGGAGTAATTACAAAAATTTACAAGAGATATAATTGGAAATTGAAACTTTTAGACCCTAGAACTACTAGTACCTTTTTTTTTCTTTTTTTCTTTTTTGGCATAGAACTTGCACAAATAAAATTAGATGAGCTTGTGGAAGATGTTATGAATTTGGACATCAACAAAGAATCTATGGATGATAATCGTGGTCATAGTCAGGATTAGTCTACTGTTTGCTCAAATTCTTTCAATATTGATACTTAGCATTTGGCAAGTTCCAAGGATATTATATTTTTGTTAAACTATGTTATTTTATTTTTGTTAAACTTTATTATTTTGAATTTGGGTTGAAGTGTATGCACTTCTTTGGAGTGTAAAAAACTTATTTCTAGATGAATGTTATATTTTTGTTGAACTATATTATTTTGAATGTGGGTTGAAGACTTGAAGTGTATGCACTACTTTTTGGGATGTAAAAAAAATTATTTTTAGATGGATGTTATATTTAATATTATGCAGGTTGAAATGAGTTGTATTACATTTGTGTCAACCCAACACAACTTATTAAGCGTGTCAAATGGGTTGGGTCAGGTCAACCCGCCTTATTAATAGGTCAAGTTAGAGTTGAAGGATGATGACACGATTATTAAATGAGTCGGGTTAGGGTTGAGTTATTTAGTCAAATACCCCTACCTCGACACGACACAAACTCTACACGCTAATCCGAATTGACACCCCTAGAATAGAGTAGTGTAGTGTTGGTTGAAAATAAGTTAATTTTAGACCAAATTTACTGTGCTTTACTCTACTCTTCCTCTCTCCCCTTCAATCCAAACGGACCATAAATGATTCCTACACATAATCTGAAAGACAGCCCGAAGAGTTTTATTAATCTACTAAGAAGATTAGTTAAAGAGGTTCACAAATGCTAAAATGAGCTATCAACCTGTGGAACGTAACAACACGTGAATTGATCAACGACAGTAATGAGCTATCAACCTATTTAGCAAAAAGTTAAAAATGTTGTTCCCAAACTGACCCTTAATTAGCTTAAAAGTACTTAAAAGAACTATGATTGTAATATCTAGTGTGATCATCCGCATCAACAATGCACTAGAACGTATTACGTAGAAATGGCATCGTTCCACAGCCAGTGAGTAGTGACCATTGGTCGCAGTTCAAACAACAAAATGATATCGTGATACATAATGTACACGACATCATTTCACATATACCTGTTAAAGTTCACGATGCATGTGACGACATTTTATAATTGTATTAATGAAGCATAGTTAAACAATGCCTTTTCACTTATAGCTGTTAGACCGTAACAAAATGGTAATAAAATCTGTTTAGGCAATTATGAGTTCTATAGAGAGTAATTTAACAGTGCAATTGATTCTACTTCTTAAGCTCTCAGTCCATCATTCATCAACATAGATATAAAATTCATTACAATAAAAGTTCCCAGATATTGAGGAAGCAACCTTAGCTAATTATACAGATAGGCTGATAACTTACGTAGAGTAATTGAAATAGAAAAATAACAAGAATACAGGCAATCCTCAACCAAATTGTAGCACCGCAGTCGCCAATGAGTGTTGATATAAAGAACAGTAATTACTCCCACGCAAAACATGATGTAAGTTACCAAAAAGCTACTGAAGAACACCGTTTGATCAACTTTGTACCATTTCTCATCACTTACGTCTGAGGAATGCATTGGCGTTGGAGAATCATCTCTCCTGGTGCAATTTTTCTCCAATGGCAGTCCACAAAGAAATGGATTTCCATCATAGCTACTTGCATCAAAAGTTCCGAATTGGGCTTTCATATCCGGGGTCCTACCTGATAAGTTGTTATAAGCAACACTGAACACCTCCAAAAAGGTAAGCTCAATCAATTGTGGAGGAATTTCTCCACTCAATCTATTGTGAGAAAGATCCAAGCTCTCTACTTGAGTCAAGTCTGAGAAAGATTTTGGAATGGAACCTGTTAATTGATTGTGAGAGAAGTTTAGTGCATGAATTCCTTGTAACTGTCCAAGTTCAAGTGGGATTTCACCTGTTAGATTGTTACAAGATAAATCCAAACCTGACATGTAAGTAAGAATGTCATCCTTGTAAGAGCTAAGCCTATATTTGGTAACAAAGTCAATTTCAACATCTAGGTAATACACAGAATCGCCATCGAAGGAACTACCAAATCTAGAAGCCCAATATTGTGCATCAAAAATACCAAAAGACAGTGTGTGTCCAAAACAACGAGGTATTGTCCCGAAAAATAAGTTTCTTGAAAGATCCATTAAAGTTATATTGGTCAGTTGACATAACTGTGTTGAAATATTGCCACTCAATTGATTTCCTCCCAGCAACAAAATTCTTAAGTTGGAAGCTTTACTGATTGCACTGGGAATGCTGCCTGACAATTTATTATCACTGATATCCAATGTCCTAAGCTCCGACATATTGAGAAATGGTTCTGGTATTGATCCTGAAAAGTTGTTCTCTTCCAAATGTAAATGTTTTAACTGAGTGCTTGACCACAAAGGTAAAGATCCATCAAGGAGGTTATGAGAAAGGTCCAATAACACAAATGTAGCTGTTTCACATGGAATTTGACCTTCAAAATTATTATTTTGCATGAGAATACCATTAATAAATGTGAAATTGCATATCCAAGTAGGAATCCTACCCGACATTTTGTTGTTGCTAACATCCAAGATAGACAAGGGAGCAATATTGGCGAAATTGGGTAATTCGTTTGGCATAGCTCCGGAGAATTGATTATGATTTATTTTAAAAATAAATAGGTCAGTTAAGTTAGATATAGGTACCCAATCTAAATGGCCATCAAAATAATTATTGGATAATACCAAGATCGACAGCATGGAGCAACCTACAAATAAGTCCTTTGGTAATTCTCCGGAGAAGTTGTTAAGGAACACGTCGAGTGTGTTCAAGAGACTCATATTACCAAATGAGGATGGGAGAGAACCTGTGAAATAATTATCGGATAACTTTAGGTACCGTATATTTGGTAGGATCTCCCCAATATTTTGTTGAAGCTTTCCATTGAGCTGATTGTTTGACACATCTATCACATAAGTAGAGTTAAGAAAGAGCGGCAAATGAAAATGACCTGAGAAAGAGTTATCATTAAGTTTGAAATGTTCTAGCCTCGTATTGTTTCTAAACAACCAATCAGGAAACGGTCCTTTCAACCCATTGTGTGAAAGATCAAGTTCTCTCAAGCTATGTTGGTGAAAGAGAAATGTCGGAAGTTGATGGGATAGCTTATTCAGAGAACAGTTAGATATCACTAAAGACTCCAACTTAAATAAGGGTACCCAATTTGAATTTTCCATTTCTATCTCGACCTTCTTGTTATCACATCTAAATTGAAATGACTCAAGCTTGGAAAGATTAGCAAATAAGTTGAATGATAAACCCTCAAAAAGGTTATAACTGAGATGAATATACTTAAGGGATGTAAGGTCAACTATCAAAGATGAAATGTTTCCTCGGAACTGATTCCCCTTGAGATCTAATTGTTGAAGAGATGTCAAATTGTATAGGCAAGATGGAAGGGTCCCTTCAAAAGAATTCCAGCTAAGATCTATCTCTTCAAGTTTTTTGAGTCCACATAAACCTGTAGAAAATGACTAAACGTTTGAAAATCTTCAACTTTATTATATCTTATTCATAAGAATACATAGGATCTAGAGTAGAGTTGTTATATTTTAGTTTTTTTTTCAATTTCATGAAAAACTATTGACATCAAGTTTAGATTAAATACATGGTAAGGAGCCATCAAAATAATTTCGGCTCAAATTAAGATAAAGATTTGAAAGAAAATAATACTCCTATGGAAGGAGGAACAATTCCAGTGAAGTGATTGTTACTAAGATCTAAAAGCTCCAACCTACCAAAGCTGCCCAATCTCCATAGAAAAAGAAAATCATTTGTGGTGTGGAAAAATCACAGCTCAAATTATGTGTATGAGAATTACATCTAATATTACTCTTTGTTATATGTATTACACAATTTTATAACATTTAATTAGATTAATATTTTAAAAATCTCACTGAAATATACAATCTTAACACATACACCAAATTTATGCTAGTAGAATTTTATTTTCCTTGTGATCATTAAAGGCATGTTTTATGCATGATTTTATTATTATTTTATATTTCAATATCAATAATTGATGAAATAATTTTTGATTACTTTGTAATTATAATAGGGGAGGGAGGTTTGGAACCCCAGATGTTATAGACATATCAGGAGGTACCAATCGATTGAGCTACAAGGCTCTGGCATAATATTTTTTTTAATTATTGATTATCATTATATATATTTCTAAATTATGAACTATATATATATATATATATATATGTATGTATGTATGTATGTATTAAATAATGTATTCATAGTGTGGATTTATCAAAAAAAAAAACTCATAAAATACAAAATTATTAAGTAGTGCAATTTGAACATGACCATTATATAGACATGCACCCAAAGCTAACTCAACCATAGAATTTAGGAGAGAGAGAGAGAGAGAGAGAGAGAGAGAGAGAGAGAGAGAGAGAGAGAGAGAGAGAGAGAGAGAGAGAGAGAAGAGAAGAAGAAGAAGCAAAGAGAATAAAGAAAAATCCATTAAATTTTTAGAAGAAACAGAACATTATGTATTGCAACGTTAAATAATATATATAATTATATATTGAAAAGCAAGAAGGGGAGGTAGGTTTGGAACCCTAGATTTAAGATATATTAAGAGGTACCAATCGATTGAGCTACAAGGCTCTGACATAATATTATTTTTAATTATTGATGATCTTAATATATATTTCTAAACTATGAACTGTATATATATTAAATAATGTATTCAAAGTGAGGATTTGTTAAAAAAAAAAAAACTCATCAAACACAAAATTATTAAGTAGAGTAATTTGAACATGACCATTATATAGACATGCACCCAAAGCTAATTCAACCACAGAATTTAGAGAAGAGAGAGAGAAGAAGAAGAAGAAGAAGTAAAGAGAATAAAGAAAAAAACATTACATTTTGGCAAGGAACCATTGAAATTATTGCCTCGTAAATTGAGGACCTCCAAGCTTCTTAGACTAGCAAAATCTGTAGCAATATGAATATAACATATTTAGAAGAAACAGAGCATCAGGAATTAATTAATATATTGAGTCATTGACATAAATGCTAAATTTTGATTTTGTTGATGTGGAAGGATGAACTAGTATTAACTAATAATGCTTGTTAAATCAAAATCAAGGTTTCTCTATATCTCTACCTTGAACTGTTTCAGAGCCATTGAGCCGGTTGTTTCTTAAATCCAAAATTTCCAAGTCTTCAAAAACCGAAAGTTCTACAAAAAAAAAAAAAAAAAAAAAGTACTTTGATTGAATATATTACGTAATTAATAAATAATATATTATGGGGAATGCATACCTTTGGTAGGCAGGGATCCTTCCAATGCATTGTAAGAAAGATTCAAACTTTTAAGTGACGTAAGTAACCTCAATGAGTGTATGATACTCCGATTGAAAATGTTACAATCAAGATCTAAACTCTCCAGCTTGTTCAATCTCAATAAACTTTCAGAACCTGTATATGATAAGATTGTAAGAAATAAAAATAATTATATTTTGTATTCAAAATTAAACAAATTTATTCTTGATAGCAATAGAGAACATGGACCACCACCATCTTAAAATATAGCAAGTACAATTGTTATGTCAAAGCACCCCTCATGAATTAATGGAACTAAAAAATCGTTGGATGAATTATAAAAAGAATTAGTAAGATATATGTCTATGTGATCCATCAGTTAATTAATAAAAGAGTACATTTTTTTTCTTAAAAACAAAAAGATAGACCTAAAATTGTTCACAGAAATATCGCTAGTAAAATAGTTGTAATGTCATAGAACTTTCCATGGTTGTGCATTTAACAAAACCATGCAAGGGGTAGAGAGTTGAGACCTTTTATAGTATGAAAATTTAGGTACAAAACCACGATGTTTTGTGCCACATCTTTAATGCGCTAGACTGTGAAAGGGGGAGAAAACATAGTAGGTTCATATGAAAGTAATAAACAATAAATTATAGTTTGTTCATAAGATAGTTGGGGGAAATTGTGTAGTAAAGATTATGAGTTTGTGGCCCTAGAACTACTTGTCCCTACATCACTCATGAGTAAAATAATGCACAGTCATTTAATAAAATTATTTTCTTAAAATTTGGGCATATTTATTGTAATGGTGAAAAATACAACTTATCAACTTAATGAAGGTTGTTACTGTTTGCTATCACAATAAACTTGTTTAGAGATGGGATATCAAATCTGTTTATGATATCCAGTATTCAAGGATGAGAAGGTTATGACATAGACATGGAAGGAAAAACCAAACTCCTATTAATCCACAATTCAAGAATTGGTTCAAAATGAAAATACAAATGTTGGTCCTCGGGTCTAGTGCGAGGATGAAATTACAAATGGATTGGACCTTTTTTTCTCTCTTCTCTCTCTCTATTTTTTTTGTGCCCCCCCCCCCCCCCCCAAAATCTGCGTCTTCCTCTTGCCTTTATATCTAGCTATAATTCATCCGAGTCTTACACCTGGAGGGCTGAGATTGCAGTCCCTAAGTTCCTGTCCCATCCAAAGCATGCTAACTTGATTTGCCATGTTATCTTAGCTGTGTCATCATTGTTCACGGTCATTTCCTCATTAATGCAACCAGAGGAGTGGTTATCATGCATTTAATGCGGAGGAGACGACTTCTGCACTTCTCTTCCTTCCTTCTCCTCGTGTTCCATGCTCGGTCTACTGCCTCTCCCTTTTGGAGTTTTAACTCCATATACCTCACTCAGTTGGTGCTCGTCCCTACGGTCCGAGGTGTGTCCTCAGAATTAGTCTTAACCGATTAATTAAATTGGGATAGGGGTCCTCGTCCCCACCGATTAATTAAACTGGGTTAGGGGTCCTCGTCCCAACATTTATAATATGGTGGAAGCCT
Source organism: Castanea sativa (assembly GCF_040712315.1). Lineage (NCBI taxonomy): Eukaryota > Viridiplantae > Streptophyta > Magnoliopsida > Fagales > Fagaceae > Castanea > Castanea sativa. The sequence continues at coordinate 79,758,235 of NC_134017.1, read as the reverse complement.
TTTTTTTATGAAGGGCTGAAGACTTTTTGTAATGTGGGAACTAAGCCTAAGCCTTGAGCCAATCCTATGATAGTATAACGCTAGTATGGATGATGATATAATGACTTAAGTAGATAATATTCTAAATCAACGATTCAAATGAAAAGTTATTGTATCAAAAGAGGTGTTTTTTTTTTATATATATACAAGATAGAAATTCTACTCTAACTTAATCTAATTGTATATGTGTGTGAAGCTCCCTCCTGAAGACTTGAACCCCGGCTCTTACCCTTCACATCCCACAAGCACTTATACTTGTGGAGTGACCATCGCACCAAAGGTGTGCAGTAGTTACAAGAGGAGGTGAATTTAAAATTAGCATAATTTTGACCACTAAATCCTAGGCACCTATGGTTTGTTATTATTGTTGTTGTTGTTGTTGTTGTTGTTGTTATCTGTATATATTAAGAGGATTCAAAAAGTTAGTTATTGTTTTTTTTCCTGTCAAAAATACCCCTAATTTAATTAACCAACAAATTAAAAAATAGGGTTAAAATAGTAAATTGGCAAAAGAAAGTCAGTTATTACTTTTTTTACTGTAATAAATACCCCTACCTAAAACTTTAAAATGGAGTTAAAATAGTAAATTGACAAAAATAATAAATTCCTACTTCTACGTTGAAATGTATTTCTGCTTCTAATAAACTCCTACTTTTACGTTAATTTAAATTCCTACATCTACTCACTAACTCCCTATAGAATAGGATCACTCTTTTGTTAGTTTTAAAACTCCTTCAATCTACAAAACTCACCCCACATATTCATCACACCTTAAGATTTTTTTTTTTTTTTTTTGTGATTGGAAAAAATAAAATCCCAAATTATAATAAATGCAAAATTATTAATCTTTACCAAAAAAATAGAAGAGCCTTTGAGCACGCGCGTGAGCGCGTGCTCAGAGGCTAGTTTTTATTTTTTTTATTTTTTTATCTTTTTTTATACAAGATAAAATTTCTACTCTAGCCTAATATAATTGTATATGTGTGTGAAACTTCCTCTTGAAGACTTGAACCCCAGCCCTTGCCCCCCACACCACACAAGCACTTATACTTGTGGAGCGTTAATTTCTTTAACACCATTATCTATGAGTAGTTAATTAGAAGGGTCAATTTTGTACTAGAGCCTGTTTTAAATTTTTAACAAACAAACGATATATTTTGATACTAATCAATACCAATATATCCTTTCGAAATTACAATTATATTTTAATAAATTACGAAAACAAATATTAATGTATAATTTTTACTTATATCTCTTCTACCACACCCTAGAAGCACTTATACTTGTGGAGTGTTAATTTCTTTAACACCATTATCTATGAGTAGTTAATTAAAAGGGGTCAATTTTGTACTAGAGCCTATTTTAAATTTTTAACAAACAAACGATATATTTTGATACTAATCAATACCAATATATCCTTTCGAAATTACAATTATATTTTAATAAATTACGAAAACAAATATTAATGTATAATTTTTACTTATATCTCTTCTACCACACCCTAGAAGCACTTATACTTGTGGAGTGTTAATTTCTTTAACACCATTATCTATGAGTAGTTAATTAAAAGGGGTCAATTTTGTACTAGAGCCTATTTTAAATTTTTAACAAACAAACGATATATTTTGATACTAATCAATACCAATATATCCTTTCGAAATTACAATTATATTTTAATAAATTACAAAAACAAATATTAATGTATAATTTTTACTTATATCTCTTCTACCATACCAATATATATTTTAGCTAAAAAATATACTAACTAATACCCGTACAATGGAAAATTTGAAATGACTTTTAGCATTCAGCAATAATAATAATAATAATAATAATAATAATAATAATAATAATCCATTAATCTTTAATTATAAGGATTTTTTTTTTTTTTTTTCATTTCTCTCTTACCTCCACACGTTATAAGTAAATAACAAGATAAAGAGGCCGTATTAACAGAGGCCAACGAACGGAAGAAAAAGAAGAAGAGGAGAGACCGCTGTAAGAGAGTGGAGGTGAATCCTGAAATTTGGGAGAAAAATTACAGTTTTCTGAGTGTTTTTTTTTTTTTCTTCGGTATCGATCTATTTGTTGGCCGAAACTGATATTAACATAGGATAAATTACAGTCATTACAGATAATTAGAAACAGAGAGATGATATATATTAACATACCTTTATGCTCAATCCAACCACCAATTGCATTAAGAGATAAATCAAGACTTCTTAACTCCTTGAAACTCTCAAATAAAGAAACGTTTAGAAACCAGACCATATCTTTGAAATCGGAAGAGTAATAGGGATAATAGATATAATCAGTATTGAATTCCAAGATATTGTGGAGAGAGAGATGGGTCACGTGACCCGTGGTGGAGTTGCAGGTGACTCTCTCCCACTCACAACACTCACTCTTGTGGTCATCCACCCATGAAGGGAGAATATGACCTCCGGAGAGGTGATAGACCCCTGAAGGGAGATAATATTTGATGCTCTCTTGGAAGGTCTCATTGGGGGTGGACCTCACAAACTCCTCCTTGATTTCTAACAGACCCATCCTCTCTTCTTCAAAGCAACCTCTATGCCCATGAAGATGAACTAGAACTATCAAACCCCACAATAACCACTTCACCAAGGACCGTCCCATTGTGAATATGTAGTAATACTCTTAATTTTTTTTGCTACACTAATTTATATATTAGTTAGAAGAATCAAGTCAAGTCAATGGCTGTGGAAAAAAGGAGAGCGAAGATTCATTATGGGTTTGGCTAGTAAAGCTGGGCGGTGGCATTTTAGTCCAAGTATTCATATAGCATTTTTGTCTTTATGCTGAGTTTTACTATATATGCTTATTGCTTAAGGATTATTCACAGGCATGTTTTGGAGCATTTTAATCTCTTCTTTTCTTTTTTCAATTGTCACTAGCTTTGAAGTTTAACTGAAACCTCTTGGTATTTTTAAAAAACACATTTAGTGCTTAAAATTTAAATCCACTCTCCTCCACGTATTGAATTATAAATTAAAAAAAATTATACTTGTAAAATATATATAATTACTTTTAAACTAATATGTCTTGTCTACTCTAAAAAATAATATTGAACAACCTGACTAAGGATCTCAGCAATTTGGGCTCAACAAAAATAATCTTGACCCCCCTAAACATATTCCGTAAATTCTTAAACAAAAACTAGAAATAAAAAGTAAAAACCCAAATAACAATAATAAAAATTAGCCCAAACAACAAGATTAGCCCAAACATACACACATGAATAAAATTTTTTCAGAATCTTTTTTAATTTAAACTCAAATACTATTTATATATGAAATTTTTTTTATTGTTGATGAAAACTAAGCACAACTTAATGTAAATGCATTCAATTTATATTATTATGTATTTTTCCCAAAGTCTTTCCTGGAGGAAAAATTATTTTGTACTCAAAAGTATATGAAAACTCCCATTTCCCACATGATTGATGACTCTCATCAAGAATTTAATGAGTCAAATCCTCTATTATGCGAGTGGAAGAAATATCACATCTTTGTAATTCGTGAATATTAAATAATTACTTAGATAGACTAATAAGAGTTGTGGCCTTTGAGTAATGATTTGCAACAATTTTTGGTGGATTTAAGTAAATATCCAACCTACTAATTGCTAATTCTTATGCAAAATTAAGTATTAGCCAAAAGTCTAAATTACATTGTCTAAATTGAATTAAATTCTAGAAAACCCAGTGACATTGAGTCAAGTCAATGGCGGCGTAAAGATGGAGAATGAAGATTGGGAGTAAAGGTGGCTGCCCCACGGCCACAAGTATCACTTCCCTACTATTTTAGACCAAGTATATATTCTGATAGTTTTTTTTTTCCTTCCTGAATTTCACACAACATATGATAATACACTTAGTTGTACATGTTATTCCTATTGACTAGGGATAATTCAGAGGCATCTTCTGGGGAATCATTATTATTTTTTAAATGTCAAGATCCTTATAGTTTAATGGGCACTTTCTGATAATACTTCTTACTGCTTCTAGTGAAGATAACATGGTTCAAATTTTTCCTCCCCAACTATCATTTTCTTTAATGAAAAAATGAAATGAAATAAAATTATTTAAATGAATTAATTATAAAAAAAAAAAGCAATAAACAAGAAGAAGTGAGCGTTTGTGTATAAAAAAACTGCATTGATAGGGAGAAAGAGTCCTTATTAGTTTTTATAATTTACAAGTGTTGTACAAATTTTTTTTTTCAGTAGGAATTGAGGGAATGATAGGGCGAACAAATTGCTTGGTGTCTTGGTGATACGGCAGTGCCATGCTATGAATTGAGGAACAAGTGTACCAAATAACCTAACAAGTTGAACCTCTCAATCCAATATTCCCCTAGTGCCAATAATATCTGATAAATTATATGTGTTTCTTAATAGAAGATACCAGTCGGTAATACAAGAACTTGAAAGTGATCTCGTTTGAAAATTGAAACGTAAAGAAATATATACTTTTTCAAAGTAGGAATTCTAATTTTTGCAAAGACAAAGACTAAGCAGGCGTACATCCTTATTGGAATGATAGGGTGAACAAATTGATGTACTTTCGGTAATATGCTAGATGATATGAGAGGTTCACAGTGTTGGGAGAGTGGTCCAATTTGTAGGCAAAGTTTTAGGTGGAATTAGAGGTGTATTTTTTCCATGTTGACCTCAAGTTTTGTCATGCTTAAACTTAGGGTATAGGGGTATTTTTGAAACACATAAAAGTTCAGTTCAAGAAATAGAATTTTATGGGGAAATTTTAGACGTTATTCACTATATTCCTAAAACATTTGTAGGAAAAGTCATTAGTTACTGGATGGGGTATTTTTGTCCTGTAGAAAAGTACAGATTAAAGAAAGGAATTTTGTTATAGATAGTATAGAAGAAAAAGAAATACAAGAACTTGAAAGTGATCTAGTTTGAAAATTGAAACGTAAAGAAATAAACTTTCAAATTAGGGACTCTAATTTCTGCAAAGACAAAAACTGAGCAGGCCAACATCCTTATTATTTCCTTCAACTTGGCAAACAACGACCTAAATTATTAATATGAGTTAGTCAATGCCTTAATTTAACACATTGAGGTTATCACTCAAGAATGTATTGAGTGATTGTACCTCGTATCATCTATATGTAGGAGTAAGAACAACAAAAGAACAAAATATTCAACAAAAATGTCATTCAAAAGCAATGAATTAGTATAGATACTAATTTTTGTGATTGGAAAGTGTTAGGACATATGTGATTCACATTAGGAACGTATGTCAACATTTTATGTAATTGGCTAATCATTTGACAAAACGCATATTACTTGTAATATGGTAGATCTAGGATGTGTTTAATGCTTCAAGAAACATGGTTTCAAGTTCAAGTGTTAAAGTCATGCAAGTTTGTCCAAGAATCAAGTGAAGAAGTGTTGTTCATTAAAGCTCGATAGCTAGCTCAACAGTTGGTATCTATCGAGGTTTAAAAGAGTTGTTTCAGCCCGAGGCTCGACAGCTGTTCGACAGATAGGGTATCTATCGAGATTTATGAAGTTCAGCTTTTCAGAGCTAATTTTCATCCAATTCGCGAATGTATGTTTAGGCTTTCTTTTCTCACAACCCTAAACATATAAAAGGATTATTTTAAGGGCTATCACAGATTGCACAGTTGCACAGTTGCACAAGAGCACAATTCCACAAGTGTGAAGAAAAGTGTGACCGGAAACCTAATTTGCCCTAGTTCTTCTTTCTCTTTAACAAGCTGTTGTGTTTGTACACCATAGGATTTTGTGACCAAGCAACTTCATGATCTTCATCGTGTGATAAACAAAAGAACTTTGCAGCCAGTATCCTTCTCAAGTTGGTGATTAAGTCACGTACTGGGATCCGCGCATCTATTGGTTAGTCATGTACTGAGAGCCGTGCATTGAAAGGAGAGATTGTCACTACAGAACAAGTCCAATTGGGTATTGGGGTAAGGGTTCAACTATAGATTGGTATAAGGTACTGGGATTCCTTTACTTGTAACCGCTTGATTTTCATCTAATTCGTGAATGTATGTTTGGGCTTTCTTTTCTCACAACCCTAAACATATAAAAGGATTATTTTAAGGGCCATCACAGGTTGCACAAGAGCACAATTCCACAAGTGTGAAGAAAAGTGTGACCGGAAACCTAATTTGCCCTAGTTCTTCTTTCTCTTTAACAAGCTATTGTGTTTATACACTATAGGGTTTTGTGACCAAGCAACTTCATGATCTTCATCGTGTGATGAACAAAAGAACTTTGCAGCCAACATCCTTCTCAAGTTGGTGATTAAGTCGCGTACTGGGATCCGCGCATCTATTGGTTAGTCATGTACTGGAAGCCGTGCATTGAAATGAGAGATTGTCACTACAGAACAAGTCCAATTGGGTATTGGGGTAAGGGTTCAATTGTAGATTGGTATAAGGTATTGGGATTCCTTTACTTGTAACCACTTGTTTTGATAATAGTGGATTCTCGGGAGTGGTGACCTTAAAATCACCCGGTGGGGTTTTTGCCTCAGAGGTTTTCCCCATTGGTAAACAAATCATCATGTCAATTTATTTTCTGCTGCATATTTATTTAATTGGTTATTTGTTCGTGCTATCACGTACATTGCATATTAAATTGATTAATTAATTAAACTTTACTAATTAATCAACTAATATATCACAAGGGGTCAATACATTTTTGGCCTATCAAGTGGTATCAGAGCAGGCACACTCTGATTAGGTTTTAATCATTGTTGTGTGATCCATTGACCCTTGTTTGTCATGGATAAAGGACAGTATTTTATTATACCTCCTTTATTTGATGACACTAACTATGCATATTGGAAAATACGCATGAGAGCTTTCTTGCAATCTTTAGATGAGAAAGTGTGGCAAGCTGTGGAGATAGGCTGGACCAAGCCTACGGAAGCGCCGACTTACTAGGATGATGCCAAGATCAAGGCGGCAAACTTCAACATCAGGGCATTGAATGCTCTATTCAGTGATGTCACAAATGAGGAGTTCAAAAAGATATCCTCTACTGAAACTACTAAGGAAGCATGGACCATTCTCCAAACAATCTATGAAGGAACCAAGGCTATCAAGGATTCAAAGCTTCGGAGGCACACTACAAGCTTTGAAGAGATCAAGATAGAGGAGGATGAGTCATTTGATGAGTTTTATGCCAAGCTCAAGGACATAGTGAACTCAGCTTTTAATCTTGGGAAAACCGTTCCTGAACCCAAGATTGTGATTTCGGGTTCATTTCTCTCAATCTCTCTCGACTCTTGTTGACTCTTCACCTCCCAAAACCTCTCTCTCACTTCAAACACCTTTCCCAAGAGTTTTTCGACCTAAAGATCATCTTCTTTCATCTGGTATGATCCTTTTCACTCATTCTTCATGCATTTGACCTAACTTTTTGGGATTTTTGAAAAATATTGAGTTTTTTTTTCAAAATTGATGGAATTTTAGTGAAATTTTTGGGATGGGCTTTGTAAAAATGGTTTTAAATCATCATGCATTGCATCACATTTGCATAATAACAATGTTTCATGCATTTTAGATGCGTGTTTACTTTGTTGAAATGATTATGTGCTGGTAGGATTGGATTGGGCTAAGCCCATGATGTTTTTGCTATTGCATATCACATGCTCATGCATTTTCATGCATACGTACCTTACATTCTCTATATTCTTATATATTGATTGTGATTGGTGCTTTTCTACGTCTCTCTCTCTCTCTCTCTCTCTCTCTCTCTCTCTCTCTCTTTCGGTTAGTTGCTCTATGGCATCTAAATGAAAATCTACTCCGTCCCAGAACCCTCTTCGTTCCGGGGCATCCTCTTCTTCTGATCCTACTCCCTCTCATATTCGGTTCTTTGATGATAAAGCCCAACAAGACTTTTCGGAGAACTTTTCTGGACGAGGCATTCATTCGAAACGCCAAGTCATTTTGTTAAACTTCTCCGATACTAACCTACCCACTGTCATTCACAGTAGGGGTTGGGAGTCACTGTGTGACGTCCCGATTACTTGTCCATTCGTGCTTATACAGGAATTCTACTCCAACATGCATGGATTTGATTATTCAGTACCTCTCTTCGTCACTCGAGTCCGAGGTACGCGCATTATGGTCACTCCGAATATTGTATCTGACGTGCTCCATGTCCCTAGGGTAGCGCATCCTAACTACTCTGGCTGTGATTGTCTTAAGACCGTGTCTAAAGACGAGCTTATATCCTCTTTTTGTAAGCATCCCTCTGATTGGGGTGATCATCACTTCACTCCTTGTTCGGCCTTTGCTAAAGGTCCTAGGTTTATTAACATGGTTATGACTTTTGTTTTGCATCCTTTATCTCATTATAACTCCATTACAGAGCCTCGTGCTCGATTTTTGCTTTCCCTTTTAGAGCATCTTACTATAGATTTTCCCTCTCATTTCATTCTTTTCCTCATAGATGTATATAGGGATACGGCGACCCGTAATAAGCTCATCTTCCCTTCGGCTATCACGAGGATTCTACGCCATTTTTCTGTCCCCTTTCCCGTTTTCGAACACTTCCATGTCATGTGTGCCATAGACGCCGCTACAGTTAAATGAAGCGAGGCGCAACTACGTTCGAGGCGGTCCAGGACGACGATTCCTCCAACTTCTACAGCCCTATCCACATCTGCTCCTTCTTCTTCTATGGGCGGTGTGACTCTCGAGGACATCATGGCACAGCTTGTGCGCATGGATGCTTGCCTCACACTCTTAGTGATGAGTTGTGTCAGGTGAACACTCGTGTTGGTCGTATTGCACAACAACAGGCTGTCATAGGTGGCTTCGTTGCTTCTCCTCCTCCTACTCCAGAGGCTTCTGAGGATGAGGACAATGATGGTGATGGTGATGGTGATGCTTTTGATGCTAGTGAGGATGATGATGCTAGCTCTTCTAGTGCTGATGAGATGTCTACTTGATGTACTTACCCTTTGTCACTCGTGACAAACAGAGGGAAGTAGTTTTGGATATGAGAGTAGTCATACTCATAGGGGGAGGGTTAGTATAAGAGATTTTTGTTAGGGGGAGTGTTCATATTTTGAGCGATGTAGTGAGGACTTTATGTATCTTTTTCTTTTCTCTCTTTTTAGATGCATTGTTCACGTACCTTAGATCTTGTAATCATGTTGTGATAGCAAACCTTGTACTTGTTGATATATATACATTGAAGGTTGTTATTACAGTTCTTTCACCTATCTTTACATGTGTTGTTTCTTTTCTCCCTTTATGCACATGTTTCTTATATAATGTATGCAATATATTATTTATGTTTCACACTAAGATGCCTTGATGAGTTTTGTTTAAAGTGTTTCAAAAATACAGGTTGTCAAAGTCTTTTTGCCATAAGGAGAGGAATCTTGTTATAGATAGTATAGAAGAAAAAGATAAATACAAGAACTTGAAAGTGATCTAGTTTGAAAATTGCAATGTAAAGAAATAAACTTTCAAATTAGAGACTCTAATTTCTTTAAAGGCAAAGACTGAGCGGGCCAACATCCTTATTATTTCCTTCAACTTGGCAAACAACGACCTAAACAATTAATATGACTCAGTCAATGCCTTAATTTTCCACATTGAGGTTATCGCTCAAGAACGTACTGAGTGATTTCACCTCGTATCACCTATATATAGGAGTAAGAACCACAAAAGAACGAAATATTCAACAAAAATGTCATTCAAAAGCAATGAATTAGTATAGATACTAATTATTGTGATTGTAAAGGATAAATATTATCCCATTCTATATTTGATATAAGTCCAGAAAAACTTCCGTAATAACTCCATTATATCTAAAATTAAAAGAGAGAAATTTATAAAATGCAACCTGAAATATATATTATGCTTAATCAAAACAAATTTTTTTCCTGCAATTAAAAAGTAAAGTACACTAATATGGCATAATCTGTGCACAACCAATGTACACTAATAAAGCATAATTCGTTTTGGGTATTTAAATTTTTTGATGGGGCATTTAAATTTTTTTTTCCTAAATGTCAAGAATATTATAGTTCAACAAGCACTTTCTGATGGCACTTTTTGGTGTTTGTAAAAAAGATGTTCGAGAGTTCAAATTCTCCCTCTCAATTATCAATTTTAAAAAAATAAAATAAAAATGATCTAAATGAATTTTTTATTTAAAGAGAAGAAGTGAGAGTTTGTGTATAAAAAATTGCATTGATCCAGAGAAAGAGTATTTATTATAATTTATAAGTGTTTTAAGTTTTTTTTTTTTCTTAATTTTCAGTAGGAATTGAGAAAATGACAGGGTGAATGAATTGCTAGATGATACGGCAGGGTCACACTATAAATTCTCAATCCATTTCTAGTTTCTCCCCCAAAAATGACTTCTCCCTTGTGTCAATAATATCTGAAAAATTATATACAAAAGCATAGTTTCGCATCACAGTGATGGAATACTTGCATAGTGGAGAACAAATGTGCGTGAAAGACTTAAAAAGTTAAACGCAAAACTAGACTTAGCATTCGGCACATGAATTTAATGTTAGGACTCTATTTCCACATTGACATGATATGGATTGATCAGAGAGCTATATCGTTTGCATATATTGCCTTGCTGAAAGCGACCAATGCATTATTAAAAATAACTAAGAAATTTTCTAAATTTCCACATTCACATGAATTGGTGTAATTTTTTAAACTTTGATGGAGACATGCCGTTTAGCTTACTCCAAATTGCATATTCAATTCTCAAGTAATAAGTCAATGAACAAGAATTATTGAATCTCAACAAAAATGAATGAGAAATGAAGTAAAAAAAAAAAAAATCTGCATATTTTAATTTTACTTAAAATATAATATTATATTTGGATTTTATAATTGGTGACATGGTCTAATTTCAAATGCTTAGTGTGCCTTTGGCATGGATGAAATTTGCTAGCTTATTTTACTATTCAGCTTATTTTTGCTATTCAGCTTATTTTTGCTACTATTCATGAGTCACACTGCACTTTTTTGTACTATTCATAGGTCTCACTGTACTATTTCAGCTAACTTTTACATTTATCTACAGTACTTTCTACAAAAAGTTTTCAATTTCAACAAAATAAGTGAATCCCAAACAAACCCTTAGTCTAGCGTCATGATTTTCCATTCATTTTAGTTTTTAGATTATGACACAATCCAAAAATAAAAACCTTAGAGCTCTCATTTAGAGAGATTAAACTATTTAGATAGAAATAAATAAATAAAACAATTTTTGAAAGTGGACTGAGAAGTTTTTTTTTAAAATTTTTGGATGAGTTTGCGTTAAAAACAAAGATTAGTAGGAGAGAGTCATATTTTGTAGTTAAGAGATACACATTATTCTTTCTTTTTTTTGATGAGAAGATACAAATTATTCTGATCTTTGATTTTTGTGGTTTCCATGTCTGGGTTAATTCCAGATCTCTGTCTATGTATATTGTGAAACTCGTTAGGCAAGCTTCAGTTTAGGAAGACTTAAAAAGAATTCAAACAAGAAAACGATGTCGTGCTACTTACTATATACACGACGTCGTTTCACATAAGCTTATTAAATTTCGCTGCCCATGCTACACCGTTTTATAATTAATTTAGAATTGCTAAATGGTAACTTTTACACTCATATAAAACTGACTGAGATATTATTATAGTGGCTAGTATTAGCTAGGGGGATTTAGATGATACCATGTCTCTTGGATTTATTGCTCATTTTGGTTCTATCAATTAAGTTTGTTTTCCTTTTGAATTATCAAGATAGAGTGACTTCTGAGAATATGATGAGTTGTGAAATTTCACTTAACAGTTAACACCGATAGTAGTAAATTATCATGAACATCAGTAATAATAAGCAATTCCATAATTCATTAGAGGCCAAGGATTTAAATGAACAAAATTGGGACCATATTTTGTTACAAGAATATTCATCCTATTGGTTTTACTCAGATAGTACAGTAGATTTTTATTTTGTAATACCAAAGTTAACTCTGTTGCTCTCTGATTGTTGGTTTAAGGAATTTAATATAATCTTTGGTTGCTCTTGATTTTACCCTTATGCAACATCTACAAGGCCTAGCTAGCAAAGTAGGGCAGAAAAGGGACTTAATTTGAAGGATAGGCCGTTCACTTCCCTCAAAACGCGTAGTATTTTATTCCCTCCAAAGCCATCACATGTTGAAAATGTTGCACAACCTTCCAAAAATCTGTAGTTTAATGCCTATCAAGGGTGAGTAATTCTTAGGTACTCCCAGAGCACGGAGAATGGTGCTCTCTTCTCACATTCATGGTGGAGTCCACTCATTAAATTTATGATGGGGTCCACCATGAATGTGAGAGGAAGGAACACCATTTCACTATACTCCGAGACTACCTAAGAATTTTCCGTCAAGGACACCCTGCCAAGCTACAAGCATATCCATAACCCTATGTAGGATTACCCATTATAGACCATACAACACACCATTGACCAGAGGGTATATGCTATAGGACAATAAAGAAGAAGATGACCCACTCACTTAAATTTCTATAATGACAAAGACTGATTTGGCCTACATCCTTTTTAATTTTCCTTCAACTTGCGAAAAAGACCATACAACACACCATTGACCAGAGGGTATCATTGACCAGAGGGTATATGCTATAGGCCAATAAAGAAGAAGATAACCCACTCACTTAAATTTCTGTAATGACAAAGACTGAGTTGGCCTACATCCTTTTTAATTTTCCTTCAACTTGCGAAAAAGACCATACAACACACCATTGACCAGAGGGTATATGCTATAGGACAATAAAGAAAAGATGACCCACTCACTTAAATTTCTGTAATGACAAAGACTGATTTGGCCTACATCCTTTTTAATTTTCCTTCAACTTGCGAAAAAGACCATACAACACACCATTGACCAGAGGCTATATGCTATAGGACAATAAAGAAGAAGATAACCCACTCACTTAAATTTCTGTAATGACAAAGACTGATTTGGCCTACAACTTGCGAAAAACGTCCTAAATAATATGGATGCCTTAAATTTCCACATTGACGTGATAGTTCAAAAACACCGATCCAATTTCATATTTTGATTAGACCCTTTATCTCTTTTGCAATACGATACTGAAAACACTAATCCTATGCACTTGTGCAGTAAAGAGAGTGCATCAGTACCCCAACATAGTTTGCACAATACAATAGAATACTTGCAGACTAGAGAACGAATGCGCGTGAAAACTTGAAGGAAAATGTAATTTTTTTTTTTAAGAAGAGGAAAATGCAAAACTTGACTTAGCGTTTAGCGCATGAATTTAATGTTAGGACTCTATTTCCACAATGACATGATATGGATTAATTAGGCCTTTATTGCATGCATTGCCTTGTTGAAAGCAACCGATGCATTATTAGAGGTAACTAGGAAAATTTCTAAATCTCCGCATTCACATGCATGGTTTGTATAATTTAAACTTTGATGGAGACATGCCGTTTAGCATACTCCACATTGCAAATTTAAGTCTCAACTAATAATTCAATGGCCCCTCAAAAAAACTAATAATTCAATGAAAAAGAATTGCATCTCAATAATTCAACGAATGAATAATTGGAATTTGAATTTTATTTCTTGAGGTTACATTACATCAATAGTCATTTTATTCAAATTTTCTGTTAAGTGCCACATAAACTTGTCGCGTGTGTTTAGTTCGTCCAATAAATATTGTCACGTCATTTTCATTATCTTACGTGGCATTATTTTATTGGACGAATTAAATACGCATGACAAGCTAGCTTGTGTGTCATGAAACTGAAAATATGGACGGATGGACTACTAATGCAAATAGAATGTAACGTTAAGGGGTAAAATTCTAATTCTAAAATATTTAGGATGTAAAATTCAAAAACTCTCAAACTTTAGGAGTGTAATTTGCACTTTTACTACACACAAAAATGAAGAAGAAGAAACATGTGCATATTTTACTTTAAATATAACGTTCTATCTAGAAACATTGTTGTAATTTAAAATGCTTTTGTAATATTAGACTAACTGTTTATGCCTAGGAGAGCGGTGACAATATTAGTGTCTTGTTAGACACAGTAGGTGTTGTTGAATAAAAATTTCTTACTTACCTTAAAAATGATTTTTAAAAGTTGACAAATGAACTCATGCTCCATGCACACAAATGGGAAGGGTGATTAAGGAGGAGCACAAAAGAATTAGTAGGGTCACATTCCGTGTTTACTGATCTGTGACCAGTAATTGCTTGAATTTTAGGTATCCATGCCAATGTTTTAGACTTTATTAGCTCAAAAGTACTTAAAAGAACTATGATAGCTAGTATTATCTAGTGTGATCATCCACATTAACAGTGCGATAGAACATACTGTAATATTTACATAGAAACGGCACTGCTCCACAGCTAGTGAGTAGTGACCATTGCTCAAGAGTTCAAACTTCAAGCAACAAAATAATATTGTGCCCCTTAATGTTCACGACATCGGTTCACATCTATATCTATATATTTCTAAAAGCTGAAGCATATATTTATTGTTGTTACGCTCCAATTGAGCCACATTAGCGTCTACGTTATTATCTTTTTTCTTTCTAATTTTCCTATAATTGTTTTTAACATTTTTTTTTTAATATTTACACTTCTCCAACATTTCTCCCTCTCTTACCTTTTCATCTCCCCAGTACTCCAACCTTTCTCCCTTCCTTACCTTTTCATCTCCCCACTACCCTCTAAATTAATATCTTCTTCCTCTTTCCCTTCATCTTCCTTTATTTTTGTCTCTTCTTATTCACACCCTCTTACTATAAATTTTTCGATATCTCTTCCATTCTATGCATAGTTTTTCCTCATAACAAAAATGTTATCTCTCTCTCTCCCTCTCTCTCTCTCTCTCTCTCTCTCTCTCTCTCTCTCATTTTTGGCGGGCTTTTTTTTTAATTTTTCTTGCATATCTGCTTTAGGTTGAAATTCTACTTTGGGTTAATACGAATTAGTTTTGTTTTAGGAGTTCTCTTTTTGAATTCAAAATGAAAATTTTTATTTGACATTTATGACCCTATTTTTAAATGTAGTTACCCTTCATTAGTAAAGGTATTTTTGAATCGCATAAAAGTCTAGTTCAAAGAGGCGAATCCTCTTATATATAGTACTAGCCTATAAGCACACGCGTTGCATGTACTTTGAGGCTCTTTTTTTTTTTTCTTTTTTTTCTTTTTTTTTTGGTAAAGTTTAATAATCTGCATCTATTATAAAAATAAAAAAAAAATTAAAAGCTAAATTTTAGGGAATGAAAAGATAAATGTGGGGAAAAATCCTAATTTTAGGAGTTCTCTTTTTGAATTTAAAATTAATTTTGTTATTTGATATTTATGACCCTGCTTTTTAAAGAAGTTACCCTTTATTAATGAGGATTTTTTTTTTTTTTTTTTTGATAACATAATGAGGATATTGAACCATATAAAAGTCTAATTCAAAGAGCAGAATTCTCTTATATATAGGAATAGCCTCTGAGCATGTGCTAACACGCATGCTCAGAGGCTCTTCTATTTTTTTTGGGTAAAGGTTAATAATTGGGAAAAATGCTATGACACCCCCATGAACTTTCAAGTGGTGATTATTACACTCGTCGACCTTTTATTTCAGCTGATTCACTCCATGAACTATTCACGTCTGTCAAATTAAGACTTTCGTTAGTCTACCGTTAGATTCACTAACTTGCTCACGTGAATGCACAAATAAATAAAGAAAAAAACAAAATATGTTTCATTGAATCGGAAAAGAAAAAACTGGGTTTTAGTCTTTCGCTGTAGAAAGACTAGAACTATGAACGGAGATAACAGAAGACCAATGATTTCCAAATCCAAAAGCAAAAACCAGTGAATAGTTGAAGTATAAGATCAATCTACCCATTTCTTAATTCTACCCTCAAAATTTTAAGTTATACCTAATCAATATTAGTGTCCATGGCAGAGTTTTCTCTCTAGGTTTCTCACGGAACCATAGAGGTGAAAAAAGGGTTGCCTCCTGGCAAAAAGTTCTCTCCATTTCGGCGATGGAAGACAATTCCAACGCATCTCACCCTCTGTGACTGTCATGGATGAGATTGCAACGAAGTGTGTGGGTTTACAGTTGACGGAAAAATAAGAAAGTGAGGTGGACCTGATGCCACCAGTGACGGAAATAGGACACATTCTGGTGGGCCGATTTTGTATGAAACGCCAAGTTAGCCTTGAATCGGTGGCGCAAGTGCTAAGGTCGATTTGGTGGACTGCAAAGAACTTTGAGGTCAGCGATGTGGGCGAAAACAAAGTCTTGTTTCAATTTGAGGATGAGAACGACCTTGACAGAGTGCTTTTGCTAAGTCCCTGGGCTTTCGATAAGTATCTGGTTCTCCTCCATAAACTCGGTGCAGGCAAAGCAGTAAACAAAGTCCAGTTCAACCGGGCGTCGTTTTGGGTTCAGATTCACAGGCTGCCCACCATGAGCCAAACTAGGGAAGTCGGAATACGTATAAGGAGCATACTCGGTAAGGTTGAGAACGCTGACGTGGATGCAAAAGGATTCTGTTTGGCGGGGTACTTACGCATCCGAGTAACGATAGACATAACTCAACCATTGTGTCGGGGAAGGATGGTTCGCATAGTAGGAGCACCGCCTAAGTGGGTAGATTTCAGATACGAGCGGCTACCCATCTTCTGCTACTGGTATGGGAAGGTTGATCACGACAAACGCGACTGCACTCAATGGCTACGGAGTAAAGAATCCTTAATGGCGAAGGATAAACAGTTCGAGGCCTGGTTGTGCGCATCACATGATCAACTTCAAAGACCACAGCTGGTTCTTGCAGCAAAGCGGAGTGATAAAGGTAAAGAGGGTCCAATCAGTGAAAATGGTTCTAGTGAGGGTGTTGCACGGATTGCCTATGCGATACATCTGAAAGTGGCCGACCAGGGTCAGGCGCAAGTGCGAGATGACATGGACCCCACTAGGACTGAAACAGCAAGTACAGCTGCCGCGCCCACGTGGGGAGGAGAAGATCCCAAGAAATCCAACGCTCTCTAATTTCGAAGAAAAGCTGAGAGAAATTGGCGCTACAATCTCAAAAACTGATACGAAGCTGGTAAATTTTCCATTAGCAGATCATACACCGGATTGTGAGGAAAACAAGGAGAGATTGTTGGAGTTTTAAAAATTAAATGTAAAGGAGGATGAGCTGAAGAAGTAAGTGGACTATTGGGTTAGGCCCACATCTAAAGTGGACAAGGCATTTATAGATTTGGACCCAGCCTTACCCACTCCTAATAATACTTCAATGGGCCAAGCTTTAAGTCAGGCCCAAGTCCTATTTTCTATAGGACCTCATAATCCAAGTCCACCATGTGAGACAAAAATAAGGAAGTTAAGGAGCCCGACTCAGAAAAATAATAAAAATGAAAGTAATGTGACGGAGAAGGAGAATGCATGGAAGGGGGCTCAGGTTATGAACAAACGGGATAAAGAGCTCACTGATAAGGTGATGAGTTCTGAAGACAACAAAGTAGGGCTAAAGGGAAAGATACATGTTCCTCTAGAAGAGATTCTGATGGGAGAGGAAGTGGGGAAAAATAGGAAATAGAAGGAGAGGTTCTGGCGCTTAGTAAAATAATGGCAACACAACTTGGATCGGCAACAGCTGCTAGACAGCCCCGCCAGGAGCAATAAGTGTCATATGTTGGAACTGTCAGGGGCTTGGGAACCCCTATACAGTCAAAGCTCTCCATAAGGCGGTTTTGGAGGAAGATCCTATTTTGGTCTACATCATTGAGACCAAGTTCATAGTGTCAGAAATGGAAGGTATCAAAAGTAAACTAGATCAGCAACAGGGTCTGGTAGTCCATAGTATAAGGCCGGGTGGAGGTTTGGCACTCTTATGGAGAAGTTCGCCTCGTAATATCGATGCTATAGTTACTGAAGAACATGGTAACAGGACATGCAGATTTACCGGTTTCTACGGCCACCCAGAAACTAGTAAAAGAGAGGAGTCCTGGAGATTATTGGAAAAGTTGGGTAAGAGAAGTACTCTTCCATGGATTTGCATGGGAGACTTTAATGAAATATTACATCTAGGAGAAAAGGTGGGAGGTAACTTAAGGCCTGAAGGGCAGATGAGGAGCTTTAGGGAGACGACCGATGCAACCTCTAAAATATGGGATATATAAGATTTGACTTTACTTGGAGTAGGAGGCTGGGCAAACGAGGCTGGGTTAGAGAACGTCTGGACAGGGCCTTAGTATCATCATCCTAGGTGGCAATGTTCCCAGGTTTGAGATTACACCATGTGGCAGCATCAACATCAGACCATTGCATGCTGGTACTCAAAGCTCCACAGACAAGGCGAAGATTGAGTTAGAGATCTAAAATGTTTAGGTTTGAATCAATGTGGCTTAAGGATGAACAATGTGAGGAAGTGGTGTCCGAAGCTTGGGAGAGAGGTAAAAGCATGGGTACTCAACACCTGTTTACGCAATGTATGGAAGAATGTAGAAGGTCACTATCCTCTTGGAATAAAAATACGTTTGGACACGTAGGTCGAAAGATATCAACACTCCAGAAAAAGCTTCATTAGCTGGAAGGGCGACGGGATGGTCTTGTGAATATGGAGGAGGTGAAGAAACAAGGGTGAAGTTGAATCGAATGTTGGCGGTGGAAGAAGATATGTGGCATCAACAATCTAGGCACTGTTGGCTGCAGTCGGGTGACCGTAATACTTCTTTCTTTCATGCGAAAGCATCCAACCGACACCAACAAAACACTATTCTCAGGATCAGGGATTCAGAAGATAATTGGCAAGAGGATGAGGAGATGATTGGCAGAGCTTTTGTGGAATATTTCGAGAACCTGTTTACAACTTCTCAACCAGAGGTCAGTGCAAAAATGTTAGATGCCATCCAGACCAAAGTGACTAATAGAATGAATGCCAGACTGTTACAGGAATTTCAGGCCTCAAAGGTAGAGAAAGCTTTAAAATAGATGCATCCCATGAAGGCGCCCGGACCCGATGGTATGCCTCCCTTATTCTATCAACACTTTTGGCCTACTGTAAATTCTATTGTTACACGTGTTGTGTTGTATTTTCTTAACCATGGTGCAGCTCCTCCTAACTTTCATGAAACACATATTGTCCTTATCCCAAAAAGTAAGAATCCAGAAAGAGTGACTGACTATATACCAATCAGTCTGTGCAATGTGGCATACAAGTTAGCATCCAAAGCAGTGGCAAACAAGTTGAAGCAGGTGTTGCAGGATGCAATTTGTGAAAATCAAAATGCCTTCATTTCTGAAAGGCTCATCATTGATAATGTGCTAGTGGCTCATAAGATAATGAATCACATGAACAGGTTGAAGAAAGGAAAGTGTGGGTAGATGGCATTGAAGCTGGACATGAGCAAAGCTTACGACCACGTGAAATGGGGTTGCTCGAAAAAAATCAAGGCCAAACTGGGATTTCATGAGAACTAGATCAGCCTGGTCATGAGATGTGTCTCCTCAGTCACTTACGCAATATGGGTCAATGGACATGCATGTGGACAAATTGTTCCAACGCGAGGGCTGCGCCAAGGGGACGCTTTGTCGCCATATCTATTCCTGATTTGTGCTGAAGGACTGTCAATGCTGCTACACAAGGCTGTTCGAAATAAGAAGTTAAAGGGTGTTGCAGCATCGACAAGGGGGTCTAGAATCTCACATTTATTTTTTGCCGATGACAGTTTGATTTTTGGGAGGGCAACAGTGAAGGAGTGCCCTGAAATCAAGCAGGTATTACAGGTCTATGAAAACATATTTAGAATAATGGAATTTACAAATTACAAACATATTGATAGAACAAGAAATTCAATGGACAGCTACATTCATCTTTTATTTATTTTTTTTTTTTTAAAAAGCCCAACCGAGCCCAATTAAAAAATTGGTTCGAAAAAAAAAATTGGTTCGAAAAGACAAAAGCCCAGCCGAACCGAACCGACTTATAATACCGCGAAATCATATACTACTATTATATAAACAGATACTCGTAGAATATTAGGGTTTTAAGAGAATCGGAGAGAGAACATGTGGACGATACTGATGGTCACGGTTAAAGACGAAGGTCGGCTGATGCCGATAGGCACGGTTGACGACGAAGGTCGCAAAATATTGGAGACATGTTATGGGGATGGGAATGTGATTAAAGGTGATCGGACATTTGGAGCTATTATCCACCCAAAGATTCAAATTGTGGCTCAATTCACTTGGAATAAGAAGGTAAAATTTCATTCTTCTTTCTTTTCTTTTTGTTCTTTCGCCAATAAATTTTTGTTTAATTAGCGCTGAGTCTCAATTATTTATTTATTTTGCGTGGAGACTGAGTAATTTTTTATTTAATTAATTAATTTCTTTCTTAGAGTCTAACTAGTTAGTTTGATTAATTACTTAATTAATTAGAGCTGTTCTGTTTGTGAATTAGAATCTGAATTATAATTAATTAATTTCTTATATTGCTGTGTAGAATCTGAATTTTATATATATAATGTTAATATTTATTAATTAATTTCTTAGCTTCTTGTTAGTTTTTATTAGGGCTGTTCTGTTGGTTGGTTAATTTATGTGTTTCTTTGAATTATTGTTTTGTAGTTTCATTTGTCTTACAAACTTGTGAGGGTTGTTGGCGCCACTTGTACTCTGCTTGGTATCTTATTTCCATGGAAACAGCAAAATCATAAGAGGATAAGCCCACAAAAGATTTCGTCAAGACGGTCGAACGTTTTGGTGGACTCAGGTTCTGCATTTGCCTGCATTGGAGAAAGCCCTGCCAGAGGAACTAGTGAAATCTTTGAAGGGGCAGGGATTGTTGAAGAAGGGATCAATCCGGGTAGATATGGAAGAGCTGGATCTAGAAGAAATAGATTTTGAAAGGCTAAGCAGAGAATTTCTTGTGTTGGAAGATCAGATTAGTACAATGAAAGATATTATGGGGAAGACTGGAAGAGAGCATTGGATGTGGAGGGATCAATCATCTGGGTAGATATGGAAGAGCTGGATCTAGAAGAAATAGATGAAGGGCTAAAGCAGAAAATCTCTTTGGTGTTGAAAGAGCGGATTATAGCAATGAAGGATTTGAAGGAGTAGAGAGCATTGCAGCGCTACATCTGGAACAGCTAGAGAAAGATCCAGAAGAAATAGCTCGGAAAGAGCTACAGAAGAAATACTCTCGCATGTTTGCAGAAATCCGAGAGAAGATAGAGACAAGTGCCTGCTAGTGCTTGGTAGATGTTTACCTGCTATATGATGTTTCTTTTCTATACTTTATGCTTTTATGTTCTCTCTGCCTACATAAAACTGCATATTACCATTTCCTATAATATCCGGTAGCCCTTACATCACTTTTTCTTATGGATCTCATTAAGTTACCTCTTTTCATCAACTTTTGTTTGTGGAAAATTCTGATGGTTGCATCTGAACTCTTTATTTGGATCCAATATCATCTAGATGCTTTAACGTCTTCTCAACTTTTTAACTCCTAATTTGACTTAACTCATTGTTTTAACCTATGGAAGAGACAATTCATATGAAAATTGAGTCATGTGCAGTTGAAAATATGTTAGATTCTTTGTATTCTTAACGTGTTAGTAATTTTTAAAGTACTAAAGTAATGCAGGCCAATTTATAAATTTCATTATGGGAAAGGCGAGTCACCTCGCCTTTAGCATTTCAGTCTTTTCTGTTTATCCATTTACATTATCTCATCCTACTTTCTAAATCCTATTGATGAATTTAGAAATTTTCTGTTTTAGCTGAACATCTGTGCAAAAGCAAAACCAGATAAATGTATACAATCTGCTTGGAGAAAAAAAAAAAAAAAAAACCTTACAGTTTAGTTCATGAGTGAGAGTTTAGTCCCATAAGTTCAAATTGATGGCTTTTAGTCCCTGAAATAACTTGGTCAAACTAAAAACTAACATGTTATGGCTTCATTATGACTAAATTACATCAGTTTAACTTAGGTAGGGACTAAATCGATCGCTTTAAGTCTTGGAAATAATTTTAATTTCTCTTATATCAATAGTCACACCCATATCACTAGTATTCCCTTCTGATATACCTTGCTGCTTTTCCTTTTTCTTTTTGGCTCTTGCTGGTCCACTAACGTTGAAGTTGAATTACCATCTTTGTTTTTGTTGGTCGTGGTGTTCTTGTTATTGCTAGTACTCTTATTATTAGTGTTGTGTTTTCTCCCATGGGATTTATCTATCTATGTGACTGTCTAATTTTTTTGCTTGAACTGATTTTGTCAAGGTCTTTGTTTTGAGTCCTTGTCAGAGATGGGGTTGTCTTAATTCCAATGTTTGATGTGATTTTTGTGTCTTTAGAAGGCAATGGAAGGACCAAGGAAGTATTAACACCACTTAGCATTATATATACATGTATAGTTTTGTAGTGAATAATCATGCTAGAGATGAGGTTGTCATGGTATGCTTTCATTGGAGAGTGACACGTATATATGGAATGTCTTTTTTTTTTTTGTGAGTTATGTCATATGTGGCATTAAGTGGGTGCATGAGAAGTAAAAATAGGCTAATTGTTGTTACAAACTCTTCATTGCACACTGTACACACACACTGACTTTCAGTGAAAAAAGTGACTTTTCGCTTACGTCTTTATTTTTATTTTTATAATAACAATCCTTAAAGATATTAACACTAATGGGAAATGTTTATCTTTGCTTTCCTTGCCATATGGAATAACAAATGTTTATCTTTTATGTTGTCTCTGCCTACATAAAACTGCATATTACCATTTCCTAAATCAAGTAGCCCTTACATCACTTTTTCTTATGGATCTCATTAAGTTACCTCTTTTAATCTACTTTTGTTTGTGGAATTCTGATGATTGCATTTGAAATCTTCATTTTGATCCAATATCATCCAGATGCTTTAAGGTCTTCACAACTTGTTAACTTTTAATTTGTCTTATCTCATTGTTTTAACCTATGGAAGTGACATTCTTATGAAAATTGTCATGAGCAGTTGAAAAATATGTTAGATTCTTTTTTTCTTTACTCTTGTTTGTTAGTGTTACTTTTCATGTTTATCCTTGAAAGTGTTTCAATTAGTGGCAAGAATTTAATGTTTATTTTATTTCACTGAAGTGTAGATATTCCAAACCTAAGTTCGAACAACAGGCGTCAGAATTGCAAGCTCAGCTGGAATAATTGGTGGAATGTTATGTCCTCTTGTGGCAGTGGGTTCTGTACATGATTGTCATCAAACAGCAACTATTGATCTTTTTGAGATTGTAATCTTTTTAGGTATTTGTGTACTGCCATTCCCTTTTGAAACCAAGGGCTCTGAATTGAGTGAAACTGTATCTAGTCCAAAACTAATCGCTGAATCAGCATGAATTAACCACACAAAATTCATGCTCAGCCCCTCTGTTATACAAAGGCATTTAACTTTAGCCTTCTGGTGTTTACTGAATGCTTACGAACTAAATGGTTTTGCAGCTTTATTAGTCGCATTTATGCATCTGTTTTTTGTTCAAAACACACGAACTAAAGGAAGACTTTGTGTGAGTCTGCTCACTTAATCACGTCACATGTGATGATCCACACACCAGACATGAATATTGTTGGTGATTTTCATAGGAATGTATGAATAACTTATAAAATCTCATATATATATATATATATATATATATATATTAATTACTTGATAGTTAGGGTGGTATTTGAACCTGATTTTCTCAAAAAAGAGCAGGCAATGTTGTTGAACTACAAGACTCTTTGGCTATAAGAGCTTGAGCATGTTTGTTGATAGATGTGGATATTTTGTAGAAGGTGCCAGTATCTATACACTCTTCGGGCTGTAACAATGACCTTAGATAATTCATCCTTCCTTAACCTAATGTGTGGAGAGAGGAACTGAAGCATGGCATGTCCATTGAAAACACCCTACCCACCAAAAAAAAAAAAAAGATACATGGGTTCAATTGCTAAAATTTTAAAGTGTAAAGGCCTTTTGTTACCAAAAATTGATAGTCTGTGCATTGCGTATACGAAGGTACATGGGTTCTTGATACAGTTTGTGATGCTGCAATGTTCTGGATGTTATGGGTTAGAGTTGGTTTTTGTGTGTAGGCAGGGTTCAATTTGGTTGTCATTGCATTTTCTTTCCTTTCTATTGATGATGTCAAAAAATTGGCCAATGGTGCTTCCTTTAAGAAAACTTGCTGCAAGTGAGATGTAAAGACATTTTCTTTTGCACACACTCATTGGCTTTGATTTCGCTTTTGGAATTAAGAGAAAACACTAGAAATGAAATTGCTCCTCTTTTGTATGATATTTCTACAATGGTACATAGTTTTTAGGCGAAATTACACCATTAGTCCTTGAAAATTACCATATGAGCAGAAATGGTTCCTTAAGTTTCAAGTGAGTGCTTTTAGTACCTTAAGTTTAAAAAATGAACACTGTTAGTCTTTTTGCTAACTCTGTTAGGATTATTGTCTACGTGGATGTAATGACAAAAACTAATGGGTATATAATGGCATGTCAGCTATTTAATTTTACTACGTAATCTTTCATTAATATTTATATATATATATATATATTTATAAAAAAAAATATATTTTAAAAAAAAGATTGGCTTCAACCCCTCCCTCCCTCCTCTTTCTCTGCTCTGCCGTCTTCCAAACCTCCAATCCAGTCACCAAATCACATCAAAGGCAACACAAATCTGTTGGCAAAGTAAGTAGATCCACCTTTGACCATACAAATTCTTATAAAACTCTCTCTCTCTCTCATAGCAAGATGCATTGGACACAAATATTAATTGATTGGGTGCAAGAAACCCAACAAAAGGATTCAATGAACACAATCTTTCTTGTTAAAAGGCAACTGATGATCCCCACAAAGATTGGTTGGGCCAGAGAAGAAAAACAATCTTTAACATTTTGCAAAGAAAAATAGATCTGAATATAATACTTAAACGTCTTTATTTAATTTATAGATCCATTGGAAACAAATCTTAAGAACAAAGATACATAAAGATCCTTCAAGATTAGCCATGGAGATCCGTGGTGATTGGCGAAGGACATAGAGATGTTTTGTGCTGCTGATGTAGTGGCGATGATAACAGTTTGAATCGCCAGTGGCTAATGGTAGTGGGAGTGGCTGAAGCAGTAGCAACGGTAGCAATAGTGATAGCACCGCTAGCTGGGAGAGGAGGAAGATAAAGTGTAGGGGGAAGTCACAAGAACACGTGGAATTTTTTTAACAAAAATAAATAAATAAATAAATAAATAATAATAATAATAATAATAATTCACATGCTAGCTTGGCAAATTCATCAATGTGGCTATTGCCATTTAGACTTACACTAAAGTTAAAAATGTCATGTCATTTTTCTGTTAGCCACATTGACAATAATGCTAACAAAAATTAACTAAAGGATTAACAATTCTCATTTTTTTAACTAGAGGGACTAATAGCACTCATTTGAAACTTAAGGAACCAATAGCGCTCACAAGATAAACTTTAAGGACTAATAATGTAGTTTCGCCTAGTTTTTAACCTTGTAGAATTATTAAAGTGAATAGGTCTGTTGCTAAAAGAAGTTCATGACTGTGCTCCTAAAGCTTTGTCAAATGTTGTACAGTCAAAATGTTTTGATAAATGACTTGGTGATGACATACAAAGAAAATTCAAGACCAACATTTTATCAAGTTTTCTATCATGTTTCTGATATTCACTTAAATATAGAAAGGTTAGTTTCAAAATATATATATATATATCTCTCTCAGAAGGGTTAAACTTTAAAAACCTTATTTACTCTTTAATTTATGTTAACATTTAATTATGCCTCCTATTGACCCTTGTGGCCGTACATATGTCAATTTATGCTTGCTTGAACGATGCCCTTTTCTTGTTCCATTTATACATACCTCATATTTTATTATTTTTAACTAATTATGAAAGACAAAAAAAAGGGTTGATGGGCTTCGGCCGAACGACACAGCCCAACAGCGAGAATGTCGGCGCCACCAACATATATTAGCATTATTGTGTGCGGGTTTTATTGGGCCTTCCTGTTCTTATATAGGAAAGGATGCACTTATTATATTTGAATAGACGTACTAGTTTATTGTTCAGTATATAAATATTCGTCGTCTTGCGATGAAAAATAAGATGTAATTATAGTTTTTTGTGTTTTTTAACGATTGATAGCATCAAAAAATGTGTCAAAAAATTATTTTTTGTCAACAAAAAAAAGGATGTGACTTGTGTTCAATGAAAGTTTTCACTAGACACGTTGGATTGGGGATACGTGTCCAAGAGTGGACACATGTCCAAATCTTACCATGTCCAATGAAAATTTTCACTGGACACAAGCTCTGCCCAAAAAAAAAATATAACTTATATCTCAGCCTTACCGAAAGCTAAATAAGGGAAGTTAAAATTTTGTTTTTCAACTTATTTAAGGAGCTACCAAATATAGGAAAATGAGATAATTTTATAAAATAATTTTTAAAAAATAACTCAATTTCTAAATAATAATAAAAAAACATTTAAGTTTCTTCCTTTAATTTATTGCTTTCATTGCTAGTGCATGTATGAGCCACATTCATTATCTTGCACTTTTTATTTTAGATAGTTAAAAATATATATATTAATAAATTTAATATGTGCTATTATCAAATATACCAATGAAACAGATTTATTACCACATTACTAAACTTTGCTAATCAAACTTAATAATAAAATTTCAACCCAAGAAGAAACATATGGGGTAATGTAATCATTCGTCAAATATCAAAAATCCTTATCAAATTGCAAAAAAAAAATGAAAAAGAAACACAGAATCAATCTTAGTACTATGTGTTTCTCCTCACCACATGTATCTCCTTGTTTATATCATCTCATCTCCAAAACCAAATGTGACAATTTACAAGAAAATTTGTGTGACATCTAATAATTTTCCTTTGGGAGGAAAGTCTAGTTCAACATCATTTAAGACTTTTATTAACACATAGAAAATCAAAGAAAGAGAGAGAAAAAACACATTCATGAAAACAAACATTTTCCATTATTCTTGTTACAACCTAAAAGAAGGTTTGAAAGAAAAGCTGCTCCTCATCTGGCACCTCAGTCTCATCCTTTGGACCATTATCAACTTGAACAATTCTCCTTTTTTCTTGTTGCATTATTTGACTGTATATGTTATATATACCTCATATTTGAACTAATTAAGAAAAGATAGGAAAACAAAAAAAGTTGGGGTGGGGCTATTCAAATTCTCATCAGAGCCTTGAAAATGGTTTATTAACCAGAGAAGCAAACAGAGAGGAAGCTGGGGACATATATGGGGCCTTGCCATTATGTGGTGGTTGATCATGAGCTCCATCCTCTTCACTTGCAGACTCTGTCTGATCTCCATTAGCTTCCTTCTCTGCATCATCTACCATCTGTTCTTTGTCATATAAACATGACAACATTTACATTAAAATTAAATAAACATCAATAACTAAAATTAATTTTTACTTGGAACTGCTATTAAATTTAGAAATTTTATGGATAGGTTATGCAATGAACAAAAATGTACTTGATTCAAATTAAAAACCTTTTGAACCAATCACTTGACTAAGTTTCATACTTCATATTGAGTAGAATCGTAGAAAAGATGATCACCGGGTAAAATAATATTACCAAACACAGTAATTTTATTGAAATATTAAAATAAATATATTCTTCCTGTAAGGAATAGGATTAAAAGGAAAAGTACAATAGGATGGAAAGGGGAATGATGAAAAATGGGGGAAGATAGGTGTTTTTTTTTTTCTTCTTCTTTTTTTTTTTTTTTGTTGAGAAAAGAAGATAGAGAATGATTTTCCACCCAAGCCCACAAAACATAATCTCCCCAAAATTGGGGGCATGCATGGGTCAAGTTGGATCAGAATTAGATTGCAGAATTTCCAACCTGATCCGACCTCATTGGGTTGAGAAATACTCAAACTCATCCCAACTCGTCACAAGCATAGAAGCTAACCGGAGTGGGTTGGAGATTTTAGATTAAACCAACATCACTAGTAAAAAAAAGATTTGCATTCACTATTTAAAACACTTTTCTATTAATAAATAATTACATTTTGCATAATGTGCTAAAATTATATTCCAAATTTTCAAATACATTAAAAACAATTCTCAGAAATAAGTGTAATATAATAATTTTATAAATATATGTTGTGTTAGACTGGATCAGATGAGTATATAAAACTATCAATCCAAACTCGACCCAACACATGACAAAAAGAAAGTATCAACTCATAAAAACCAATCCAAGGCAGCAAATTGAATTAAATTGGATCCAATTGGTGAATTAGATACACACTCTGCCCAAAATGGAGAGAAAGAAAAGGAAGAGGGTGGATGCAAACTTTTAAAACAACTTTTACGCCCTTTATCCAAGTCATTGTCAGCCACTTATGAAATGTTGCTTTATAAAGATTCAAGGAAAAAAAATGATTGTAATGCATTTTTTTAATATATAGATTTAATGAGACAAATTTTTCACGTGCGCCACTCACATCTTGAAAGTTTTAGTCACCTCACCTCTAGGATTTGAGTCTTTTCTGTTCATCCATTTATATTATCTCATCTTACTTGCAAAATCCTATTGATGAATTTAGAAATTCACTGTTATTTGCTGAACATCTATGCAAAACCAGATAAATAATTAAATATGTACAGTCTACTTGAAAATAGGATAAGCTTATACTTATTAAACTAAAAAAAAATTCTTAAATACACTGTTATAGTTAGTTCACGAGGGAGTCTAGTCCCCTAAGTTTAAATTAATAGCTTTTAGTCCCTTAAATAACATGGTCAAACTAAAATTAGCATATAATCACTTCATATGGACTAAAATACATCAATTTAAGTTTGGTAGGGACTAAAATCGATCACTTCAAGTCTTTGAATTAATTTTAATTTGAGGGACTAAATAAAATCACTTGTGAGCTAAAGTTTAGGAACTAACACCACATTTTGGTCCAATCAAAAAATCACAATTACACATCATAATTGTATGAGAAAGAGAGAGAGGAAGACCTTTCTGGTGATGGCTGGAGAGAGGGAAGGCATGATATCAACAAGATGTGTCTTAATACGATGCAAGGCATCCTTGGTGAGACCTTGAGCTGCCACAGTCACATCTCTAACCACACCCTCCAAGAAGTGTCTTGCGCTGTCCAAAGCATCAGCTGGTACAGAAGCTGCAGCTAGTTTCTCCAATACCCTCTCCTTTATGGCTCCAAAGTTCTTCCTTATATCAGTGGCCACACGGCCCACACCCATATCAGTAGTATTCCCTTCTGTTATCTCTTGCTGCTCTTCCTTTTTGTTGCTCTTACTCTTGTCCACAAACTTTGAAGTTGAATTACCATCTTTGTTTTTGTTGGTAGTTGTGTTGGTGCTTTTTTTAGTAGTCTTATTATTAGTGGTTGTGTTTTCTCCCATGGGATTTATCTATCTATCTATCTATCTAGCTATCTAACCATCTATGTGACTATCTTGTTTTTTTTGCTTGAATCGATTTTGTGGAGGTCTTTGTTTTGACAGAGATGGGGTTGTCTTAATTCTAATGTTTGATGTGATTTTTGTGTCTTTAGAAGGCAATGGAAGGACCAAGGCAGTTTCAACACCACTTAGCATTATATATACATATATTGTTTTGTAGTGAATAGTCATGCAAGAGATGAGGTTGTCATTGTATGCTTTCATTGGTGAGTGACACATATATATTGAATGTCTCTTTGTTGGTGAGTTATGTGGCATTGAAGGGGTGCATGAGAAGTTAAAATAGACTAAGCTTTGATATACACTCTTCATTACACACTCTCGGTGAAAAATACATGATTTCAATTTAAATTGAGATATAATAAAATCTTGTTTTCGTTTCACACTTTTTCAATTGAAATCATATTTTCAAAACACGATCTCAACTTACATGGTAATATGTATATAATAAGTATACAATAACTAGTGTATTATAATCATTACTTATTAAATAACGCTATGGCAAAATGTTTTCATATACATGATTTTCTCTTCTTTGCTTTCCTAGCTATATGGCATAAGAAATTAAGTCTTATGCAAGATGTTGGACGCGACTAGCCTACCAATCAAAGTGGACCAAAATGATCTAAATGGACCAAATTGGACCAAATAGAATAAAGTGGACCTGAAGGAGAAAATAGGACCGAATAGACCGAATAGGATGGAAGTGGACAGAATAGACCTAATAGGACCGAAGTGGACTGAAGTGGGCATAATGGACTGAATAGAATCAAAGTGGACAAAATGGACCAAATAGGACGAAAATAAACCGAATGGCCCGAATAGGACTGAATAGAATTAAAGTGGACAAAATGGACCAACTAGGACCAATGTGGACCGAATAGAGTCAATGTGGACTGAATGGACCGAATTAGACCTAAGTAGATAGAACAGGACCAATGTGGACATAATAGGGCCAATGTGGACTGAATGCACCGAATTAGACCAAAACATATTGATTGAGACTGAATGGGCTGAATTGGACCGAATAGAACATTAGTGGACAGAATAGATTAAATAGGATCGAATAGACTGAATAGGACTAAATAGGATCGAATAGACTGAATAGGACTAAATTGGACCAAAGAGGATAGAATGGACTGAATAGAACCAATGTGGGTTGAATAAGACTTTTGAATATTTATCATTTTTAGGACTTATATTTCCAATTTCTAATGTCAATTTTAGCATTTTTCTTTGTATTTTTTAACTCAAAACTAAAGATTTTAGCCCAACTATAATAAAATTTCATATTTTTCAAATAAAAAAATGAAGAAAAAAAAATTTTGAATTTTTGAGCTAAACTTCCAAAAAAACCTATAAAAAGAATCAATTTAAGGCCCAAATAGTCTAAAATGGACTTGGGAGACTGAAATTGACTAAGTGGATCAAATTGGACCAAATAGAAATTGTTTAATTTTAGGGAGAACAAATTATTTTCAAAAAAAATTACACTTTATATTACAATACTAAATTATTATTTATTCTCCCGCATCGCGTGAATCTGCAACTAGTAATATCTAAAAGCTGAATTACTGCTATGCTCCTGTTACGCCACACCAACATAGCATTTTGGTCTTTTTTGTCCATTTCAATCTACTACCATTCATTTAGGTCCAAATAAATCAATTAACCGGGATAAAAATCGTTATTATTATTATTATTATTTTTACTCCAAATTATCACATGAACGTTTAGTGATGGTTTCTAAAAAGCATAGAGTTAATTTATAATTACTCTGACCACAAAGAGAGAAATTTACTTTATTTATTTATAATTATTGTGGGGGGTAAAAGTTCCCGAACAAACATTTGGGTCTTGGGCTTTATTGACGGATACCAGTTTGTTTTTTATCAAAGACCTCTAGGCCCACAAGTCAGGCTGCACTGCGAAGGTCCGAGGAGTTGTCCGAGGAGGAATGTCTCCTCGAACAGGCCCGGAAATGACCCTGAGACTTGCCAAGAAGGTTAAAGGCAAATTTTGGAAAAACTATTGGGTAAGATGGGGATCCAAGTACCCTCTAGATGCAGCGGTGTGAGAGAAATATCTCAGAAAAAGGCTGCTACCTCCACATTAAAGACCCTGTATCTACCTCCATGGCCGCATTAATGGGGAAATGACCTCTGAACAGTAGAATTCAACCTTCCTGCTGTTATTTAAAAACTTCAAGAAGGTGGTGGAAAAAGGGGTATTTAAGGATAAGATTTGTGTGACACGTTGACTAAATAAAGAAGAAGAAGAAGTATTTAAGAAGACACGGGAGGAGAAAAAAGGGGGGAAGAAAAAAGAACTGTAATCTTTGGCATAACAAAAAAAAAAAAGTAATATACAAATTGCCCTCAGCTTACGTCCGAGGAGGTTCCCTTGTCACATTTGTTCATCATTTGCACAGATTGTAACACTCTAACCTGCTAATTAAGCTTCCAATAGCCTAGATTTTAAATCCACACTCTACAAATCTTATTGTTTAAGGCTCATTGGACCCGAGCCCACATTTTTCTTTGAGTCTAGGTACAATTGTGCACTTACAATTATTATTATTCTATGTACTGTAGCTTTGTCATTAGTTATTGATCTTATTCATTTCAAGTCATTAATATACACCACTATAAGTTTTTTTAAAACCTTCTCCTCTCTCTCCTCTCCTCGCGTGTGTGTTAAAAATATTTAGTATTCTTAAAAAGTAAAAATAAAAATTCATTATAGTCCACTAATTCTTGAGCTCTTCTCTTCTTTTTGTTGGGACGAGCTGTAAATGTTTGACCCAAAATTCGGCTTTGCTAGGCTGCCTTCCATAAATGGGTTGGGCCTCACCCCATTTCCCCTCTCCCTTATATGCTCTTTATACAGAGTAACATAGAATTGAAGTGGGCTTGGCCCACCTTCCTCTTATGCTTAATAATATATTATTCTTATTCCTAATTTTTTATTTTTTATTTTTGGAAGGAAAAAAAAAATGCATTTCATGCTACATAGAAAAATTTTAAAAAGATACAAATTAATATTTCCGATTTGATGATTCTGCATACATATTTAACTGTAAGTTAGGATTTCATCATTTCAACCATACCAAGTTGAAGTCTGGAGAAAGAATACAAACATTGCAAAATTGATAGAACTCAAAAAAGTACCTCTATACATTCTTATCAGTGGGAAAAAAGAATCTGTCTACAATCAAGATTCTACTGTTCCGCTAAATAAATCACATATAGTCTTTAAGGTCCATCATCACCATCCCCAATCAAATTGCAAATATCTGAGCACTCGACCAAACTACACAGAAAACAGATTACATGTAAAATGTTAAAACTAGAGTATTCAGAAGTATCATGTTGAATAGAAACAAAGAATAGCTGAAGAACTAAATATATAAAATTAGGCCTAAACATTTTCAGATTTGGTGACTAATTTTAGACATTGTGATTTGTGAATTCGAAATTTATTATTGGAAGCACACTTTTTCTTTTAAAGGGAAGGAAATAGAAGAGGGATAAAATGCCAAAAGAACAGTATGTGCCTTGGCTTCATTAAGGTTCTAAATGTTACCCTATGTTAAGCTTTGTGAAGCATGTCTTTATATGCACTAATTATCTTGTTGAAGTAAATACATTCATCAATTCCTTAGGAAAGAAAAGAATCATCTCAATTTAAAATGCATCCATTTTATAATTTAGATTAAATATTACAAATCTAAAGGATCCATTGTCACGTGATCACGCCATTTAAAATTTTAAGTATCATTATACTTTGTATAGTGTTAGATTCACAACATCCCCACCCCACCCCCCAATAACAAGTTTTTGATAACTGATATAGTTCTTTTTCTTTTTCTCTTGAAGTTTGACATGGTTCATAAAAACCATAAACTTCTTTATTTACTTTGGCTTTCTTTTAAACACAATCAGCATTTGGTAAAAAGGGATGTCAAGATTAGAACAATTACCAGTATTGCCGGCTTCGAAACCCTTGCTTGAAAACAACTAGAGGTCTGCAAGAAATTACAAAGGGATCACAGCCAATATATCCACTTTAATTACATGTTGAAGACAGCACCTACATTCACTACTCTCTGGTACTATTCAACCAAATTAGGTTGAATAACTAATTCAGAATAAGAGAAAAGTATGAAAATTTTCTAGTCAAACAAGCAATAAAAAAACAAATGGATGAAGCCTAATCACATTTTATTCCTAAGAAAAAAATCTTGGGTGCATTAACAAATGCTATTAAAGCCTTGGCTTATATGAAGATGAATAACAGTTAAAAATAGCCTTGATTGATTATATTTACACATTAACATGGACAAAATATACAATTAAAAGTCTGACAGAAATCCTTGTTTATGATTTTCTCTGCTCGTCCTGCCCATTTTTCCCCTTTATATTTATAGGCTAAATTCAGACATGAGATCACATTTGCTATAATTTTGTAACATATAATGCCTCTTGAATCTAGATCAAAGTCAAAGGCTATCAACATCGTCTTCATAAGTATCTATCCAAAAGGGAATCCTTATCTATGTGCTCCATAATACATAATTTTAGTGTATTAATTACAAGAAAATTTTCATTCTATTTATCAGTTAATTACATGAACTGCACCAACAAAATGGCAATGGAAACGTATTGAAAGTAGAAAATATAACAAAGTTTTGTTCTATGATTATAAATTTTGCAAATGTTATTATAACAAAGGAAAAAAAAAAAAAAAAAAGGAAACTCTATAGAGAATACATAAATAAATGACACGAGTTTTTTTTTTTTTTTTTCCTGAATCTAAAATTCAAAAATACAAACATAGGAAAATCATACTGTGGATAAACCTTGTACCTTCTGACATTAAAAGGGCCTTCACCAGGGGAGCCTTCACCACCCCGGATGCAAGTGGTGACACATTTGATAGTGCAAGACTCAGCTTTCCTTGACTTAGGCCTTTGAATCCTAGCTTTCTTGCAATCCTTGGGCAAAGCACACTCACCTGAAAGTGTTTGTGGTATATTAGACAAAGTCTCTGACTCTTGGGGTGCCTCAATTGCTCTTACTCCTCCTGCTGCAGAACTTATCACTACAGCAGCTACAAGAAAGCCAGTTAGTCCCACTCTACAGCTACTATAAGCACCAATAAGACCTGCTGTAGTGTTCTTTATGATGCTAATACTACTAGTAGTAGTGCTCTTGTTGATGATGCTTAGAGTGTTATTGTTGATATTGCATTTGACACTTCCAAGATATGTTGAGGTTCTATGAAAAATTGCTGGACATGGGCTATGAATTAGCATTCTTTCTGCTGGTATAGAACCAAAGAGAGAGGAAAGGAACAAGCCCCCTCTATCTGATTTTCCTTATCTTTTCAGTTTTAACAACATAGTGCTTGTGGTCCTAGGCCAACGGGGTCCATGTTCTTAGATTGTGTCTCTGTGCTGATCTACGTGTCATCTTTGGTTGCCAGCATGTTGAGGGTCTATGTTTACAACCATGGTCCGATCTACGTCTCTGATGGAGACCCATTTGATGATGGAATGGAGTGATTACACTTTAATAATGGAGCACCCTAATATACCAGATTTATTTTTCCTTCGGATGGGATTATATGAAAAAAAAATAAAAGGAATTTTTGTAAGAAAAAATTGCAAATTAGATGTTTGTAATTGTTTTCTACATGGCTCAATATGAAAAGTCATTGCACCATTAATGGCAAATACCTTTTGGTGTTGAATGTTAGGATGGCCAATGTTTCATCAAGTGATGGACTTCTTTGAAGTGTGTATCATCAAAATTTGGATTGAGAAATAACTTGCCGCTTCACATCACATTGCAATGAATTCTAGAGATAGATTGGGAGAATTTAAAAAATTATATAATAAAAAATAGAACAATCTTTTTCTTTTTTTCAAATTGTAAATAAAATTATAAAATTACATTTTAAAAGGTTGTGTTACAGTGTGTATGTTTGTATATTTTCCATTTAGTAAAGTATTAATTTTTAGAACTGTATTTTTTCGATTAGTCAATATATTAATTTTTATAAATTTAATAGATTATTTAAATTTTCATTAATTATGACATTGTCATGGTTCTGAACTTAAAACTTGAACCTCTTCATTTTTTTTTTTTTTTCACAATTCGGTTTTAACAGCCTTGCTCATATCCATATCCTATCGAAAAATGTCCGGACTTAGCTTTTGAATGTTGTAAGATTGTGCTTATCATCATTTGAATTATTGTCCATCTACATTTGGATTTACAATAAGAATACATACACATTGTATGACAGGGTAGTTACATAGGTGGCCAGAAAAGATACAAAGATTAAATTCATTAATAACTTTGCAAAAGAAAACTATATTTAAGAAACATATATCAAACAAGGTTACTAAAAGAATGATCAAGTGTTCTTCTCTAAAACGGACAACGCAGGTGTCAAATAGTTATTTGCTTTGTCAGGCAAATGTGCTACCTGTACAGATGACAGAAACACACTATTAGTTTAAATTTAAGCCAAGCCTAAGGGGAAAAAATGAAAGTATTTATGGACATGCACTTTGTTACATGCTTTGTCATAACTTGATAACATGTGCAACTATGAATGGTAGAGAAACAACAGTGGGTCTATGTGCGACTCATGGTTCACCAACCAATCCATAGTCGTACATGCCATCAAGTTGTGACAAAATGTGTGGCCGTAGAAGAACTGAAAAAAGAATTTATATTGACTTTTGTTACAAATTACTGAGCGATTTTCACTCACTAGCTCATAGAGTTCCCTCCCTTGCTCAGCAACATATTCATAACATACCTGGACATGTCAAAGAATCACATTAGATTTATCCCACCTAAACTAACCACACACACACACACACTCACACACACACACACACACATAAAAAAAAAAAAAGAGTGATACCCACATCAAAGCTCTTGTTTCTTGCTGTTGAGTCATGTAGTGCCTTCACACAGATATCAGCTACATCAGCACAGCTGATGCCCTACATTAAGAATGAAAGTAGTTTCAGTTAAATGCTATTTTATGACTTCAGAGGATAAATCATTCTCACTATACCAAAAATTTTCATTTTACTTACCATAGAGAGAAAAGATTAAGGCATTCTTAACTAAGAATAAGTCATTCTCACCTGAGAAATCCTGTTTCCTTGATCAAATATGAGGGCGCGTTGACCACCAGGTTCCTCCTGCAAGAACCAATTACTAATATTGCTGATCAGTTTTGCAGTGGAACCAACCAAACAATCTATAATAGAACTAGATAACATTATCAGAGTGGCACCATTTACATAACTTGAGGAGTGAAATTCACAAGTATCATAGAAAGTATAGCACAACTATATTGACTAGGTCTAGGTATCCTTAGAGATCTTT
Source organism: Castanea sativa (assembly GCF_040712315.1). NCBI lineage: Eukaryota > Viridiplantae > Streptophyta > Magnoliopsida > Fagales > Fagaceae > Castanea > Castanea sativa. The sequence goes on along the minus strand of NC_134017.1, from coordinate 79,721,156 downwards.
TTAAATACTTCCCAATACAATTTTTCTAGTGCATGCTTGTTAGAATATTATTGCCCAAAACATTATACCAAGGCTGAATGGAATACAGCTTATCAATACCAAGGTCATTCCTGGGTTTGTAATATAGCTTGTGTATACAGATGCTCCACCTATACTACATTATCTTTCTTGTCATTTGTAAAGTCCACTCCTGCTACAAGGGCCGTCTCATATGCTACACACACTGAATGGTCAAATCTTTTGTTTCTTAACCTATTAATCTTTCATACATTAAAGTGCATTTTCCATAGAACTTAACAGCAAGTGGAACTATTTTGTTTGAAGTTTCCTAATGCGAAAAGGAACTCGGAAGTTCTACATCTCCCCATGCAACACGAAACAGCCACCATTAGAGCATATATTTCAGCATTAACATAATAAAGGGAGTCATCAATGTATCTATTTCCAAGCATCCAAATGCCTAAGAAGCTGTGAAACGGAAATTAGCAGTGTCAATGATCTAATGTTAAATATTCTGAGGAATCAATCTTCCTTTGCATTGTATAAAGTTTTGTAAACATGCAACAGATACACACATTCTCCAAACCAAAGGAAATACAAATAAAAGAAGTTAAAGAAAATTGACAAACTTGCCTAAATTTTGGGTAACAATTATTGGCTTTACCTTTAGGGGACCAGGACGAATGATTGTGTATCCGAGGCCTGATCTTCTCAATGAATCTTCCCCAGCCTGGGAACATTTTAAGAAAGAGAACATTACTTATGTGAGCAAATGTAGAAGTGAACATTATCTATTACAATAGTAAAAGGAACAAAAGAAAATAACCGACTAACCCTCTTAGCTTTAAGAACCTGCTCCCTTCTGGTGGGTTCTATCCCTAATCCTGTACATGAAACTAAGATAAAGTCCGTTTCTTGCCCAGTCTGCAATACATCAATTATCATCTCAATAACAGCCCGTTGAAAATACATATATACATCCTGGTCTCCATATGAAGTCAATACAGAAAGTTCTGTAAAATATTTATTGTCCAGTGAGGGACACATTTTTCCATCTTGATGCAAACATAATATAGATACAGTATAGCATGAAAAAACATCAAAACATAATTTCTAATTAAGATTGTTAGAATTATGGCTAAATGATTAAATTCACTATTTCTCAATAGCTTAATCTTTTGGGACAAATAATAGATTAAAATTTTGGGAAATTGGTAATTATCAAAGATAATGATAAGATATGTGCCACACAAACACTTATTAAGGTACCAAAGCCAGCATTGCATAATTGACATATATGGCAATGCATCTTCAGATTACTGGACAATTGTTCAGAGAATAACAATCATGGTACTGTTTCCTCTGTAATTTAATTTTAAGAGCTGACTCACTTCACGATATTTCTTGAGCTAGATGACCAAAAAAGGGCTTAATCAACATAAAAGTCATAAAAACAGATTGACTAGGTTCTCAACAAGGTTTTTTCAAATCAAGGAGAATCTGTGATTGTGAAAACAAGAGCTATTATTTGAATTTGATGTCATGAATTTTCAATGGCAAATTAACTTTTCCATCTATTTTTCCAGTCATTGTGAGAAGTGAGGGATTTGATATTGATTTATTCAGCATTATAAGTAATTTTTTAGTGTGTGTTATGGTCAATTCTAAACTGAATTAAGCTTATATATTTTCCTTCATACATCATACATAAGGGAGAAAATAAAAGAAAGTTCCACAAAAAGCAATATTAGGAAATAATTAAGAAGCTATTTTAGTTATAATAATGACTAGAAACGGTGAAAATTAAAACGCATTATTTTGCAAACATTTCAACGGATGGTATAGCATACAATGTCCTTAACTAGTTTGTAAGGAAAACTGATTGTTTCTGTTTTGCAAGAAATAACAAATAAAGGCACCTACAGGCAAGGCCTTTATATATTCAAATATAAGCTCAAAACTTCTCAGGTCTTGCTTCGGTCCTGTAGGTCCTTCATTAGGTCTCTGCAACAAGAATAATAAATTGAATCAGTGTGTTGACAAAAAGTACTATTCCATCAAGGGGCAAAAGATAGGCTATATGATTGGAAGTCATGGTCCCCAAAATACTCAAGCTACACCAAAAGATACGAAGAGATAAAAGGACTTATATGGCTTAAGTTGTGACTGCTCTCTTTCACAATTGGAAAATATGGAGACTGCACTGTATGAGTGGTTCAATGAAGGGGTATTTTGAAGATAAAATAAAAGGAAAAATCAATGCATTTTTGCAGTGATTAACAGATGATAGAATCAATGTAACAATATGAAAGAATATGGTAATGCAAGTAATACACAATGCAAATCAAGACTATATCAATAACTTTTGAGACCTTACTTCTAGGAAACATGTATGTGATCCTGGTTGCATGAAATAAAAAAAGACTTAAATTCCATCAAAAAGAAAACAATTTCAAATGATGATGACAGAGGAAGTTAAAAGAAGAAATTCTAAGCAGTAGTATAGCATACACAGTTTGTCAAAATATCTAAGTAATCAATATTTAAAGTATTTTCAAGGAAAAAAAAAAGAAGAAAAAAAACATGACACTGTCGCTTTTTGAAGTGGTTTATGATGATTCTATGATAGAGAATACCATTCGAAATCACTCTATGCTAGTAAAGAAGTAGGTCTAGAAAACTATCTAATGTTCTGGGTCCTTCAGAATTCACAGATTTTCTATAATATTAATAGCTAGTGATCTCTTCAAACCATTTCTCAGTTAGTACAACTTAGCCTTATGGTTTTCCAAAAAAAAATGACAAGGTAGGTAACCTTAAAATGTAAGATACTAGAGGGGGAAAAAAACAAACATGTATGAATAAGCGTAAAGGTGAAAAAAAGCAACAACCGAATACTGCAAAGTTGGTTCAGAGGGTTCCTTCATATGTACTGAAGACAATATTATGTTTTTAAAAAAGGAATGACACATTTCAAATTTAATGTGGTGAAAGGGCATTGGCAAGACCAAAACTACTTGGAATGTTGCCAAGAAAAAAAATATTATGACCTATTATGTCATAGCGACAGTGTACCAAGAATGAGAAGGATAGTGTAAACAATGTATTTTCCATACCCTGACCATTATGATAAAACTTTGTTACACCAAACTTTATATTTTTAAGCTATAGAAACCTACTCTACACTGTTCTAAGCTGGATAAACCAAATTCAAGTTAGAGTAATAAAAGAGACTCAAAAAGTATGCAAAAGTAATTTTATCACAACAGTGTTGATAGTGCTGTAGAAATCACATGCTATTGTTAAAAGCCATAAACAGAAATGAAGGAAACAAAACATTAACCAAATTCAAATCCCTGCAATCAGTCAGGTAATCCACAAACCTGTCTTCTAGGCTCAAACCGTATGGTCATTGTATGTACAAGGAATGGATCTAATGGTGGATCATCTGGTTTCACCGGGCGGAAGGACGAAAATGGTACTCTCACCTGTCAATTCCATACAGTCCTGACTTGTCAAAAGGCTTATAAAAGAAAAAATGGGAACACAATTTGGTTGCACCAAAAGAAACAAAGTTTACTAAATAAAACAAAGGACCTACCCTACAAAATCCTGCCTTTGTACTAAATCTTGAAAAGTACAATTTGCTTTGAGTTGTATCTGCTGTAGGACCAGCTTCAAGAATTAAAATATAAGACCTTCCATTTCCACCAACAGAGAGAATAAGACCCTCATACCTAAACATGAAAGTTTTGAGTGTGGAAGAATGAAAGCCTTTACAGTTGAGGTATAATTAGTCATAAAGTATCCATAAAATAGCCATCATTCAGACCAAGTTTCCATCAAGATTTCAAGTATGGCATACCTGTCAAGAGTGCGACCCAAAGGAAGTGAAAGCTTTGTTGACAGTTCAACATACCCTCCCCTGGTGAAAACATATCCTACAGTAGAATATGATAAACAAAGTTAAAGAAAGAATAAATACTGATTCTTTTGACATCATCTCCCCATTGTAGAACTTGCAAATCTAGTAATTCTCAGTTCTAATTGCCCCAAACTGAACATACATCACCGTCGCCTAATGTCCACCATTATTACCTGAGAAGACAGCATTTCCAGTCTCAGTGTACTCAAATTTAGCATCCATTCCACCATCATACTTAGAAGCAATCACATCCTGGAAGTAAGTTCCCTGGCGAACTTCCCACCCTTTCAATGAATCTTCAGATTTAAACTTTGCAAGCAGAAGCTTGCTTTTGCTGCTTTTTCCTGCTCGTAGTTGTGCTAGTTTATTGTTGTAGTCCTGTATTTCGAATTAGGCATCAATTTTATGCCAAACTTTAACAGAATAAACGTGTGTGCTTACCGCATTTACAGAATTTCCGGAGAAAGGTTATGACGTTTCAGTATGAGGCCATACCTGAAATGCTTTGGTGAGGTTGCAAACCCCTTTGTAATCAACTCTGACGAGATCCCCAGTGATGGCAGAACGGGCCGTAGCACAATATATTATCTTGCTGCATCCTTCCACAGCAGCATTGAGTGTGTATGGATCACCTACATCCCCAGTCACAATCTCTACTGACCTTGGAAGCATATTCACCACTTCCTCGTCCGCCTTCCTCACTAGAGCCTAATAATCATGAATAAGAAACCTTAAAACCTCTTGTATGGAGGCCTTCTATAAAATTTTGTATTACTAGGTTAAACTCAATGAACCAAATTCACAATTCATGTGTATAAAGAGATTCCATTAAATTCATAAAAATTTACATCTGGAAATGAGTGAAGGATTTCATATATACTAAGAGATCACATTGAATGAGACAGAGTTATGGTTTTTTGGTATTAGTATATCAGTTGAACAAGTTCATTCTGTACCCTATTTAGTCACACAATCTGAATGATATTTGAAGGGAAACAATCAGTTAGATTTTTTCAATCCACCAACAATAAAAGCCCATTCTCAGATGTTATACTATCAGGGTTCCCTTTGCTTGCTTTCTCTTAATGAATAATTTTGAACTTCCTCATAATATTCTATTATTTAGAAAAAAAATCTAGCTACATGAACCAGGTACACAAAAGGTTCCTCACATCATGATTTTGGATTAATGAGCCAAATACAGCCAGATTTAGACATTACAGGACTTCAAATCAGACAACAACAAAATTCATGATATTTCCAATTGGATTTCAATGAATGGCTGTCTATTAATATATGAGATCATGATTTTGATTTGAGAAATTTTTTTACTTGATCCTATAAATCATCACCACTCCTACATGTATTATAGTCTATTGCTTTTTATTTAACTAGGACTAGCCAATTCACTAACATATTGTAAAACTAGAAAATAAAAACCTTCACACCGTATATACATACGACAACTTACAAAAAAGGGGATCAAAAGTGTTAATTTACCAATTCTTGCGAAACCCTCGGCTATTACAACAGGGTGAATTTAATCATTTACAGTGGAAATTGTTACTTAAAATATGGAAATGGCAAATTACCAATTCTCCCAAGGAAAGCTATTAGGAAATGGCAACTTAAATCATTTAGTCATCATTCTAACAAAAAGCAAAAGAGTGAGCACTTACATCAAAATAAAAGAATGCTGTAAGGAAAGAAAGAAAAAGACATACCTTGACAGTGTAGCCTCTGAGCATGAGCTTGCGCACGACAATACGACCAATCCTGCTAGTTGCTCCAACAACAAGCACAGTAGTATTCTGAGCCCCAGGAATAGCAAACTCACACATAGGACCTTCTCTAATGAGAAGGGCATCAAGGGCATCCCTGTCATCAGCTCTAGTTGTTCCTGATATCTGTCCCAACCCTGAAAACTTCCTCCACACCTCATCAAACAACTGCCTTGACTTCCTCCCCAACCCCACAGGGTTCACATCATCCAAACTTATTGAAACTGAAGGCTGCTGTTGCTGTTGTTGTTGTTGTTCTAGTTTTATGGGCTCAGCTTCATTTTCATTAGCAGGAACAACATTTTCATCCTGTACAAGTTTCTTGTTACTTTCTGTTTTGTTTTTCTTGTTCTTGTTTTTGTTGTCTTTGCCAGTTTGGGAAGCAGTGGCCTTGGGAACTAGTAGGAAGTTATTTTGGTTATGACGGTTGTTTTGGGCACGATCGGCACTAGTGCACCTACTGGTAATGTAGTAGTAGGAGCTGGAGTTTGTGAAAGTTAAGGTACCAAGAAAACTGGTTGTGGGTCTTTTGTGATTGGTTTGGTAATGGTATGTATTGCTGTTACTGAAACTAGGACTTCTTGTAGTGGCATTCATGGTGTTGCGAATGATGCTTCTTCAATCATTAACAAACTCTCAAACTGATGTGTTTTGAATATAAACCAAAAAAACAAAAACAAAAAGAGAATAATTAAGAAGTGGATAATTCTATGAAAGGATTTGTATTTGGTGTATGAAAGAGAAATCTAAGTCAGAGAGAGGAAGCCAACAGTGGAAGATGGAATATAGATCACGGAATGTGATTTGTGGTTTGTAAGAGAGGGAAAGGAGAGAGAGAGAGAGAGGGCATGAGAATGTGCCACGTAGAGTACCCACTTTCCTCTTGTTTACTTTCATTTTATTGGTGGTTAATACTACCAGATAATGTGTGCTCAGTTGAAAAACCATGAGAAATGCCCACCAATGAGGAAAATTTATGAATCAGATAATGAATTTTTTTTTTTTTTTAATAATGAAATCTGACCCACAGTCAAAGAAAAAAGGTAAAAATATATTTTTCCTTACTGAATTTAATCCAAGTACGATTTTCATTTCTCAAATTTAAAACATTTCAATTTAATTTAGTCTTTAATATTTTCACATATCTCAAATTTAAATTGTTGCAATTTGTTTGTCTTTTAAAAGAGAATCGTTTTCATATATAACAAATGGAGTGTTGACACGGCACATTAATAAGGAAAAAAAAAACTTAAAATAATTTAATGGGAGACAGATGAAAGGATGAAATTATATTTTCAAAAAAAAAAAAAAAAACCTATAAAATCGATCTTGTTCTAAATTTTAGGGATTAAAAATAAATTTCAAATCAAAACTGAAAATTTTGGGAATTGTCAAAGTAACTCGAGGTAAGAAAGTAAAACACAATTGAAGCCGTCATGTCTGAATATTAATTTTGTTAGTGTTGAGTGCAAATGCAAGAGTAAATAACGAGTTAAAGTGAAGAGCAAAGCCAGGTGATTTTATTTGGCATCTCTCTCCATTGGAGACAATGAAATGCGAAAAGACTTCCATGTAGATTTCCAAGGTTGTTCTAGTCCATGTGGTACTGGAATTTCCAAGGATAAGTGGCCCAAATTGCACCAAAAATTGCTAAGACACGCAGCTTCTGTGGCTCATACATACTTCAAAGTTCATATTAGTTGGGCTTACAGTTACAGGGGCTATAGGATTTGAGCACAATAATCATGGAATGAAATGTTTTCTGTGCAGAACCTATAAAAGTACAACCAACACAACAAAAGAAAGAGTAACAATCAAAAACTACTTGTTCAATTACGTATAGACCATATAAACATAACTGTATCAATCAAAATGAATGCTTGAGTTTTGGAGACACTACTTATTTTTCCTTCTTTAAATAAGACATTCTACAAAAAAGGGTCAATATAAAACAAAAAATATAAAAAAGGAGGGATTTGGAAACTAACATCCCTCTGACATTCCTTTGTAAAGAAAATATTTTTCTAGAAAGATTAGAACAATTATAGTACAATCGCCACCCAAGGATGACATTCTTACAGAATACAAGAGGATCATAAAATCAAAGAATCACCAAATCGGGCCAGAGTGAGAGACGCAAGCATCAGTACTCTAATACCCCGAGCAGCATTGTTAAGTGGTTGAAGAGGGTAGCTCTGGTCTATAAACTTCACTTGCTGAGGGAGAAATGAGTCGTGGAGATATAAATGAAAAGAATATTTCCCTAAAAAGTGAATACGAACCAATCTGTTGTAGTATTCTACGCTTATCCCCTTCCAACCGTCTAAGCCCACCACTTTTACCATCACTGCCTGGTTTCCAGCAGTGTCGTGGAGCAGCACAAAAACTATGGTCTACCTCCCTCTAACTAGAGGGTTTTCTTCAAAACTCCATATTAGTATGTACAAATTGATCATCCAGCATTGCTGGCAACCTCTGCAGCTCTCTGTCTCATCATCTCCATCACGGCAGCTCTTCGGCGAGAGTCAGACTGCTGCTGTAGCCTCCTCAAATGTTCTTTTAGATCTCTGAACAAATTATTAAAAAGAACTCTTTAATACCCAAACACAAAATGAAAAAAAGGAGAGAGTTAAAGGAGCAAAGTTGGCAAGTGATTGATAATAGTAAAGAGGTTGATTTATAAACCTGCAACGTGGTACATTGCACTCAGATTCTTTGCAAGCTCGAGCATGAAGTTGAAGGAGATACCACATTTTCTTACAAAGAACACAACCTCCAGATGCACGGGTTTTGCAATGTATCCCATGGCGAAAAAGACCCTTCACCTTGCGACAATTTGGGTATTGGCAATGTGAGGAACGACATTGAGATGCATGCACCAGAAGATCAAGCATCTTCCTAAGCTGCAATGTGAAATAACCAATGATGTCAGACCAAATCTATAAAGATGCCAAGGTCTCCAAATTGCATGTTCATATGGTCAATATATGATAGATATAATTAACAGAACTTATTGCAAAACCTTAGACAAAAACATCCCGATTACTTTGATTGGACATGCAAAACCGCAAGGAAAGATGGGGAAATTTTTTGGATAATTTGATAATTGGGGGTGGAAGGATTTGAACCCTAGATGTCTCCATTGGAAATACTAAGAGGTGCCAACCAATTGAGCTACAAGGCTCTGGGCGAAAGATGGGGAAAATTTTGGAAAAACAAAAGACAATTATAGGAAATATCTAATTCCCTCCCATCACCATACTTTACTAGGCCAAATAAATAATTCAGGACTAAGAACTATACATGTAACAAACTGTCAAGTAAATACCCCACATAGACATAGTGACTCATGATAATACTAAACAATGAGGGAAGAAAGGGGGAATGTGGTGTTTTCAGGTAAAGGAAACACAAAACAAGTATATTAAAGCATTGGAGCTTGTAGAGGTACTCGTGTGCAGAAGAAAATTGCCATGAAACATTGAAAGATTGACCAAAGCAAGTGACTAAAAATATTGTTTCACTGTATCTTTAATTACAAAAAAGATAATGATATGCAGAACCTGTTGAACTCGTATTTGCCTTGCTTCTTTATTCTGAGCATCACGGTCAGCTATGGATGGATGGTTTGTCAACCTATGAGGATGATCAATGCCCTTTTGATAGCATCCATTGCATACATCATACTCAGGGCAGACTTCACATCTCCAACCCTGACCAGTTTCAATGTCAAGATGACATACATTACATGTCGTCACAAATGCAGGAGCAGTTGGGTTATGCAGATGGTAAAGGACCATCATCGAAGAATGTTTAGCCCGCCGCAGGGTATCATACTGATAATGATTTCCTTGACAAAGACTCAGAAATGCTTGTCTAGTGTCAAAGAATTCACTCTCAAGGATCTCATCTTTATCCTTTGTATCAACAGGTACATCAGTGATTTCAATCTGCAGGGTTTAGCAATGTTCCATTTTTCAGTTAAGAAATTGCCAATACAGTTTACTCGGCTGTTTTCAAAACCGCTCGTTTTCAAAACCGCTCATTTTCAAAATAGAAGTATTTCGTGGTAAAGGATCTTACCGGATAGAGGACATGTTTTTCCCTCTGATTGTTTGGATGTCTTTCTCTTTCTTCACGTTTCTGTTCTGATTCATAACATCTGTGAGATATATGCAAACATCAGAACTAAAAAAAAAAAAACCATCTCAGGAAAATGTATAGTTATTTTCAAGGAACAGAAAGAGCAAACCCATCAATATAGTTTACATTAACTCCACCAAGCTGGAACCAAAAGTAAAAAGGGAACAGGATATGCAGATAAGAACATATTATTAAATCCTAACAAGAAACTTGCAGTGTAGAATAACATGTATACAGTTTTAAGAATAGAGGATCCAACAACTATTAAAAACTTCTGTTAGTTCCTAGTCAGAAGCAAACATTTATTAAACAGCTCTTTCATTACTTACCAAAAAGAAAAGATAATTTATCAGCTAAAAATAAACCAGACCATTCAATTCTTATCTTCTGCAAACAAAATTATAATATTAAGGAAAATCTGCATTTTTCAATTTCAGACTTAAGCAAGAAACATCAGTTCACTTCCTAAAAGCCAGCAGTAACAAATATTACTTGAAACGAAACCCACCCCGAAAAGAATGGTCTTGAAAATATAATATTAAAAAATTAACCAGTCAAGAAGTCCATTTTTCATATTAATGAGCATGAGATTATGAAACTTTTTTTTTTGATAGGTTATGAAACATTTGAGAAAAAGAAAACAGATTTACAAGCAGTTTTGCCACAAAGAGTGCCTAGAAGGTTTTCGGAAGTAAGGGCATATATGTAGCATTTTTATTAAAGTATATTCCACGCCTACGATCAAATATCTGTACACTGGTATATCAGATTTAGGATAATAAAAAAAGTTTGAAAAATATTTACAATTTTTTGTAGTTTGTATTGTTGGTATCAATATCTTGGGAACTGAATGATTCTGTAAATGTTAGTATTCGTAAACTTGATTCTTTTGAAAAAAATTGTAGCTTAACACATGAGCAAACCCTTATGAATATACTTACATATATCGCACATTAAATAAACTATCTTTTTTTTTTAATAGGTCACATTAAATAAACTAGCTATAATGATGAAGGCAAAGATTGCAGAATTCTTACTTATCACACAGCTGGAAATTTTTGCACTGGTTGCAAACCCAACGATTTCCAGATACCATTAGGATACAACAGTGAGTGCATGCATGCTGCAAATGAACCATGATAAAATCTTCCTTCATTGGGCAGATGGTTTCACCAAGCTGGGGTGGAGGAAAGCCTTGTAAGAACAAAAGATAAAACCTCCAAACAAACAAGAAAATACGATTTTGATGCTGTAGAAATCTATAAGATTTTGATATAACTCATCCTTTTAATAAGAATCACTTGAAAATCAGCAGATCTCCGAAAATCTGATTAGCAAGAAAAACGGTAAGCAGAAAGATATGAAATAGAAAATTACTTTATGCATGAGCAGCAGATCCTTTGACGCGTTACCAGAAAGATCAGACTGACCAGTAGCTTTTAAAGCCCTCTTTGTTATGGTCTTCTTAGTTGTTCCTTTCTTATTTTGTTTTCTACCATCTTCTTCTTGACGCATCTGATAAATCAGATCTTCCGCAGCACCAGGCCAGTAGTCACCATCAAAATATGGCAACCTAGCAGCAGTTACCTTAGCCTTACATTCACCAGTAGTTACAAAGAAATGGTCATACAAATTAGTGAGATCAACCACAATATTTTCCTTGGCTGCTTTTCTTAACATTGCTAAATACCTGATACAGAAAGCATTCCAAGCATGAGTTAAATAAGAATGAAAAATTGGTAAAATGATTAAAAAAGTTAAGTTTTGAGAGTTACAAGGCTCACCATTCCCGGAGCTTATCAGATTTAGGTGTTTTTTGAATTTCTGGATGACAATATAAAATATAATCTTCACCCTTTAATGGAGGGCAAGCCCATATATAGCAGCTTGTAAAACCTCGTAACTTGCAATATTCAAGGTATCCAATCTGAAAAGAGCATAATATACGAAGGTCAATAGCTCGGATTGAAGATTCCATATTAATGGTCACTTAGAAGGTAATGAGACAAGTGAAGTCCGGACCCTACCAGAATTTCATGATAAACGAATGTACGAAGAGCCTCTCCAGTCACTGCTTTAATCTCAGGTCTGAAATACTTGACAGAGTCCAGGTATGAGAGATAGACGCGACGCTGATTTGGAAATTGAGATTCAGATCCAAATTCTTGAACATACATGCCAAATAGGCATACTTCTACACCTTCAATCTTCTGAAACAACAAAACTACCTGGAACAAAAAAGACTTAGTTAGTGAATAACTACTATTATAGCAATTTTGTGTTGCCTCTGTCAATATTAGAGACATACCAACTCAATGGAGACTCTTCATACCTTGGATTTATATGGAAATTCAGTTGGATAATTCTCTTCTTGAAATATTTCAAGAAACCGCTGCTTCACTTCCAACTTTTTGTCAACAGATGAAACAACTCTAATTACAAGTGATTCTGCTCCAGGAACCTAGCAATATCAATTTAATTGAAATTAGCTAATAACAAATATCAGCTAGCAATAGCAAGAGATTCTGCTCCAGGAACCTAGCAAAATATCACTTCCAACTTTTTTCACAGTACCCCCCATAAACTGGAAGTCCATAACCCCAGGTGCTATGGGAAGACCATTTAGTTGCCCTGCGCCAGAGTGTTAAACTCTTTTGGGGATTTTCCCTTTCTATGGGCAATCTGTTTAAAGTCCCTCTTGGAGAAATAATAAATATATAAATCCCCTAAGACATTATAATCCCGCCTAAATGACTGAACAAGCTACCTCCTATGTAGCATCTAGTATAGACAGGAAAGTAATCAGCTCTGGAACATACAGAAATAAAGTGACTGCCCAAAAAAAATCTGTAAATATCAGGAGAGAAAATTCCGAGAAAGTGCCAGGAGCTCAAGCTAATGGACCCTTGGCAAGTAATTCAGCATTATATTAACTCCCAAAGAAGACCCTTGTACAACATGCTTCAAGGAAAGGATGGTAACTAAATCAGCTAGATCAGAACTTCACTAACTCACAAACAAATCCTTCATTATCCCAAAAAACATAAATATAAAAACAGAATTACAAATAACATTGATAATAAAGATAAAATAAATAAATAAATAAAAACAAACCAACTTCCTCACCTCAGAACTTCAGGTTATGTTCAATGCATTATGAGTGTTTCATAATATTTAACCTCTATAGTGTTTGCAAACAGTAACATTGATCCATTTTTAGTAGAAATTTCAAAACTATACACTAGTGAGAATGTGTCTGTGCTGAGTAGCATATATTTGTTCACAACCAGTCTCAAGCCCAGAAAATGGAGGGTTGCAGTAGGTTGACGGCCATTGTAAAATTTAGTCACAATTATGAATGGGTTAATGGACTATTTGCATCCAGGTTCAAAACCTGATATTGCAATTTCTACATTTAAGAAATTTGGGATTAAGGCTTGGTTGTTGTACGCACTAGTTAGAATCAGCCATCAAAAACTGAAAGCTGACTTAATCAAAGGTTGTACATGATGGCTAGCAGCTTTCACTTAACATTCTTCAGCAAAGAAACCCCATGTCGTGCCATGATGAAATGCAACATTTTATATCATCTTCACCAGAAAAAAATTAAATGAGAGCATGTTACACGCAATCACCTCATCAAAACCTTTTCCATGAAGCCTTGCCCTCTCTTGTCTTTCCTGCTTCAGTCTCCTAAATAACCGCTGCTCTATATGGTCACTAAGAATTGTTCTTGGCAAATCTTTGGCCCCAAGAACAGCACTTTGTGGCAAGGGCTTACGCTCTCCTCTTTCAACCTCTTGTATATAGCAATTTGGGCAAGTGTATTCAGCTTGTCCACCATCATTTCTTCGACCATTAAATAAAGCACAAATTTGATGTTGCCAAGCTTCACACTTATCACATTGAACCCACTGCACATGATCATTGACAGTTTAATACAAAAGAACAGTCGATAAACTCATGCAATGAACCAATAAAAGCAAATTGAAATGAGAGAACATACCCATTCCTCAGTCTCTTCATCATTTTTCTTCTTTTCTAGCCTTGCCTTTGGAATGGCAGTCCCATCAACAACTATGGTGTCTCCACGAGCCTCGTTATAACATGGAATACAGAAATAATGTCGTGTATCACCAGCACCCATGGTATAATACATTGCATTTCGCTTGATGCGAGCACCACATGGAGTGCAATATATAGGTGGTGGTTCAAAAGTGAGCTTCTCAACTGCACACAACTGACAAGAATTCTCACTCATTGCATGCTCCATTGCTTGATTCTTTTCTGCCTTTGCTTTACTCTGTAAATAGAAAAAAAAAAAAAAGAATTATAATCTAATTGGGATTATTTTCATCTAGTTTATTGGACTAAACTTTTTCATACAATGTTATTATAAAGAAAAAGGTCCAACAGCAAAAGACCCCCAGAAATCATAATTGGAATATTATAGTCCATATTACTTGCCTAGAAAAATATACTAATATATGTAAGAGAAGGCTGTAGGACAAGGTGGCATACCAAGGGTAAAATATACAGGATATATTTTCTAGTGCACGACAATTAAAACTATTTTATGTAGACAAACACCAATAATCCATGTAATGATCATAGAAGACTAAATGTTTTAATGAATATTCACTTTAACAAAAGAAGTTGTAAGGGAGGTAAACAAACATGAAGAACATATATTATAACCAAAAGTTATTCTGATAGGTAGTGGGGAAGAAAAAAAGGATCGCACAACCTCAAAGATGGACTCCCTTGTTTTCTCTCTAAAAGCAGGCCTCATTTCTTTTATAAACCAATTCAATGATGATATTTTAGTGAATCTCAAGACTAAAAAATAAGTTCAGAAAATTGTAAACTAGACCTTAAAAAAAATGTAAACTATTGACCTTTCAATAAACCATTTACATAAATAAAATTAACAGTGTGAATTTAGTTGCAAAGGAAATCCAAAAAACTTACTTGGCCAACCCACTGCCTGAGACCTGTAATATGCTCCCTAACCTGCTCTGGAGTGAAAAGTTCAGTCAATGACACACCCTTTATTTTTGGCTTCCCAGATTTCGTGGTACTAGCTGCATTTTCTGCAGGCTGTGACGCATTTTCTTGCTTAGCTGGATCAATCTCTTTCTCAAGTTTAATATTTTCTTGCTTAGACAAACTAGAAGGCTCATTATATGCAATAGATTCACCATCTGGCCTTTGGTTGCAGTTATCATTTGTATCGTCCTTTTTCATCTCACCAAGACTTTCTTGTACAGAACTTTCAGCAATTTCCTTCTTTACCTCTGGAAACTCAGATTTAACGGGCATACAAATCTCATTATGTTGGTTATCTTGGAGGTGGACATCCTGCGACCCATGGGGTTCACTAAATGCAGAAACTGATACTGCAGAACTTTCACTCTCAGGAATAAGAGATTGGGAGGGCTGCTCTATCTTCAAGCGTTTTGAAGAGGGTAGTACATCTTCCGTAGTTTCAACAATAGAGGAAGTCTTTGACATCAATCTAACCGAAGTGTCTCCAGTATCATAGGATTTACTAGACGCAGTAATTGAAGTTGGCAAACAAGCAGACTCTGTTCGAGAACGTGCAATATATCGTGCACTCAATTGTTGTTTTATTATATAGTTTCTTACAGGAACACAAACAGGGCAATTGGGATTCCTGCATTTCTTGAAATGTTCAACCAAGTCCTTGGTATGACGGCAACGAGCATATGTGCATAAAGGCAGATTGCATTTACGAATGTGCAACAACAACTCTTGAGCAATCACACATTGAGGTACTAGACATTTCCCTTTGGGGGACGTACATCGATTAGCATGTCGCAAGAACAAGAGCCATTTCTGCTGATTTCTATACATCGCTTCAAGGCTAGGATTTCCAGATTTACAGGTAGCACCAGTTAAATTAGGGGGCTCAGTGGTGCTTCTACAAGCAGCAGTTCGACCAATAACAGATCCTTCTGATGATAAGTTATTGCACTGAGCTTCATCTTGCCTAGATATTCTCTGACGGAAATCCTCTTGCACATGATGCTCAAGAGGCATACTCCTCGGTACATGATTCCTGTCTTGTGACTGAGGATGCCATTGACCCTGCAGCACAGATTCTGATTGTGCCCCAACAGAAAGGCAGCTATAATCGCTTTGGGAATCCGTAACCAGTTGGTTTGGATGTAGCAATTGTTGCATTTGTTGAGAATTTTGAGACATTGGCGAGCAGATATCATGCTGTGAAGATGGAAGAGAGAGCTGTTGAGCACTCCTGGATCGGTCTTCAGCAGAGTTCTGCTGGAATTGGTTCTGCATCTCAGACAACTGGAATTGTTCCGAAACTTGTGAGTTCATAACTTCATTGTGGTGCTCCACTCCAGGTTCACGTTTCACTTGGTTGCCTATATCAGATGTCAGTTGAGACTGACCAAAAGTATCACTATTTAGCATATTCTGTTGCTGTTGAAGCTGCTTCTGTTGGCGTTGCTGTTGAACAAATTGCTGCTGTTGAAACTGATGGGACTGCTGTTGAAATTGCTGCTGTTGATGAGAGTGTAGTAGATTGTCTCTTGAAGTTATTGAAGCTTGAAAATTCATCTTTTCTGATTGATCAACTGATGGAGTCTTTATATAGGCAGCCTGTTGAGTAGCTTGCAAATTTGACTGATTGCTTATCAGAGAAGAGTTGGTTTTGGATATAGATGGCAAGCTAACTGAACTCAAGTTCTGAGTATTCATCATTGATCCAACAGATGTTGCAGCACCATAGAAGTTTCCAGACCCAAAAGAATCGGAATTGTTCATTCCATATCCATCACCTAATCATTAAATTGTTCGTTGTAAGATTGCTGATTTGTATCAAAATTAACATACATCTTCCCACATAAAGTATGATGTAATACACAGAAAAGAAGCCATAAACACACACAAGAAAGGAGGGAAGGAGGGGCATTACCCTGCATTATCGATTGCTGATGTTGATCGAAGTGAGGCTGAAAAGGTTTGGGTGAATTAGTATAAGATGTGGCAGGAAGATAGCCCTCAGAGGTACCACGTTCATTCACAAGTTGTAAATTATTCCCCATCAACCCTAACCCACCACCATTTAAAGCCCCATTTGAAAAATAAGCTTTCTGCTGCAAGCCAGACCTAATTCCACTTCCCATTTGACTACCAAGACTGTGCAATATGCGGCTATTTTGACCACCATGATGCTGCTTTTGCTGCAGTGGTTGTGATACCATCGTTGACTCAACATTGGAAAACCCACCACCATTATTAGAAGATTCCATGTTCATATAAGACTGACTGGTATTATTATTACCATTATTGTTATTACTATTAAATCCAGGAGTGGGAATCATTTGGCTTGTAATTGTTTGAGCACCCATTGATGATAAGTTTCCACCAGAACTGAGGGAAAAATTGGCAGGAGACTGCTGATATCCATTAGACAAAGAACCTGCAAGAGTAGGGACTGTAATGCTGTCGCAAAGAAGCAAAGAGAAATAACATTTGTAAAATAATTTCAATTACCATCAGATCTATTAAAGGAACCACCATGTATGCCACCACTTGGCAACAGGCTTCCAGGGTTGACAGTCGTAGGTGCACTAGCAGCGATCATTGAAGCATCTACAGAAGATGCAACAATCATGGTTGAATTCCCACTGTGTGACATACCAGGTGTTGGTATCATTGTACCAACGGGGGAGGAAGAATTAACAAGCTGTGGATATTGGTTCCGAGGATTCATATGTGAGCGTTTAATCAATTGATGCAAACGGCTCTCAAGTGTTTCAAGGTTCATGTAATCCTCCTATGACAGAATTTACAAACATTAGATAAGAGGAACAATATAGTCAGACAGATATATAAAACTCCTGGGAACAATGCAAGAATGCAAAACATTTTCAATAAAAAAGAAATATTATAATAGCAGAAGGAAAGAAAGGTGCTATGCTTTTAGCGTGACTTTGAGAAACAGTGAAGACTCCCACTTGCTTAAATAAGGGTAAGGGCAACAAAAACCTTTGAATGAGCTGATCTCAATAAACCCTCCTCTAAACGCTTCACAATATCCTTAAACTTCTTTCTTGTATTCTCATCAAGTGGCTGCTGCTGGTGCCGCTGCGATAAGATAGCATAGCTGGAAAAAGAGCAGAAGATCATAAAGTTTTATCAACATTGAGCAATAAAAAATTGCACAAATGTCTAAAGCAAGTTCTTGGATAATAATCTAACGCTATTATAAAAGAACATCAAGTTCATATTCATACAAGAATGATAAATCAATAATGGTCCAATAGCTGTCCCACATTTTCTGGACAATCTTCCCCCTCCCTTTTCCTTGTCCCAAGCGGAGGGGATGGGGAATTTAAGATAAATGTTTAAACAGAACTTTAAAAAAAAGGATTAAATCAGAACTGATTTAATCATACTACCATTAATCATCCATTCCACCATAATCACTCAGATTTTTTTTTTAATAAAAAAAGGAAGTAAATAGAGCTCAAGAAGATGATTAAATCAGAGCTGATTTAACAATACTACCATGAATCATCCATTCAACAATGTATCACTCCTAGTAAAAAAAAACATATTTACGATGTCTATTCTAGGCATATGTTGATAGAAACATCTAAAAATTTCTGCCCACATAAAAGACACAGTCAAAAACTAAAACAGCATATTCTTGCTAATGAATTTCATCTGTAGCCTAAGGAAAGTTAATTATGAGAGACATAAATCATACTACATAAGTTATGTGGCACACTTAATTTGCAAAAATCAACTTAGGAGTATTGTACGAATACAATTGGTTTTGCAATAATTGGGATCCGTCATTATGTGATTGTATGCCTCCCATACGTGGAGTAAAATCATACTATGCTTCATGTGCCAATTAACTCCTGTTTACACTTTAAACCGTCAAAATGGTGAAAAAAAAAAGTCAGGATATTGATGGACATCCACCAATACTATCATTTCTTAAATTTTGATAAGTAGTCCCCGTTACAAACACATTGAGAGAAATCTTGAAATGTCTAGCATATTGGGAAATAGTTTTTTTTCCATATGTATAGATTAATGAAACCTTTATTAAAAATAAAAAATTATTTAAAAAAAGAAAAAGAAACAGTACAGACCACTCCCAATTCACACAAGCAAATAATAGGGAAGGCCAAGAATACCAACAGAAAGTTCACAAATCTAAAAATTTGACAAGCAAAGAAAATGAGAGGCCACTCATCACAGACATCCAATCATACAAAGTACGCAAGAAAAAAGGTTTCAGCTCCAGAATTGAAAGATCCTCCCCCTCAAGTATTCGATGGTTCCACTCTCCATATAGTCCACATGAGACACACAGTTTTAAAATAAAAAAATTGAATAAAAATATACCCTGAGAGAGTGCTTAATCACATCCAAATACCTACACAAACACTACCAGATCCTTCATTAATAAACCCATATCCAAGCTACCGACAATCTACCATTAATTACTAAAATTTGCTTTTCAGTAAAGACTATTTTTTGTTAGGGATTTCAGTAAAGGCGAACAATTTTATGATGAAGATCTCACATTTACATTTCACAGATGAAATGCTCATTATGTGTGATGCAATGCCACAACAATTGTGGTATCTTCAGTGCACTCTTTTGCTATTCGAAGCAGTCTCTAGGTTGAAGATATATCCGAATAAATCCGAAATGGTTCCTATAGGAGAGGTTGAGAATATGGGAGCACTAGCTGACATCCTAGAGAGTAAAATTTCAACCTTAGTTTGGATACATTTGGGCTTGCCTTTAGGAGCTCAATTCAAAACTAAAGCTATTTGAGATGGCATTCTTGAACGAATAAAGAAGAGATTAGCAGATTGGATAAAGATTTTATCTCTCAAAAGGGAGAAGCCTACTTAATTAAAAGCACACTTTCAAGTCTTCCCACCTACTTTATGACTTTCTTCCCTCTCTCCCAGCTAATGTGGCCTATCCTATGGAGAAAATTCAGACAGATTTCCTTTGGGGTGGTTTGGTGGATGAGTTAAAATTCCATCATGTTAATGGGCTCATGTTGTTATCAAACTCAAGAGGGAGGTTTAGGGCTTAGACCAGATTTTCTGGAATGGACAGCTTTACAAGCCCATGAGTCTTATTTTATGTTTAGAGTTCTTTTCTATAGGGTTTAAAATTCTTGATTTCTTTTCATTATTATTAGGAGTCCTAGTCTTTCTAGGAAAAGGTCATTTAGAGTCATAATCCTAGGGAGTAGTTTTTTGATAAGTACAGAAAGTTCACTGAATCAGAAACATCTGGTACACAAAAAGTATACTAGATGAATCAGTCTAGGAAGCACGGACACTTCATTTAGACTGTCGTACCCGTGTTATATCTGTATCGTGCCCACCATGTCATACCCATGTCCCTGTCCGTGCTTCCTAGTGAATCACTACATTAAGATCTTAATCTAAGATTACGATCATGATCCATAAAAACTAAGAAATAAGAGAAAGGGTATAGCCTATAAAAGAGATAGAGAGAATGCTTTTAATAAATCCCAGCTGCTTATGTTAAGCTTTGAGGGAGTGATTGTCTTCTTCTACGGACTGTGATTGCTTAGAATAACCTAAGTATGATTACCTAGTACTTTATCTTTCTTTATTTCATGATCAATTAATTGTTTTAATATCAAACCCCCCACCAACACATTCAAAACCCCATCTTTTCAATGAACCTTACTCAAGAAACCCTTAAACATTGAGACCTATCAAAAAAAAAAATTTCGAAAAAAACCCTTCAAGATCAATCTAGTTTAAGTGTTGAATTCCCAAAAAGATCCCACTAAAAAATTTGGTATTAAAAGCCGATTCAAGCTTCAGTCGTGCAACACTAAACATTACTCAATTGGGTCAATATCTCTTTAAAGCTTTAACTTCTACTAGTAACATAACCCCACCTTCAATTCAAAAAATGTAAAAAACAACAAAACAAACACTAACAAATCCCATCATAACTTAAATCTCCAATAGTAACAAAATAAGCACATTGATTCAATTCAAGCATAACAACAATCAATCAAATCAAACGATCAAGCTTACATTTTCTCTTGCATTAAACCCCGAGCTCTAAGCATCTCATTATCAGCTGCAAACAAAACACGCACTCCACCACCTCCACTGCCACCTCCTCCTCCACTACCTCCTCCAGCGCCCAAATTATTCATCTGTTGAGCAAGCGTGCTCCCGTTCTGCGACGTGGCAGAGGCCGCCGCCTGGTTCTGCGCAGCAGCAACAGCAGCAGCAGCGGGACCTGACATATGCGCCTGCACATTCATCGCCTCTTCTTTTTCCTTCTTCTCACCAAGCTACACCGCATACCTCACTCATAACCATCCAACACTACACCCAAAAAATCAAAAATCCCCAAAAATCAGCACACAAAAATCGAAAATTTCTCAAATCGAATTTCAACACCAACAAAAAAAAAAATCGGCGATTGTAACAAGGTAATGACAGCAAGGGCAATTGTGTAATTAACTCAAAAATCGGAATTTGGGGGAAAATTTTCGTGATTTCTAAACCCTAGGTGAGTGAATCGAAATTGAATAAACCAAAAAAAAAACCCTAGGGAATCGAACCTTGGGAAGTACAATCGAGAGCAGCGGCGATCGGAGATACAACACACAAAAACCACTGACGATCGGCGATTTTTTTGCAGCGAAACAAAGATTTGGGGGAAAAGATTGAAAGGTAACGAAAAAAAGCAAAATTGAAAGCTTTTTAAGGGTTTGTACGAATTGGGGAAACGAGGTCGCACGTGCGGGGAATTTCACACGAGCGAAGTTTTTTTTTTTTTTTTTTGGGTTGCGAAGAGACGAACGAAGAAGAAGAACAAAGAACGAAGGGTAACGAAGATGAAGGAAGCGAAAGAGAGATGCAATCGTATAAGGGAACGAAAAAAAAAGTCAGTGTGTAAGAGAGAGAGTTTGGGGGAATTAATTTTATTTATTAATTTTTTTATTTCATGTGGGTAATTATAATTGGGAATTTTGATAAGGGTTTCAATTTGGGTTTTTTTTTTGGGGGCAGAGTGTGAGAGAGATAGAGAGAATAAAATTATTGTATAAATATAAATAGTTATAAAATTTAAAAAATATATATTTTATATTAATTTTATCAAAAAAATATTATATATTAAAAAAATTATAGTTTTTGTTTTTGTTTTATTTTGTGTGTGTTTGTTTTTTTTTTTTTTCAAAAGAGTAAAAGTAAACGGAGGTAGAGAGGAGTTGGACTTTGGGTATGTGGGATTTTTACCATATTACCCATGAATTTAGCCATTAATCTTTCCCTAACTTATAGCTATATGTATGATTTATAGGATAATTATTTTAAATAAAAACTAAAAAGATAATAATAATAATAGTAACTAAGAAAATAATCAGTGTGTTTTGGGATAAATATGTGCAAAATCAAAAAAAACTTTATCTTGGTTTTCAAATTGAATTTTGATGTTACGATTACATCAATCCTAAACATATATAGGATTTGAAAATTTTGTAAATAGAGATCGATTTATTGTACCTATTGTTTTTTTTTTTTCAAGTACCATACTTGCATGATCTTAACCATTCATTTATATATTCTCAATGGAAAACAAAAACATTAATCTATTTTTTTAATATATATATATATATTTTATACAAGATAGAATTTCTACTTTAATCTGTATATCAATATATGTATCTGAAACTCTCTCTTGAAAACTAGAACTTCAGTCCTTGCGCTTTATGCCCCACAAATACTTATACTTGTAAAGTGAATATTAAGAATTAAAATTTTGTATATATGGTTCTTTCTTTTTTTTTGGGTTATAAGATATATGGTAGAAATCTCTTATAAGTATTACTCCCAAACACAAATGGGTCACATTGCTAAGGACATACAATACCTTGCTTCTTTTTTTCTAGCTTTTAGCTTTTCTCATGTACTTTGTTATTGTAACTATGTTGCTTATTCACTTGCAAGATGAGCAATTATAGGTCCTCAGTTGTTAGTTTGGACGGAAGATGTTCCCACAGACATTGAATCTATACTTCTAACTGATTTAAAAAGCTTCCCTTAATAGTAAGATCTAACCTTCTTCTCAAAAAAAAATTATTGAATACTAATAAATATATTTAAAATAAAACAAATTGTAAAAAAACATATATAATTTAATTATAAATTATTTAGTAAATATAATTTAATTAAATAAGAAAATGTTTAATATTAGGATACTTTATCAAAAAAGACATTGAAATCTAGGTAGTTCAAAATTTATTAGGTGACTAAGGAAATGCTCAACCACTATAAGGGAATTTTCACATCTAAAAGGTTCTCTTAATACATAAAGGGTGTTGGATTGTGTGGATGGCAGGTGAAACCTGATATGAATGATGTTTTGTAGAAACGTTTGTTTTACAGTTTTTTTTTTTTTTTTTGAGTAAAACGTTTTACAGTTGATGAGGTGATAACAATGCCTCTTCAAATGCATCCATCAAAAACATCTAGTCTATATTATATGTCAATTTTTCTTTTGTCATACTTGTTACGAATCTTTGTGCTGTAGTTGTGTTGTCCTTTTTCAATTATTTATGCACTCATCTAATTGTACTTATATTGTTCTTATTCCTTGGAGTCTATTGTCCTTCTTCAATCACTAATTACCAATCCTAATGTTATTTTTAAGTTGATCACAAAATTTTTAGCAAATAGAATAAAACAAGTGTTTCCAAGGATATTTTATGATAGTTTAAGTGCCTTCTCAAATATTATAAAATTACCCCTAATTTTTTGAAAAAATTTCAAAATATATATAGTTGGCCCCTCCAAACTTCTCAAATATTATATTTTTACCCTTGAATTTACCTAAACTTTACAAAAAAAAAATATGGTTAGCCCCCCAAACTCTTCATATTTCTTGTATGACTCAATTAAATTAGTTCAATTTTTTATTTGTTATAGTTTTGGCCCCCTCATTCATAAAATCCTAGTTCCACCCCTTCTTATGCATAAAGTGGTTCAAAGGGAGTAATGAATGTGAAGTTGGGTATGAGCAAATGGTAAGATTAAGTGGCCCTTCATAGAGGAAATAATGGAAAAGTTGGGTTTGATAATAAATGGATAAAGTTAATTATAGGTTGTCTTGATAAATTACATACTCTCCTAAAAGCTTAAGTTATTAAGAAATTATAAATCTAATCATTTAACCATAATTTTAACATGTCTATCTTATATTTCCTATTTAGTTCATCTTCATGGTTCACCTAAAGGATATAATATCCTTATCCCTACTAGGGCCTAAGGGTTTGAAGTAGGAGGATCTTTTAGCCTGCTATCTATTTTTTACTTGTGTTGAGGGGCTTACATCTTTAATCAAACAAGCTAAGGTTAAAGGCTCTTTCAAATGCGTTACAACTAATAGAAGGGTCATCATATTATTTATTTGCTTTTTCGTTGATGACAACCTTATCTTTAGTAGAGCTGCAAAATAAGCATGTACAATATACACGCCATTGATTTGTTTGAGGCCACTTTAGGACGAAGGGTGAGTAGAGCTAAGACCTCCCTTTTTTATTTCCCAAGTTTGAATACCCCTTAAATAACAAAAGAATCCATCATTATTCAATTAAGGACTCAAGATTTTTGGATATCTCAAGCAATATCTTGGTTCGCTTAATTTCATCATTCGAGGAAACAAGCAATTGATGAATTGAAAAATATGATGTGGAAGGAAGTAAGGGGTTGAAAGAAAGATTGTCATCTCAAACTAGGGGGAAGAACTTATTCAAGGCTATGACTTTTATTTTGTATAATTCAATTATGACTTTAAAACCCTAATAGATTACATAGTTTAACCAAAAAATAATAGTTTTTTTAAAGATAGATTTCACATGCGCGCACACTCACATACAAACAAACATACATACATACATACATGTGTGTGTGTGTGTATATATATATATCTTTTGTGTATGCTTTTAAATTCCTCTCTCTCTCTCTCTCTCTCCACTTCATATGTTTTTCATCGTCAATTTTCTGTTGACTAATTTGTTCTTTTTTTTTTTTTTGAGAAAACAGTAATACTTATTAGAACACATGAACACAAAAATAATATATAAAGTTTTTTAGACAAGAAGAGATACTATGGTCTGTTTGGATTGAAGGAAAGGAACTTCCTTCCCTCTCAAAATAAACGGACCATAAGTGTGTGTGTTTGGATACCATTTATTTTGCTAAAAACTAAAAACAATAAAAAAAATTTCCAAATTACTGTTCATTGCTGAAAACACTGTTCAGCACTTTAACTTTACCTTAATTCACTGTTCATGTCCCATAAATAGTGCAAG
Organism: Castanea sativa; assembly: GCF_040712315.1. Taxonomy (NCBI): domain Eukaryota; kingdom Viridiplantae; phylum Streptophyta; class Magnoliopsida; order Fagales; family Fagaceae; genus Castanea; species Castanea sativa. Next base: position 79,695,904 of record NC_134017.1, on the reverse strand, counting down.
AGGCGTTGGTAAAAAAAAAAAAAAAAGGCAAAATGTAGAAACGCGACGCCAAAACGTGATCCAAACAGAGCTTAAGTGTCATTTTTTTTTTTTTTTAATATTGGGTTATTCTTTTTCTTTCTCTTTTTTTCCCTTTTTTATTTTAATCTTTTTGCATCCTAATCTGGATGTGGTTGGATTAGGATATAAGTATATCCTAATAAAAAACAGACTAGCAATTGGTGGGCTGGCCCATGTCCAATGGACACGTTAGATTGGGCCTCAAAAGTTTCAACCTTGCACCCTACATATTCATTATCTTTCTTAAAATGTACAAACTTAGGACGATTAAGCATTAACCTACTTTTTAGGACTTTGGGATGATTTCAATTCCTAGTTTCCTGCAAGGCTACAATCTCTAAAATGTGTTGATCTTTTTCTATTTTTGAGAAAAACTAAAAAGTGTTGGTGTTTTTTGACTGACAACGTAGAAAAAGTGTTGATGTTAGATCCCTTATTATTAATGCTTAAGGTGTGTCCACACGTATGTGCTTGCCTTCGAGTGTGAAAACTTATATAATATACCATGTATGTCAAAACTAGCCTGGCATCCTTCTATTGAACTCAAACAAAATGCTTTTTGCATTGATTTCCACGCAAACAAGTGGAAGCTTTTATTACAAGATACATGTGAAACATGGCTTTTTACTGAACAAGCATTTTTGCACACTATTATACCATTTTCTTAGAAGTTTTTGTTATATTTTTTAATTGATAAAACTTAAGTACAGCTTTAGAACAGAGGTGTTTTATATTAGGTTTCATAATTAATTTAAACTATGTTACAATATTGGGAAATAAGCCGCACAGTTAAATTTGGAGAACATAACACATCTTGTGTTGCATTGGTCAATGCAATTGCATGAATAAAAATAAATGAGGAATTTTTATGGTACAATATCTAAGCAATGGTACATTAATTTAAAATGTTATCCTTTATATATATATATATATATATATGAAAATTTTAAGAATCTTTGCTATTAATGCAATCAAAGAATCACTACTAACTAAATGTAAGTCACTAATTCATCAAACACAATAAATCATTCCGTGTATAATTTCAAGACATTTGGTAAGTATTGTGAAATTATATAAGGGCAAAATTTAAGTATAGTACTTAGGTATTGTTCTTTAGTTCTCCTCTATATGACTTTTTTTTTTAATAGGTAAATAGATATTTTCATTAATAAAAAAGTACATCATGTTCACGATGATGAATAGATTGTACTTGAAACAAATACAAACAAATCAAAGAGAAACAGAAGCAGATTGTAGGAAATTGAATACGAAAATACATTATGTAAAACTCCAAATATGAGACCACCCAAATAATGTCCCAACTAACAAAAACTTCAAAAGATCAACAGATTTCTCAATATTCTCAAAAGTGCGAGTATTTTGTTTCTTCTAAATTAGTCATATCAAACAGGTTGGCACCATATTTTAGACCGAAGAAGAGTGTATCCCCAAAAAATTCTCTCATGCACAAAGAAAAGAAACAACCATCCTTGACATCACCCACTATATACCAAACATTAAATAATAATAAAAACTTCACTCCACACGGCATGTACAAACTTACAATGAAGTAAAAGATGATCCACTATTTCTCCATCACAGCGTCACAAATAGCACCAATTAACCAAAGACAAGTTCATTTTTACAAGGTTATCAATAGTAAGAATACTATCTCAAGTTGTTGTCCATAAAAAGAAAGAAACTCTTCTAGATACCTTAACACTCCAAATACACTTCCAAGGGAAATGAATGATAGGAGAAGCATATAAGGAATTATAGAAGAAGCGCACATCAAAAACACCGTTCGAAGTTAACTTCCAAAACAAACTATCAACCCCCTTACCCCTTGGCATTTTGGAATAAATATACTCATAAAAAGCATCCACTCTCTCTACCTCCCAATCATCAAGAACCTGGTGGAATTAAGTATTCCAACTCCTATTACCACACCATGTGATTTTTTATCATATGATAGAAGTGTTTTAGGTTAACGTCATTTGGGGATTTTTAGTTAAATAGTCACGTGACTGAATTTTAAAAAATGAACCTAAAGAACAACACTTAAGTACTATACTTAAATTTTGCCCATTATATAATTATCAATCATTTAATTATGTTTATCAAAACATTCCCAATAAAATTAATATTATATAAGTTCATGATATACTTAAAAATTATATAACAAAGTTGGATGCACTTTGCCAAAAACTTTGTAGCTCATTGGCATAACCCATCCTCCTTTATTAAGAGAACTAAGTTCAAATCTCCCCTTCCAATGGTTATAAGTTAATTATAATTATCATCACCAATTGTGAGGTTGTAGTCACCGGGTGTAGTTGAAACTTGAAAGTCGTCAAATTGATTGGTTTTTACACTTTACAGGGTAGGCTTGCGGCAAACAGTGAGGGAGTTGGAAATGGGCTTTGGGGTGGCAAGTAATATAGGTTGGGTTATAAGCAACCCATTTTAGCTTATAAGGAACGAATTGATTTTTAGAATCTACTTAGTTGTGTTACAAAACAACCAAATGCTTATAAGAAATGAATTGATTCTTAGAATCTAATACTAATTAGAGTTACCAAATAACCAAAACAAGGAGTGCATTAATTTGTCTAGAGAACAAAAAATTAATACATTACCAAACGTTGCCATAAATATTATTACCATTACCATTTAAAAACATGAAATTCTTCTCCATGAGAGGTTTTATGGGGGAATTATCTTTCCTTGCTTCTTCCTGATATGATATCTGCACCACCACCAGAATGAACAGAACAAATAGTACAACAGTTGTGGGTTCTAGTCCTTAGAGATGGCAGGGATTATCTCCCTAGATCCAGAGAGAGAGAGAGAGAGAGAGAATGTACATGCTTCTTTAAGCAATATAATAATTAACATGGGCAAGGACAAGGCAGAAAAATACATTTTAAACAAACATCAACAGATGAAAATGAAAATATACAATACACCCGCCTCCCTGCCCCAGCATCAAACAACCTCTATGCCTAACATAATGTTACTCAGCCTACAATTCCCTGAGATCACAGATCCCACCGTATAATCAAACAAAAATGAATTGGGTCTGTTTTCAGTGGGCAGATGTCCCAGTTAGTGAATGAGGGGCAATGCAACGTGAATACATCAATTATACGTTGAAGACCGGGGTTTTGGTGGTATGTAAAAAGAGTTACCACAGTCAATCGGAGTTTGCAACAATGGATTCCATCTATCAAATATGATTCGGCCTCCTCGGCCAATTCGTCCACGAAATTTACAAGGTGGTGCAGATACATTATTTCTAGTTGATGAATCAGATGGCGGTACAATGCCTGCAGCTGCCAGCTTCTCTGGAACTAGAGGTTTGGTGAACAATAAAATTGGTTCAAGAGGATCCTGCATCATCCAATCCCATGTTAAAATTCATAATTAGTGATGAATTTGATATTCTTCAAGCAAAAGCAGATACTACCACAAGTTATAAAGACTTGATCTTTCCTGACCCATTTTATGTTGGGTAGTTAATATTTTACTCATGACTCAAACTTTCAGCTATTATTTTCAGATTCTTTCCTCCCCCTGAGAAGAGAGGAGAGAGAGATGGGGGGTGGGGGGGAATTCATAGAAAAGAAGAAAGAGAGTATGATTGGGCAGAAGAGCTATTAGAGTACCATTTTATGAAGCCATCCTTGTGGTACATGTCGCCGCCTAAACTCTTGTTTCATGCTTCCTGAGGGAACTGTAACTAAGTTGGAGTCTGTGAAAGGAGGATTCTGTGTTGCAGGAGGCCGTGTGCGAGGACGGCTGTTTGCAAGGTCATCTGAATCCACATATTCTTCTTCGCTAGAACCAAACTTGCAAGAGAAGGGTGGAAATCCAGGAAGTGCCAAGCTATCTTCCAGGAGCTCTGTTTCATGCTGAAAACCAAGAAGAATTCGCTCAACAATTAACACCAGGTTCCTAATAAACGGAATTGGCATATACTTGACCCTCGAAGATACAAGTAACCCATCCCAAGAATCACATAAAATTGCAAAATGAATAATTGCAACATACCCTTTTTTTTTATAGGTAAATATGCAAAATATTCAATACAAGAAAATATCATGTTAACCAAAACATAGGGCAGACACAAAAGATTAAAAGATTATCATGAGGACTCTTCACACATGCAGAACATAAATTTTAAAACCACATTGTGGAGGAATCTCTCCAACTCTTACCATACCTAACAGGATACATATATAGAGGCTACCACCTTAAAAAATAAAATAAAAAATCTTTACTTGAAATATCCCCTACCAAATAACCTTTTCCAGCATGAAACTGCATACAGTCATAGCATCCTAATCCATTACGGAAAATCATACTCTACCCAAAGGTCATACCTAAATTCTGGTCTCTACTAAATTATGGTACCATCCCCTCATTAAGAATATTTTTTTTTTTTTTTTTTGTTTTTTTTAAGAGATAATTACAATATGCTGCTAACCCCACAACTCGAACCCTTCTCCCCCCCCCCCCCCCCTTTGTGCATGGGAGGTAACAATTCAACTACGAGGCCCTTGGCACAAGGAATGCAACCCATGTACACAAGAAGCATAGAGAACAGCACCCCAGAGGGTAAACAGGAAAAAATCACAAATCAGACGCTAAGCTTAACAACATTGATGCATCTGAGGAAGACTAAAGAACCAAAAGAAGTATGAGCTGAAGCCCATTCAAACAGAGCCTTGGGAAAACTCTATTTGATCTCTCCTATTGACTCACTCTTTAGCTTCAAATTCCTGTCATTACTCTCCATTCATATACACCACATAAGATGGAGTTAAGCTCCATTCAACCAGGCTCTTCCCACCACCAAGCTTCCTTGCCCCAAGCAGTCAACAATTGAACCATAGAATTGTCATAAAACACAATGAAGTGCAATAAAGATCATGAGCAAAGGAACAAGAAGTAAACAGTGGTTCAATTATTCTCCACACTTAGAACGAACTAAGGATAAGATTCCTATTATTGCACTTCCAAAAATTGGCTGTCAAAATGCAACCTAAGCCGTGGTTTACACCAAATAAATCAAAAGTAGTGAGGTTTCTAGTACAACAGATGCTTTCCAGGTGAAAGTACACTAAATCAAACCACAAAGTAAAAAGCTGAACGTCTTAAATTTAAATTATGAAACAAGCAGATAGCTATACAGGAAAAAAAGGAGGGGGGGGGGGGATTCTCTTATTTTGACCGAGAATCTTTATTATGATGTTTCAAAAATACCATACAGCTACTAAGAACGTAAATTCACTATACAAAGATAGAAGACACAAAGTTATGGTGCATTCCCAAATATAAATGCAATCAAATAAGATAACATACACTTACAAATAAAAAATAAATAAAATCAAAGAGGATAATACACATCATATGCATACCTTATACTTCATTTGGATCCTTTGAAGGCTAACTTCAGTCTCCATTATTTCTCTCTTTTTCTCCTCTCTCTACACAAGATCAAATACTGAACATTGAGTCTTACAAGTCCATACAGAAGATCTCCATCCCCACATAAATGAAAAACTACCTAACATATATTTCGAAACTTCAATTAGGAAGAACAAACCTTAATTAGAGCCTCTAGAATGGTCTTGGCTTGGTCAAGATTCCGCCTCACCTGAAAAAAATTAAACCAAATGTACAATTTTAATTATATGTTTATCACTGAAAAAAATAACAAATAAAATTCAAAGACTAGAGAAATGTATACATTTGAAGTTCCCAGTCCCGCCAAGGTCTCAAAAGTTAACATTTCAATGCCAGCTCACTTCATGAAAGAGCTATAGGTAAAGTAGTAAACCAAGCATGCCTTGTTAATTGCTATACAGAATAAACCCAGAAACCTTTCTTCAATGTATCCCCACCACACCAAAGGTCATACCAGAATTGCACCTTACTACTCTTTCTTATCTTAAAAAATATAAAACAAGAGAGGGATTCCCATACTCCTTTTATACTCTTCCACGAACTCACACTATTGGATTCTCTAACCTCTTTAGACATTCAGGCACTCAAGCTTCCCCATATTCGCAGAAATATGTGACCTCCAAAGCTGATCTAATTCCACTCCAAACCTCCAATACCATTTACCTAATAATGCACGATTAAAAGGTTTTAATTTTCAAACCCCAATCTGCCTGCTTTAATAGGCGAGCACACTGTGTTCTAATATACCAATTTATTTGTATTCATCCCCAATACTTCCCCATGGGAAGCCCTTTGTAACTTCTCCAACTTGTTCGTAACTGAGCTATGCATTTTAAACAAAGACACAAATAGGGGTGAGCTTAGTTCAGTTCAGCCATGGAAAGGGGAGAATTTCCCGCCAAACCATGCCCCTCAGGTTTTTAGTTATTTATTTATTTATAATTGGCAAGTTACACACCCACCCAATGGGTCTTGAACCCAAAACCTCACCTTTCACCTAGAATTTATAAGGGGAGGAGGTAACAATTGAACTAGAGGCCATTGGCAAACCAAGCCCCTTGGTTTTAAGCACCAAATGCAGGAAGCCCGAAGATAATTTTATCTTAACATTGTTTATTTATTTTTACAAGTCCATTATATTTTTATTGGTCATTTGGATTTTATTTTAAGTCTCACTAGTCACTTATGTTATTAGTATTTTAATTTCATAGAGTAAAGGTTAGATCTGTAATTCAGTTATTTAGGCTTTCATAAGTCATCAAAAATTACGATCTAGTCCTAGTAGTCTATATATGCATGCTATTGTACTGACTTGGCTTATAAACTCACAAGCCCACATATATCAGCACACACATGCTTGGACAAATATACAATTTTTTTTAATATGTAATATTTGGACAAATATACAAACAAAAGTACACTAAAGATTAAATATTTGATTGGGCCGGGCGTAGGCTCATCAAACTAAACAAACTAAGCGACCTCAAGCTTGTAAATTTCCTCATAATGAGCTCAATTTTTTATATTCATAATAACACAAGCACCCAATTGGTCCTGAACCTACAATCTTATATTCCATCTTTAGAAAGTGCCATTTGAGCTAGAGCTCATTAGCACCTAAGCAAAGCAAGATTCAAACTTGAGTCAAACTCAAAGACCAAAGTAAGCAAAAAAATCAGTAATGGATTAAGTGCGAGTAGTGCTAACCTGACGAAGCTTTTCAAATGATTGTACATTGTTTTCCCTCCTTTGCATCTAAACAAAATATCACCATGAGGATGTTTAGACGTTGATGTTTACAACTTTCATCATCTAGAAAGAGAACTTTTCACTCAAAAATTAAGTTAAAATGCAAAAGTGAGCCAAGCTCAACACCTACCCTTCTTGTGTGAAGTCTGTGGGCTTTCTCCCTTGGCCTAAAGACATTGTAGGGATTGGTGTCATTAACAGGTGGAGGAGGCTGTAAAAAACAAGTAGTAGAGGCTGTGAATAGCTTAAAATTAATGGGCAATTGAATCAAATTATTTCATGCAAATGTAGTACGAGGAAAAATCTATGATTATGGAGCTAGACTTGCCACATAGATTACTCAAGTAGTTTTGCAGCAAGTCTTGATTTTGTTGAAGGACCAGTCCAATAAATGTTTTTTTTTAAATGTAACTACACGTTTCTTTTTTAAGCATAGTACAATTTTTAAAAGGGCAGTTTTAAAATAGAAAAATATAATTAGTACCAACTCTAGTTTACACTCGTTTTATGGAACTTATGGAGGAAAATGTTCCAAGAATCGGCATTTTCTAATTTGCTTGCTAACAACAAAAGAATTCCAGTATGGTAGTTAACACTGGAAAATGCCACTCCAAAATTATTCTAAAATACATTTCCCTATAATTAAACTTGTAAACATTCAGCTCATTGATAGGCCTTCAAGTATAACTTCTATAAAGAAAAGCACTTTAGCCTTCATTATCTAATACTCTTTCCTTTTATTAATTATTGTAGAGAAGATTCAAATCCATTCCATGCATATTGAAAATCAGAAAAACATTTTTACCATTAAAATATATTTTCAATGAGAAAAATAGAGCCACAATTATGAACTTACATTCTAAAAAAGAATTTTTAAAAAAATCAAGGATTATGAGTTTACTTATTCCTTACACTTGTATAGTTGTGTATTAAATGTCATAATATGACTACATGCAAATCTTGGCACACAATCTAACCACAAAGTGACAATACAAACCTGCAAACGCCGTAAAATAGGCTTTTGCCATCTTCGACGCTGGCCAAAGAAAAGAAAAGGAGCATAAATATTCATGACAGAACAAAACCACTTATCTTGAACAGCAAATGAAATTTTATAATTATGTAATATGAATTGACAATAAATTAATCCCCCCAACCTATGTGAAGAGTTCCTACTATTTTTTCGTGTCTTCTCTTACTCGGTTGACTAAACTACATTCTAGTTGCATAAAAACCACAACAGTGCATATTGCCATAGTTATACCACCATCTGCAATTGCTGAAAGCTCATTGAACCCACATGTCACTGCTCACCATGATCAAATGAAAGATGTAATATGGAAAGTCATTCAGAAAGCTAAATGCTCAGACATGTGAGGCATACATTTCACAAGTGAAGCATAAAAGGCTAAAAAGGTAAAACATCCAGCCTAAACCTTTCAGAACATGACCATTATCTTATTTTAGTAATCTAATGGCCAGAATCAGTGCCTTGCCATGAGGAGAGCTTCAAAATTTCCATTTATAACCCTGGGTGTGTACGTCCAGTGTAAGCATTTTTCCAAAATTAGACATGTGTTCCCTGATCGTAATATGATGAACATCAATATCAGTGTCATTTCTAACTCGAAAATCCGTCAAATTATGCTTGCTGTTGCCGTATTGTCTTAGTCCATCAAAATACAATGTAGCCACCTTAAACTTATATTGCTTGCCATGCATGATTTTTTCTTATGTTACTACAAACTGAGTCCCTGTCAGGTTTTTATTAGCATTTTCTCATACACTAAAATATTTTGCCACTGCTTCACAAATATTCAATTGCCGAGAACTTTATTTGAGTGGTCTCACACTCTTGGATGTAGTAATATGAATTCAAAGTTCATATAGAATGTCTTTCTAATTGTAATCATTATCTCTTTGTATTCTTTTGGAGAGCTGTGTATACATCCTGTGTATTCACAGCTTCTTTTATATTAATTATCAAAAAAAAGATTAAAAAAAAACAATTAATGCCTAAACCCACAAATAATACAAAACACTGTAGAGACCCAGCAGTTTCTGGCAGATTCATGCTATCCCAATGACGTAAAATCTCTCAATATCATTAAGTGTAGTTTTTAAAACATACCTTCTCTTTCCAATAGTTATAAACAGACTGGATAACAGCAGGTCTGAAAGACTGAACTTGTAAAGCCTAGCATTCAAAGAAAAGGAAACAAAGAAAATTTAGATGCAACTTTTCATACCAACAACAAATAACTTAAGAAAGCAACCAATGATATTTAAGAAAGCAAAAAATTTAAATGCAACCTTTTATACCTGAATAACATTTAAAGTAATCCAGCAAATGATTTCTACTTTTTATTCTTTTTTGGATAAGTAACAACAAATGATTTCTATTTTTTGCATCAAAGGTACTTAGGGGCTGTTTGGATCATTTTTTTTTGTCACTCAATTTCCGTCACTCATCACTTATCACTGAAAATACCCTACCCGTTTGGCAACATCACTCACTTGTCATCACTCAATATTTTTCACACTGTTTGTGGGCCCCATACCTGTCACTCAGTGCAGCTTTTTTTTTTTTTTTTTTTTTCTTTTTTCAGTACCCAAACTCACCGAATCCAGTGAAAAAAAAAAAAAAACCAAGAAATCCGAACCCAATAAAAGAAGAAAGAAAAAAAAAAAGGAAGAACTGAAGACCGAACCAGTAAAAGAAGAAAGGGAAAAAAAAAAAGGAAGAACTAAAGACTGAACCAGTGAAAAAAAAAAAACCCAGAAACCCGAACCCAGTAAAAGAAGAAAGAAAAAAAAAAAGAAGAACTGAAGACCGAACCAGTAAAAGAAGAAGGGAAAAAAAAAAGAAAAAAAAAGAGGAAGAACTGAAGACCGAACCAGTGAAAAAAGAAAAAAGAAAAGAGGTAGAACGGAAGACCGAACCCAAGAGAAGAAAGGAAAAAAAAAAAAAGTCAAACGGTCAAAAGGTGCGGCTGTGGGTCCCTCCATGTGTGTTTAATTACAAATATGTCATTGAGTTATGAGTTATGAGTTATGGAAATTGAAAACAGCTAAAATGTGTTTTCTGTTTCCATAACTCATAACTCAAAAATTAGAGTAATTGAGTAATGGAAACTGAGTTATTTGCTCCCAAACGGACTTCTCGCTATGGTTCCCACCATTTTTGAGTTATGAGTTATGGAAACAGAGTTATGAGTTATGAAAATTGATGATCCAAATAGCCCCTTAATGACCAAAAGGTATGCAACTCATAGATTAAGGGAGCAATAAGAAATATGCTGATTCCCCAACCCCACCCCACTTCTGGGGGCCGCCCTTCAGGTGAGAAAATACAGTAACTAATATTATTTCAAGAATATGCCTTTTTTTTTTTGGATGAAAAAGATAGAAGAATATGCCATTTGATCTCCAAAAAGTGGTTGATTTCTAATCGATGCATCTATGCAGCCAAGTTAAGTGTTCTTGTAAGCCTGGGACTTTAAAGAACACTTTACAAAGTTTCATTTCATGCTGAATTTCAACCTCATCAGGAACAGAGCAATGGGAACTTTTTTCTATATATAACTACACACATACCTAAGCAACTAATACCTCATTTAGCAAGACCGGGAAAAATGGTACCAATCATAGCCACTTAATGCACAAAGTAATGCAGAGCATCAACTATCATTCATATTGGTGAGGATATACACAATCAAAAAAAAAATTCACCTCAATAGCGGCATCCAGTTGCAGAAGTACAGGAATTGGTGAGCCGAGAGTAGGTGTAATAACTCCTGCTCTTTCTCGAGCCTTATGGTCCAATACCTCCAACTTAAAAATAAAAAACTCTAACCTGCAATCACAAGTGCAGCTCAATGATTACATTATGACTAAATTTTGTGCACAGAAATTTGAAAAATAACTTGTGAATATAGTCCTTCTAGAATGATTCAGCATTTCTATTCACAAATTCATTTCCATTTTTAAACAATTCCTATAGCTTATAGCTGTTTCGGACCAATTTCCATAGACAAAGTTTAAAAAAAAAAGGGTTATAACTTCTAGTTATTATGGTATAACACCATGAAACTATTGAGCCACTAAAAAGATATTGATTAAAGGAGAACATTAAACGAAACCAACTATTGTCAAATAAAAGGATAGAACCAGGCAAACTAATAACGTAATTTTTGATGTGATTACCTTTCAGGCGCAAGACCCTTTCTTTCATTGTTGAAGTCTTGAAGCCAATCGTCATCCTCATTGTCCAAGTCATACTCAACAAATTCTCCAAGCTCAGCCCGAGCTAAAAATAAATTTAACAGAGTTTAAGCATGCTACAACAATCAGATACAACTCAAAAGAACTTCCATGCTAATTATAACATCAAAAAGGATCTATCTAGTTCACAAACCTCCCCTTCCACGTAAGTAAGATGTTGGTTGACTGAAAGTGCGGGAATAGTCTCTTTCATATGTATCCACAACTACATACTGAGGAGTAGGTATCTCCGCGGCCACTTTCTTGGTAGGGGCTTGATGTACCTAATGAACATAAATCTTTAAAATTAATTTAAACAGTAGTATCAGAACACCTCTCCATTCATAAACACAATCATAGGTTTAAATTGACAAAATTTTAATTGTTGTAAAAGGTAAATGTCATGATGTTACAATATAATTTTTGGAAGCAGTACACACACAGACACACTCACATTAAGATGTGTGCGAGTACTTTTCTTTTTTTTTGATAAATAACGTAAGAATATTATTAAAAATAATAAAGAAAAAGCCAAAACGAGTACATTGGGGATGTACTATGGGTACAAAAATCAAGAAACAAAAGAACGGTCAAGAAAAATAGAAAAGGAAGAACAAGAAAAATGAGAAAAAACCACACTCCATTCAAAAAGTGTGTGTAAGAAAAATGACTTAATCTCCAGCAAAGATCGTTCACAACCCTCAAAACTTCTAGCATTCCTTTCTCGCCAAATGCACCAAATCAAGCAAAGCCGAGGTACTAATCTCCAAACATCAATGTGACGATGTCGCGCAAACTTTCCTTGCCAAGCCTCAAACACCTCAATAACAAGACGAGGCATAACCCACCGAATGCCAAACAAACAAAACCAAAGACCACAACTCCCAAGCTATGGTGCAATGAAGTAGGAGATGATCCACCGACTCCCCACACCTCTTACACATAAAGCACCAAGCCAAGAACTATCACTCGTCTTTTACGAAGGTTGTCTCGTTGTTAAGATCTTACCTAAGGAAGCGTACCAAGAAAAGAAGGCTACCCTTGAGGCGCCTTCGATTGCCATATCATTTTCCATGGAAAGGAAACAAGATTATTAGGGTAGAAGGAACTGTAATAACTTCTAACCTCAAAACTTGTATTCCTTGTAGACTTCCAACAAACCTTATCCGACCAAACCCTCTCGTGACGAGGAATAGACTAGCCCCATGAACCGGTCAAAAGCTTCCTCTTCCCAATCTTGTGGTGGACGACGAAATTGCACGTTCCAATGAAACCTCCCACGACCAACCCATAACTTCAGCCACCGAGGAGTCCTTGGACCTACTAAGACAATATAGCTCCGAAAGGCCTCATGGACAGTACAATCCCCACACCATCCATGCCTCCAAAATTTGACTCTAGTACCATCCCCCACATCATAAACAAGAAGTTTAGAGAAGTTCAACCAACCACTTCTAATATATCTCCACAAGCTGACCCCATAAGGACTTGTCACCTTCTTCGTACACCAACCACCCCACATGTTCCCATATTTTGCCTCTATAACCCTCCTCCATAAAGCATCGCTCCTGTACCATACCTCCACAACCATTTACCTAATAAGGCAGAATTAAAATTACTCAACTGTCTTATACCCAACCCCCCATCCTGCAAAGGCCTACAAACCTTGGCCCAATGAACTAAATGAAATTTAGGTTCACCACCAATCCCATCCCACAAAAAGTCTCTCTGTATCTTCTCCATACGCTTAGCCACCTTACCCGGTAAAGGAAGAAGGGAAAGGAAATATGTAGGTAAGGACGAGAGTGAGCTTTTAATGAGTGTCACCTTACCTCCTTTAGATAAGTACATTCTCTTCCAACCTGCTAATCTCCTCTCCATTCTCTCAAGAATAGGGTTCCAAACAGATAAGTCCTTGAATTTTGCACCTAAAGGAAGGCCCAAATATTTCAAGGGCAGAGAAGACTGTCCACACCCCAACAAACCCACCAAAGCCTCCAAATTAGGTACCCCTCCAACAGGTACCAACTCAGATTTCCCTAAATTAATACGAAGCCCTGACACCTCCTCAAATTTAGCAAGAATCGCCCTCAAATTAGCAATCTGAGAAGGTTCAGCATCACAAAAAATCAATGTGTCATCCGCAAATAAAAGGTGAGATACCATTACTGAAGAACCAGTCATACTGCCCACAGAAAAGCCTGAGAGTTGCCCAGTGGATACAGCCACATCCAACATACGACTCAACGCCTCCATCACAATATCAAACAACAATGGAGATAAGGGATCCCCTTGCCGAAGTCCTCTAGAACTTCCAAAGAAATCAGATGGGCTACCATTGATCAAAATGGAAAACTTCACAGTTGAAATGCAATACCTTATCCATTTTCTCCATTTTTCTGAGAAACCACAACGCTGCAACATATACATTAAAAAATCCCAACTCACATGATCATACGCCTTCTCCACATCCAACTTACATAGCACCCCTGGAACTCCCGACTTCAATCTACTATCAATACATTCAGAAGCAATCAAGACGGAATCCAAAATTTGTCTGCCCTTCACAAAAGCATTTTGTGAATCCGAAATAAGTCCATGCGCCACCCTACGAAGCCGATTAGCCAGCGCCTTAGAAATAATTTTATACATCCCACCAACTAAGCTAATAGGCCGATAATCCTTGACCTCCACAGCATCCACTTTCTTAGGAATAAGGGCTAGGAATGAAGCATTAAGACTCTTCTCAAACACCGCCTAAGTATGGAAGTTGTGGAATACAGCCATAATTTCATTTTTCAAAACACCCCAACAAGACTGGAAAAATGCCATGGAAAAGCCATCCGGGCCAGGTGCCTTATCACCATTAAAGTCATGGATCACCTGAAACACCTCTTCTTCCTCGAAAGGCCTATCTAACCAACTCGCATCTTCCACCGAGATGCTAGAAAAATCTACATCATCTAAGACAGGTCTGTGAGTCACCTCCTCAAAATAAAGCTGCCTATAAAATTGAGAGATACAATTTGCTATCGCAACCGGGTCCGATGACAACACCCCATCCACCATAAGCCTATCAATAGAATTAACCCTCCTGTGAGAATTAGCTATACGATGGAAAAACTTAGTATTCCTGTCCCCTTCCCTAACACAAAGAACTCTGGATTTCTGTTTCCAACAAATCTCTTCCAACAGGATAGCTTTCTCTAACTCATCACGAATTCTACCCATTTCCACCCTATCCTCTGCTGATAATCCCTGACTCTCCTCCCTTTTCTCTAGAACACTAAGGTCCTTCCACAATTTTCTAATCCGGACATCAACATGACCAAACACCTCCACATTCCATCTTTTCAGATCATTTTTAAGGAGCTTTAATTTAGTGGCCAGAATATAACTCGGTGCACCATGAACCTGGTAGGCATCCCACCATGACCGAACCCTATCCACAAAACCTTCATCCTTCAGCCACATATTCTCAAATCTAAATGGCATACTCCCTCTCTGAAAAAATCCACCCTCAAGGACAATTGGAAAATGATCTGAACACAATTTAGACAGCCGTTTTTGAGAAATTGTTGGGAATTTATCCTCCCAATCTCTAAAACAAAAATCCGTCCAACCTAGCCTTCGAAACAACTTCTCTAGAATTAGACCAAGTGAAAGTACCTCCTTGCAATGGCATCAATGAGACCCCGTTTCCGAGATAAAATTGGAGAACTCCCTCATAGCAAAGAGTGAAAGAAGTAGACCCCAATCGTTCGAAGGGAACCTAACCACATTAAAGTCACCCCCCACACACCATGGGACACTCCACCAAGCCACTATTCAAGCCACAAAGTTCCTCCCATAATAATCTCCTATCTCGTATAAATTAGGACCATAAACACCCGTAAACGCCCATACAAACTGATCTGACACACTCGTAAACTTACAGGAAACCGAAAATCTCCCCACTGCCTCCTCCAATTTATTCACTACCCGAGTGTCCCACATCACTAATACCCCACCAAACTAAGCACCACAAGAGCCTAAGTATGACCAAATAACATGTTGGCCACCCCACAAGCTACGAATCACTCGCTCTATTAATCAAATTTCCATTTTGGTTTCTTGAAGACAAACCACATCCGGCCCCCATTTCCTAATCAAGTTTCTAACCCTGAACCTTTTATCCCGCTCATTCAACCCTCTAACGTTCCAAGAAATAATCTTCAAATTCATTGATAAGACACAACCGCCCGCTCAAAACTTGCACTCCTTGCTTTATTTATATCATACTCAACATTCAAAGAAGACAAGAAATTTTTCAGCTCCCGCCGCCCCTTCGTCCGACTTAACCAACTTCGTCCGATCACCCACCACAAGTTTCGTCTATCTTTCTTCTGGCCTCTATGGCTAATAACAATTCCGTAACCGCTCCTCAAAACCTTCTAGTGAAGTACCCAATGCATTTCTTGAAAGCCCTAATCCTATTTGTTACCCATTGTGAAAGTTGACAATTATCTCGCATTCTCCTTACACCCAATCTCCTTCATAGGACTAGACTCCAACTCCAACGACCTTTAGTGGCCAAAGGTACCACAACTAACGCTCATCACCTCCCTCGAAGACCTCAACCTTCCATCGTACTCCCAAGGCTCACTTACTAATCCGGAACCACAGCCCAAGGAGTTTACTAGCCCCTCACTCTCATCTGCCCAAGTAACCTCTCGCCCTCCATTAGTACAAGGAACGCCGCTCGGTACACACTCACCCTCTATACTAGAGCAGCATCGACAAACAACTGGAGAACGATACAGGGACAATGGGAGTACTAATTGCCGCCATCACGCATTTGTAAAATCCAGTCTTTGGAGTTACCCCAAGTCTTATCCAAATCTCCAACCAATTCCCTTATATTCGGGGCCGTGGAGATGAACTCCCTCGCAGTCGAACAATCCAATCCTTCCAAACCCACAAAGTCCTCAACCCCATCCTCCGATGCCACCGAAGACGACAAAGGTACCACCTCTCGACACTATCGCGGTCATCAAGAGTCATAACTTGTTCCGTTATTGAGTCCGATGACACCACCGCCCCAACCTCGACTCCAAACGGAGCATCTAACAACCGGAACCTCGCTTCGGGAGACTTGGGCCACCACCACCGGCTCGCTCGCCGCGGGTGGCCGGACTAGACGAACCGAGCCGAGCCGACCACCCTCAAGTTCAGCCTCCGTCACAGCCGAAGTTCATCTGAGCCGCCTGCCGATGTCGAAGTTTGCACCGAGGTGATGGGTGTGACCATCGGAGCCGCTTCGCGATGTCACCGTGTGCTCCGATGTGCCGGAAGAGATCGCCGATGCCTTCGACGCATCGCCGGATGCTCCGATGTGTTGGGTCCGACCATCGAGCGCCGATACACCTTCGTGGCAAGAAGATTATTTCCACCCGGACTTGGCAAAGTGACTCCTTCCCCGGAAAGAAGACTCGTACTCATAGATCCACTAAGTGAGCTCTCACCGCCTCAAAATTAGTTGGGCTTAACAATCCCGGTGCCCAACGTGGGTTCTTCATTACCCAACGAGGATCGGGGCCTTCACTTTGGATGGACCCATACCCACCGCCTTAGTAGAAACAGAGTTACGTGGAACCCATTTGCCACCTTCGTTGTTCTCCTTTAACCAAAGATCCCATAATACCCGCCTCTTTCCAAATTCATTCACACTCACAAGCCACTCTCCCCGCCCAACGTCCCTTCCTATTATCACGCAACTTTCCAAACTCAACCATTTTTGAATTCAAATTAAGTTTCAAAGGAATATTACAATTATTTCCTTCCAAGATTTTCTCATCAAGTTTATTCTTGCCATTAATATCACCTCGCTCCACCCTCCCCACCACCCACTCACGCTCGATGAGAACTACCATCCCGCGTTTCAAAAGCTACAACCTCGTGTACGAGACTTTTCACTAGGAAACTCCACAATATTCTTCACAAAATCAGCCTTAGGCTTATCTTTGTTGAAGGGCTGCTGAACATGCTTCAATCTCGCCTGCACTGGAGCTTTGACAGCTTCCACATAAGACCTGGGAGGATGATGTTTGGGGATCTGCTTAGACCTATACGGTACAAACTGCACTCCACCCAGCGCATATTGGGCTGGTTCCAACATCCTTCGTAATTCAACCCCAAAAATTCTCCATCCATGTTGTAATTTACCAGCAGGAATAATGATAGTTCGCCGCCGCCCACCAACCTTAAGCTCTGTCACTGATGCGTACTGCCCAAAAGAATTGGACCCCAGTTGCAAGGTGTACGCCGTAGCACCTTCCCTAAGCGTGAAAAATTGCTTAGGACTAACCCCAATCACAAAGTGTTCCAGATTCCGTGTTACAAATCAAAGAGAAAGAGAATCAATAAACTCAACCAAAAAAAAAAAGAAGAGATGTCAACCAGTGCTCTCATCCAATCATACAAAGACAGTAAGGTATGCTCCTTGATTACAAAAGCAGGTCGTTCAAGACCTCTTTTGTACCACAGATTCCACATGACACATAAAGGCACAGCTGGCCACACATTGGATGTTCATGACAATGAAAACATGTTTACCAACACTCCAATAGCTCATACGCAAATCTGAGCATCACCCACATCAGCCCAAATAATGGAAAATTGAAGGACTAGATATCTGTTGCCTAAGAACAGTGAAGAAACAGGTAATCAATAGATTCCCCTCTGCTTTTACACATATATCACCAATCAACTATCAACAAATGCCTCTTGCGAGTTGTGAAGATTATCGACTGTCAAGATTTTCCCAGGAGCTCTAGCCATACAAAGAACGCCAGCTTACAAGAGACCTTGGCAATCCAAATTCTCTTCCATGGGAAGGAAGAACTTGTGGAACCCAAGGGCATTATGGCATGAATAAACCTAAAACACCGCTATTCTTAATGGCATCCATGAGGAACATAAATACCTAACAAAGAAGGAAAATTATCATACATTAGCTCAAAAAAAGAAGCAACTGATTCCAGCCCCCAATCCTTGAAAGACAGAATAAAGTGAGATTCCAGCTACTGAAGCCTCCTTTTCCACCGCTAAGGCATATAGGTCTGGGAACAAGTCCTTTAATAGAGCAGTCATCACACCAAATGTTTCACCAAAATCTCACTCTGGAATCTTCTTGTACCTTGAAGCATAAGAATTTGGGGAACTCTCATCCCCTGCTTATACTCTTCCACAAACTAACCTTATGTGGACCCTGAAAGGTTTTGTAGTCCATCTCCCCAACTTTCACCATACTTTACATAAATTACTCTTCTCCAAAGATGATCATTTTCCACTACAAATCTCCATAACCATTACCCTAAAAGAGCTTGGTTACAAGAGCTAAGCTTTTTGATACTCAATCCTCACTCTTTTATAGGGAATATACTACTCTCCAATCCACCAAATGGAACTTTTTGGCATCCCCAATCTTCCCCATAGAATGTCCCTTTTAAGTTTCTCCAACTTATTAGCCACTTGAGTAGGCTTCATAAACAATAACAAAAAATAGGTAGGAATAGAAGAGTGTACTCTTAATCACGATCAACCTCCTGCCTTTGGACAAAGACAGCTTTTTCCACCCTGCTAATCGTCTTCCCACCCAACTTATTTAAGCTGTACCTGACAAAGGCCTAATAAGAGATTATGCCTTATTCTCCACCATATTTCCTTTTATTTTTCTAATTCATTTCATGGGACAGATAAGGAAACTCATACTCTCCATATACCTTTAGAAAACCTAATGGAAAGTTTGTCCACACATCCCTCTTACACAAAATTTTATCCACCACTCCATATTTGCAACATCACATATCCCCATAGTCTATCCATCTCTGTTGCTCCTTTGAAATGTTGCCTCCACTTAAATTCTGACAATTTGACTGTGTCGAATTCCTTCCATGGAAATTCACATCTCCATAGTCACCTAAATCCATATAGAAAAATTACTCAAAACTTCTTCCTTCCAGATTATCATTACCCTAACCCATCCTTCCCGTCCTCTCTTATAGAATGCCACAAGAAACCACCAAGAACTAATCAACCATGTCACACTCCTATGATATAAATCCCTAAAAAAATTTGGGTTCCCATTGCAAATACACGACCCAGCAAGCATATAGGTGTCAAAGCCTCCTTATATGTTGCAATAGCGTACAAAATTGGAAAGCATGTTATAAATGGGCCTCCTCACACCACACAATATGCCAAAAACGACAACGAAATAATCCCCAATATTGGATAAACAAAAGCCTAGATAGAGACTTCCAACTCTTCTGATACATTTCCACAAATCCACTTCATAACTAGTTCATCGCTGCATCTCCCATACACCAATTTCTAGTAACCACTCCACATTTATCATTGCCCTATTCTGAGTAAGGAGTGAGAAGGTGGCTCCATCACTAAGCTGGAGCTGAGCTGAAAATCTGTTTCCTGGCCTGGACAGAGAAGGCCATCACCCCATATTTGCAAAAATTATCAATAAAACATCACTGTAGACTATTCCTGTCAGTTGCTCCTCTGTCATTTCCCTCCACCTGAATCCTCTCCTAACCAACATCCCTCCCCCATTCCCCACTGAAAAAAAAAATGATCTTGCATTGATGGAACAAGACAAAGAAGAACTAGTGTAATAGCAGAATTCATGTAATGTCATGCCACTAACCTTTAGATCATATAGTATTGAAAATTTAAGAAACTCATCTATAGTTCAAAATTCAGTATGAGGGTGAGTTACACTACATATGCATACACAAAAACACAACAATATTACGTCAAAAACTTCACCAAACCCGCCATATTAACAAAGTACTCACACTCCACAACCACAATTCACACTCTTTACTCAAAACCCACTGGACCCCATTCCTTCTCTAGTCATAAAACCAAAACCCCATCACAAAAAAAACCTCAAAACTCACCTGGGTCTCCAAAAAAATTCATAACGCACACCAACTGTTCGACAAAATGCCCCAGCGAAGAAACCACAAAATAAATACCTCGGGTTCAGCTGCATCGGAAGAGAGACGAAGCAAGTGGGAATTGCGAGTGGAAGAAGCAGTGGTGGCAGCGTTGGCCGTAGTGGGGACATCATCATCTTCGAAGTCCTTGACACTCTTGACGATAGGAAGCTTCTTGTGAATGTCGAGCGGACGAGGCCTGAACGACAACCTACTCATGTCGTTTTCGTCGTTGCCACCATTACTACAGCTACTACTGCACTTTCTTCAATCCAATTCTCCTTCTAAGACCTATAAACACTTGCGCACACACACACAGCCATGTCTGTGTTAGAAAATTGATACAAAGAGAGAAGCAAACATGTATAGGTATATGTATATGTATGTAAATACTTACAAAAAAATTGGGGCTTTTTTTTTGGGGGTTAATTTGTTTGTTCTTCTCTGAATCTGCTTCGGTTTCCTTTGGATTCTTCGTTTTGGATTTCGAAATTCTATCTGTTTTTTTAGGGTTTAGTGTAAGCAAAGAACGGAGAGGAAATTGGGGAAAATTTAAAAATAATGATAAAAGAAAAAGAATATGGATTCTCTAGTTTGGTTTGGGTTACATGGGCCGGTTTGAATTGACATTTTTTTTTTTTTCTTGAAAGCTACATTTTTCTTTTTCAATTTAATTTTTGCTGGGGATATACTTTTTCCTAGGTGTAAATGCAACTTTTTAAAATAAGTAAATATTTCAATATTTACATAGAAAATAATGGGTCATTTGGTACATGTGTTTAAACACATGTTTTCAGATTTTAAACAACATTACATATATTTTTACGTACTTTTTCACCCACATGTATTTTCAAAAGATACAAACAACGTTACTAGAACAACATTACCAAACGGCCCCTAAGAGATTTGAAATCTAAAATGTCTCTTGAATGTAAATACCAAAATATACAACCAATTGAAGTATAAAATTCTTTATGGATATAAGTGCAACCTGATTGTTGGGATTTGGAGACTCTAAACCAAATTCATTAGTTTTGGGTTGGTTTGATTTGATTTAGGTAAGATAAAATTTGGATTTGAATGTTTTAGTTGGATTAGGGATGACTAATTTTTTATTTTGTTCTATAGGTATTTATGTATCCTATCTCAAATGGGGTAGAAAAAAAATCCATGAGGAAGGGATGAGCAAGGTAAGGATAGGGTTTTTAACTTTTCACCCACAATGAGTGCTGCATAGGGGTTCATGTTGCCCATCCACCTCACACTAAGGTAAGGAAAACATACCCATGGAAATAAGGATGACAACAGGACAATAGGGAAACAAGCCATAATTGTGAGGAGAGATTCAGAAGTATTTTGGAGATAATAATAAGATGTGCATAAACCCACAAAAATAAATAAATAAATGACACTAGTGCTTATGGGAGTAAATGAGAAAGAATAAGAAGGGATGACAATGAGAAAGGGAGAGAGAGATACACAAAATATTGCCTTAGAGGGCGTTTGGATGTGGCTGAACGCGTCTAGCTTTCAGCATTTCCAACTTTTTATTTTCATTTCAGCTGCAGGGAACAAGTGCCACTGTGTGCGCACTGTTCATGCACAGTGGTGCACTGTTCACGCACAGTGGCACACTGTTCATCACTGTTTCAGTCAAATTTTTATTAAAAATGAGACCCGCGATACTATTCACACATTTAAAAATTATTTTGCTACAGTGTTTTTCAGTTTCAGCTACATCCAAACGGACCCTTAGTCACAAAACTTTTGAGGTAAGTCATGGATTCTCAAGAGATTAATCAGCGACCACATGTATTCTTCTTTGACATTCTATCTTATCCAAATCACGCTCTACCTTTTTAGATTTTCTTAAGAAGAATCACATAACTATTCCCCATTGGTGTATTGATTGCTCTCATTTGCATATGATCAAACAATCTTAGGCGACTCTTACTCATATTTCTTCAAATACAAGAGCCACCCTATATTTAAACAAATTTCTTCATTTTGTATCTCATCATTCATTGTATTTCCACTTACCTATATTAACATTTTCATTTAGTTACATTCATTTTATGAACAAGTTGCTTTTTAAGCCTAACATGCAATGTGTTAGGCATTGAAAATGTAAAATCATGATAACTAGAGAGGAAATTTCTCTATGTCTGATGTACTTTTTGCACCCACCATGAGACATAATCTCATTTACATTTATTGCTCCGATAAAAAGGGATTTGAGGTTTGTTTTATTTTTGGAGAAGTGTCAATTGAGAAGCATGGTAGAATCTTAACATGGAAACTAAAACTAATGGATTGTATCATCTTAGAATACATTTGGATACAACGTTTTGTATCAACGTTTGCGTCTGGATTGTATCATCTACATTTTGATACGTTTAGAATACTGTTCAAAGGACCCACAAACATTTTTTTTCAGCAAAATTTTATTAAAAATTGGTCTCACGGCACTATTCACACATTTAAAAATTATTTTGCTACAGTATTTTCAGTTTTTAGCAATAAGCAGTATCCAAACAAATCCTTAGTGTGCGTTTGGATAAATGAATTTTGCCAACTTATTTTACTATTCAGCTTATTTTTGCTATTATTCAAAGGCCCATTGCACTTTTTGGTACTATTCATGAGCCTCACTGTATTATTTCAACTAACTTTTACCTTTATCTCCAGTACTTTCAGTAAAAAAAATTTCAGTTTCAGTAAAATAAGCAGTTCCCAAACAGATCCTTAGTATTGCTTTGTTTGCTAATAATAATGGATACCAATTGGTGATGTCACTTATTTTAATGTGAGTTGGTGATTCTTCATCTACTTATAATGATGTTTTTTATGTGTGTTTGATCCTTGTACATAAAATATAAAAGGATGATTAGCATGAGATTTTATTTAGAATATAAATAAATATATATATATATATATGTATATATATATATATATATTTTTTTTTTTTTTACTACTTAGGGTCTGTTTGGATACTGCTTATTGCTCAAAACTGAAAATTTATTGCTGAAAACACTGTAGCAATAAATTTTCAAATATGTGAATAGTGCTGTGGGACCTAGTTTTAAAGAAAAAATTGTTAAATTCTGTACTTGCGGGTCCCGTATATTCACGGGACCCACTGTTGAAAACGCAAACACAAACGTAGCTGACGAGCTGTTTTTAGCGCAATCCAAACTAACACTTAAGAACCCTTGCATATTTGATAATGAATTATTAGCTATTGTATATGGTCCACAAAAATATTAGATCTAGTAGATGTGAATGGAATATTTTGTTGCATTCATGGTGATTTTTCTTGTTATAGACAAATATATTTTAATGTGTACAAATCTGAAGCTTTGAAAATTTTCAAGAATACAAAGAGGGAGTTGAAAATGAGCTAGGAAGAAATATTAAGATATTATGATCAAATTGTAGGGAGATTAGAAGATTTATTAAAAGGCAATGGGATAATATATTAACTTACTGTACACAATACTAGAACAAAATAGCTGGAAGGCATAATAAAGCCCTATTAGACATTGCATGGTCACTATTTAAAGCCCAATATTTATTTCAAAAACATCTTGATAACCATAGCCACATGACCAAAATATCAAAAGTGGATGCATTAGTTTTGACCAAAACAAAAAAAAAAACAAAAAGAAACTATTTAATGGCAAGCAATTTTATATCTTTAACCAAAGGTGCATTAGTACATTCTTTTTCTCAAGAAGTAAATTAAGAAATTGTTACAGGAAAAAGAAAGGCTAAAAATTCTTCTGGCAATAAGTATCGTAACAAGTTTGAAGCAATGTCGTACACTTGATTCATATCTGCCACATTGAGAATGTCCATGAGATTATGAGAATCTATTTGAAAGAACTTAGATATTATGAGGGCATTTGGATCCGCGTTCTGCGTCCACGTTCGCGTTTTGACTTTTTTTTTTTTTTAAAACCCAACCGCATATATTGACTTTCAGCTATGAACAGTACACAAAATTACTGTTCATGGATCCCACAAATTTCACTTTTCAGCAACTTTTTGATTAAAAATGGATCCCACAATACTATTCACACATTTAAAAATTATTTTGCTACAGTGTTTTCAGTTTTCAGTTTCAGCAAAATAAGTTCTATCTAAACAGACCCTATATGTAAATAATCAAACCCAAGTTTATGCTCCATTATTAAATATTGAAGTTCAAACATAATATGTAATCACTGTGCATAGATAAATATGAAGTTCTAATAGTTACAAGAATAATCAATTTTACATGATTTTTTTTCTTAGTGTTTTATTTAAAATTTTTAAATAATATATTACATATAAAGGTCAAAAGGAAGGAGTTAGGGGCAATTGTTGCCCTACCCTAAAGGTTTTCAGTTTGCTCATAGTTTAAAGAGCACAAGGGGAAATTACCCCATTTCAAAATTTAATGAAAAGGCTAGAATGATCACAAATTTCCATATGATCGATATTAGAATAAATGGTCACATGTAAGTTTTCTAACTCCAAAGACATAAATTTCTGCCTTAAGTAATACAATCCTACAGGCGTGCATCCAACTCACGAACTCAACGAAACTAATTTAACTCAATCTAATCTAATGTCTCAAATTGCTTTTCATGGGTTGGTGTGTTGGAAATTTAATTCATGTCTCAAAGTTAGGTTAGATTCAGGTTGATAGTTGTTTCAACTCTTGTAACTCAACTTAACCTACAATATATATAAGTTTATTTTATTACCCTTTTTTTAATTTTGATATGATTTGGTATTTAAAAATTAGTTCTTAATGATTTTGGAAATTTACCATATAATTTAGACATATTATGTGAATTGGTAATTTATTAAAAAATTAATTAAATACTTAATGGAATTTTAGTTTTCTTACAAGATATAAACATGTAAACATGACCAATCCAATCCTACCCATATACACCCAATAATGTCAGTCCCACAAGAAATGGAAAAGACATGTCGTTTAATCCTTTTTTGTTTTTGGACTAAATTATTACTAAAGTACATCTCGTTTAATCCTTTTTTGTCTAGCAACCCGTCTAATATCATTATCAAAGGAAAATATATAAAATAAAATTACTATTTAAATCATACCTTTTATTTTAAAATTTCATAAATCATACCTAATCATATAAGGTTTCAGAGGCTTAGAAAATTATTTAATCCTTCATTTGATATAAAAATAGATAAATATTGTAATAGGTAAAAATTAACACAATACAATGTATTTATATTATTTCGAAAGAACCATACATAAAATCCAGGAATAACAATACCACTAGGGGATATTACAAAGGGAATACTCAAGTATCTCTTATCACACACACAGTGGCAGCACCACATTGTATCCAAGGGGTTCAAATGACCCCTCTGCCTTGGAATTTTTTTTTTACATATAGTATTTAAAATATTTTGTACTTGAGGGTTCAAATTCATTTTTAAAAAAAAATTAAATTGATGCCACGTCATTATTTTGTTAGCCACGTAGGTATTAGGACTAATGATGGTTAACAAAATGACTAATTATGCTTATTTTTTAAACTTGAGGAACTAATAGTACTCATCTGAAACTTGATGGACTAATGGCATTCAACCGCTCAGTAGGCAAATTTTAGGAATCAATAATGTATTTTGGCAAAAAATTTATAATTTTTAATTAATCGTAACAGAGTGAAGGATCATATGGATAACAGTTTTTTTTTTATTTAAAGATAATTACCCCAAATTTGTATTGTACAATTTGAACTTTGATTTACAAAGAAAGACATTGGAACTTTTTTATCATAGGTATATCTTTTTTTGGGAGATAAATTTTATTTTTTATTTTTTTATACAAGATAGAAATTCTATTCTAGCCTAATCTAAGATAATATGTGTATGAAATAATACGTTTATAAATGATTTTCATACTAGTTTGTAACCCCATGTATATGCATGAAAACACTTAAAGGTATAATTTAAATACTATTGATAGTCATTTTTTATATTTTGTTAACTCTTTAAAAAAATTTGTAAGGACATTATTAGGTATAAAATGTATTTTCCATGTTTGTTTTTTAATTATTGTGAAGTATATTTTTTTTACGATTCATTTATTCTAAACTCTTTGATTTTTGTACTTAATAACTCACATGGATGAATATTTATGATGTGGTCCAATATTTGATTATAAAATTAAGTAATAAAACTCTTTAAGAATAAGTAATTTATGACATATGGTGTAAAATTGGAACTCTAAATTCTTATTTGAGTTTTTCTCAGCTTCACCTATTATATATATATATATATATATTATTTAAAAGTTAACACATTAATTCTTTTCTAAAAAGAGTAAAATTTATAGCCTATCAACTATCAAGTGTCCCAATTAAAACTAAAAATGCTTTATAGAGTGTTGTATTTGACTTTATATATTTTTTTATAATTACTAAGAGCACTCACAGTGAGGTTGCTAAAATGACTAAAAACACATTATATAGCAAGGTTGTTAATATAACTCATTGGTATAATATTTTGACTCATTGCTACAATGGGCTGCTAGAGATAACAGCCCACTGTAGTTGAGAGTTATTTGGTAAAATTAATATTTTATTCACACACGCTTAAACTCTCTCCCACACGCGTGATTACATTCCACCCTTTCTAACTATTGCTCTCACATAGACGCAGACAAACTCAAGCTCATAGCTCTGCCTCTCTCCACAAAGCACTCTCTCTATCCAAGATTTTCTTCGGCCAACCTTTCCTCCACCCAGCTTAGCCCTCTCTCCCCTTCACCTAGCCTTCTCTTTGCCTAGCCCCTTCTCTTTTGTGCTGGTTGTGTTGGTTTTGTCTCAGAGGTTTGGGTTTTCTTTTTTTGTGGGTCTCGAGCACAAAAATTGGCAATGATTGTAATGGGGATTTCTTGGTGGATTGTTTGGGTTTTTTTGTGGTTGTTGTAGATCGTGGGTGCGTGGGGTTTGTAGGTCAGTGATGGTGGTTTATGGTTGGTGATGGTAAATCGTGGGTCGTTGATGGTGGATCATGGATCGGTGATGGTGGTTTATAGGTTGGTGATGGTGGTTCTTGGGGTTTTGATTTGCAGGATATATGCAACGGTTATATATATATGAGATATATTTTTTTATTGTATTGTTTATATTATTTTAATGTGTTGAATGTTTTGTAAAATGAGTTGTTAAAATAAATAAAGTAAGTTTTTGAGTTGCTAAAAAGTAAATTTTTTTAGCTTTCTTACTGTGAATGCTCTAAGTTGGGCTACATGTGCATGGCTATACATGCTTGCATTTTAAGAAATAATAACTTTTTTTTTTTGAGAGAAATAATAATAGCTAATTAAGGTATAACAAACCAAATCTATAAATCATTTGATTTTTTAAGGTGCTTGCTTTTTTTACTATTAATTAAATGAGAAATTAATTTTAGAGTATTATGATCTTAAGTAGCAAATTATTATTAATGGATAAAAAAGTAACATCAGTAGTGGGCTGACATTAAAACTAATAACAAATTACTGGATTCAGATCCTCTAGATTTCTTAAAGTGCTCTACTAGTAAATTTTTTAAAATATTAACTACTCTTTTATGATTTAAGGGTCTAGATTTTGCCATATCAACATTCCACTGACAATACTCTTAAACTAATAAGAGTATATTGTAAATAAAACAATTAAGAGTATTGTTAATATAATGCTAACATAGCAAATTACTATCTAAGTTTTGTTATGAAATTGTTATGAAAATATTATGGACGTAATATTACTTATAATTTTACCGTATAGAAAACAACCATGAAGATTATAATAGGAGACATAATACATAGTTCAAATATACATGTGGTCTTTGGAAAGCATTACATCATAATGTAAAATAGATACAAGGTCCAAATTCATTTATATACTTGACAAGAAGTTCAAGGTAGATATGTTAGAACTTCAAATGGTGCTGTCTATACCTTGGTTAAATGCTCTCTCAATCAAATCCTAGGTGGAAATATCTTAGTCGATCGATGAAACAAAACTTTAGATAAGTGAACATTTGGTGATCATGTTACATCATAGTTGAATTTTGTTTTCTAATGAATTTAATTATATATACACAGATTCTATTTTAGCCCATTTTCTTCAGTTATTTATAGCTATAAGACATGTTCAATTTAGGGTCTGTTTGGATAGAACTTATTGCTGAAAACTGAAAACATTGTAGAAAAATAATTTTTAAATGTGTGAATAGTACTACGAGACTCATTTTTAATAAAAAATTGTTAAAAAAGTACGTAAATAATACACGCACAGTACGCAAACCGTATGTGCACAGTAAGGCACTGCACGTTTGTTCCCGCAGCAAAAACGAAGAAAAAAGAAAAAAGAAAAAAAACAAAATGCAAAAAGCAAAACGTGGAAAAAAATTTTGGATCCAAATGCCACCTAACCGTGCTATTTGAACTTGACTGCTTTAAGTAAAATTCCCTTTATTATTAGTAGTAGTTTTTGTTCCAAACTTCCCTGTTGACCTTGGGAGGTACGTCTCTGAGGGTCCGTTTGGATAGAATTTATTGCTGAAAACTGAAAATTGAAAACTAAAAACACTGTAGCAAAATAATTTTTAAATGTGTGAATAGTGTTGTGAGACCCATTTTTAATATTTTTTTCTGAATAAAGTGCTTGTGGGTCCCATGAACAGTGCGTGAACAGTGAAATTGGTCTCCCGCACAGTAAAATACCGTGCATGAACAGTACCGGTTACTGTTCATGCACGTTGAAAAAAAAACGCAGAATCGCTGAACGTGGCCACAAAACGCTGTATCCAAAATCAGCCTTAGTAGTAGTTTTTGTTCCAAACTTCCCTGTTGACCTTGGGAGGTACGTCTCTGACAGGTGACATGGTAAAACATTTTGTTTTTAGGTTAAGGTAGCGTTTGAATCCAGATTATTTTTTCCACGTTTTACTTTTTTTTTTTTTCTTCGATATTGTTGCGAGAGACAAATGTGCACTGTACGCACTGTTTATATATTGTGGACATACTGTGCATGTACTATTTACGTACTTTTTTAGCAATTTTATTTATTAAAAATAGGTTCCACAGTACTATTCATACATTTAAAAATTATTTTGCTACAGTATTTTCAGTTTTCAGTTTTCAGCAAGAAGTTCTATCCAAACGAACCCTTAGATTGCATTAAACATGAAATACAAATTACTTCAAATTTTTTTCATGTTAAGCAAAGTGAGCTTGACCATTTAGAATTTGTATGAGTAACCTTTACAATTTTAAGATACAAATTAGTATTTAGAGGGTAGAATGTGGAGTGATTTATTTTTTTCTTTTCTTATTGTATAGTATTTTAATTTCAAAAAATCAAGTATTGGATAATTTTTTTTTTAACTTTTTTTTTCATTTGTAAATTTTATATTATTATGTAGATTATAAATATTTGAAATAGTAATTAGTATTTAGAGTGTGAATTGTGTAGTGATTTATCTTTATTTTTTTTTCTTACTTTTTCTATTTGTATGGTACTTTATTTTCAAGAATTAAGTACTGGGTAAATTTATATTTATCACTTTTTTTTTCTTTTATAAATTTTATATTATTAAGTGGATTATAAATATTTAAGATAGTAATTAGTATTTAGAGTGTGGATTGTAAAGTGATTTATCTTTTTTTTTTTTTCATTTTGTTTGGTACTTTATTTTTAAGAAATCAAGTTTAGGTATTGTGGGGAGTAAAAAGACCCTGATGGGGATGTGGGCCTTTGGGCCATGCTAAGGAAGGCCGACCTGCTCTTGGGTTTAGAACTTGTTAGTACTACGGGTCGGCCCATACGCTGAGAATCCGAGGATCCAGCCGAGGATGAACCCGGGACACCGGAGAATCCGAGACTTTATGGTAAAGGTTAGGGAATGACATGGTCAAGACCAATGGTTAAAGGGGGTAAACCCTTGAATGTCCTAGAAGCACCGATGTTAGAGAAATACCAAAGATAAAGGCTGCCACCTCCACATTAAAGACCCTGCACCTACCACCCTGGCCGCATTAATGGGGAAGTGACACCTGAACAGTGGAAGGGAAACTTCTGGTTACTATTCAAAGGCACTGAGAAAAGAAATATCTAGGCTAAGGGGGAGTTGGGGCAACACGTGTACAAAGTATCAAAAAGAGGAGTATTTAAGGAGCAACTTAGAACAGAAAAGGGGGCTCCTTTCTTTGTAATCTAAAAGAAAAAAGAAAAAAGAGAAAGAGATAATATAAGAACTGTTCTCGGCTTACGTCCGAGCAGGTTGATTTACAGTATTCCTTGTTGTTTTCAAGTGTTTACAATCTTTGGCTTGTCATTTAATCCTCAAACACTTCTAACCTGGGTTTCAAGCCCACACTCTACAAATCATATTGTTTAAGGCTCATTGGGCCTGAGTCCGTAACTGTTCTTGGGGCTAGGTGCAATTGTGCACTTACAGGTATTTTTTTACTATTTAAAAAAATTTATATTATTAAGTGAATTATAAATATTTAAGATAGTAACTAGTATTTAGATTGTGGACTGTGAAGTGATTTTTTTTTGAACTTTTTCTTTTTGTATGGTACTTTATTTTTAAGAAATCAAGTACTAGGTAAATTTTTTTTTTCACTTTTTTTTTCTTTTGCAAGTTTTATATTATTAAGTGAATTATAAATATTTAAGATAGTAATTAGTATTTAGTTTGTGGATAGTAGAGTGGTTTATCTTTTTCTTAGTTTTTTCTTTTTTTTGTATGATACTTTACTTTTAAGAAATCAAGTACTTGGTAAATTTTTATTTATCACTTTTTTTTTCTTTTGTAAATTTTAAATTATTAAGTGGATTATAAATATTTAAAATTGTAATTAGTATTTAGAATGTGGATTGCAAAGTGATTTTTTTTTCCATTTTGTATGGTATTTTATTTTTAAGAAATTAAGTATTGGATAATTTTTTTTCACTTTTTTTCTAAAAAAAATTTATTTTATTAAGTGGATTATAAATATTTAAGATAGTAATTAGTATTTAGATGGTGGACTTTGGAGTGATTTATCTTTTTTTTTTCTTTTTGTATAGGACTTTACTTTCAAGAAATCCAGTACTAGGTAAATTTTTTTTTTCACTTTTTTTTTTATTTTGAAAATTTTATATTATTAAGTTGATTATAAATATTTAAAATAGTAATTAATTTTCTGGTCTATTCATTCTATTGCTTTTTCATAAGTCAAATGTGAAGCCTCTCCAAAAACAATATATAAGGCTGCCAAACAACTCTCTCTTCTAATCCACCACAGAAGCAGGTGCCTTGTGCACAACAATTTGTTCAAGCAACAATAACTAAACAGCTTCCATGGATTATTCTCAAAATTTGATGCATATTAAAAAAATACTTAAGAAAGAAAACAAAAAGGTTCTCCGAAATGACCATTAGGTAGATAGAATGCATGTATCATCTAATTATTAGCATCAAGAAATTTTTTGTCTTCAAACTACATTCCAATCATGAATACCCATCATGGTTTCACTACATATTTTGCCAATGAACTTTAGCTCAAATAACACTTGGATTCTTTCCTTTTCAAAGAGTAAGGTGAATGGTGAGGCCATAGACACAAAATCCATTGAATGCATATGTAGTCACCAATTAAAAAAATTGTTTCGTTACAAATTTTAATTATTTACTAACCCTCGGGCACTATCAGGGCCACGTACAAAAACAAGCCTTCTTTTCTCACTCAGAAGAGAAGCGAATTACACAAACTTCATTTCAGTTTTTTTCTTTTCTTTTCTGATATGTTCAATTCAAAGAAAAGAGCATGGATATATAGCTATATTTGAACGAAAATAAAAACCTTTGGGGTGCTTAATTTAAGATCACCTTTTCCTACTGCTTTTACATAAATGGTGATTTCAGAAGCACAGTAAAACAAACGAAGCAACAACTGCATTACTGATCATTAGAAGTTTACGTTCATGCAACTATAAATTTTCGTTGGTTTGGTAGGTCTTACCAAAAAAACAACACTCAAGAAACCTTTATTGAAAACAACAACAACAGCTAGGCAACAAGGCCGAACTCAAAACATGGAGTGCCCCTAAGGAGGCTAGCAGAAGCAGCAGCAGCAGCAGCAACAACAACAACAACAACAACAGTTAGGCAACAAGGCCAGACAAAAAACAAGAAGAGGCCCAAAAGAGCAACAACACTAGCTAGGCAACAAGGACAGACTCAAAACAAGAAGAGCCCCAAAAGAGGCTAACAGTAGCCAAAGACGAACCAATATTTCTGCAGCTTCTTCATAAACCTTTTAGGAGCACTTTTACACCATTGTCACCTTTAATCCGCTCCTTAATAACACAGTTAAGTAGGCAAAGACGAACCAATATTTCGCACTTTGTTACAGTTATTACCATGCAATATTTATTGTGTAGAGCACGAAGCATCGTCTTTGATGTGTAACGACTATAGCCGCAATTTCTCACTTTCGCATGAGCACAGCCAATAAACTGACGCTTAACCAAATCTAAGCACTTTGTTTTAGCATTTTTGTGCCGTTCTTTCAGTTGTTCATCAGAGAGTGAGTGACCATGGTCAGCTTGCACTACAACTAAAACAATCAGAATGGACATTGTTTTCTTCACAACTCTCTTCGAATAATTTCCCTTTATGTACATTCACAATATTTTTATAACAAATTTTAGCTGTTAAGTTGTATGTGGTTTTAATTTGAACATACCATTGAATTTTTTTTTTACCATTAATAATAACTATAACAACCTACTGTTTAAGATTTGTTATAAAAATATTGTGAAAAATGTTGTGAATGTAGTTTTTTTTTTCTTGTTTTTCATTTGATAAAAATATTATTTTATTATTTGGCTAATATTTGGACTTAATTAAATAAAAATTTGTGTTCCTTTTTCTACTTAATTAAACGACCGCATTAATTGCTTACTATGTAGAGCCAGAACTGCCTCACAAAATCCATTTTGTCACTTTTAATTTGAAGGGGATTCTAAAGCTGTCATTGATGCTTTTTCTGGATCCAATATGTTCAATTCTATACTCTCTAATTTCTCTAATAGTTTCAAGTCTGTATCAGAGTCTTTTGAATGATGGATTTTACTTTTGTCCCTAGATGTGGTTGCATGTTGTCCCATAACATTGCCTTCCCTCGTATAATTGAAATGGCCCCTTCCTATCTTCTCCCTTTCCTTTTTATAAATATACTAAAATAACAAGTTCACGAGACTTTTTTCAAATAATTACAACTTCAAGAATATCTCAAATACTCAGTTCTACCAAAAGAAAATAACATCATAGTCATCCAAATTATGAAAAATTATACATCGTCAATTCTAAAAAAAAAAAAAAAGAAAAAAAAAGAAGAAAAGAAAGCAAAGATAAATCTCAATGATCAAGATTTATCCCTATCCTTAAATATCTGATCGTAAAATCCAAATATATATGGAGATGCATGTAGTTGAAGTCCTAGTCCACCAAAACCAAGAGTCTCTAGTTTAATTGGAGCTCAAGGATTTGAAAAAAAAAATTAAAAAAAAATTAAGTGAGATAGCTCAATAAGCAAAATTTATTAATTTAGGAGTGAGACCGAGTTGTTTTGGTAATACCATTTATTTCATACAAATACGCACTCACACAGAATAATTTTAATTCATGCATTGATCAATAACTGAAAGCAACCAATCTGATGTCAAATACTTTTAGCATTTAAAATTTTAGATAATCAAAATACCAATTTTTTAAAGGAAAAATTATGTAAAAAACACAAACACAATTGGCAATATGTGGAACCTAATCAAGTGCCCATTTGGGAGCTTCCTGATTTCTTCTTCGATCAAAGATGAATTCAAATCCTTTAGCCTACCTTAATGGGCTTTTTTGGAGGCATTGGGCCTATCTCCACAAATATCATTAAAATAAAATAATTAAACATTACTTTTTTACTTACTAGTAACCGTTCACCATATTAACCATTTTTAAATCTTTTGTAAAATATTTATATTTCTAACATTTTCCTATTAAAGTTACTGAGGAATAAAGAGGGATTTTTGTTTGGTGATGGGTCGCTAGATTTGTGGGAGCGGTTGTTTTGTGGTGCTCTTTAGAGAATTTCGTGGGTTTTTATTTTTTATTTTTATTAGGAAAGAGTAAGCAAGGTTGTTGTTTGGCTTGTTGGGGTTTGGCCTGGCATGGTGGCATTACTTTTGTAGTGCATTGCATTAGAAGAAAAAAAATTACTATTATTACCTCAAATTTAGATTGTGTGCAATTTGAACTTTGCCCTAGAATGAGAGATTATGGAACTTTTGCATCATATAGGTTTTTTTTTTCTCCTCTTATTTTAATTGAATAATTTGAGGTGAGGAGATTTGAACTCGATATCTATATGTCTCTGTTAAAAACATTAGGATATATCAATTAAGTTACATGGTTTTTGGAATTTGCATCTCATGTATTTCAGTCTTGGGGAGATGTAATTTAATCAATATCTACAATTTGATATGATATTAAATATGATTTTATAACATTTACAACATGATAAATAGATTTGTGAATTATTTTGTTTTCTATTTTAAAAATTAACGCATCAATTATTTTCTAAAAATAGTAAATTTTATAATCGGTACTGTTTTAAGTGTTCGATGAAACTAAAAATGCTTTAAAGAGTGCATTATTTGACTTTATATACTATTTGAGAAAAGTTAATGGATGAGCTAAAGACATTTTTTTGTGGAAAAGAGAAAAAATAATTAAAGTTTTGACAATTTTTTCTATTTCTCATTAAAATGATACCAAAACTTTCTTAAAATGGTTTATTAATAATGAGAAATGATATGTCCATAACATTTTCACAACATTTTTACAACAAATCCTAAGTGGCAGGATGTTACTGGTTGTTATTGTTGGGGCAAAAAAGTAATCTTAGTGTTAGGTTCAAATTTGAACCAATAACAACTAACCACTTATGATTTGTTGTAAAAATGTTGTAAAAATATTGTGAACGTAGCACTTCTCATTAATAATTGTCCTAACATGACTCATATTACGTCTATAATGACATACCGATTACTGAGTATTACAAAGGTAGCAACAACTGCACTACTAATCATTAGAAGGTAACATTCATGAAATTGCAAATTATTGTTTGGTATGTCTTAGCAAAAAACACAAAAAACAAAAAACTGAAGAAGCCTTTAATTTTTTTTTTTTTTGATAATTAACTGAGAAAAGACTTTATTAAAACACAAATATAAAACAAAAGGAAATTCTATATATGACTGCCAATAATAAATGTAAAACATGTAGAATTTGCTAAGAGACATAATTGATCCTAATTAATACGTTGACTTTCATTTCATATGCCTATATATGACTACCAATAATATAAATCATGGGAAATTATTGTCTTTGTAATCTGGTTGGCTCTTGATTGATCATGGTACTAACATTACTTATCCTAATTAATTAGGTATCCAAATAATATGCATTTATATATGGAGTACACTTGGGTTTGTGGTTAGCCAACCAAGGACCATTGATTTAACAGTACTGATTATCCTAATTATGTATCCAAATAATATGCATTATATATATGGAAAAAAGGAATACACTTGGCTTTGTTTTATTGGATCATTTTCTACGTACCTACCTAATAGTAAATCTAATAGTAAATTATATACTGTGCGATAATGTCATTAGAAAACTGGGTCAGTGCACCCGGATTGAAGTTTGAGCCATTTTATAAAAAAGTTTCTCCCCAGTGCGTTTGGTGGTTAAGATAGTAATTAGTATTTAAATTATAAACGGTAAAGTGATTTATCTTTTTTTTATATGGCACTTTACTTTTAAGAAATCAAGTATTGGATAAATTTTGTTTTTGTTTTTCTATTTCTTTTGTAAATTTTATATTATTAAGTGGATTATAAATATTTAAGATTGTAATTAGTATTTAGAGTGTGAAATGTGCTGTGATTTATCTTTATACTTTTTTTTTTGTATAGTAGTTTAATTTAAAAAAATCAAGTACTAATACTAGATAATTTTTTTCACTTTTTTTTTCTTTTGTAAATTTTATGTTATTATGTGGATTATAAATATTTGAAATAGTAATTAACATTTAGAGGGTGGATTGTGTAGTGATTTATTTTTATCTTTTCTTTCTTTCATTTTCTATTTGTATGGTACTTTATTTTCAAGAAATCAAGTATTGAGTAAATTTTTTTTTTCACATTTTTTTCCTTTATAAATTTTATATTAATAAGTGGATTATAATTATTTAAAATAGTAATTAGTATTTAGATTGTGGACTATGGAGTGATTTATCTTTATCTTTATCTTTTTTTTTTGCATGGTACTTTACTTTTAAGAAATCAAGTATTGGGTTTTTTTTTTTTCACTTTTTTTTGTTCTTGTGTAAATTTTATATTATTAAACGGGTTATAAATATTTAAGATAGTAATTAGTATTTAGAGTGTGGAATGTGGAGTGATTTATCTTTATCCTTTTTTTTTTCTTTTTGTATGGTACTTTACTTCACAGATATTAAGTACTGTGTAATTTTTTTTCCACTTTTTGCTTATCTTGTAAATTTTTATATTATTAAGTGATTATAAATATTTAAAATAATAATTAGTATTTTGATTGTGGACTGTGGAGTGATTTATTTATTTTTCTTTTTTTTGTATGGTACTTTATTTTTAAGAAATTAAGTACTATGTAATTTTTTTTTCACTTCTTTTTTTTTCTTTTGTAAATTTTATATTATTAAGTGGATTATAAATTTTTAACATAGTAATTAATATTTAAAGTGTGGACTGCGAAGTGATTTTTCTTTTTCTTTTTGTATGGTACTTTATTTCAAGAAATAAAGCACTGGGTAATTTTTTTTACTTTTTTTTTCTTTTGTAAATTTCATATTATTAAGTGGATTATAAATATTTAAGATATTAATTAGTATTTAGATTATGGACTGTGAAGTGATTTATTTATTTTTATCTTTTGTAAATTTTATATTATTAAGTGGATTATAAATATTTAAGATAGTAATTAGTATTTAGAGTGTTGACTATGGTGTGATTTATCTTTATATATATTTTTTCTTTTGGTATGGTACTTTACGTTTAAGAAATCAAGTATTGAGTAAATTTTTTTTTTCATTTGTAAATTTTATATTATTAAATTAATTATAAATATTTTAGATAGTAATTAGTATTTCGAATGTGGACTGTGAAATGATTTATCTTTATCTTTTTGTATGGTACTTTGCTTTCAAGAAATCAAGTACTTAGTAAATTTTTTTTTCCACCTTTTTTTCTTTTGTAAATTTTATATTATTAAGTGAATTATAAATATTTAAGTCATTTTTTAGGTCCTAAGAGTATTTCAATCACTTTTTAGATTACCAGGTCATTTTAGTCATTTTTTTTTTTTTGTTTCAATGTCATTTTGGCAATTTCAAGGTCATGTGGTCATTTTTTTTGTCTTAGGGGTTTTTTGGTCTCACTCTTAATTAATTTAGGAGTGAGATCGAGTTGTTTTGGTAATACAATTTATTTCATACAAATACACACTCGCACAGAATAATTTTAATTCATGCATTGATCAATAATTGAAAGCAACCAATTTGATGCCAAATACTTTTAGCATTTAGGATATGTTTGGTACGCTTAAGAATAATGATCTTTATTACTAGGAATATAAGACATTGTAATAGAATAACTATTACTATTCATAAGTTTAGTTGTGACATATAGAAAGCTTGTAAAAGATGATGTATAAGAAAACTTTAAATTTTTGAAAATATATTAATTTTAAAATCTATTATATGCAGTAAAAAGTAACATTCATTTTAAAAGGAATAGTTATTCTTCATTTAAAGAATAGTTATTTCAATGTAATAACTAATTTATGTACAATACCCAATGTGAATATGCTCGCTGAAGCTATGACAATTTTTTGCACTTTGTTCGAGCTTCTATCTTGCAAATCTACAGTTTCATCAAAAAGCTTTGAGAACATTCTTTCACCTTTAATGCAACTTCTCGTCTCCGCATCATCACAGTTAATTCGCTGAAGCCATGGCAATTTTTCTCACTTTGTTAAAGCTTTTCCCCTGCAATATTTATAATGTTCATCAGAAGAAAGTTGAACTTGAACAAGGGGATCATCATCAGCTTGCACTACAACTAAGACAATCAGAATGGACATTGTTATCTTCGCAACTCTCTTCATATAATTTCCATCCATGACTTCTTCATTCTTTTTTCTGTATAGAAATTTTCCTTTTTGGTTTTCAAGATGATCTAAGGCTGTAATTTCTATGATCTTAATCATTTATGGTGCATGAAATATATGGTTATTTAAATGTATAATAATTTAATTTTGAAAAGCCAGTTATTCTTATAAAGATGTGTAATAATTTAATTTTGAAAGCTATTTATTCTTAAAAAGAGTTTTTATTTGCACAATAAAAAAAAAAAAATAGTTGCTTGAAATGGTGAGTATGATGAAGTATGACGGTGTTTGAGTTGGTACTGACCATTTAAGAAAAAACAATTTGAAAGAAAGATGTGATGCTTACGTGAAAGTTTAAGAGAGAAATAATGGGCAAAAATGACATTTTGAAATCCACATCACCTAATATTTTGTATCTAATGATGCCAATGGTGTGTATTATGTAAGGCGCTATGCCAATACTGTCCCTTATCCTTTCCTATAGAAGAATAGGAGGGCCCAAAAGAAAACTCGCACACAATAATGCTAATATATGTTAGTGGCGCCGACATTCTCTCTGTTGGGCTATGTGGTTCGGCCGAAGCCCATCACCTTTGTTTTTGGTTTTGCTTTCGTGTCTTTAATAATGGAACAAGAAAAGGAGCGTCGTTCAACCAAGCATATATATATATATATATATATATATATATAAAAGAATATTTATTAGAAAAGTGAGATTAAATAGTATCAATAAAATTCTTTTGAAAAGTATGTTTCAAAAGCCAAAGGTCAATAGTAATATATATTAGTTGTGCCGGACAATAAGTGTTAGGATGACAATGATTGTGTTGGAGAATATTGGGATAAAAGGAGAACATGCTACAGACAAATTTGGACCAAAGCAAAGACTTGGTCAAAAGCCTAATGCAAATAATGCTTTTTTGAGTTTTAGCATCAGTAGGACATTCTTTGGATATATATATATATATATATTTTGCTGAATAGTTCAACCAAGCATATTTGGGAGGGCATGCTTGAATGTTAACATAACTTAAAGAGTAAATAAGGTTTTTAAAGTTTAACCGTTCTGTAAATTTTTTTTTTTGGTTGAAAATAACCTTTCTATATATAAGTAAATATCACACATAATACAAAAACTTGATAAAATGTTGGTTATGAATTTTCTTTGTATTTTATCACCGAGTCATAGGAGTGCGGTCAGGAGCTTCTTTTAGCAACAAACCTATTCACTTTAATAATTTTGCAAAGTTAAAAACTATTTACCATTGTAGAAATAAAATACAAAAGAGGAGCAATTTCATTTCTAGTGTCTTCTCTGAA
This sequence comes from Castanea sativa, assembly GCF_040712315.1. Taxonomy (NCBI): domain Eukaryota; kingdom Viridiplantae; phylum Streptophyta; class Magnoliopsida; order Fagales; family Fagaceae; genus Castanea; species Castanea sativa. Next base: position 79,655,762 of record NC_134017.1, on the reverse strand, counting down.
TTTCAAAAGCTATATCAAAGCCAACGATTATGTGCAAAGGAAAATGTCTTTACATCTCACTTGCAACAAGTTTTCTTAAAGAAAGCATCATTGGCCAATTTCTAGACAACCAAATTAAACCCTGCCTACACACAAAACCAACTCTAACCCATAAGATCCAGAACATTGCAGCATCACAAAGTGTATCAAGAACCTATGTACCTCCTTAAAAGCAATGCACAGACTATCATTTTTTGGTAAAAAAAGACCTTTACATTTTAGAATTTTAGCAATTGAACCCATGTATCCTTTTTTTTTCGTTGGTGGGTGGGGTGTTTTCAATGGACATGCTATGCATCAGTTAGATCCCTCTCTCCACTCATTAGGTAAAGGAAGGAGGATTATCTAAGGTATTTGTTACAGCCCTGTGAGTGTATAAATATTGGCACCTTCTACAAAAAATCTATATCTATCAATAAACATACTCAAGCTCTTATAGCCAAGTCTTGTAGCTCAATGACATTGCCACTCTTCTTTAAGAGAATCATGTTCGAATCCCCCCTAACTGTCAAGTAATTAAAAAATACACACACACATATATATATATATGAGATTTTATGACTTATACATTCATTCCTATGAAAATCACCAACAATATTCATGTCTAGTGTGTGGATCATCATATGTGACGTGATTAAGTGAGCAGACACACGCAAGTCTTACTTTAGTTCATGTGTTTTGAGCAAAAAACAGATGCATAAATGTGTCTAATAAAGCTGCAAAACTTTTTAGATCGTAAAGTAAACAACAGATGGCTAAAGTTAAATGCCATTGTATAACAGAGGGGCTGAGCGTGAATTTTCTATGGTTAATTCATGCCGATTCAGCAATATGTTTTGGACTAGATACAGTATCACTCAATTCACAGCCCTTGGTTTCAAAAGGGAATGGCACTACAAAAATACAAGAAAAGATTAAAATCTCAAAAAGAACAATGGATGCTGTTTGATGAAAATCATATGTACAAAAACCCACTGCCACAAGAGGACATAAAATTCCACCAATTCTTCCAGCTGAGCTTGCAATTCTGATGCCTATCATTCGAACTGAGGTTTGGTATATCTACATTTCAGTAAAATAATATAAACATTAAATTCTTGCCACTAATTGAAACACTCAAGGATAAACATGATAAGTAACACTAACAAACAAGAGTAAAGATACAAAGAATCTAACATATCTTTCAACTACCCATGACTCAATTTTCATAAGAATGTCACTTCCATAGGTTAAAACATTAAAAAAGTTAAAAAGTTGTGAAGACCTTAAAGCATCTGGATGACATTGGATCCAATATGAAGCATGGGTGCGTTGCTACATTTAGGTGCGGATACGGGTGCGGGTGCGGGTGCGGAATTCGACAATTTTTTTAAAAATAGGATGCGGGTGCATTGATTAAAAAATTATTAAAAATATTTATATATATATATTTTATATATTGCTAAGCATGCTTTTTTATATAATAATAATAATAGAAAACTCATAATATAATAATAACAATACTAATAAATAGATAGATAGTTAGTAATAAGTATAAACAAGTTTTTGACACTTGAATTATTGACAGAAATATTAAAATAGATATAACTTCTCATAAATAAATAAATAAATAATAATAAAAAATGTGGTTTAGTGGCTCACTTATTTGGTCAGTGCACAAACAATATAAAAGACATATGGGACAGGTATTAAAAAAGATATAACTTCCCATTATTTAAAAAAAAAAAAGAAAAAAAAGAAAAAAGAAAAAGAAGATAGCTCAGGCTCACATGTTTCGGTGCGGATCGGCGCGCGTTGTGAAGACGGCGACAGCGGCGAATCGGCCCGGTTCGGCCCAGATCGGCGCGCGTTGGCCCGAAAACCCACCGGAAGAAGAAGAAGAGAAGTAGAAGAAAAAAAAACAAGAAGGGTCCGAAACCCAGAAGAAGAAGAAGGTAGGATTCGCCGTTATTTGAAAAGTAACGATTTCACATGAAAGTCAGGATTTTAGGTACTGAATGTGTGATTATAAGTTCAACTCATGTAGTCAATTATGTTACACTGTTGAGTTTGACTGGTCAATAAGGGAAATTACAAAATCCATGTGTTTTATAAAATTGAAGCTTGAATGCCTCCGGTCCCTAGACGCAATTCTGCTTCACTTGTGATGCTTGGCTGCTTCTTTTTGAGTTTGAAGCAAAATCCTTTTTGATAGGCTGCTTCTTTGTTTGAAAAAAGAGAGGTAAAAGTCGAGGCGTGTAGTCCTAAAAGAAACAATTAGTCAGCGATAGGTATCAGAAATAGAAGACTTCAGAATTTTCTCTCTTCTTTCTTGTAGGAAGACTTCATGCCCACCCACCACCCCCTACAAAAAAAAAAAAAAGAAGTTATTTTAAGTGGAAGACCACTGCACACAAACATGGATGCTGAAACCATGGTCATGCCATTGATTCTGATCATGCTTTTCTTCCCATTTTGCACTTCCGTTGACACCTTAACACCAGACCAATCCATCAAGGATGGCCAGTCTTTGATTTCCAACAAAAATAATTTCGCCTTAGGCTTCTTCAGTCCCGGCAATTCTAGCTACCGGTATCTTGGTATTTGGTTTGTCAAAGTGGCAAAACAAACTATTGTGTGGGTGGCAAACAGGAATGATCCTATTATTGATTCCTCCGGTGTTCTCTCCATCAACCCCTATGGAAACCTTGTCCTCCATGACAGTTCTAACCGTCTTCTTTGGTCTACAAATGTGTCTCTCCAGGGGACAACCTCCTCTGTTGCACAGCTTCAAGATTCAGGAAATCTGGTATTGGTCCAAGGCAATAACAATAAGTTGATATGGCAAAGCTTTGATCATCCTACAGACACTTTGCTTCCAGGCATGAGGTTTGGGTTGAATCGGATAACTGGGCTAGACAGGTTCTTGACATCTTGGAAGTCGCAAGATGACCCCGGAACTGGGGACTACTTCTTTAAGATGAATCCTACCGGCTCTCCACAAGTCGTCTTGTGTAAGGGTTCGACTTTATATTGGCGGTCAGCTCCATGGCCGTGGGCAACATCATCATCAGCAGCAACTGTCTCATCGGGTTTTAATTACGTTTATGTTAACAACGAAGATGAGGTATCATACGCCTACTCTATTGATGACCCCTCCATCATTTCTAGAGTAGTGGTTGGCAACTCTGGATTACTCCAGAAACTTATGTGGAATGATGGTGACCTTCAATGGAAGGAATTCTGGTCAGCACCGAAATACCGGTGTGACAACTATAGACACTGTGGTGCCTACGGTAAATGTGGTCCCGAGTCTACCAGTTTTAATAGGTTTGAGTGTACTTGTTTGCCAGGGTATGAACCCAAGTCTCCGAAGAATTGGTATCACAGAGATGGTTCTGAGGGGTGTGTGAGGAAGCAGTTGGGGTTGTCAATGTGTGGGAATGGAGAAGGGTTTGTGAAGGTGGAGCTTTTGAAGGGTCCTGATTCATTTAATGCAGTTTGGATGGACAAGAGTATGAGTAGCTCAGAGTGCGAGCAGGCATGCCTGAGAAATTGCTCTTGCACAGCTTTTGTCAGCATAAATATTGATGGGAAGGGGACCAGTTGCTTGGCATGGTATGGGGAATTGAATGACATTTCAGATAGTTCATATGAAAGGTGGGAGCTAAATGTACGTGTAGATGCAACTGAGTTAGGTGGCCTTCTCCACTTGCTTGTATTTTTCGTAGATTTTCATTTCTGCCTATTTTACCGTACAAATCGTGGACTGATTTTTTTTTTTTTTTTGTCCTCCAGCTACTTACACAAGGAAGTCCAATGGTTTTCTTGGCCACAAGAGGCAGCGGGCTATTACAATAATTTCCCTTATGGTGACATTGTTTCTGGTATGCTTGATAGGCTATATATGCCTAATGAAGAAGAAGAGGAAAACAAAAGGTAACAAAATCACTTCCATTGTATTGTTCGCACAAACACACAGGAAAATATGTGTATATATATATATATCAAGAGTCATTTTGGTAGACGACTTGAGCTATATAAATGCTCAATTGCAAAATTATTGTCAGCAATCTCTATCAATCTATCAATATGTTTTAGGACAGTGAAGGGAAAATTGCACAATCAATCATTATATTTTACCGGTGCCATGGACTATTTGGAGGGAAATGAACTAGAGGAGAATAGTAGACATCCAGATTTATTGATCTTTGATCTAAGCTGCATAGTTGCTGCCACTGACAATTTCTCTCCAATCAACAAACTAGGAGAAGGTGGCTTTGGTTCTGTTTTTAAGGTAAAGTTACAATTCATAATGGCATCGTTGAATGTTGATATCTTGCATATTTTCCATTCTTTTTCAATTTCCATTATTGTGTGCGTGTGAATGCAAGAAAATGATTTACATAATCTAGGACATAAGTTATTGAAGAATCAGATTGTGGCATTGAACTCAATTGCTTTGAACTAATTGTTACAACTAAGCTTAATTTTGGATCATGGATTCAGGGTCAATTATCTAATGGACAACAGGTAGCTGTGAAAAGGCTATCCAACATTTCAGGACAAGGAATAGAGGAATTCAAAAATGAAGTTATGTTAATTGCAAAACTTCAACATAGGAATCTTGTCAAGCTTTTTGGTTGTTGCATTCAGGGGGAAGAAAAGATGTTGATTTATGAGTACATGCCCAACAAAAGCTTGGATTTCTTCATTTTTGGTACGTCTTCTTTCTATTAATCTATTGCATTCATCTATTTTATTTTCTTCTATTATATATATTCAGAGAATATTTTTGGACTACATAAAACCAAATATTTTTACACTATTTAATCACATTTTGAGTATTTTGGAGTTGAATTTTATTGTAGACCATACAAGAAGTTCATTACTTAATTGGGGGAAACGCTATGAAATCATTATTGGGATTACTCGTGGGATTTTGTATCTTCATCAAGACTCAAGATTAAGAATTATACATAGGGATCTTAAAACTAGCAATGTTCTTCTAGATGGTGAGATGAATCCAAAAATTTCAGATTTTGGGATAGCTCGTATATTCAAAGGGGACCAAATTCAAGACAAGACAACTAGAGTTATTGGAACATAGTAAGTACTTATGTGCACACAAAGCCTTGCACACTTTCCACAGATCGAAAATGAAGGCCTATGCAAAGATTAACTCTTTTTTTAATACTATTCACATGCAGTGGTTATATGTCACCAGAGTATGCAGTATTTGGAAAATTTTCAACAAAATCAGATGTTTTTAGTTTTGGTGTCATATTATTGGAGATCATTAGTGGCAAGAAGAATAACAGTTCTTATCAAACACACCCTTCCTTAACTCTGATAGGGCATGTAAGTAACAAAAAAACAATTGTCTTTTCCATTTGCATTTATAATACCACCCCTTTTTGATAATGCTATAAACCATACAGGTATGGGAACTATGGAGAGAAGATAGAGCCTTAGATATAGTTGATTCATCAATTACTGAGTCATTTGTTTCTCATGAAGTTTTGAGATGCATTCAAATTGGGCTCTTATGTGTGCAAGAAGATGCAACAGAACGACCAACCATGTTGGCTATTCTTCTCATGCTAAGTTGTGAAACAACTATTCCTTCTCCGAAGCAACCTGCTTTCGTTTTCAGAAGACCAACAAATGATTTGGGATCAATCACTGAAAATGGGTTTTATTCTATAAATGACGTAACAATAACTATGTTTGAAGCTCGCTAAAAGGTAAAGATTGCTGCATCTAAATTGCTTCTATAAGGATTTATGGGAACAATTAACATTTTACTCCGTTTATAAGAACAAATATAATTCTTATTCTTTTTTCCTCCTTTCTTTCCTTTTGTACCAGGTGATCCTAAAGTAAAATATCCAAAAGTAAAATATAAGTGTTAGAGAATATAGCCTACTTCAGTGGATTTCCCCTAACCTCTGAATATATATATATATATATATATATATATATATATATATATATATATATATATATATATATAACTACAAAGCAAACCTCATATGCTAATAAGTAATAATTGAAATATATTAGAGAATGATGTAACCTACAAACAATTTCCTGTGCTCCAAGCATAAGAACTTTTAGGAAAGCCAAAAGGCAAACATGCAGTCTGTGGTGGATAGTACTGTAGGAACAATGTTCTTTCAATTTTTTAGGTAAATATCGTCGTCATAATCATATGACAAGACTGTGTTTGCTGTTTATTCTCACTTATTCATAGCTTATTTAATCTAATGACCTGAAACCCTTGGATATTTTGATTTTGTAATGTATGTCAAGTCCAAGTTTCATAGGCCTAAGATGCAGCTCAAAAGAAGACTGTTTTTTATGAGCAATTCGTAATTTAGACATCCATTCAATCAGTTGAAAGATGATTTTTGAGGGATGTTGAATTTGATAGTGGCTCGATGCATTGAAAATTGTGAAACCAAAATCTAATTATGTTCATTAAGTCAATTGCTGCCTTGTTTTTCACTCCCTACATGACAACATATAAAAGACTTATTATAGCATGACTTCAACAAGAGGTTTAGAGAGAGAGAGAGAGAGAGAGAAGGCCTAAGCTTCATTTTGATCAACCTATGATTCAAAAGTCTTTATTCAACATTAGAGTTGGAATTTTGGTGATCAAGAGCTAAAGTCACAGGGACTATTATCTCAATACATTGTAGCAGAGAACAAATTTTTATGGTGGTCCTTGGGAGTCATTTAGAGGGTCTAATTGTGATCACAGATGCAGATCGTGAGAGAAGGGTTTCATAGGCAAGAGTCCAAAAGGTCTGAAACTGGGGTGGGGTCATGAGAAATGACAAAGAAGGAATTCATAAATTGTATTATTCTAGCACAAAAACTATCAAAGAAAGCGAAGAGATAAACATAGAATCATGGGTTTGTACAATGTCCTTAAGTGTTTGGCAATGTCTTTTTAATGGCTTAATGCACATACTCTTCAAAGGGTATGTCTAATTTTATCTAAGTATTGTGCCTCTCGCACTTGACCAAACAGAATTTTTAATTTTACCAAATTATTTATTGATTCACAAAATTGGATTCCCTTAGTATAATATGAAGGATTTTAGTGTCCCACTTGAAAGTTCAGTTTTGATTATCTGTACAAGTTATTCAATAGCTACCTAATGATGAAAATTTGTGCTGAGATTTGGTGCTGCAAAAAATTACGACAGAGAAGAAACTAAGCGAAGAAGAAAATTGAACAGAGACTATGAAATCTTAACTAACTTGAGATCAACTCTAGCAAACTGAACCGACTCATATCAACTTTTTTAACTTGCTCACTATAACAGCTACATAAGATGACACCGTTTGGTGCTTTACACTTAAAAAAGCTTTGTTAAAACGTCATCATTTGTACCAGCAGTAATATCAGGCCACTCTGTTTTAATGACGGCACATGAGGCCTAATAAGAAAACCCATTGTTTGATTATTATTATTATTATTATTATTATTATTATTATTATCAAATCTTTTAAGTTTTTAGTCATCTAACTTTACTTTTATTTAATCGAGTTTTCTAAATTTAAAATTTATTCAATTTAGATATTTTGTCCAATTCCGTTAAAAAAAATGTCATTAAATATACAATTAACTAATGGAAAAATAATTATCACTTAAGAAAATCTATAAAATTAATAAATAATTTTATTTTTTTATTTGAAAACAATATTTTTAATGACATTTTTTTTAACAAAATTGGATAAAAGACTTAAATTGAATAAATTTGAAAATCACTGAATGAAAGTAAAGTTAAATAACTGAAATACCAAATTTGAGATCAATTAGCATTTTAGCCTTTTTTAATAAAAATTATTTAATATTATTTTTTATGTACATTGATGTTACGGGTTCCAATTAATTTAACTAGTAAAGTCTAAAATGGTTGAACAAAAGATTTGGATTCAATCTTCCCATACACCAAATACCAATTGGTGTCATAGTATAATTATAAAGAGTTATCATTTGGAGCAAAAGTCATAGGTTCAAACTCTTTCAAAAAATATTTAAAAAAGAAAAAAGTTGCTTCTGTTGGGCATAGAACGATGTTACTACCACACAATTTGTCACACCCTAAACCCAAAAGGGTCCAAAGCATGAAAAACCGAGCCTTCAAGAGATATTGTGGGGGATTTTTTTTTCTTTCCATTTGATAAAATAAATAAATATATTGATCTCTCCACAATATACGTCAGAGCTCTATAACACACTTACAAACAATACAAACTATAAATCATGTGTCTCCAAATATACATGAAAATCCAAAGTTCCAAATAAATAAACACAAAGTCATGATCCTTTCTAAGATACGTAACCTCAACAGAAACCTCAACAAAAAATCTAGGCCTATCACGCCCAAGGCTAACAAACCTCAAGAGCCCAACCTCCAATAGAATTAGCTATGGCCTCGAATAATTTAGTAAGTTGAATCACCAACAATTTATAACACAAATCTCCCACTTAGCATAGTACTCTAATTACCACCAACAAAAGAAGCTCCATGCTCGACGTATAGCTAATTTATTTGTAAAACTATTGGAGAGTGGAATGAGCTAAAGTCCAATAAGTAATATTTGGGTAATTTTCAACCAAATCTGATGTCTTTAGCTTTGGTGTCATATTATTGGAGATCGTGAGTGGTAAGAAAAACACATATTCTTATCAGAACCACCCTTGCCTAACATTAATAGGGCATGTAAGTAACAGAAAACATTAATCTTTACTATTTGCATTTATAATACAACCCATATATGGATAATACTATGACTCACACCGGTTTGAGAACTTTGGAGGGAAGATAGAGCCTTGGATATGGTTGATTCATCAATAAATGAGTCATTTATTTCCCTCGAAATCTTGAAATGCATTCAAATTGGGCTCTTATGTGTGCAAGAAGATGCAATGGACTGACCAACAATGTTGGCAGTTCTTCTCATGCTAAGTTGTGAAACAACTCTTCCTTCTCCAAAACAACCTGCTTTCATTTTTAGAAGACCTGCCAATAATTTGGGATCAATCACAGGTGAACGGTTTTATTCTATAAATGACGTGACAATAACCAAATTTGAAGCTCGCTAAAGGCAAAGATTCTACTTAAGCTGCATCTAATTTGCTTCTATAAGGATTCTAGTTAGCTGCATCTAGATTGCTTCTATAGGGATTTGTAGGACAAATTAATTTTTTACTCATAAATATTTGAAATATCTCTTTATGATTAGCGAGACATTATTTTTGTAATTTCAATATAATAAAACTTGTAATACTGGTATGACTCATAAATTAATGATGTCTTGTGTGGCAACCAAAAAGCCCATGACACAAAACACTCTGACAAAGACGCCATAAAAATTGCAAACAAAACAATGGTTTTTTTTTTTTTTTTGGAGCCAATAAAAGCTGGGAGCATAAACACCCACCAGCTTGTGTTCTTTGTGACCAAACCCAACTCCATTGTTGAAGAAAAATGCGAGCTTTGAGAGAGAGAGAGAGAGAGAGAGAGAGAGAGAGAGAGAGAGAGAGAGAGAGAGAGAGAGAGAGAGAGAGAGAGAGAGAGATTGTTGAGACTTGAGAGTGTACTGTTTGAGCTTGCATTGTGGTATTTTTGAGAAAGAAAGATGGGTCACTAAGAACAGCACCCAACCATAGGTGAGAGAATCAATCAATGGTTGTAGGATTATCTATGTTAGTTAATGTTTGTAATGATGCCCCTCTCTATGTCTTGTGTTTTATTTGTGTGTGTGTGTGTGTGTGTGATTTAGATTGGTAATAGATTGAGCTAGAGAAGAAACTATGCAGCCAAAGATATAAAATTTGGGCTTTTAGCCTGGGCTCTGTCTTATGCTAAAGGGTGTGGAGGAGATTGCTGTTGCTGTCAAAGTCACCATGGGTCCTAATCACACCATTCCTTAATTCATATTTTGAGTATTTTGGAGTAAAATTTTATTGTAGACCATACAAGAAGTTCATTACTTAATTGGGGGAAACGCTTTGAAATCATTATTGGGATCACTCGTGGGATTTTGTATCTTCATCAAGACTCAAGATTAAGAATTATACATAGGGATCTTAAAACTAGCAATGTTCTCGTAGATGGTGAGATGAATCCAAATAGCTCATATATTCAAAGGGGACCAAATTCAAGTCAAGACAACTAGAGTTATCGGAACATAGTAAGTACTTATGTGCACACAAAGCCTTGCACACTTTCCACAGATCGAAAATGAAGGCCTATGCAAAGCTTAACTCTTTTTTTAATACTATTCACATGCAGTGGTTATATGTCACCGAAGTATGCAGTATTTGGGAAATTTTCAACAAAATCAGATGTTTTTAATTTTGATGTCATATTGTTGGAGATCATTAGTGGCAAGAAGAATAACAGTTCTTATCAAACACACCCTTCCTTAACTCTGATAGGGCATGTATGTAACAAAAAAACAATTGTCTTTTCCATTTGCATTTATAATACAACCCCTTTTAGATAATGCTATAAACCATACAGGTTTGGGAACTATGGAGAGAAGATAGAGTCTTAGATATAGTTGATTCATTGATTACTGAGTCATTTGTTTCTCATGAAGGTTTGAGATGCATTCAAATTGGGCTCTTATGTGTGCAAGAAGATGCAACGGATCGACCAACCATGTTGGCTACTCTTCTCATGCTAAGCTGTGAAACAACCATTCCTTCTCTGAAACAACCTGCATTCGTTTTTCAAAAGACCAACAAATGATTTGGGATCAATCACTAAAAAGGGGTTTTATTCTACAAATGACGTGACAATAACTATGTTTGAAGCTCGCTGAAAGGTAAAGATTGTTGCATCTAAATTGCTTCTATAAGGAATTATGGGAACAATTAACATTTTACTCCGTTTATAAGAACAAATATAATTCTTATTCTTTTTTTCTTCTTTCTTTCCTTTTGTACCAGGTGATTCTAAAGTAAAATATAAGTGGTAGAGAATTTAGCCTCCTTCAGTGGACTATACTTTCCCCTAACCTCTGAATATATATATAACTGCAATGTAAGCCTCATATGCTAATAAGTAATAGTTGAAATATATTAGAGAATGATGTAAGCTACAGATAATTTCCTGTGCTCCAAGCATAAGAACTTTTAGGAAAGCCAAAAGGCAAACATGCAGTCTGTGGTGGATAATACTGTAGAAACAATGTTCTTTCAAATTTTCAAGTAAATATCGTCGTCATAATCAAATGACAAGACTGTGTTTGCTGTTTATTCTCACTTAGTAATAGCTTATTTAATCTAATTACCTGAAACCCTTGGATATTTTGATTTTGTAATGTATGTCAAGTTCAAGTTTCATAGGCCTAAGATGCAGCTCAAAAGAAGACTGTTGTTTATGAGTAATTCGTAATTTAGACATCTATTCAATCGGTTGAAAGATGATTTTTGAGGGATGTTGAATTTGATAGTGGCTCGATGCATTGAAAATTGTGAAAACAAAATCTGATTATGTTCATTAAGTCGATTGCTGCCTTGTTTTTCACTCCGTACATGACATCATATAAAAGGCTTATTATAGCATGACTTCAACAAGAGGTTTAGAGAGAGAGAGAGAGAAGACCTAAACTTCATTTTGATCAGCCTATGATTCAAAAGTCTTTATTCAACAATGGAGTTGGTATTTTGGTGATCAAGAGCTAAAGTCACAGAGACTATTATCTCAATAGATTGCAGCAGAGAACAATTTTTTATGGTGGTCCTTGGAGTTGTTTAGAGGGTCTAATTGTGATCACAGATGCAGATTGTGAGAGAAGGGAGAGAAGGGTTTCATAGGCAAGAGTCCAAAAGGTCTGAAACTGGGGTGGGGTCATGAGAAATGACACAGAAGGAATTCATAAATTGTATTATTCTAGCACAAAAACTATCAAAGAAAACGAAGAGATAAACATAGAATCATGGGTTTGTACAATGCCCTTAAGTGTTTGACAATGTCTTTTTAATGGCTTAATGCACATACTCTTCAAAGGGTATGTCTAATTTTAGCTAAGTATTATGCCTCTCACACTTGACCATACGGAATTTTTTATTTTATCAAATTATTTATTGATTCACAAAATTGGATTCCCTTAGTATAATAATAAGGATTTTAGTGTCCCGCTTGAAAGTTCAGTTTTGATTATCTGTACAAGCTATTCAATAGCTACCTAATGATGAAAATTTGTGCTGAGATTTGGTGCTGCAAAAGATTACGACAGAGAAGAAACTAAGCGAAGAAGAAAATTGAACAGAGACTATGAAATCTTAACTAACTTGAGATCAACTCTAGCAAACTGAACCGACTCATAACAACTTTTTTAACCTGCTCACTATAACGGCTACATAAGATGACACCGTTCAGTGCTTTACGCTTAAAAAGGCTTTGTTAAAACGTCATGATTTGTACCATTAGTAATTTCACGTGGATAGGCCACTCTGTTTTAATGACGGCATGTGAGGCCTAATAAGAAAACCCATTGTTAGGTTAAAATGCAAATTACATCTTTTAAGTTTTCAGTCTTCTAACTTTACTTTCATATAATCGAGTTTTCTAAATTTAGAATTTATTCAATTTAGATATTTTGTCCAATTCCATTAAAAAATGTCATTAAATATACCGTTAACTAATGGAAAAATAATTATCACTTAAAAAAATCTATAAAATTAATAAATAATTTTATTTTTTTATTTGAAAACAATATTTTTTAATTACATTTTTTTTAACAAAATTGGATAAAAGACTTAAATTGAATAAATTTGAAAATCACTGACTTAATTGAACGAAAGTAAAGTTAAATAACTGAAATATCAAATTTGAGATCAATTAGCATTTAGCCTTTTTTAAAATTATTTACTATTATTTTTTTTATGTACATTTATGGTTCTTTATGGGTTTTAGTTAGTTTAATTAGTAAAATCTAAGATGATTAAACAAGAGATTTGGATTCAATCTCTGCCTACACCAAAAACCAATTGGTGTCTTAGTATGATTATAATGAGCTATCCTCCGGAGCAGAAGTCATAAGTTAAAACTCTTTAAAAAATATTTATAAAAAAAATGTTGCTTCTGTTGGGCCTAAAACGATGTTACTACCACACCATTAGTCACACCCTAAACCCAAAAGGCTCTAAAGCATGAAAAATTGAGCCTTCAAGAGATATTGTAGGGTTTTTTTTTTTTTTTTCTTTCCATTTGATAAAATAAGTAAATATACTAATCTCTCCACATTATACGTCAAAGCTCTATGACACACTTACAAACAATACAAACTATAAATCATGTCTCCAAATATACATGAAAATCCAAAACTCCAAATAAATAAACACAAAGTCATGATCCTCTCTAAAATATGTAACCTCAATAAAAAATCTAGGCCTATCACACCCAAGGCTAACAAACCTTAGGAGCCCAACCTCCAATAGAATTAGCTATGGCCTCGAATAATTTGGTAAGTTGAGTTACCAACAATTTATAGCACAAATCTCTTACTTAGCATAGTACTCTAATCACCACCAACAAAATAAGCTCCATGCCTGACATGTAGCTAATTTATTTGTAAAAGTATTGGAGAGTGGAATGAGTTAAGGTCGAGCAAGTAGCATAATTAAAGGGGGGCATGGGGAATGCAAGTCTCATGACAATTAGCATTTTTACAAAACACAAAACACGTTACACTTCAGGAGTTTCCACTTAATTTCTGCAAAATCAATCTTCATGGATAAAATGACAAGAATGATTGAAACAGTGTACAACAAAGTTTTTTCAAGATATCTACATGTGAAACTACATACTATATATTGTGAGCAATAATAACACCATTCCAAAACCAGAAAATCCAACCCAAAGCCGAAACTCAATCACCATCACAAAGCCGGATATCATTGCCGACACAAAGCTAAAACTAATCTACTAACACAAAGCCGAAACTCATTACCGACACAAAGCTGGAACTAATTCGCTAACACAAAGCCAATACTTAATAACCATCACAAAGATGAGAGCTAACATACCAATGTCACAAACTATAGTATCTAGCCAAGTAATCACCGGGTAATCACATGTCACGGCCTAAGGGTAAAAACATAAAGAGCTCACAATTTACATGAAATCAAAACACAATTCAATTCCAAGTAGTTTAAAAAAAACCTTTGAAATACCATACCAAACATATTCACAAGGTTCTCAAAACCTTCAAACTCATTGCTTGTCAAGAAGATATTGTATCAATTTTCCAAAATATCACAAGTCAAGATAAAAGCATCTTTTAATTTTGCAAATAATGCAATAAATCCATAAAATCCATTCTCTAGAATTTAATCAAAGATGCTAGTCTTTCCCATGCTAACAAATCATGCGTTTCCCCATACGCAATAAGAAATATGACACACTTTTGATACTTCATGCATTTTCTATGAATGATTAATAATAGTACACATAGTACGTTTTAAGAAGGCCATGAATAATGTTCCAAAATGAGTTTAACCATGAATACTTGAGTGCAATAATAATTATGTTTCGAAAATCCCATTAAGAAGTTACTTACCTCAGAAGGAAAACTAATTTACCACAACCAGGCACCATGAAATCAACCAATCCCATCACTAGGTCCATCATAAAAAATCTTGGAACCTAGAAACAAAATGATCAAGCCTATAAACAACAATGTCCATCACAAATTTCAATCAAACTTGTCTCCATAGAGTTTATAAAAAAAAAAAAAAAAAAACCTTGTCCCCAGAGATAAAAAATGTCCCATAAAATCAAATTGAGGGCCTAGAGCTTAACTTGACCATCCAAAGGCACCTATTCCCGAAGGATTCCAAACAAGCATATAAATGATCCAAAGGACCATAACACAACCAAAGCATTATAATACGCTACTACAAACAATATGCATTTATTAGATAACATAACACATCACTTTAAAAATGAGGTAGCTAGTCTCAAGAATTTCTTTTGGATACCAACTAATAAAACCAAGCCATTATAACAATTCTTATAAATTCCCAAGTGTTCACAACGAAACAACCATGTTTAAGTGTTACACTGACTCATGTATTAATAATGTCAATACATATTACATCACATAGGAATCAATTATAACATCATCTAATTTTTTTTTTGTTGATAATCATCTAATATTAACACATCTAATTACTTTCAAAGTTCTAAAACTCAATACATATCTCACAAAGTCCAGCATTGAATTGAATAACTCCATGAGGTAAAATATCAAACACTTGACGTGCAAAAAGCAAAACCTCAAAGCACCCATACCATCAAAGTTTTAAAACAAATTCATAGCACCCATACCATCAAAGTTTCACGTACCAACCTCTTCACAACTCCAAGACCTCCATACCCCCATTACCCAAGACAAAAATCGTGATTGGGTGAACACTCAAGACCAAACCAAACTTTTCATTCCAAATAAGAATTTCTTACATAAACCCAATAAGCTTGCTCTAGCACAAACCCCGTAGCTAGATTTTACTTAGTTTTGTTTGGAAAATAGGAATTTCACCTCAAATTCCTTGCTTGGCCGAATGGGTCCCTCTCTTCCCAAAATCTTTTCTTCACAACCGGTGGTGGTGGCTTGAAAAGAAACTCATGGCTGAAGTATCTTTAGTGGAGAAAGAGAGAGAGAGAGGGAGGGATTCAAGTGAGAGAAAGGGAGAGGGGTGGCAGCCCAAGAGAGAGAGAGAGATAGAGAGAGACGTGAATGTGAAAGTGATGACACCATTTTTTTTTCTCTTCTGGTATCATGGTCAAAAAAAGAAATGGGAAAAGGAGATTCGCCGTTATTTAAAAAGTATCAGATTTCACATGAAAGTCAGGTACTCAATGGGTGATTCTAAGTTCAACTCATGTTTTTAAGATTACTTTCACTTCAGGCACACAGTGGGGAGTTTATTAGAGTACTCTCTCCATTGTTGTCCGACATTTTTCTCTGTGTTGTGTTTTATTTGTGTGTATACGATTTGTTTATTTAGTTGTTTTTGTTCAGTGTTTGTGTGTGTGTTAGATTGGTAGTGGATTGAGTTGGAGAAGAAACTATGCGGCCAAAGATATAAAATTCGGGTTTAGGCCCATTCCTTTTAGTCTTATCACTTAATGCTAAAGGGTGAGAAGGAGGTTGCTGATGCTGTCAAAGTCACCATGGGTCCAAAGGGCTAAGGAATTCTACGGCTACCTAATCACATCATTCTTTAATTCATATTTCTGACTATTGTTATCTATGCAATTCATATCTTAAAAATAAGTTTGATTGGCATTGGTGTTTCTACTCACTTTGGGCCCAAAAATGAATCATTTGTTATATAATAGATATATGTCAAATTGCTTATTGCTTGAGTGCTGAAGATATTTGTGATTTTACTTTTTGTCTGTTTGTGTTAGTGTGATTGAAAGAAATTTTTAGAATTATTACTTTACAAGTCCTTTAGAAGAACTACAAATGATTTGGGATCAGTTATAGGAAAGGGGTTTTATTCTATAAATGACGTGACAATAACTATGTTTGAAGCTCACTAAAAGGTAAAGATTGCTGCATCTAAATTGCTTCTATAAGGATTTATGGGAGAAATTAACATATTACTCTGTTTATAAGATAAAATATAATTCTTATTCTTTTTTTCCTTCTTTCTTTCCTTTTGTACTAGGTGATCCAAAAGTAAAATATAAGTGTTGTTGAATACTGCCTACTTCAGTGGACTGTACTTTCTCGGTTTCTCCTAACCTTTGAAGATATATAATTAACTGCAGTGCAAGCTTCATATGCTAATAAGTAATAATTGAAGCATGTTAGAAAATGATGTAACCTATAGAAAATTTTCTGAGCTCCAAGCAATAAGTCATAGCCAAACATAAGAACTTTTAGGAAAGCTAAAAGGCAAACATGCAGTCTGTGATGGAGAGTACCGTAGGAAAAATGTTGTATTAATTTTCCAAGTAAATATCCTTGTCATAATCAACTGGCAGGATGTGTTTGTTGTTTATTCTCACTTTTTAAAAGCTCATTAAATATAATCACCTGAAACCCTTGGATATTTTGATTCTGTGATGTATGTCAAGTCCAGGTTTCAAAGGCCTAAGATGCAGCTCAAAAGAAGACAGTTGTTTAAGAGTAATTCATAATTTTGACATCCATTCAATCGATTCAAAGATGATTTTTGAGGGATGTTGACTTTGTTAGTGGCTTGATGCATTGAAAATTGTGAAACCAAATCTAATTACGTTAATTAGGACAATTGCTGCCTTGTTTTTCAGGCCTTACATGACGTCATATAAAAGGCTTGTTATAGCATGACTTCAACAAGAGGTTTAGAGACTATTTTCATGTGCCAAAGAGAGAGAAAGCCTAAACTACATTTTGATCAACCTATTATTCCAAAGTCTTTATTCAACAATGGAGTTGGTATTTTGGTGATCAAGAGCTTAAGTCACAGAGTCTATTATCTCAATACGTTGCTGCAGAGAACAAATTTTTAAGGTGGTCCTTGGAGTCATTTAGAGGGTCTAATTGTGATCACAGATGTAGCTAATGAGAGAAGTGATTCATAGCTAAGAGTCCAAAGGGTATGAAAGATGAAACTGGGGTGGGTTCATGAGAAATGATAGAGAATGAATTCTAAATTGGGTTTTAAGGTAGCGTGTTTGTTTGTATTAATTTAACACAAACCCAAAAATAAATTGTACTAACCTAGCACAAAAACTATCAAAGAAAATGAAGACGAAATATACAAAAAGAGAATCACAGATTCATGGGTTTGTCTGCTGCAAAATTATAGAAATCCAATTTTATGTTTGCAGTCTTGGCAGTGGAGGTAATGGTGGCGGCGGGTCTGCCATGGAAGCTGCTAGTGGTCCTGTGGGTTTATATGTCAATTATGAAAGGTATGTCCAATTTTAGCTTCCCAAATAATATGTCCAATTTTAGCTATGTATTATGCTTCTCACATTTGTTCAAACGGAATTTTTAATTTTACCAAATTATTTATTGATTCACAAAATTTGATTCCCATAGTATTACTATGAAGGATTTTACTATTTTAGTGTCTCACTTGAAAGTCCAGTTTTGATTATCTGTATAAGCTATTCCACAGCTACCTAATGATGAAATTTTGTGATCTTTGCTGAGATTTGGTGACGCAAAGATTGTGATAGAGAAGGAACTAAGCGAAGAAGAAAATAGAACAGAGACTATGAAATCTTAATTAACTTAAAAGCAACTCTAGCAAACTGAACTGACTCATAACAGCTACATAATACATATGATGACATCATTTGGTGCTTTACATTTAAAAGGCTTTGTTAAAACGTTGTCGTTTGTACCGGTAGTAATATTAGATGGGCAGGTCTCTCTGTTTTAAAGACGGAACGTGAGGCCTAATAAGAAAGAGTGATGTAAATTGGATCCTTAAAGCATCTGGATGACATTGGATCCAACTCTCTCTCCGCTTATCTTCAAACCCTAATCTGTCGATTCTCTTTTACCCTAATATTGTATCTGTTTCTGTTTATATATAGTATATGATTTCGCGGGAAATAAAAGTCGGTTCGCTTGGGTTGGGCTTTAGTCTTTTTAAATGGATTTTTTAATTGGGCTGGGTTGGGCTTTTTTGTCTTTTGAGTGAAATTCCAAGGTCAAATTAATTGGTCGTTCTCGGTGGACCTTTTAAAAAAAAAAAAAATATTAAAGACGAAGGTAGCTGCACAATGGATGGAGGTGTTAACTAAGTTCAAAAGGCCATCTTCCAATGAACCTTGGAAGTTGGAAGCCCAATTAATATTGGGTAACCGATCGATCAATCGAAGGACTTCGTTTCTTCTATTTCAACACTCGTGGATTAACCAAGTTCTATTTATTAGTTATATCTGCTAGGTGTTTGGCAAAATGCCTCTAGCAGCAGTTGGTATTTTTGCATCTACATAGCTTTGAAGTCTGTACATGTGTTGAGATAATAGTATAGATGAACTGTTATAAACTATTTGATGATTACTCACTAAATTATTTATTTACATCTAATATGTTAGACGTTATATTCTGCTTTATGCAGATTGGGATGTGTTGAATTGGGTTTGAATTCTGAAAATTTAATTACTATAATATTTGACAATTAATTTTGTCTAATAAACCTTAATAATAAGATGTTGTGGGAGTTTTCTAATAATTATTGTTGCTATTTAATCAAATGGGCTGGAATTACATGTACTATTGGGTCAGAGTGCTTTTCGGATTGGGCTCATGGCCCACAATCCTCTTTACTTCGCAAAATAGGCTCACAGCCCTTATATTTTGAGAGGTGCTACGTCCACAACATTTTTACAACAAATCATAGGTGGTTAGTTGTTATTGGTTCAAATTTGAACCTAACACTAAGATTACTTTTTTGCCCCAACAATAACAACCAGTAACATCCTGCCACTTAGGATTTGTTGTAAAAATGTTGTAAAAATGTTGTGGACATATCATTTCTCTTATATTTTTCTTATCATATAATGATTTCATACTTTATATTATTTCTTCACCTCATGTATTATTTCCCGTGGAAGATTAAAGAAATACTTTAAAAAAATTGTATTAAATTGCTGCATGTTGCACATTTCACAAAAATTCCATGTACAACTCGAGGGGAATGTAGGAAAGTATAATTTACTTTTTATGTCATTGAAGACCAAAAATCAAGTAAATGATTGCCAAATAAGATAAAATAACATGAATAGTTGCTGGCAAAAGAGTTGTGAGATTGATGTAACTAATTAAACTATAATTTAAAAATCAAAATATCATTGTCTTTTTGTTAGTAATCCATGTTATAAACATATATTCCATTTTAATGTATTACCACATAAAAAATTTGAGGTCAAGAGTCTTATAGCTCAATGACATGATATCATCTTTTTTATAAGCTCCTCTTCTCCATTGTTGTAATTACCAAATTTATAAAAAAAAAAGTTCAAAAAAAAAGAAAATATAGTTTTTTAGGGTATCACCATATGAATATAGGTTATAACTTACATAAGGTAAGCTTTAGAATCTTCTCACTTCCATTTTCTCAGTCACATTATCACAACTTTCTACAACTACTCAATGTCCCATATATATGAGCCCATATAAATTGAACTAATTATGACTTGTGAGATGATCATCTTTTAAAGCAAACCATTAGTACCTCTTTGGATAGTTATCTTCTTATACCATATCAAAAACTCAAAATTCCTATTCGGTCCTCATTGATTCTATTCGGTCCAGTTTGTCTTATTTGGTCTATTCCGTCCTATTAGTCCATTCTGTCCACTAAAGTTCTATTCGATCCAATTCGGTTCATTTGACTTTATTTAGTCCTATTCGGTCCACATTAGTCCTATTGTGTTCACTTTGGTCGTATTTGGTCCATTATGTCTACTTTGGTTTTATTTAGTCCTATTTTGGTTCACATCGGTCCTATTCGATCCATTTTTTCCACTTCAATCCACTTTAGTCCTATTTGGGCCATTCAGTCGACTTTGGTCCTATTCGGTCCATTTTGAATCTATTTGGTCCATTAGGTGCGGTGGATCGTAATCTTTAAGGTACAATATATCATCACCATAAATTCTTATGTTTATGGTTTTCTTTTTTAAGTAATTAATGGTTTCAAACTCGTCGTATGAGTGTAATTTATTGACCACAGTGTATTTTGGTCCCTTCATGTGCATATATGTTGAGAATCTAGTTAGTTTACTTCTATGACTTTATATTTTTGTGCATATATATGTGTGTGTGTGTGAGAGACAAGTTTTGACTTGAATTCCATAAGTCCCCTCTCGATTTTCTTTTTGTTCAAAGCATGTTTTGGACAAATTTAGTCTCTATGTTTGGTTGGTAGCTAGGGGTGTAAAACAAGACAAGTTGTGAACATATCAAATTTAATACGTATAGATGCTCATCTAAGCTTGTTCATTAACTAAGCGAACTAAGTTTGACGCTTGATGACTGGTAAAACGAAACCTAGAAAAAACCTAATTAAGGTCAATTTGATATTTGTCTATGAGTACTTGAAAACAATACTTCCACAATTCAATGTTGAAATTTTATTTTATTTAATAAGTACAAACATATTTAATTTAAATTTAATTGAAATAAAACTACAAATGTTGAAAATTTATTGAAGAATTTATTAAGAAATTTCTTTAATCTCATCTTTATAGTCTATACAAAAAGTGCAAATAATGGGCAGTTTTGTCGAGTAAGGCGGTTCTGTCTAGCATGTACATGATGTACTATGTAAAATAAAAAAATTATGTAGTTTTTGTGAGTGGTTCTATAAGTACCTGGTTTTTTTTTTTCTTTTTTGTAGTTGTTTTAGTTAGGATTGGGAAAAAAAAAAAAAAGATTTTGTACTTTGAGCAAATTAAGCTTTAAAAAAAATGTTTGGGGTATTTGGTATTTTCAATTGTTTTGCAAGGTTAGCCACAGTAAATCTGAAAGAGAAGCAACAATAGTACACACTTGACAAGTTTTAATGGAAGTATATGTTAGTACTCACACACTCACAGTCAAGTATTTTAAGTTGTTGGTCTGTTTCTGTCACTATCTGTAAATCCTAGAACTTAAGAATATGTTTTCTAACACTATTGAATCATGTAGCCCATACTATGGCTAAATACTCCTTAGGTGTTATTAATACGCCTTATGGTTGTAATATGTATCTTTCATCTCAGCTGCTGTAGGAAAGCTTGGAAGATAGATTTTGAATTAAGAGTTTAGCACAAAAAAAAAAAAAAAAAAAAAGAAGAAGAAAGTTGACAAGGTTTTACATACCCTCCTTTCACAAGTGGAAATCCAACACCTTATCTTCAAAAATAATCTTTTCTCAACCCATAGTTAGTTTCTAGGCAATCAATACTTTAAAAGTAAGAACTAACAAAATAAAAGAAATTAAATCTCTCTCTCTTTCTCTCTCCCCCCCCCTCCCCACATCCTCTCTCACATATTCAAACTGTCTTCTTTTTTTTCTTTTTTTTTTCTTTTTTTTTTTTCTCATTTGTGTCCACCTTATTTGATTAGCTTTTGATTTTTACTTTTTATGTATAGTTTGTTAAAACTTAATTTTACTTATTTTTTAAAGTATAAGTATATTTTAAAACAATTTCAGAAAAAATAATCAATAAAAATTTAAATAAGCTGATCTCTCTCTCTCAGATTCAAACTCTCTAGAGGCTAGAACATGTTAGGTGAAACTAACATCCAGTATTTGTCATGAGTTCTATATTTCCCTTGCCCATACAGTGAATCTAAACCTAAGTCTACTACCCTTTTTTTTTTTTAATAAATGAAATCCGGTCAACTAAACTTGGAATAGAATTAGTCATTTATCAATCTAATTGGAATTCTTGCGTAGGCTTCTCACACATAAATTGTTACTATATGTTTGTTGAAATAGCAAGAAATCAAAGAGGGAAAATAAATCACTAAAAATAGCAATAAATCACTAAAATACAGCATTGTTATAGGGAGGCAAACAAATGTGCTGACGCCCTTGCTAGGCGAGGTGCCTTACTGTCGCAAAATTTTGTAATTTTCCATTCCCCCCCAGCTGATGTTCTCTTTTGATTAATCTTGATGTTGTTGGGACTATGTATAAGCGTAAATGCTCTTCTATTGATGTTTCTTAGTTTATGAATTTATCCTGGTTACCAAAAAAAATCACTAAATAATGACCTCAATAAGTTAACTCTTGCTAGAAAAACTTAGAATCATTAATTCGAACATCTTAATCCAATATAATCAACAATTAATAATTTATGATATGGACCACAAGAGTTAAATTGGCATTTTTTTGTGTGGCTGAGGATGGAGGAGATAAGAGGAGTACGTGTGTGGAGGAGAAAAACAAAGAGGAAAAAGAAAAAAAAAAGAAGAAGAAGAAGAAAGAAATGTGTATTTGGATCATGAAACCAAATAAGATAAATAGGAAAAATAAAATAAAGAATAATAAGAAATTAAAATTAAAAAATGTTACCATAATATTTTTGCAATAAATTTTAAGTGGTAGGTATTACTATCTAATATTGGTGAGATTTTTTTTTTTTGATGGTGGCGGTTGCGGTGGCGGTGGCGGTGGCGGTAGTGACAGAGATGGTGGCAGTGGCTGTGATTGTTGTTTATTGTAGAGAATATATTATTCTATCATGTGGCGGCAGTGGCGGTGGCGGTGGAAGAGTTGGTGGTGGTGGCGGTAGCGGCAGCGGTAGCGGTAGCGGTAGCGGTTGCAGGTGGTTGTGATTGTTGTTTATTGTAGTGGATATATTATTTTATTCTAGTGGATATATTATTTTATTGTGATGTTTATATTATTTTATTGTGTTGAAAGCTAAAATAGATTTACTGTTGCAGCATGTTTTGTAAAGTGAGTAAGTAAAATAGATAAAATAACTTTTTGTGGAGCTAAAAAACTAAATTTTTAGCTCCACTGCTGTGGATGCTCTTATATGTATAATATAAAACAAAAGGTAAAATCTGACTTTATTTTTAACAAACTGAAATTTAAATTATTTCAAATAAAACTGATAAAAAAATATTATGAAAACCACAAACAATAAATAATTTAAGGGGGAAAAATCTAACTTAGTTGATTCTACTAACTTACAACTTACAACATCTTATTAAAATTCTGCTCTTTTAAATGTGTGGTGTTGAAAGTTAAAACAGTGACAAGTCCTAATAAATTCGACAAGCCAAGACAAGTACTGTAGGGTATTTATGGTCGTAAATGGAGAAAAAGACCCATTGAAGAGAATCCAAATTTACTGATCTTGGCAGTAGTTTTTTTGTTTATTTTTTTCGCTTTTTCCATCAGTAATAAGTTGCAAGTGAGTTAAATGAAACTGAAAGTGAGATGTCAGTGAAGATAAAAGTGAAAAAATGGCAAGCTGTTGAAGAAAGCTACAGCCTACAAATGGCTGACACATAATCAATTGTATTTCAGCTCTGAAATCGTTGCAAGGGTTTGCCATATTTTTTTTTCTAAAACAAATCTCACAAATTTTATTGTTTCTTCGTATCATTATTTATAGGGTTGTATTAATGGCCCGTTAACAACAATTTTTTTTAGTAGTTTTTGGC
Source organism: Castanea sativa (assembly GCF_040712315.1). NCBI lineage: Eukaryota > Viridiplantae > Streptophyta > Magnoliopsida > Fagales > Fagaceae > Castanea > Castanea sativa. The sequence continues at coordinate 79,631,579 of NC_134017.1, read as the reverse complement.
AATTTTATTTTTGACAATTTTTTTAACAATTTTTTTTTTAAGTGAGACTCATATAGGGAAATTTTAATAAACTTGTTAACATTTCCCTTTTATATTATTCCAATTTTTGCTTGTTCCAGAGGCACAATGACAATAGTCTTGCAAATAGAAAGCTAAACTTTATAAGTGCAAAAGCAACATGTCATATTGTGCCCTTATAGAAGGCCTACTTCCTACACATTCATCTTTTCTTTTTTGAGAAGAAAAGTAAACAGAACAACACACACACAGGGAGTGGGGACAAATCACACAACTTACCCCTTACAAAAGCCAATAACTCTTGTAAGGTGTATGAAGGCTTTATACCCGATTTTGAACTCACTCTTAGGCAATGTGAGACTACCCATGTTTCTTTTTTTTTAAGAAGGAAAGTAAACAGAACAACATACACACACAGGGAATGGGGACTACACATCCATCTTGATCTATTCATCTTCGGTCAACTACTTTTAATTTAACTAACATATTTATTATTAAAGGAAGATCATTTTGGAACTGATAAACAGATGATCCAATATTTGTTTGGTTCTTGTTATGTAACTGATAAACAGATGATCTAATATTTTTTTGGACAAACAAATATTAGATAAACAGATGATCCAATGTTATTTAAAAAATTATTCACATTTTTTTATTTTCCCATAAAAACTTTTTTCAAATGATTTACTAATGTATGTCTTAAAGGCATACATTAGTAAAATCTTATTAGTAAAATCTTTTTTTATCTACATTATTTTGTTTAAAATTTTTTTCTAGATTCTACTTATAATTTTATTTTATATAATCGCTTCTTAAAACACTCATATCATATTGTTTTTCTTATACTTTATTTTATTAGAATATTATTTCTTTTTTCATTTGTTTATTATTCTCTCAAAGTATTTCTCTTTTTACGAATGCAATCAAATAAGTATTAGAAGATAGATTTACGTTGTTACTAATAACAACAATTCAAATTTACACAAGTTTACATAAGTTGATGAGGATGAATTTGTAAATTAAATTTGTAAAATTTACCTCTTATGCTATAACACGAGTGTTTTTAGTGTTTGTTTAGAAATAGTTTCTTTTAGCTCTTTGTCCAATTTTTTTTCTTCTGAAAATGTACTAAAGTATACTTATACTTTGAAAAAGTAAGAAAAATTAAGATTTTAAAAAGCTATATATAAAAGCTAAAAAGCAAAAATATAACTTAAAAGTTCGTTTAAAACACACCAATCTGTAATTAATGACCACGTTGTATTTTCCCTTCATGTGCTTATGTTGAGGATATGGTTAGTTTACTTGTTTGGCTTTATGTTTCTGTGCGTATATATGTGACATGTTTATTAAGATTTTAAAAACTGTACATAAAAATCAGAAGTTAAGCTAATAAACTCAAGCCAAATGGACCCAAATCTTTGTAATGCTACTTCTGAATTTTTTTTAACCCTCGAAATGAAATAAAATTCGTTCAAAACTTAAAAAAAAAAAAGAAAAAAAGATTGAGAGAGTTAATTCAGACCTTCACGGTGTGGAGATAAAGCTTGTTGTAGGTAGTGGGAGTATTTATTATTATTTATTAGCTTAGCTTGAGGAATTATATATGAGCTTCTAGTTAGGGGTTCGATCAAACGAAACCCTTTGATGTTTTCTGATCTATTACAGTCGGCCTTGGATTTTTCTTTTGAGCAGTATATACAATTTTTTTGGCCATATGTTACTTTCTTGCTCAAAGTTGCAATTACCTTCCTCTTAGCTAAACTTACTTTTTATATGGGCTAAACCCCCCAACTCAGTGAACTTCCACTCATTTGGTATATGGGCCTTGACGGATTAGTTTGGGTTTGGGTTAAAAATAAATGGTCCTAAATGGCTTGCAAGGGGTCGAGTCGATTAGATTACAGGTCAACTTGTATTTTCGCATGTAGCAATAATAATAATAATGATGATGATGATGATGATTATGATGATGTATTTTTTTTGTCTTCATTTTAATATAAATAAGAGAAAAAAATGCTAAAAAATAAGTAATATATAACATATAAATGATTAAGTTTACATAATTTAAAGTGTTACTAATAATATCATCACTATAAAAAAAAGCAAAAATAAATAAATAAAGTGCTGTGAAATTTTTTTTTAGGTACAGTATATCGTCACCAAAATGCTTACGCTTACGGTTTTTTTTCCCCAAATAATGGTTTCAAACTCACGTATGGGTGTAATTTCATCAAATAATGGTTCCACCCTAATTTCAAAAAAAAAAAAAAAAAGGGATTTAAAACACGACAAGTTGTACACAGATCATATTTAATATGTTAAGGTGCTCAGCTAAGCTTTTTTTAAAGACATTTTGGTTCCAACTTCCATTAAAAAAAATTAATATGACTATGTACTTTTGAAAATCTAACCATTGGATTGTATATTATACTCTTAACACATGTCAAATTTTGTATCATTGGATATTATTTACTATATGATCTATAAACTTATTTTTTATGCATAATTTTCAACTTAAAAAATTTGCAATTTAAATTATTGATTGACGGCATAGTTATTGATTTTTAATCCTTTAGAAATTTTGCAAGTATAAGAAGAAAATATAATTCAATGGTAAAATTTTCAAAATTCACACTTAAAAAAAAGATATTGAGTGAAGTTGTAGTTTTAAGCTACAATCAAGTTTGTAACCAAATTTGTCATTTTTTAAAAGTGGAAACGTTAATGAAGAGTTTATTAAAAAAATTATTTCATCTCATGTTTTACAAAAGTTATTACTACCAAACTGTAAATGTATTCGTTAGTAAATTGTTAAATATATATAGTCTGATGCCTAATACGCATTCCCAAAGTAGATTTCTTAAGTAAAAATTTTAGCAATTCTAATCTATCAACTTAACAAAAAGGTTCAAGAACCTCATTCCAAAAATTAATGAACTATATTAAATATAAGGAAAATGTTAGAAACAATTTTATAATATTTTTTACAAACTACTGATGTTGTGAGTAGTTATTGGTAAGTAAAAAAGTAATGTTAATGGTAAGGATATATGAGAACCAGCCGCAGTAGCAATAATTTGTAAAAATATTGTATAATAGTTTGTGACTGTAACATATTGATGTGGTCAATTCTTACTAATTTTTTCACTACTAACATCATTTTTTCACTTACCAATAACTACTCACCATATTAGTATTTTGTAAAAAATGTTATAAAATAGTTTGTAACTCTAGTGTTTTCCAATATAAAAACTTAATCTCAATATAAGATTGAACACCTCAACTTGTTAACTACTATGTATAGGTGCAGCCAAGAATTTTCACTCGGGGTCGAGATATAGTATTAATACAATAATCATAATTCATAAATACGTGGAATACAATATCAATTTTAATATAACCAATTAAGTTAGTTAGAGATTTTTAGCATCAAAATTATGCCTAACAATAGTAGCATCTTTATTCTTAAAGCATACACCAATTGTTTATGACTTGCTAAGTATTTGTTTTAGCTTTAATATGACTCAAAGAATTAACCTAAAACAAACTTAAAAACAATTTGTTTTCTCATTTATATAAATGTTACTCCGGGTTAAAAAAAATGAATTCCACTATTATTTTAAGTACTATCCACCTTATCGTTCGTATTATTAAAATTTTCTTTTACCCATTTCTTTTTAACGAATTATCCACCCAACACTGCACAGCCCCACATCCTCACACAGTTACAAGGTTCAAGAAGATGGTCAGATGAAGGGAAAAAAAAAGAAAAAAAAAGACAGATCTTTTGTTACTGATTTCGAGGGTTTTGTTTGTTTGTCAGTTTGTGTTGAGATGGAGCTTTGATGTATTCATATTTGATAACAACTAAACAATGAGGGCTGGCATGGCAGGCTTGGCAGCAGCTTGAGAATTGTGAATGAGTATGAAGAGTAAAACGTAAAGTTTTGTTTTAAAATAGGCTGACATCTATCTATGCCATTTTGGAGAGAAATGGGTAATGTCCTTTGGATTAATTACAAGTCAAAATGGACAAGTGGCGGGTTCAACTTTTATTTTATCTGAGGAGACCTTCTGCTATGCATGCTATAGAAAAATTTTAAAATTTTGGGGGGCCATCCTTTCTAGGAATCTCTTTGTAACAATAGAATGGAAATCCTAGTAGTTGGGAACACTGTAGCATAGTAATTTATAAGGAATGAAGGAACACAACCAAACAAACTGATCTTGGCAGTTTGGCTTCTTTCACGTGTACCTTCAGTAGGATTGCAAGTGAATTAGTTGAAGCTGAAAGTAATATGTTCTCACCAACCCTCTCCTCGTCTTTTAATTCATATCTTTCTGATATTGACCCATCAGTTTTACTCACCACCCTTCTGTTCTTGTGATTGTTACTTTCTCAGTGATTAAAGTCAGTGTGTTTGTGTGTGTAAACAGGTACTAGGTTTTGCACGATTATAAATGCGCATAAATTAATGCACACTTCATGAATTTACAACTATAAACCAATTATGAGTCACGGGTGTAGTTGGTAGTAATTGAAGACTGAGCCTCACTGTTTACGTACTCTCTCAATTGGCTATAAATAGAGGAAGAGTTGATTAGTTGAACAGCACAGAAAACTCTAGGTGAAAACAAAGCCAAAAATGTTTTATTTGTTAGTGTGACTGTGAGCATTGTGGGCATAGATTTCGATAACTTGAGCAAAGCTTTGCAGTTTCCTTCTTCTCAGAAGAACAATCGGCTATTAAATTACCGATTGTTCCAAAAGGTTAAGCTATTGGGATATGGTAAATTTAATCATTTAACCAATACTTTTAACACTCCCCCTCACGTGTGGGTTGAAACTACCTTTTAATAGTTGAGGCCCAACATGTGGAAATTTAAATGGAAGGTAGAGTGGAGGAGACAAGGATCGAACTCAGGATCTCATGCTCTGATACCATGTTAAATTACCGATTGTTCCAAAAGCTTAAGCTATTGGGATATGGTAAATTTAATCATTTAACCAATACTTCTAACAGAGACAATAAACTTACCATCGACATGTACAGTGGCAACATTTTGAGTTGTGTCAGAAGCAAGGAAAACAAGTTGACATTAAGTATTGAAAGAATGGGGAAAAGAATGTTGCAACTGTACATGTTGATGGTAAGTTTATTGCCTCAGGTTCTTCTGAGAAGAAGGAAACTGCAAAGCTTAATGCAGCAAAGCAAGCTTTGCTCAAGTTAGTGGAATCTAAGCCCACTAATGTTGGGAGGTTATATTTTTCTTTTCGACTCAATACGTCATTTGAGATTGATGGAGCAAAACAGAAGTTACATGAGCTTTGTGGCAAGAAAAAATGGCCTAAGCCTATTTCCAGGTACGAGCTTCTTTATTATGAGCAGTGAAGCAATAAAGTGTGTGTGTGTGTTCTGAATTATTTGATGATGAGCCCGTTAGTTTTGTGAGTCTTCAAGACAAACCGTAGCCCTAAGTTTTGACCTCTTGTATAAAAACTTTCTTTTTAATATACAAGACACCTGAACCAATTCATGCTCATCGATGCCAAGATTAAGCTGCTACTATAGACAAAACTAGATTTTAACTTAAAAGGTGCCAAAGCACGAACCAACAATATTTTTTTACATTTGATTTTTTTTTTGAGAAACTACATTTTAACTTTATTTACATTTTTTTTCTTGTGATGTTAATATATATATTCAAAAAAAAAAAATTGATTATGTATAATTTACGTTTCTTAATGATTGTTCTAAAAAATTTCATAAAAATGCCAATGTACTTACACACTATTAAGGCTCACAAGGTCTAAGAAGCTAAATGTATAGTTGTATACACCTCTAGCATAACATAGTTTTTCGACCGGTAGAAACCTTCAACTGTAATAGTCTAATATTTTGATATGTGGTGCATTCTTTAAATGATATATATGTGTGTGTATGATTTTTCATATCATGTAAGACTTAAAAAAATCTTGTAAAGATATTCCATAAATATACATATGTACATATGTATATTCACAAAGTTTTCCTCTAACATATAACACTAACTCATAAAATTATCTTTGTATTATTCATATAAGGCACCTGATTATCAAGGGTCTTGTAGTTTAGTTAGCCCTTCCTATGCAAAAAGTGTTTGGTAGTAAGGGGAAAAGTGATTCAAAAAATAAATATTTTAAAGTTCAATGATGAAAAACAAAATTTTTCAAATGTTAAGGACTAGAGTAGTATTTACCCTATATTTTATGTTCTTATTTTAAGATCTTTTAATTGTAAAAAAAATTATAAGTAAATATAATTTCAATAATCGCATATCATGTGCTTGATGATATATAAGTATAGTGGATTTCATAAAGCACATGATATATAAGTAATCTGAATATTGCATAGAGCACTTTATTTAAAAATTTGGTGAGAAAAAATTAACAAAAATCGTGCTTAAATGAATCCTAAATCCCATAGAAGCTGTAAAACTTTTTCAATTCTTGATAAATTTTTTTTTCAAAAAAGGTATACTATTGTGTGCCCTTAGGGCACACATTAGCAAAATCCTATATATATATATATACACACACACACACACCCCCGCACACACACCAATAAGATTATAAACTAGTAAAAAAGTTATTTTGTGTCATTAAAATCTTTTATAAAAGATAGGATGATATGTGTGTGTGGAATTAAATTTTCTATTATCAAATTATTTAATTTTCGAATCTACTTAAAATTAAAATTTTCTCTATTAGAGAAAAAAATCTATTAGAGAATCTCAAATAGATTTTTTTGCCATCTCATTAGTGCAACCTGGTGGTGGAATATGAGAGAACAGTCTTAGTCCAGAGGATAATCAAGTGAATCCCATGGAGAAAAAACAAGAAGAGGCCGAAAGCCAAAGCTGGACCTGCAAATTGAAACACCAAAAATTAAGGGAAATGCATCAAGATACTTCATTCCTTGCCAAATAAGTACAGCCCTCACCACTCACGTGATTCTGCTCTTCGCAAGCCCAAGCCGAACTCTTATTGAGAGACCAATGTAGTCTGTCTTACATATTTAAGGAAACCTGTTGCTGCACCTTCAAAATGTAAAAAGAAGACTTCCTCTTTTGTGAAAGTAAAAAGTTTTGCTCTTCTCAAGGTATGCAGCACAACATTTTGATGAAGGCTCTACAAGACAAGCCCAAAGTTTTGTCCTTGAAAAAGCAAAAAAGGTGTCTAGGATGCTACCTTTTATTTTTATAGTCTTTGGGCCCTAAAATTCAGTCTAAGAAGTGCCTTCTTTTGAGTCATGATTCATGAAGATTGGGGGAAATGGATTAATGATGACACAAACATGTTATTAGGGGTGCGAAGAAATCCCTTTTCAGTTTTGGCCACAAATTAATGAGAGTTTGATAGTCATTACCAATAGATATGTGATAAATATGTCCCTTTATCTATAGAAGCAAAACTGTTTTGCCGATGATTTCTCTATGGGATTAACTTTTATAATTTTTCGAAAAACCTTTTGTATATGGTCAGCTCATCAAATTTCCCAATTCAAAAAAACAAGAGATGGTTTCAACATACTCATCATTGTATAAATGTAGAAAGATAAAAGTGATAGTGGTTGATTAGGTAATGGAGAAAAGTGGGGAGTTCAAGTGAAAGTAATTGTTCAACACTTACAATGTACGACCTTATTAAGTTGTGACAAAAGTTGTGGTTGTAAAAATATTCACATAAAAAAAGATGTCAAACAACTAATTGATTTGAAGGATTGATATTCCAGTTAATAAAACTATTAGCAATACTCACTTTATGTCTTACCTTAAAAAGAAGGAAAATTCTTAGGTGCTGGCGGAGTATGGAGAAATGATGCTCCCTCCTCTCACATTTATTGTGGACTCCACCATGAATTTAATGAGTGGACCACACCATGAATGTGAGAGGAGGGAGCACCATTCTTTGTATTCTGGGAGTACCTAAGAATTATTCTAAAAAGAAAACAAAAAAGTTATGATACACATGATGCCAATTAATGAAACTAGTAGTAATACTCAACTCCATTTCTTACATTAATTAATCGAGTGGAGCTAATAATTATATTAAACTAATCACAAAATCATGCGATACATGAGAATAAATTATTATTTTGTAATTGTAATATAATATATAATTTGTTCTCCCTAAAAATTAAATAATTGCTATTCAGTCCCATTCGGTCGAATTGGATCTACTTTAGTCTACTTTAGTTCCATTCAGTCGAATATGGTCTACTTCAAACCACTTCGGTCATATTTAGTCCAATTTGGTCCACTCGATCAATTTCGGTCATAAATATATATATATATATAACACATATAATTCCTCAAAACAAGGTGATTGTTTTTTTACACTAATTGATAATTACAAAAAGCCAACAGTGGTCTTCACCAAAAACACTAGTTGCAGGTCCACATGTTCTCCTGCCCCTACCTTTACTCCCAATGCTGGCATGCATACCCAATAGCTTCATTTCTTGCCTTTACTCTTTCCACCCACTAAATTCATTTTTGGTGGCCTTTTTGCAGCAAGCTGTCCTCTAATCTTCGCACCACCAGTGCTCCTATTTGGAGCAGCAAATATGTCATCACCAAAGTCCTCCCTTGTAGGCCTTCAATAGCCAATCATCATCATCATCTCCTTCAACATTTAGTTCTTCAATCCTTGCACCAATCTCAACATCCTGTTCTTCAACTCTTACACTAACCTCAACATCCTCAACATTCTCAACAACTTCTTCTTCATCATTCTCAACATCTTCTTCTTCCTCCAATACAACTTCATCATAATCACTCTCCAAATCTATTTCATCCACCCCTCCATCACCACCTACACCACCTACATCACCACCTATTTCTACCACTCCCCCTCCATCATCACCTACACCATCATCTGCCACTCTCCCTCTATCAGGATGCTCAACTGCTAGTGGCTCCACATCTATGTCAGTATAGATTATGATTTTGTTAGCTAGCCATGCCCTATGAAGGGTAGTCATGTTCACCACATTTGGATCTATTTCTATGACCCTTAAATCATGCTCTAGATCACCTTCAGGAAGTAAATACTTATATCTACTGTGTTCTTTAGGAGCACCAACTAGATGGCATAAATCTCAAATTTGAAAGAAACTCAACTTGGCAGGGTCAATCTCTATCAATGTATGTATAGACCCACCCACATATCGTAGGGTTGGGTCCTCCACAAAACATCCCCCAACATGAATATCAATGTCAAATGTGAAGCCAACCATCTGCAATTAAAATAAGTAGTTTGTTTACATATTGACATGTAGAAAATGACAACAAGCCAAAAGAGACAACAAGCCAAACATAGTGTTGTTTTGTTGTTGAGAGCATTGTTATTAAATTTGTTTCGTTTCGGCCGGAATGGTCGGAATATTTTGTACCGAGATGCAATTTGGAACGGTAATACCACTTGTTCCACCTCGGGTCCAATTCCGGCCAGTTTCAGGTCATTCTGGCCAATTCTGGTCAATTTCGGCCGGTAGGAGTTTTTAGCCAAAAAAAGAGAATAATTATACAAATCGCCCTCGGCTTACGTCTGAGGAGATCTATTTGTCATATTCGTTCATTGTTTGCATAGATTGTAGCACTCTAGCCTGTTAATCGAACTTCCAACATCCCGAACCTAGACTTCAAACCCATACTTTGCAAATTTTATTGTATAAGGCTCATTGGGCCTGAGTCCAACATTCGTTTTTGGGTCCGGGTACAATTGTACACTTACATATATATATATATATATATATATATATATATAAAGTGGTAATTCCAAAACGGTTTAAAATGGTATGCCGAAATACGCCGATACCGAAATATTCCGTTCCAATAGACAAATAGAAACGGGCATTGAAATGGTATTCATAACAATGGTTGAGAGACAACACACAGACAAAGGACCACATATATCACATGCAAAACCAGATTCCCAACAAATTCATACAGTTCACATTTCACAAACAAGTGTAATCATTGACAAATAAACTTGATTCTTTCAGGTATATGCATTATATAAACAACCATAGCAGTACATTAGCTACATCCTAAGCGATTCTACATATAAATAGCAAAATGCACATTTAACATACACCAATTTTGAGAAAATTTTACAAACCCTAACTATGTGGGTGGGTCGCGATAAAAAAATGCTATCAAGAACCCAAATGCAGATCAACAATAGTTACGCATACCTTCCCTAGCTTCGATGTTGCGAAACTTATGTTTTCTCCCCCTCTAGACACTCCAAATCACGAAGAACATGTTGATCTCACCACAGGTCTCTCTCTCAAAAAGTTTCTGAGTTTTGGGTGTTTTGATTCACGTTATGTTGTGCTTTGGGGTTAAGAGGTGTTTTTGTAATGGGTGGGCTTGAGGTGGGTTACGGAGATTGACAAAAACATACCACAGGTGGGTTAAGTGACACTTTTCAAACCACAGGTAGGCAAAGTGATTTTTGACCAAATCGCAGGTGAGTTATGTGTAATTACCCCTTATTAAAAATATATATAGATCTTAAACTCATAATATCTAAAATTTGAAGCATAACATTTATTTTTGCATCACTTTTGTTGAGCTACATTATTCTAGTCCACTTCAGTCTAGCTAAATTTAAGTGAAAGTCTTTTTAAACTTTAAGATTACAAATATACAAATCTAATCTTTAAGGCGTTTACTCGTTTGTTTTAACATCATTACTTTTAAATTAATTGCATGAGGTTGATTATACCTTCAAGAAAAATAAATAAATGAATAAATAAATAAATAAATATATATATATGTATTTTATTTAAATAAATCATTCAAATTCCTCATTCTATTAAAAGAGATTATTGTGATAATAAAAACTCATAACAAACTTATAATGAATATTTATAATTTATTTTCTAAATTTTATTGTAGATAATTTAGTCTCCTTAAATAATTTTCATCACTCTATTTTTACAAATATATTATTTTCTAATTTTTGATGTTTTTGATTGATATTATTCTTTTACAAAATGGTCATATTCTTCTAACTATTTTTTTATGCATTATATTTTCCTAATTTACTTTGGTACAATTAAAATTTTTAAGTTTCAAAGTTATTATTCAAATTCTTATTCTCTTGAGGATGTTATTATGATAACTAAAACTTATCATCTAATTATAGTTGATATTACTCAAATAATTAATAGTACTCTCAACCTAAACTTGTATTTCACTATTCTTAAGTATGAACACCAAATTTGATTGAAGTGATTTAAAATGGACCAAATGGATTGAATAATTTGAAGTGGGCCGAATAGATCGAGGAATGAATTGACTGACTGGGCCAAATTGGACTGAAGTAGAATGAATAGATCAAACGGACTTTAATGGACCTAATGGGACTAAATTGACCGAAATAGATTGAATTGGACCAAAATTGACCAAAGCGGACTGAAGTAGACCAAATTGATGAAGTGGACTGAAATGCCTCAAATGCGATATTTTTTTTTTGGTGAAACGTATGCGATATGTTATTAGCATAGCAAAGATTGTGTTTTGATAGAAATTCAAATTCTTACTTCCAAAATAATCAAGTATTAACTCAAACAAAATCAAATTAACTAATACTATAAGAGAGATATATATACTACTTGTAATGGGGAAATAAAAAAGATAACACCAAAATGTATGAACCCAAAATAGGGTCATAAAAATCACAATAATTCATCAATATAAAATAGAGTCGCAAGAAAGAATCATAAACGAAGAGAGAGAGAGAGAGAGAGAAAGAGAGAGAGAGAGCAACCACTTTTTAAGAAAGAATGTGGGAGAGAATAATAAGAAATTTATAGAAAATAATATGAGAAGAAAAATTAAAGCAAAAAAATAAAATAAAATATTGTAATAAATACCAAATTATCTAAGTTATGTTATGTTATAATATAACATTATATTTTTCTATACTATCTTTATATATAATTCAATAAGATAACATCTATGAAATCAAAAAGAAGAAAAAAGATAACAATATAAAATTACAACTTAATCACATCAGCTGAAAGTAAAGTTCCAAATTTCAATATATATATAGTAGAGATGCAAGATAAAAAATCCAACAAAAAATGAAAAAAAAAATAGAGAGAGAGAGAGAGAGAGAGAGAGAGAGAGAGAGATTACCTTTTGTGTGTGAGAAGACTATGTATAAGAATCTCAAAAACAACTCTATCTCATACCAATTTAAATAAAGAAAGTTAAGAGATAATTTTAATACTACCAAAGACAAGGGAAATGTAGAAAATTATCTTCACATAAGGATATGAAACCAACATAGCATACACTTTACGTCCTATTCTTGCAGCTCAGCTGGAATAAATTACAAACCAGAAGCAATACCGAACATAAACCTAATTGATGGAACAGGGACTCTTTTTAAGTTCCTATCAAATAATTTGGCAGTGCAGGACTACTGCACTTGCAAAGGAAGCTTAGAGCTCTAGTTGGTCTCATTTTCACATCCTAAATTTGAGTGATTGTGAAGCTCCTTTCTCTACAGATTCTGTCAATGAATATCCATCTTATAATTTAATAATAAAAGCTGCCAAATCTTTCCTAAACTATCGGTTTTGGACAAAATAAAAGAAATACTTTGTTGGGAAAATTAACCTTTAGCCATCATAAAATTCATTGCAGAAAACAAGCCTACCATTGTCCATTTTGTGAGAAGAAAAGAGTATATTACCTTTAGTACCTTCTACTAAATCAAGAGAAAGAGCAAATATCAATGAGTGAGAGAGAGAGAAAGAGAGAACAACCACTTTTTATGAAAGAATGTGGGAGAGAATAATAAGAAATTTATGGAAAATAATATGAGAAGAAAAAAGTAAAAAAAAATAAAATATTGTAATAATCACCAAATTATCCAAGTTATGTTATGTAATAAAATAACATTATATTAGTATTTACTATCTTTATATATAATTCAATAGGATAACATCTACGAAATCAAAGAGAAGAAAAAAGATGACAATTTAAAAACACAACTTAATCACATCAGCCTAAAGTAAATTTCCAAATTTTAATATATATATATATATATATATATATATATATATATATATATATATATTCATAAAACTAGAGTAGAGATGTAAGATAAAAAAAAATCCACCAAAAAATGAAAATAAAATAAAATTAGAGAGCGAGAGCAAGAGCAAGAGAGAGAGAAATTACCTTTTGTGTATGAGAAAACTATGTATAAGAATCTCAGATACTTATGTAAGTTGAAATCATAAAATATTATAACAAGGTAAAAATAATTAGTTAATTAATTAAATTGTTTCCTTAGATATTGCAATAACACAAGTAAGACAATGGATCACACGTATCACATATGTGCAACTTTTCACAACAAATGGATTATAGCGCAATCAAGGATGGCAATGGAGTGGATTTAGTGGATCTCCCTAATAATTAATAAGGATAAATGAGATTTATTTGAAATATGAAATTCTTGCTCAATTTTAGTTTTTTTTTTTTTACAACAATTGTACAAAGGATGATTAAATTAATTTCATAACACCTAATCAAGAATATTAAAATAAAGTTTGTGTTTAAATTAACTAGTGAAAAAATAAAATATTTGTCAATTCACTCAAATAATATGATCATTTTTTTTAGATGCATTAGGATCATACTCTTAATTATAACAAGCTATATTTCCTATTTTTTCAGTTAACTCAAACTGACTAGTGTTTTAGCATGATGATAAAAAGTAATTATCATGGAACAAACGACATAAGTTGAAATACTATTGTATCTATCAAAGGAAGCAAGCATAAACTTTTGCATGTAGTCATCGAGATTATATTTACTACTGCCAAGGGAGTCGATTTCATACCAGAGGCCATATCGGTTTGGTCAATGGAACGATATATTTCGGTACCAGTTAATACCGGTGTAACGTTTTGGAGTTACCACTAATTTTATAATAATAATAATTATAAAAAGTATACAAATTTTTTTTTTAAAAGTTAATACTATTTAACTAATATAGTTTATTATAATATATATATTTTTGATAACCAGTTTATTATATAATATATATATATATATATATATATATACTATTGCACCTTCTTTTTTTTTTTGAGTTAAAGACTATTACTATAACACAATTAAAGGGAATAAAAAATATAGGCCATGTAAGTGGCTTGACCATTTGGGTGGGTAGAAAGTGAACATGAAGACTTGTTTTTTCACTTCCCATCACTGACCACAAGTTTCAAAATTTTGCATTGAGATTCACAGCCGGATAAAACAAAGAAAAAGAAAAAGTGGGGAAGAAGGAACTTGCTAGAAGTAAAAGAAGAGAAGTTCATAAAGAAGGAGAAGAAGTTCACGAGGTAGCATCAGAGAACTGAGAAGCAGTAGCAGCTTGGTCGATTTGCAATGACAGGTGAAGAAAATTTTCAAAGATTCACAAAAGCCTCAACTGCTTCTTCTATTTTTATTCTTCTTCAAAGACCTTCAAATTCTTAGACATCTACAACAAAACAAAGGAGGTTTTTATTTCAGCCGGTATCCATTTACCAGCCAAAATTCGGTATTTGCTTTGGTATTACCAGAATGACTCCGATACGGCCGGTATTTAAACCGGAACGAAATACTAGCGTTTTGGTTCCGGTACAGTAAATATCGGCCATACTAGCCGGCACAGTACAAAATCGACTACATTGACTACCACTCTATTTGTTTTGACATTAACATTTTCTAAAAAATTAATTACTTTCACAAAACATTTTATAGAAAATTATCACATTTTCCTATATTTAGTTGCAACCTTAAAATAAGTTGAAAAATTATCTCTTAACTTTCCTTATTTAGCTTTGCATGAGATATAGTTGTTTTACTTATTTAGTTTCAAGTGGGATAAATTAAATTTCATAAAATTTTACTCATAAACAACTCTATCTCATGCCAAGTTAAATAAAGAAGGTTAAAAGATGATTTTAATACTACCAAACACAAGGAAATGCAGAAAATTATCTTCACAGAAGGATTTGAAACCAATGGAGCATACACTTTACGTCCTATTCTTGCAGCTCAGCTGGAATAAATTACAAACCAGAAGCAATACAGAACATAAATCTAATTGATGGTACAGGGACTCTTTAAGTTGCTATCAAATAATTCGGCAGTACAGGACTACTGCACTAGCAAAGGAAGCTTAGAGATCTAGTTGGTCTCATTTTCACATCCTAATTTCAAGTGATTGCAAAGCTCCTTTCCCCACAGATTCTGTCAATGACTATCATCTAACCAACCATCAAAATAAGAACTTGTCAGATTATGCTAAAGATTGTTGGTCAACAACTTGTCTTTCCATTTGCGGCCAATGAGGTTCGACCAAATTGCACCACCCAAAGTTAGCAATGGCCAACAATATTTGCTACCAGCAAATTGTTTCCAAGCAAGATCTCAAAATTTATAAAAATGAAATATGGAAACTAGATTCCTTTTTGTTTACTCAATCTTAGGAATTCAGCTCAAAAACTTTTAGGCATTTCAAAAACAAAAGCACAACAATTTTCACCACACAACTATTTAAAGAACTTATAATAGCTTTGCGACACAGAGAAATGCTAAACAAATCCCAAGCCATTACAATCAACCAAGTTTAACACACAAGATAGTTCCTCACCTAAACTACCCAAAAGAAACAACCTTGCATGGATTGCTAAAATAAAACTTAAAGCTCTAACTCAAATCATGATAATTTCCTAACTTCAAAAGTCTACAAAATCATAACTTGATACCACTCAAATGGGATTAGGGATCCTCGTCCTCAGTTAGTTTCATCCAATATCTCAATAGTGGTATTTGCTGAATACTTCTATGTAAAATCATCAATTTAATATTTGTGTGTTGTTAACAACTTTAGCCTCAGTTGAACTAATTTCTTTGTACTAATACAATGATGATCATGCCAAAAAAGCATGTTATTGGCATGTTAAATGACTTTCATGCAAAATATGGTTACATTGCTTGAAAATGTTTCATATGTGTTGAGTATTTTATATATAAAATAAAAAATTTTTAAATTTTAAATGGTGTCATTTCTGTCAATTACCTTAATTCAACTTCAAACAAAATTATTTTAAATTCCACTCAAATTTGCGGTCCTTATTAATAGGGCCTAGCCTAGGGGCTACTTCAACACATTTTGGGCCTCAGGCCTTCTCTTATTTTTAAATATTAATTAAATAATATTTATATTTTGATTATTTTCTTTCATTAAAATTTTTTTTTCTTACTTTTGAGATGCAAGATTACTACTAGTTATGTTTTTTTATTCAAATTCCAGTAAATTTTCCATTGAAGTAGCCCCTAGGCTAGGCCCAAAATGTGTTGAAGTAGCCCCTAGGCTAGGCCCTATTATTAAGGACCGCAAATTTGGGTGGAATTTAAAATAATTTTGTTTGAAGTTGAATTAAGGTAATTGATAGAAATGATACCATTTAGAATTTAAAACTTTTTTATTCTATATATAAAATACTCAACACATATGAAACATTTTCAAGCAATATTACCATATTTTGCATGAAAGTAATTTAACATGCCAATAACATGCTTTTTTGGCATGATCATCATTGTATTAGTACAAAGAAATTAGTTCAACTGAGGCTAAAGTTGTTAACAACACACAAATATTAAATTGATGATTTTACATAGAAGTATTCAGCGAATACCACTATTGAGATATTGGATGAAACTAACTGTGAGGACGAGGATCCCTAATCCCATTTGAGTGGACTACCAAATCTTCCCTAAACTATCAGTTTTGGACAAAATAAAAGGATTACTTTGTTGGGAAAATTATCATTTACCCTTCATAAAATTCATTCCAGAAAACAAGCCTACCATTGTCCTATAATAATCAAACGATGGTGCCAGTGACCGGATGAGAGGGTACTGGTAAGAGGCTTCTTGATGTTGATGTTGATGGTGGCGAGATATCGCCCTCCGCAGCATGCTTGAACATCTCTCCCCTTTCCAATTCAAACTTCAAACTTCCCTGTCGCTAATAACAACTTTTCTCATCATCAGTAATTATTGAAAAACGAAAACGGAAACCAAAACAAAAATATACTAGTAGTATAACTCCGTAGTGTAGTGTAAGCTAGTTGCAGTAAATCCAATTCCTAATTTTTCTATCCTTATCCTTATCCTAATAGATAATAAAATACTCTTCTCTATATTAAAAGATCAATTAAATGGGATCATTCAAAAATCAAAACTTGAATTCCGAATCAGATGCTCGTTGTAGTAGCTAACTTCAAACCGTCTTCGCTATGTTTGTGGTGGCCCTCGTCATGAGCTTTGTACATGTAATTCCGGTCAATATATATAATATAATATAGTTTAATTAAGATGAGAATTGCAAAAAAATCAGCAATACATGCGCTACTTTTTTTATTATTCAATTTTAAATATCATGTTAGCAAAACATGTAAAATCCAAGAATTCTTTGATTTTTATTGATTTTTAGGGTTAATAACCATGATAGAATCCTATTTTTAAAATGATACTATTTTCCATTAGTATATAGACCGACCAGTCGCCACCATATTTCAAAGATTTAAAGATATATAAATCAATGGATGCAAAGAGAAATCCTAAAATTTTATTGCAATATAGTAAATGTAAAAGAAACCAAATAAAATATCCTTCATTGTTATTTTTTTTTAATTTCTTTTTTGGAGAATCATCGTTGTCATTTTAATTGTTGTCGTAACTGAGGAATTAATCAACACCGGTCTTGATGTGCAATGCAAGAACACCAAGTTTTTATAATTGAAATGGGGAGGAGAGATTTAAACCCTTAATCACTTGGAAACACCTAAAAATACCAAGCAATTAAACTACAAGGCTCTTAACACAATTCAAGAACACCAAATTAAAACAACAATATCAATAATCAAGATGCATTGCACTATTTAAAGCTTGAAAATCTTCATAAAATTTAAGCAATTCAAAAATAACAATCCATTAAACATTTGGTCAATTTTGGACTCCCTTCAATCCATTTTAGACTATCCAGTTGCAGTAAATCCAATTCCTAATTTTTCTATCCTTATACTTACCCTAATAGATAATAAAATACTCTTCTATGTATTAAAAATAAATAACTGGAATTGTTCAAATATCAAAACCTGAATCCACGAGGCTAGCTTTTAAAAATAAACACCAAAATAGTGTTGAAATGATATGTTCGTGTGTAAATTTGTTTATTTTTTAAAACTAGCCTGCCTCATGAAACTTTTGGCTGTATCAATAGTTTGCAAGTGCCTAATATTATTGGACAAACCTGTAGATCTTAATTTGAAATGATTGGAAAATTATAATACTAAACTCAAAAAATAAAAAGAGCCAATGAGGCTAGTATGTATGTGTGTGTGTGAGTATGTATGTGTGTGTGTGTATATATATATATATTACTTTTTACAAAGGAAAGACATTCATTAAAAGATACAGTGCACAGAAATGTGAGAAAAAAAAAAGTTTAAGCACAAAAATAACACAACAAATAAAAATATTAAAAGGAAAAAGGATGCACCGATTCTAAGTTTAAACTTCTCAATTACAACCGAAACCCAATAATTATTAATTTTTTATAAACCCAATAATTTGTAAATTTTTAATGGTTAGTAGATTTAGCCATCATAATTCATAAACAAATTCTCCAAAAAAAACCAAAAAAAAAAAAAACCATACATTTTTAATGAAATAAAGCAAGGTTTGTAGACAATTGTTTTTTGCACTTCAATTGTCTATAGATGTAGCACTCAAAGAACTTTCCTTGTGTATCTTCAGAAAAATTCTAATTTCAGGGGTGTCTCTTTCTTCTATTCAATTAAACTACGTCCACATCGCTTTTATGAAAAGAAGTAGCCGCCTAATAGAATTTGGTTATACATTTGGAATAGGAATGGATGTAACAAACGATTGAGAAGAGTTTTTTTTTGTGAGTACAGTCACTGCTGACAAAATTCTATTTCAACTAGTTGCGCGTGATCATTTTTTTACAGTGATCTTATTAATTTTTTTTTGGCAATTGTCAGGGACGTTTTGCGACAAGGGCCAAAAATGTGAGGATGACCCAAATCTCCCCTTGGGTTCTTTAGAAAGTGTTTATTGTGAAGAATCAAGCCCAAAATTCCAAATGTATAATGAACAAAAGGCTAATGGTGCTTTTACAAGAGAAAATCAAAATGCTAAAAAACAAAAGTGCAGAAAAGACATAAAAATATAATAGGTCTGAAATTTCGACCCACAGTCATTGAGAAGAGGAAAATAAGGGAGGTTGTGAGGAAGAGAGGGAAGGTTCCCCTGTACCCCTATTTCCACCCCTAAGGTTCGGAATTGTGAGAATGTTTATCGGTTCAGTGGGTTTTTGCTCTCAAGTTTCAGCTCTATGGGGAAAACGTGGTTCAACAGATCTGAAATTTTGACCCACAGTTACTGAGAAGAGGAAATTGAGGGAGGTTGTGAGGAAGAGAGGGAAGGTTCCCCTTTACCCATATTTCCACCCCTAAGGTTTAGAATTGTGAGAATGTTGACTGGTTGAATGGGTTTTGGCTCTGAAATTTTAGCCTGTGGGTAGAACGTGGCTGCCTTCTTTTGAATCTGATTGGGGCTTTTGTATTGAACTTGGGGTGCTCTAAGTGACTGGTTTTTGAGTAGTGGAAGAGGCTTTTATCCCCCATGATACTAATTTGGTGTTTTGGCTTGGGTTTCTTTTGTTTGAGGAAGAGTTTAGCATGCTTTTAGCATGATTTTGGAAATAAAGTGGCTGACTTCATTAGCTATTGTTTCCTTGTCATTGTAGGCTTTTGATAGCTGCATTTGGTGGCTATAATAGGCTAGCTAATTAGTTTAGGGTCAGCTGTGTTTTGGTGTGGAAAATGGAGTTGGGCTGAAAATTAGGGGCACAGTCACCCAGAGCATAAAAGCTCTTTTGAGGTAGAAATTTTGGGTACAAGACCTCCTCCATGAGCCTGAGGTGCTACCAGTGTCCCTTACCCACTTGGTAGCATGCATGGGTTAGGCATATGCAAAAGGCCCGAAAGGAACCGACTCATACCCTCCAAACCACACTTCCTCAATTTCCCCCATAAGTCACATGGGCTTGGGCCATGCTTAAAAGAATAAAATAAAATATAATACATGAATTGAGCCCACAATGAAGTCAGGCTTGGTTGAATCGGGCTTGTAGAAAATGTGTCGCCAAAATGGGTATCAATAGCAATTTAGTCTAATTTAATAAAGAGTAATGCATTTTATAATCATGTTTTCATTTATTATAGGAACAATAAAAATTGTAATATATATAATTTATATCGTACCAAAATCATGAGAAGAATACAATTTTTTTATAGGAATTCAAAAGGCAAGTTAGTGAACATATTCATTTTTTTTATAATATTTTTTTATAACATTTTGTGTATCATTAAAAAGTATATAAAATTTGGAAATTATTCTTTTAGTTTTAAACACACTTTCTCAAACCTTATTTTTTCTACCCTACAATCCAAAACTCCAAAAAACGTATCTAAAAAATTAATAAAACTTAACAATGATTAACTGGACCAATTAGGAAAACAATTTGTTGTTGATAATCTATTGAAGTTATTTTCTTTGTGGAAATTACAAATTCATCTACCAAAAAAGATTCTCAAATAAAAAATTAGAATTAAGTTTCTTTATATGCATAGTTGTAAAATAATAATAATAATGAAAATATAATTGCAAAGCCAAAATATGTCATTCATCCGATTATTTTCGTTTGATTAACCTTTGCTTTTCGTTAAATAAGTGGCATTATAAAATACTTCTAATACAACTATTAGGAATACTTTCTCTACAAAAACTACAAAATGTCTATAGATAAATACTCCACACAAATTTTGGAGGCTTACAACCTTTGGAAGATATAACTATTAATGATAATAATTTAGGAAGTAGAGATGCTGATGAATTGGATTTCTTTAAATCTCTTGTCAATTGTACATACCCAATGGGCTTAGTCCTTTTGGTTTAGAGTGTGTCCATATATATTATATTAATTACTCAAGGAGTCTCTCTAAGATATTTCTCCCAAAAATTCGATCTTGTGAGATACTCTTTTAGAATTTTTTTAATTTATTTAGCCTTCCATCGTATCTTTTAATTGGTTGATTTATTAAACCTTTCACTAAGAAAAAGTTATGATGAATTATTTAATTTAATTAATTAATTTCTATTAGATAATAAATAGTTTTTTTTAATAGGATTCAATAATAAATAGTTATATATAATTATATATCATTCGTAGCAAAAAAAAAAAAAAAAATCCCAAAATAAATAATGTATATATTGTGCACCATAAATGACTTGTCAACATGAAAATACCAAGTATGCAAACTAACGTATTGGCTGATAAATGATCAAAAAAAAATGTGTTCACGGATTATGATCCTCTAAAGTTCTTAGATTACTCTACCATATAGAATTCTTGAAATCCCCACTTTCCTTTTAAAATAAAAGACTATGATTCTGCCATATTATGGATCCCTGTCATAACCATTATTTAAAGC
The DNA here is from genome assembly GCF_040712315.1 of Castanea sativa. NCBI lineage: Eukaryota > Viridiplantae > Streptophyta > Magnoliopsida > Fagales > Fagaceae > Castanea > Castanea sativa. Next base: position 79,609,905 of record NC_134017.1, on the reverse strand, counting down.
TATCAACAAAAAAAAACGCTCAAGATTATTCACCTTACCAAAATATGAGGTAAATATTATCAAAAGGAAAAATCACCACCGTCGATGGCAGTGGACTTGATGGTTTTGCAAAAGAAAGTAAACAAAGTACGTGGCTTTGTGCAATTGGAATATTATTTATATTCATTTCCAAGAGAAGGGGAGCATTATTTCCAAGAAATTTGTAAGCATTATTTTTGTTCCGAGTTTATTACTGGTTTGTTCTGTTTATCCATGTTACTTTAAATAAATTACAATAAAATTATTGTGATTATTATTATTAGTATTGTTTTCACATAATCAATGCTATTATCAACACTACAAGTCTGCATTTCACTAATGTACACGACCCTGCCTTTTGTTTAAATACTTTGGTATTTTGAAGTTGAATGCAAATATAAAATTTATAATCATTTACTAAACATGAGTTGTAGGAGAGCATAAAAAAAATGTAAGATATTTTGTATTTTGAAACATTCTTTATCTTTAGAAAAAAAATTTCTTCCCATAAAAAAAAAAATCAATGAATTGGGTTTTTTCTCAAAAAAAATTTGCTGATTTAAAATAAAATTTTATTAAAATATTCTATTGGTTCAATTGAAAGATTATCAATAATACATATATGCATAGGAAGATCCTACAAGATGACTGTGGAATTTTCAATTATTAAATATAATGATTTGCTTTTCAAAAATAAATAAGTAAATTGATTATTGAAAAACCCAGTCTCAATTGAAATTATCCTTACTAATTAAGAAAGATTCCATTTAAATAATAAACCCAGTCCCAATTGATATAACTTTTGAAAATACCAAAAATCAAAATAAAAGTGGGTTTTTTTTTTTTTGTTTTGGAAAATTGGAGTCAAAGTGCCATACTTCACCGGGCCTTGAATTGATGTGATGATTTGAGCCCACTATAAGTAGATTGGTACTTTGATAGTCTGATGGGTCAGATTGGCAATCTGATTTCAGGCCTTAAAAAAAATCTTTATTTTATTTGTCCAGTTGTTCTCTTAGCTGAAAATGTTCCTAAGTTTTTAGAAATCTAAAAAAAAAAAAAAAAAGGGAATCACAAAGAAAAGGGAACCACTTTACTTTCAACAATTTTAGAATTCTCTTAGGTAAAAGTTTTGAAATTAATTTATGCGAAAATATATCTTACCATGAATTCTCTTCTTGCAAAGTTTTTCAAGAGTTTATGTTAGGGTTAAATTTGTTTTGTAATCCAACAAGTGGTTATGAGCTTAGTGATTTAAGATTTCTCTCAAAATTCATTTGTTTGTTGTGGTTTTGTCACGGATTGCCAAAGGGGGAGATTATTATGAACATATTTTATGTAATGGGCTAATCTTTTGACAAAATGCACTTTACTTGTAATTGGGTAGATCTAGGATGAGTTTAGTACTTCAAGAAACAAGAGTTCAAGTCAAGTGTTAATGCCATGGAGATCTAACCAAGAAACAAGTGAAGAAAGAGTTGTTCACTAAAACTCGACAGAATCCTTTCTATCGAGATTTAATATTGAAGCTCGACAGAAGTTGTTTCTGTCGAGACTTATGAAATCAGAAATTTAAGATTTACTTTTCGACCCATGCTTGTATATTTGTATAGGGTTTCTTTTCTCACAACTCTAGACATATATAAAAATTATTTTAAAGGCCGTCACAAGTTAATGAAAAGAGAATACATGGAGAAAGTGCCATAGTTCATTATTCTCTTTGAAGAAGCTACTGTGTCTTTATGCCAAGAGTTTTGTAACCAAGGAGCTTCCTAATTTTCATTGTTGATGAACTGAAGAACTTTGCAGCCAACAATCTTCTTCAAGTTGGTGAGTTAGTCACGTACTAGGATCCGTGCATCATTGGTTAGTTACGTACTGGGATTCATGCATTGAACAGAAAGATTGCCGCAATAATACAAGTCCAATTGGGTATTGTGGTAAAGGTTCAACTGTAAGTTGGTATTTCGGGATAAGCTAAAGGGTTTGGTAAGATTCCTTATACTTATAACCGTTTGTGATTGATAATAGTGAATTCTTGGGAGTGGTAACCTTAAAATCACCCAATGGGGTTTTGTCTCGGTGGTTTTCCCCATTTGTAAACAAATCACTCGTGTCAAATTTATTTTTCGCTGCATTTAGTATAATTAGTAATTTGTTTGTGCTGCCACGTTATTGCATGTAATTGAACCTAATTAAATAACTTGAGTTATTAATTAATTTGCAAGGGGTTAGTTCATTTTAACCCAACAATGACCAAAATAATAATTCACCAAAATAAACTTAAACAGTCTATTTAAAACAAAGGTTCTAGATTATGCAACCACAAAGTATTTGGGAGGGAAGATGATGACAACATTTCACAAGTGTGTTAAACTTAAACATGCTTTTTGATGTTTGCTAATTGACTAATAGAGGCGATGTAATTTCAAGCATTCATTTCACAAAAACTGGCCTTCAAGAACTCTATATCATGAATTATGTTATGATTTCTTGAGAATATCACTTAAAATTTATCCATACCAATTCAAGTAATTTTGTAAATTATTATTATTATTATTTTTTTTAGTTCGTATCCTGAGACTTGATGAATAATGGAGATGGAGACAATACTTTTTTCTTTTTCTTTATATTTTCCAATTTGTTCTATTCAATCCATTTGGTCCACATTTGTCCTATTCGGTATATTTGGTCAATTTCAGTTCATTTTGATCCATTTGGTCCAATTTGGTTATCATAATAATTTCCTTAAAAATTTAAAAAATTTAGTTGTATTAAAAAATTAGGAAAATATAATTCATAATAAAAATAGTTAGAAGAATATGGACCATTTCAAAAAAGAATAATAATATCAATAAAAAATATATAAAATTTTATATTTGTAAAAATAGAGTAATAGAAATTACTTTTTGAAATTGTTTAATTTTTAGGAAGAAAAAATTATGTGCAATAAAATTTACATAATAAATTATACATATTTATTTACATAATAAATTATACATATTCAATATAAGTTTGTTATGAATTTTGATTATCATGATAATCTCCTTTAAAAGAATGGAGAATTTGAATAATTTATTTAAAACTTAAAAAGTTTAGTTATAGGAAAAAAAATATAGCATACTATAAAATATGTTTGAAAGATATGGACCACCTTATACAAGAATAATATCAATCAAATACACCTAAAATAATAAAATGATATATTGGTAGAGATAGAAAGATGAAAAGTAATTTGAAAAATTGTTTAATTTTTAAGGAGAACAAAATTATCTACAACGAATTTTAGATAACAAATTATACATTATATTACAATTACAAAATGATTATTTATTTTCACGCATTGTTTGGGTCTGTTACTACTTTTAGGCAAAAGATAAAACCACGAGTATCCATCGTCAGCAAGAATGATATTTTTAGTTTGGCATCAGGTATGATTGTTATTATGATTTTCTTGAATGCCCCCAAAATTTCTATATATAAATACTCCACACAAATGCTCGTTTCTCTCTTCCACTGTTGGTGATTTTTTTATTTTTTATTTTTTTATTTAAGTGACTCAGTAATCTATTTCCCAGCTCTCGTCTTCTCCCAGCAGTGACATTCAACTCAACTCAAATATCTTCGTGTATTACTCTCTGCCAAACTTGATTAGGTGAGGTGAATATTCCATCTTATTAGTCAAATGAACACTAACATGATGTGAAGGCCGAAAAGTATGAGTAGCAGGTAGGTTTGAAGTGACACAACTAGAATTGAAGCTATCACTATCACTACAATTCTCTCTATTCCGCTCTGCTCTTGCCCTAGTGGTTGGGAACACGCATAGAAATCTATGTATATAAGGTTTATATACAAGTCAAAGCACAACTAAATTACAATAGATAAAAAGAATTCTATATACGCAACTAAAACTTCAATAAGCCAAGAATTAATCCAAAAAAGAGTAACGCAGTTAATTTAATGGGTGCAGTCCTCCCCAATATTTGAGCTCACAAATCAACAGGTTAGTCTAACCAGGTTATCAGTTATGATGGTTAGATGGACAGTATGCTGGTGCCACAAATTCTGAGACCACAACTGATAAAACATAACAGAAATTTCAATGCCAGTGAAATTTAGATAAACAGTAAAATTGTGGTCTTCCTATAGCCAGAATTAACATCAATATCAGTATCATACTTGACAAAAATAAAATCTAAGATGTAATGCAATTCGAAAGTGAAATCAGAGTCTATCAAATGAATAAGGTTGCACGGATTTGTTTGATTGTGGACGACTCTCAGTAATCCATCCTCCTGTGCAAACTAGCCACAAAGCTTCCGGGGGAATGATCCTGAGGCAAAGCACCATGTTCACTGAAACACAAAAGCACAAGTTACTTGATTCCAAGCTCCCTCCTACCCAATTCCATTTAAATAAGCAGAAAACACAATAACAAAAATGAAATTAAAAGCTTAAAACTGAATGTGTATAACTGAACAGTAACAGCATCCTTAGTATAAGAAAAAAGATAAGATGTACCATATATGCATGATTCGAAAACCACTAATAAAATGATCAGTCATAGTTTGTTTCATTCCAAGGACAAAATTTTGGCAATGGAAAGCAATATAATACAGAATAGAACAATGGATCATCAAAAAAGCACTCAATATATCAACTAAGGAGGCTCTAAAAAGAAATAACTATATAATAGGTCTATAACTTGCAAGTGAAATGATGGAAGCTGTTACAGGGTTAATTAAGGACCATATCCCTGAAGCAGTGAAGGAAAGCTTGTTAGAGAGGTAACTGAAGTAGAAATCCAGCAAACAATTTTCAGCTTGGGTAGTGACAAAAGCGCTGGTCCAGATGGATTTACTGCCAAATTCTTCAAGGTTCCTGGCTAATAGTGAAAAAAAATTTGTATGTGCAGTCATTTCTTAATTTTCTCTTCTGGAAAGTTTCTTTAGGAGTTTAATTCCACAGCTATTTCTCTTATTCCTAAAGTCCCCAATCCCTCCTCTATCTCAGATTACAGACCTACAACGTTCTGCAAAGTAATATATAAGTCATAACTGTATCACAAAAATCCTAGCTAACAGCTGAAAATCTATCTTGGATGAGTTTGTGAGCTCCAACCAGACTGGCGTCGTAAAGGATAGGAATCTTTCTGAAAACAAATTGCTGTCTTGAGCTGGTGAAGCACTACAAAAGAAATATCAGTCCCGCCATGTGTGCTATCAAGGCTGATAGGAGAAAGGCTTATGATTCTTTTGAGTGGAACTTCATAATAATGTGCCTAGTGCCTGATGGGTTCCCTCCCTAGTTTGTTCACTGGATCAGGTTGTATTACAACTCCTAGATTTTCATTTGGCCTTAATGGTTCTTTTGTGGGGTACTTTCAGGAGGCAAAGAGCTAATGCAGGGGAATTCCCTGTCCCCCTACCATTTTGTAATTGCCATGGAGGATTTCACAAGATTGGTTCACTAGAAGGTCTAAGAATCAAACTAGTAGAATAGATTATTGTTTAAGCATTGGCCAATAGGTTTTAGACACTTGTAGTTCATCCAGAAGGCTGCCAATGCCACACAAATAGTATAAGTACCATAATGTAAGCACTTGTAAATAAGTTTTTGTATGCGAATGAAACAAGCTTTTTAGAGCTTTTCTTGAGAACTTTGTGGTCTTTGGAGAGGTGCCTAAGGACCTATCAATTTGTTCAAAGCAACTCAGCTTCCATTTAGTTCTAATTCATATCACAACCAGTCACTTTCCCTGTGTCTCTATCCTAAACTAAGACAGGAACCTGGGAAATTCCTGAGTTTTGAGGTTGGAGACTGAAAAAGAATCTTCCTATGGTATGAATTTATGGCATAAAAAAGAATATATTAATAAAAGCCCAAAGACAACATAAAAAAGAACAACTTACATTGTTCCCCTTCAATTGTAAATGCAATTTCAAATTTTACAGTGTCCACCGATAACAACCATAACATTGTGAACTTCTACAAAAAAAAAAAGTTAGATAACATATATACTAAACCAGGTCAAATTAAGAAGCTAGTTTACACAAAGGAATCATATTACTTGAGAAAAAAACAACAACAGAGGAATATTGTACCTGATAAAGGATTACTATATGTCTGAAAGTTCAATTTGAACCACTAACATGTGAAAATTTCGGGCAATTGAAAGTCTTTATTTTGACAAGTGGCCGCATCTTAGGGAGATTCTTCAACTTCTTGCAGCTGCTCAGATAAATTTCCTTTAGCACTGGGAAGTCAGTGGATTTGCACTGAGCCCAAGCTTCCAAATCATTCATATGCCAAATTTTCAGTGAAAGTAAAGATGGGAAAGCAATTTTGACAATTCCCCAGCCGTAGAACTTGGGGCCAATATGTTTAACCCCATTAACATTCACAATTTGAAGAGATTTCAGGAGAGGCAATGGACCAAATGGTGGGAGCTCTTGACTTAAACAGTTGGTCAGGGTGATAGATATAAGGTGTGTGAATGAAGGATTTGACACCCAAGATGGAAATTTTGAATTATAGTTGAAAATCTTCAAAACCTTGAGGTTGCAATGAGGTCGAAGATCTTGGGCAATGTCAAAATTTGCATTAGGTTCGTTTCCGGACCAAACCAAGGATAATTTGTGAATACCAGTCTTGAGATGCAACCTTGCTCCCTTAGCCTCATCCAAAGTTGCCACATTCTCGAGATTTTCAATGCTAAGCTCCCCACAAAGGTTATTTAGGTTTCTTAGCTCTCCAATTTGACACCCATCTTTCCTTAGGACGGTGAATTGAAGTAGTGTTTGGAGAGAGGTAAATCTCCCAATAAATGTAGGCATCAAATTCAATTTAACCGGACTAATAATAAGATGTCGCAAGTTAGACAGCAAGTATAGGTTGTCCGGAATGCTGGTCAATTCATGACAACGAAAGAGATTCAAGGTTTGAAGACGGAAGAGGTTGATGATTGATCTACTCAATGTCTCAATTGGATTATAAGAGAGATTTAGAGACCTAAGATGGAGCAAGTCACAAACATAATCTGGAAGACTTTTAAACCCGGCATGTGACAGATCAAGTATACGCAGGTATCTTACCTTTAGGAACAAACGCCCAGCATCATTCAATGAAGAGTTGGAGTAACAGTGGGTGCCTCTCCTCCTAAGGAAGATTGTGCGTAAACCCCTTGAAGGTTGTAGCCATCCTTCAGATATGGAACAGTTACCCACAGATGCATGGCGTGCCTTCTCTGAGACAAGATCATCAAACAGACAGTGGCGCACGAATTCATGGTCCATGGTAAAGCGATCAATGTTTATCCAGTCAAATCTTAGTTTGTACAGAGGAGGGTCTAGGTCTAGGTCCAATGATGTAAGACCTGGTTCAGGGTGATCTGGATATGCGAGCAGAAAGTAGTTCCAAGACACCATTAGATCAAAGTAATGGCCTGCTTCCTCCTCCAAGCTACGTCCAGCAACAGGGTGAACAAGTCCCCCAGCTACCCAAAATAAGACCAAATCTTTCTTGTAAAAGGTGAAACCAGGGGTGAATATGAAGCAGAATTCCAGGCATCTTCTCAAATACCAAGGAAGTAAATGATATCCTGGGTCTTCTGTGGAGGAGGAGGAGGAGGAGAACGGGGGCAGTGAGGGTGAGGGTAAAGAGTGCATTTCTTCTACAAGATTTTCTAGATGTGCCATAACGAGGGACATTCTTTTTACCGTACAAAGCATATGGGCAGGAATATAATTTTCGAGAAAGAGACACTCATTTGCCCTCCGCTGCCTTTGAAGCAATAAAGAGGAGAAAATATTAAAATAGCATTAATTTTCAAACAATATAGTTAGTAGTTCAGTTTTACAAACTATATTTTTTACTAGCATCTCGAGTCTAAAAGACTCGATTTTGGGGCTATAAATCGAGTCTTTAATGCTCGATTTTTATGGTCTGATTCTATCTGATGTGGCATTTTTTCCACGTGGCGACTACTTGGAAATCGAGTATCTAAGACTCGATTTACAAACCAGATGAAATTTGAATTCCAAAAAAAAAAACAAAAAAAAAGGACCAGGCAGAGCGACCTGGGCTGGCCTGGGTCGCGCACCCAGGCCACGCGACCTGGGCGCGTGGTGGCCTGGGTCGCGCCCAGGCCGCGCGGGGGCCTGGGTCGCGCGCCCAGGCAGCGCGCCCAGGCCGCGCGACCCAGGTAGGCTGACTGCGTTTTTTTTTTTTGGTGGTAAATCGAGTCTTAGAGACTCGATTTCCAAGTAGTCGCCATGTGAAAAAAATGCCACATCAGACAGAATTAGACCATAAAAATCGAGCATTAAAGACTCGATTTATAGCCCCAAAATCGAGTCTATTAGACTCGAGATGCTAGTAAAAAATATAGTTTCTAAAACTGAACTACTAACTATATTGTTTGAAAATTAATGCTATTTTAATATTTTCTCCCAATAAAGACCACAATGTTAATGATTGTTTTTGTGAAGGAGGAGGAGGAAGTGCAGAATGTGAATGTTTTTTGAGAGACCAAACGTACTTAATCCTAAGTTCCAAATCCATGCCGTCTTCATCTTCAAGTAACTCTTCAAAGAGCTCACACGATAATAGAGGAGACTCGTAAGACTCGGCTCTAATCTCCAGTTCAATGTCTTCAAATAAATCTTCTACTTCATATACCAAATCCTTCACTTTGCAGTACCACTCACGGAATGGACGCTTGTCTTCGCTTGCGCTGCCAATTTCCCTGTGCGCAGTCATCAACCCAGGCCTTAACATCAATAAACACTCCTTCAGCCTCTCCACATAGAACAAGCGTTCAGCATCTTCTTTTTTCAACAAATATGTGTTCTGAAACTCGGTAATGAAATTCACCAACCAAACGATGGTGCCAGTGAACGGATGAGAGGGTACTGGTAATAGGCTTCTCGATGTTGACGTTGACGTTGATGTTGATGTTGATGGTGGCGAGATATCGCCCTCCGCAACATGCTTGAACATCGCTCCCCTTTCCAATTCAAACTTCAAACTTCCCTGTCGCCAATAACAACTTTTCTCATCATCATCAGCAATTTTTGAAAAACCAAAACCAATTGATGTTTATCAATAACGAATTGATGTTTATCACTTTGTTTTAAATTCAATTATTTTTGTTTGCTTGCAAAAAAAATTTTCAATTGTTTTTGTTTGAGATTTTTTATTTTATTTTTAAAATCGTGATTTTGAGAGGAGAATTTTTTTTTTTTCCTTTCTTCTCTTCAAAGTAACCCAACATACTTATCTAATTTTTTTTTTTTTAAAGAGTAATCGAACAATTAAGAGTATTTGAGTTAAAAAATAAAAAATAAAAAAATAAAGGAAGGATCAAGAAGTAACTGAATTCAAATAGAAAATATACTTATCTATGTGTATCAGATTTTTTTTTTTTTTTTGGGCTTATCTTTTCCTTTTGTGTGTGGATATTTTCAAACTTTTCACTCAAACACAAACTCTTTTTAAAGCATTTGAATTTGAGAAGTTTATCAATAACAAATTGATGTTTATCACTTTGTTTAAATTCAATTATTTTTGTTTGAGATTTAAAAAAATCGAGATTTTGAGAGGAGAATTTTTTTTTTGACATTTTTTTCTTTCTTTTCTTTAAAGTAACACAACATACTTCTCTAAATGGTTAAAAAAAAAACGTACTTCCCCAAAAAAAAAAGATTAAAAAAAAAAGTAACCGAACAATTAAGAGTATTTGAGTTTAACAAAAACAAAAAACAAAAAAAAAATGAAAGAAAGGAAGGACCAAGAAGTAACCAAATTCAAATAGAAAATATACTTTTCAAATAGGGAAGAAGAGATTTAGAAGGAAAAAAAAAATGAGAATTGAAATTTTAAAGGAATAGAAATTTTAAAAAAACAGCAATTTTTAAAGAATAGAGGGAGAGATAAAAGAGGTTGAAATTTAGGATTTGACGAAAAAAAGAATAGTTTAGTTTTACGTGGAAGTTAATGATATATTTTTACTAAATTATCTCAAGTTTTGTTTGTGTTTGAATTCCTATATAAAAATAAAAAGGGAAAACTTTTGAAAATATGTTAGTGAGAGTTTGTGTTGGAATTGCTATTAAAAAAAGCACAAAATTTAAGTATCAAATTTTGTGATGGGAAAATATAGTAATCCAAAATTATAATGGATGCAAATTATTAACATATTTCCAAAAAAAATAGAAGAGCCTCGGAGCACGCGCGTGAGCACGTGCTTAGAGGCTAGTTATTATCTATGTATGATAGAAAACTGAGATTTTTGACTTTTTCAAAGACCTATATTAGAATTAGGATTTAAAAAATAATTATAATATTTTTAGTTAGACCTCACATTAGATTTTTTATATATATATAAAAAAGGACTCACTTTAGGTTTCAATACAAAGAAAAAGAAAAAAGAAAGACTCACGTAAAACTCTCACACTATTTAGTTTAAAACATTAAAATGATGATGTGGAAAATTGTGGGAGTTTCAGATGTTTCGGGTTTAATATTTAAATAAAATAATAATTTTATTTAAATATTAATGAAAATGATGAATTTCAGTTAGATTAAAATGGATTGTTGTTAAATTAATATTTTTATCAATTTAGAAATTATAAGAGAAGAAGATAAAAACAAAACAAAAAAATTATATTTACTTAAAAAAAAAATTAAGAAAAAATTCTGCAATTTGGTGAAGTCACTTGGTTATTTTATTAATGAGCTATGAAATAAAATTTAAAAACAAAAAACAATCACATATACTCAATAAAATTCACCACTCAAATTTCTCAAAAAAAAAAAAAAAAACCACACGACAAAAATTATCACACATTCTTATTAAAAATTAAAAAATAAATCATCATGGCTATTATTAAATTTATGTAAGAATTTTAATATTTGACTAACTACGTTTAATTTAAAAAAAAAATATAACTAATTGGATGGTCAGATTGAGAAAACATAATCATACAAGTACATAGCACATGTCAGTCACGTGCCATTCTGAGATTTGAAATCTAACTGTTGGACTTGAAGAGTGTAATGAAAGGTTAATTTTGGTAAATTATGGTCACAATCAAACGGTAGATTTATCAAAATTCACATTGAATTAAGAAATATAAGTCTGGCTTTATGTTACACCTCATGTAACTTTAAAAAATGTTACACTAACCAATAACTTATTGTTAAATTCATATTTTGAAAATCCAACCGTTGGATCACATTTTCTATATGTTCTTAACATACACGCCAATTTTCATGCCAATCAGATGTAATTTACCATTTGATTTTTAAACTCATATTTTATACGTTATTTTAAACTACAAAAACTTGAATTTAAACAATTGATTGATGAAATGACTATTAATCTTTGGTCACCTTGAAATTTTTTAAACATGAAAAATATATGAAGATAATGTAATCTAACGGTAGATTTGTCAAAGTTCACAACGAATTAAGAAATATAGGGTTGGGTTCAAGTTACGCTTGATGTAACTCTAACAAATGTTACACCAACCAATAACTTATTGTTGAATTCATATTTTGAAAATCCAACTGTTGGATCATATTTTCTATATGTTCTTAACATGCATGCCAATTTTGATGTCAATTGGATGTAATTTACCATTTGATATTTAAATTCATCATTTATGCGTTATTTTCAATTACAAAAACTTGAATTTAAACAATTGATTGATGACATGGCTATTAATCTTTGATCACCTTAAAATTTTTTAAGCATGAAAAATATATGAAGATAATGTAATCTAATGGTATATTTGTCAAAATTCACATCGAATTACGAAATATAGGGTTTGGTTCAAGTTACGCTTGATGTAACTCTAAAAAATGTTACACCAACCAATAACTTATTGTTGAATTCATATTTTGAAATCCAACCGTTGGATCACATTTCTATATGTTCTTAACATGCATGCCAATTTTTATTCCAATCAGATGTAATTTACCATTTGATCTTTAAACTCATCCTTTATGCGTTATTTTCAATTACAAAAACTTGAATTTAAACAATTGATTGATGTCATGGCTATTAATCTTTGATCACCTTGAAATTTTTTAAGCATGAAAAATATATGAAGATAATGTAATCTAACGGTACATTTGTCAAAATTCACATCAAATTACAAAATATAGGGTTGGGTTCAAGTTACGCTTGATGTAACTCTAACAAATGTTACACCAACCAATAACTTATTGTTGAATTCATATTTTGAAAATCCAACCGTTGGATCACATTTTCTATATGTTCTTAACATGCATGCCAATTTTTATGCCAATCGGATGTAATTTACCATTTGATCTTTAAACTCATCCTTTATGCGTTATTTTCAATTACAAAAACTTGAATTTAAACAATTGATTGATGACATGACTATTAATCTTTGATCACCTTGAAATTTTTTAAGCATGAAAAATATATGAAGATAGTGTAATCTAACGGTAGATTTGTCAAAATTCATATCGAATTAAGAAATATAGGGTTGGGTTCAAGTTACACTTGATGTAACTCTAAAAAATGTTACACCAACCAATAACTTATTGTTGAATTCATATTTTGAAAATCCAACCGTTGGATCACATTTTCTATATGTTCTTAACATGCATGCCAATTTTTATGCCAATCGGATGTAATTTACCATTTGATCTTTAAACTCATCTTTTATGCTTTATTTTCAATTACAAAAACTTGAATTTAAATAATTGATTGATGACATGACTATTAATCTTTGATCACCTTGAAATTTTTTAAGCATGAAAAATATATGAAGATAGTGTAATCTAACGGTAGATTTGTCAAAATTCATATCGAATTAAGAAATATAGGGTTGGGTTCAAGTTACACTTGATGTAACTTTAAAAAATGTTACACCAACCAATAACTTATTGTTGAATTCGTATTTTGAAAATCCAACCGTTGGATCACATTTTCTATATGTTCTTAACATGCATGTCAATTTTCATGCTAATCGGATGTAATTTACCATTTGATCTTTAAACTCATCTTTTATGTGTTATTGTAAACTACAAAAACTTGATTTTATACAAAAACCTTACCTATAGTGGCGGTCACAAAAAACGCCGCAATAGATCTCATCTACTGCGGTAGGCCAAAAATGCGCCGCAATAGGCGACATATAGCGGCAGTTTTTGTACCCGCCGCAATAGGCCCGCTGCAATTTCAGGGTCTATTGCGGCGGGTTATTGACCCGCCGCTATATCTAAGCCGAAGGCCACTAAAGCAAGTCTATTATGGTGGGTCACTGGCCCGCTGCAATAGTACGCCACAATATACTAGGTCTATTACGGCGGGCCATTGACCCGCCGCAATAGATCTCATGTACAGCGGCGGGTCGAAAAAGCGCCGCAATAGGCGACCTATAGCGGCAGTTTTCGCACCCGCCGAAATAGGCCAGTTTTTTTGTAGTGGTTGTATTAATGGCCCGTTAACAACAATTTTTTTAGTAGTTTTTGGCAATTTTTTTTTGACAATTTTCTTAACAAATTTTTTTTTTTTTTTAAGTGAGACTCATATAGGGAAATTTTAATAAGCTTGTTAACATTTCCCTTTTATATTATTCCAATTTTTGCTTGTCCAGAGGCATAATGACAATAGTCTTGCAAATAGAAAGCTAAACTTTATATGTGCAAAAACAACATGTCATATTGTGCCCTTATAGGAGGCCTACTTCCTACACATCCATCTTTTTTTTTTTTTTGAGAAGGAAAGTACACAGAACAACACACACACAGGGAATAGGGACAAATCACACAACTTACCCTTTACAAAAGCCGGTAACTCTTGTAAGGTGTATGAAGGCTTTATACCCGATTTTGAACTCACTCTTAGGCAATGTGGGACTACCCACATTTCCTTTTTTTTGAGAAGGAAAGTAAACAGAACAACACATACACACACAGGGAATGGGTACTACACATCCATCTTGATCTATTCATCTTCGGTCAACTACTTTTAATTTAACTAACATATTTATTACTAAAGGTAAATCATTTTGCAACTGATAAACAGATGATCCAATATTTGTTTGGTTCCTGTTCTGTAACTGATAAACAGATGATCCAATGTTATTTAAAAAATTATTCACATTTTATTATTTTCCCATAAAAACTTTTTTCAAATGATTTACTAATGTATGTCTTAAAGGCATACATTAGTAAAATCTTTTTTTATCTGCATTATTTTGTTTAAATTTTTTTTCTAGATTCTACTTATAATTTTATTTTATATAATCGCTTTTTAAAACACTCATATCATATTTTTTTTCTTATACTTTATTTTATTAAAATATTATTTCTTTTTTCATTTGTTTATTATTCTCTCAAAGTATTTCTCTTTTTACGAATGCAATCAAATAAGTATTAGAAAATAGATTTACGTTGTTACTAATAACAACAATTCAAATTTACACAAGTTTACATAAGTTGATGAGGATGAATTTATAAATTAAATTTGTAAAATTTACCTCTTATGCTATAACAGGAGTGTTTTTAGTGTTTGTTTAGAAATAGTTTCTTTTAGCTCTTTGTCCATTTTTTTTTTCTTCTGAAAATGTGTTAAAGTATATTTATACTTTGAAAAAGTAAAAAAAATTAAGATTTTAAAAAGCTATATATAAAAGCTAAAAAGCAAAAATATAACTTAAAAGTTAGTTTAAAACACACCAATCTGTAATTAATGACCACGTTATATTTTCCCTTCATGTGCTTATGTTGAGGATATGGTTAGTTTACTTGTTTGGCTTTATGTTTCTGTGCGTATATATGTGACATGTTTATTAAGATTTTAAAAACTGTACATAAAAATCAGAAGTTAAGCTAATAAACTCAAGCCAAATGGACCCAAATCTTTGTAATGCTACTTCTGAATTTTTTTTAACCCTCGAAATGAAATAAAGTTAGTTCAAAACTTAAAAAAAAAAAAGATTGAGAGAGTTCAGACCTTCACGGTATGGAGATAAAGCTCGTTGTAGGTAGTGGGAGTATTAATTATTATTTATTAGCTTAGCTTGAGGAATTATATATGAGCTTCTAGTTAGGGGTTCGATCAAACGAAACCCTTTGATGTTTTCTGATCTATTACAGTCGGCCTTGGATTTTTCTTTTGAGCAGTATATACAATTTTTTTTGGCCATATGTTACTTTCTTGCTCAAAGTTGCAATTACCTTCCTCTTAGCTAAACTTACTTTTTATATGGGCTAAACCCCCCAACTCAGTGAACTTCCACTCATTTGGTATATGGGCCTTGACGGATTAGTTTGGGTTTGGGTTAAAAATAAATGGTCCTAAATGGCTTGCAAGGGGTCGAGTCGATTAGATTACAGGTCAACTTGTATTTTCGCATGTAGAAATAATAATGATTATGATGATGTATTTTTTTTGTCTTCATTTCAATATAAATAAGAGAAAAAAAATGCTCAAAAATAAGTAATATTTAACATATAAATGATTAAGTTTACATAATTTAAAGTGTTACTAATAACATCATCACTATAAAAAAAAAGCAAAAATAAATAAATAAAGTGCTGTGGAATTTTTTTTTAGGTACAGTACATCGTCACCAAAATTCTTACGCTTACGGTTTTTTTCCCCAAATAATGGTTTCAAACTCACGTATGGGTGTAATTTCATCAAATAATGGTTCCACCCTAATTTCATAAAATAAAGGGATTTAAAACATGACAAATTGTAAACAGATCAAATTTAATATGTTAAGGTGCTCAGCTAAGCTTTTTTTTAAAGACATTTTGGTTCCAACTTCCATTAAAAAAAATTAATATGACAATGTACTTTTGAAAATCTAACCATTGGATTGTATATTATACTCTTAACACATGTCAAATTTTGTATCATCGGATATTATTTACTATATGATCCATACATTTATTTTTTATGCACAATTTTCGACTTAAAAATTTTGCAATTTAAATTATTGATTGATGGCATAGTTATTGATTTTTAATCCTTCAGAAATTTTGCAAGTATAAGAAGAAAATATAATTCAATGGTAAAATTTTCAAAATTCACACCCAAATAAAAGATATTGAGTGAAGTTGTAGTTTTAAGCTACAACCAAGTTTGTAACCAAATTTGTCATTTTTTAAAAGTGGAAACGTTAATGAAGAGTTTATTAAAAAAATTATTTCATCTCATGTTTTACAAAATTTATTACTACCAAAGTGTAAATGTATTCATTAGTAAATTGTTAAGTATGTATAGTCTGATGCCTAATACGCATTCCCAAAGTAGATTTCTTAAGTAAAAATTTTAGCTATTCTAATCTATCAACTTAACAAAAAGGTTCAAGAACCTCATTCCAAAAATTAATGAACTATATTAAATATAAGGAAAATGTTAGAAACAATTTTACAATATTTTTTACAAACTAATGATGTTGTGAGTAGTTATTGGTAAGTAAAAAAGTAATGTTAATGGTGAGAATATATGAGAACCAATAAGAATTTGCCGCAGTAGCAATAATTTGTAAAAATATTGTATAATAATTTGTGACTGTAACATATTGATGTGGTCAATTCTTACTAATTTTTCCACTATTAACATCATTTTTTCACTTACCAATAACTACTCACAATATTAGTATTTTGTAAAAAATGTTATAAAATAGTTTGTAACTCTAGTGTTTTCCAATATAAAAACTTAATCTCAATATAAGATTGAACACCTCAACTTGTTAACTACTATGTATAGGTGCAGCCAAGAATTTTCACTCGGGGTTGAGTTATAGTATTAATACAATAATCATAATTCATAAATACGTGGAATGCAAAATTATCAATTTTAATATAACCAATTAAGTTAGTTAGAGATTTTTAGCATCAAAATTATGCCTAACAATAGTAGCATCTTTATTCTTAAAGCATACACCAATTGTTTATGACTTGCTAAGTATTTGTTTTAGCTTTAATATGACTCAAAGAATTAACCTAAAACAAACTTAAAAACAATTTGTTTTCTCATTTATATAAATGTTACTCCGGGTTAAAAAAAATGAATTCCACTGTTATTTTAAGTACTATCCACCTTATCGTTCGTATTATTAAAATTTTCTTATACTCATTTCTTTTTAACGAATTATCCACCCAACACTGCACAGCCCCACATCCTCACACAGTTATAAGGTTCAAGAAGATGGTCAGATGAAGGGAAAAAAAAAGATAAAAAAATACAGATCTTTTGTTACTGATTTCGAGGGTTTTGTTTGTTTGTCAGTTTGTGTTGAGATGGAGCTTTGATGTGTTCATATTTGATAACAACTAAACAATGAGGGCTGGCATTGCAGCAGCTTGAGAATTGTGAATGAGTATGAAGAGTAAAACGTAAAGTTTTGTTTTAAAATAGGCTGACATCTATCTATGCCATTTTGGAGAGAAATGGGTAATGTCCTTTGGATTAATTACAAGTCAAAATGGACAAGTGGTGGGTTCAAGTTTTATTTTATTTGAGGAGACCTTCTGCTATGCATGCTATAGAAAAATTTTAAAATTTTGGGGGGCCATCCTTTCTAGGAATCTCTTTGTAACAATAGAATGGAAATCCTAGTAGTTGGGAACACTGTAGCATAGTAGTTTATAAGGAATGAAGGAACACAACCAAACAAACTGATCTTGGCAGTTTGGCTTCTTTCACGTGTACCTTCAGTAGGATTGCAAGTGAATTAGTTGAAGCTGAAAGTAATATGTTCTCACCAACCCTCTCCTCGTCTTTTAATTCATATCTTTCTGATATTGACCCATCAGTTTTACTCACCACCCTTCTGTTCTTGTGATTGTTACTTTCTCAGTGATTAAAGTCAGTGTGTTTGTGTGTCTAATGGGGAAACAGGTACTAGGTTTGGACAATTATAAATGCGCATAAATTAATGCACACTTCATGAATTTACAACTATAAACCAATTAACAATGCATTATGAGTCACGGGTGTAGTTGGTAGTAATTGAAGACTGAGCCTCACTGTTTACGTACTCTCTCAATTGGCTATAAATAGAGGAAAAGTTGATTAGTTGAACAGCACAGAAAACTCTAGGTGAAAACAAAGCCAAAAATGTTTTATTTGTTAGTGTGACTGTGAGCATTGTGGGCATAGATTTCGATAACTTGAGCAAAGCTTTGCTGCATTAAGCTTTGCTGCATTAAGCTTTGCAGTTTCCTTCTTCTCAGAAGAACTTGAGGCTGTTAAATTACCGATTGTCTCAAAAACTTAAGTTATTGGGATATGGTAAATCTTTTAACACTCTCTCTCACGTGTGGAAAACTACCTTTTAATAGGTGAGGCCCAACACATGGAAATTTAAATGGGAGGTAGAGTGGAGGAGACAAGGATCGAACTCAGGATCTCATGCTCTGATACCATGTTAAATTACCGATTGTTTCAAAAGTTTAAGCTATTGAGATATGGTAAATTTAATCATTTAACCAATACTTCTAACAGAGACAATAAACTTACTAACATGTACAGTGGCAACATTCTTTTCCCCATTCTTCCAATATTTAATGTCAACTTGCTTCCCTTGCTTCTGTTAGAGTTGTGTCAGAAGCAAGGAAAACAAGTTGACATTGAGTATTGAAAGAATGGGGAAAAGAATGTTGCAACTGTACATGTCGATGGTAAGTTTATTGCCTCAGGTTCTTCTGAGAAGAAGGAAACTGCAAAGCTTAATGCAGCAAAGCAAGCTTTGCTCAAGTTATTGGAATCTATGCCCACTAATGTTGGGAGGTTATATTTTTCTTTTCGACTCAATACGTCATTTAAGATTGATGGAGCAAAGCAGAAGTTACATGAGCTTTGTGGCAAGAAAAAATGGCCTAAGCCTATTTCCAGGTACGAGCTTCTTTATTATGAGCAGTGAAGCAATAGAGTGGTGTGTGTGTTCTGAATTATTTGATGATGAGCCTGTTAGTTTTGTGAGTCTTCAAGACAAACCGTAGCCCTAAGTTTTGACCTCTTGTATAAAAACTTTCTTTTTAATATACAAGACACCTAAACCAATTCACGCTCATCGATGCCAAGATTAAGCTGCTACTATAGACAAAACTAGATTTTAATTTAAAAGGTGCCAAAGCATGAACCAGCAACATTTTTTTACATTTGATTTTTTTTTTGAGAAACTACATTTTAACTTTATTTACATTTTTTTTCTTGTGATGTTAATATATATATTCAATAATAATGTATTTGATTCTGTATAATTTACGTTTCTTAATGATTGTTCTAAAAAATTTCATAAAAATGCCAATGTACTTGCACACTATTAAGGCTCACAAGCTCTGAGAAGCTAAATGTATAGTTGTATACACCTCTAGCATAACATAGTTTTTCGACCGATAGAAACCTTCAACTGTAATGGTCTAACATTTTGATATGTGGTGCATTCTTTAAATGATATATATATGTGTGTGTATGATTTTTCATATCATGTAAGACTTTAAAAAATCTTGTAAAAATATGCCATAAATATACATATGTACGTATGTATATTCACAAAGTTTTCCTCTAACATATAACACTAACTCATAAAATTATCTTTACATTAGTCATATAAGGCACCTGATTATCAAGGGTCTTGTAGTTTAGTTAGCCCCTCCTATGCAAAAAGTGTTTGGTCGTATGGGGAAAAGTGATTCAAAAAATAAATATTTTAAAGTTCAATGATGAAAAACAAAAATTTTCAAATGTTAAGGACTAGAATAGTATTTACTCTATATTTTATGTTCTTATTTTAAGATCTTTTAATTGTAAAAAAAAATTATAAGTAAATATAATTTCAATAATCGCATATCATGTGCTTGATGATATATAAGTATAGTGGATTTCATAAAGCACATGATATATAAGTAATCTGAATATTGCATAGAGCACTTTATTTAAAAATTTGGTGAGAAAAAATTGACAAAAATCGTGATTAAATGAATCCTAAATCCCATAGACTGCTAAAAAAGAATTGAAAACTTTTTTTTTTTTTTGGAATAATAAGAAATGAATAACACTAATTGGATACTCATTATTACATTTTATACAAAAGAACTTTATCATAAATTTGCACTCTCTCTCTCTCTCTCTCTCTCTCTCTATATATATATATATATATATATATGAGTCTGGTTAATGTGTGCTCTTAGAGCACATGTTAAACCATTCATTTTTGGAAACATTTTATGAAGAATTGAAAAAGCTGTAAAACTTTTTCAATTCCCAATAAATTTTCTTCCAAAAAAGGTATACTATTGTGTGCCCGCACGCATTAGTAAAATCCTATATATATATACGCACACGCACACACACACACCAATAAGATTATAAACTAGTAAAAAAGTTATTTTGTGTCATTAAAATCTTTTATAAAAGATAGGATGATATGTGTGTGTGGAATTAAATTTTCTATTATCAAATTATTTAATTTTCGAATCTACTTAAAATTAAAATTTTCTCTATTAGAGAAAAATATCTATTAGAGAATCTCTCTCTCTCTCTCTCTCTCTCTCTCTCTCTCTCTCTCTCTCTCTCTATATATATATATATATATATATATATATATATGAGTCTGGTTAATGTGTACTCTTAGAGCACATGTTAAACCATTCATTTTTGGAAACATTTTATGAAGAATTGAAAAAGCTGTAAAACTTTATCAATTCCCAATAAATTTTCTTCCAAAAAAGGTATACTATTGTGTGCCCGCACACATTAGTAAAATCCTATATATATATATATATATATACACACCCGCACACACACACACCAATAAGATTATAAACTAGTAAAAAAGTTATTTTGTGTCATTAAAATCTTTTATAAAAGATAGGATGATATGTGTGTGTGGAATTAAATTTTCTATTATCAAATTATTAAATTTTCGAATCTACTTAAAATTAAAATTTTCTCTATTAGAGAAAAATATCTGTGGGGAGTAAAAGGACCCAAGCAGGTATTAGGGCCTCTGGGCTCTAGCAAGGAGGGCCGATCTGTTCTTGAGTTAAGGATTTGTTAGTACTGCGAATCGGCCCATACGCCGAGGGTCCGAGGACACATCCGAGGGTGAGTTTCTCCTTGGACAAACCCAAGAGAACTCGGAGATTCACTATGAAGGTCAAGGCAGAACTCTGGAAAGACTGTTGGTTAAGAGGGGAAACCCTGAACCTTCTCGATACACCGGTGTTAGAAAGATATCATGAGCAAAGGCTACCACCTCCACATTAAAGACTCTGCACCTACCTTCCTGGCCGCATTAATGGGGAAGTGACCCCTGAACAGTAGAACTGAAACTTCTGGTTACTATTCAAAGGCACTAAGGGAAGAAATATCTAGGGGAGAGGGAATTTGAGCAACACGTGAATAAAGCATTAGGGAAAGAAGTATTTAAAGGGGGGTGAAGGCCAAAAGGAAAAGGCGGTCAAAAAACAAAGAAAGAAATTAAGAATTGTAATCTTTAAGAAAGAAAGATAAATAATAAAGAAGTAGTCCTCGGCTCACGTCCGAGGAGGTCTATTTGCAATTATCACTTATTATTTACAAGTGTTTGCACACTTTAGCCTGTTATCAAGTTCTCTGTACCTCTAACCTAGATTTCAAACCCACACTCTACAAATTTCATTGTTTAAGGCTCATTGAGTCTGAGCCCATAATTGTCTTTGGGTCCAGATGCAATTGTGCACTTACAATATCTATTAGAGAATCTCTAATAGATTTTTTTGCCATCTCATTAGTGCAACCTGCTGTTGGAATATGAGACAACAGTCTTAGTCCAGAGGATAATCAAGTGAATCCCATGGAGAAAAAACAAGAGGCCGAAAGCCAAAGCTGGACCTGCAAATGGAAACACCAAACATTAAGGGAAAAGCATCAAGATACTTCATTCCTTGCCAAATAAGTACAGCCCTCACCACTCACGTGATTCTGCTCTTCGCAAGCCCAAGCCGAACTCTTATTGAGAGACCAATGTAGTTTGTCTTACATATTTAAGGAAACCTGTTGCTGCACCTTCAAAATGTAAAAAGAAGACTTCCTCTTTTGTGAAAGTAAAAAGTTTTGCTCTTCTCAAGGTATGCCGCACAACATTTTGATGAAGGCTCTACAAGACAAGCCCAAAGTTTTGTCCTTGAAAAAGCAAAAAAGGTGTCTAGGATGCTACCTTTTATTTTTATAGTCTTTGGGCCCTAAAATTCAGTCTAAGAAGTGCCTTCTTTTGAGTCATGATTCATGAACATTGGGGGAAATGGATTAATGATGACACAAACATGTTATTAGGGGTGCGAAGAAATCCCTTTTCAGTTTTGGCGACAAATTAATGAGAGTTTGATAGTCATTGCCAATAGATATGTGATATATATGTCCCTTTATCTATAGAAGCAAAACTGTTTTGCCGATGATTTCTTTATGGGATTAACTTTTATAATTTTTTGAAAAACCTTTTGTATATGGTCAGCTCATCAAATTTCCCAATTCAAAAAAACAAGAGATGGTTTCAACATACTCATCATTGTATATGTGCGAGCACAATTGCACCTGGACCCAAGAACAGCTATGGGCTCAGGCCCAATGAGCCTTAAACAATATGAATTTGTAGAGTGTGGGCTTGAAACCCAGGTTAGAAGTGTATGAGGATGAAATAACAAACTAAAGATCGCAAGTACTTGGAAACAAAAAGGAGTAATGTAAATAGGCCTCCTCGGACGTAAGCCGAGAGCTGTTCTTATCTTATATATCTCTCTCTTTTTCTTTTTGTTTTTAGGTTACAAAAAGTTCCGTCCCGTTTCTGTCCTAGGTCCCTCCTTAAATACTCCTCTTTTTAATACTTTATCCACGTGTTGCCCCCAATTCCCCCCTTAGCCTAGATATTTCTTTTCTTAGTGCCTTTGAACAGTAACTAGAAGTTTCCCTTCCACTGTTTAAGTGTCACTTCCTCATTAATGCGGCCAGGGTGGTAGGTGCAGGGTCTTTAATGTGGAGGTAGCAGCCTTTACCTCTGATATTCTTCCAACATCGGCGCTTCTAGGACATTCAAGGGTTCTCTCCCTTTAACCATTGGTCTTGACCGTGTCATTCCCTAACCTTTACCATGAAGTCTCAGGCTCTTTAATGTCAGTCCGAGGGGAAAACCATCCTCGGCTGGATCCTCGGATCCTCGGCGTATAGGCCGACCCATAGCACCAACAATCTCTAACCCCAGGGTCAGGTCGGCCTCCTTTAACAAGGCCCAAAAGGCCCACGTTCCCACCAGGATCCTTTTGCCCCACACAGTATAAATGTAGAAAGATTAAAGTGATAGTGGTTGATTAGGTAATGGAGAAAAGTGGGGAGTTCAAGTGAAAGTAATTGTTCAACACTTACAATGTATGATCTCATTAAGTTGTGACAAAAGTTGTGGTTGTAAAAATATTCACGTAAAAAAAGATATCAAACAACTAATTGATTTGAAGGATTGATATTCCAGTTAATAAAACTATTAGCAATACTCACTTTATGTCTTACCTTAAAAAGAAGGAAATTCTTAGGTGCTCGCGGAGTATGGAGAAATGATGCTCCCTCCTCTCACATTTATGGTGGACTCTACCATGAATTTAATTACTGGACCACATCATGAATGTGAAAGGAGGGAGCACCATTCTTTATACTCCAGGAGTACCTAAGAATTACTCTAAAAAGAAAACAAAAAAGTTATGATACACATGATACCAATTAATGAAACTAGTAGTAATACTCAACTCCATTTCTTACATTAATTAATTGAGTGGAGCTAATAATTATATTAAATTAATCACAAAATCATGCGATGCATGAGAATAAATTATTATTTTGTAATTGTAATATAATATATAATTTGTTCTCCCTAAAAATTAAACAATTGCTATTCAGTCCCATTTGGTCGAATTGGATCTACTTTAGTCTACTTTAGTTCCATGCAGTCGAATATGGTCTACTTCAAACCACTTCGGTCATATTTAGTCCAATTTGGTCCACTCGATCAATTTCGGTCATATATATATATATAACACATATAATTCCTCAAAACAAGGTGATTGTTTTTTACACTAATTGATAATTACAAAAAGCCAACAGTGGTCTTCACAAAAAACACTAGTTGCAGGTCCACATGTTCTCTAGCCCCTACTTTTACTCCCAATGCTGGCATGAGTACCCAATAGCTTCATTTCTTGCCTTTTCTCTTTCCACCTGCTAAATTCATTTTTGGTGGCCTTTTTGCAGCAAGCTATCCTCTAATCCTTGCACCACCAGTGCTCCTATTTGGAGCAGCAAATATGTCATTACCAAAGTCCTCCCCCTGTAGGCCTTTAATAGCCAATTATCATCATCATCTCCTTCAACATTTAGTTCTTCAACCCTTGCACCAACCTCAACATCCTGTTCTTCAACTCTTGCACTAACCTCAACATCCTCAACATTCTCAACAACTTCTTCTTCATCATTCTCAACATCTTCTTCTTCCTTCAATTCAACTTCATCATAATCACTCTCCAAATCTATTTCATCCACCCCTCCATCACCACTTACACCATCATCTGCCACTCTCCCTCCATCAGGATGCTTAACTACCAGTGGCTCCACATCTATGTCAGTATAGATTATGATTTTGTTAGCTGGCCATGCCCTATGAAGGGTAGTCATCTTCACCACATTTGGATCTATTTCTATGACCCTTAAATCATGCTCTAGATCACCTTCAGGAAGTAAATACCTATATCTACTGTCTTCTTTAGGAGCACCAACTAGATGGCATAAATCTCAAATTTGAAAGAAACTCAACTTGGCAAGGTCAATCTCTATCAATGTATGTATAGACTCACCCACATATCATAGGGTTGGGTCCTCCACAAAACATCCCCCAACATGAATATCAATGTCAAATGTGAAGCCAACCATCTACAATTAAAGTAAGTAGTTTGTTTACATACTGACATGTAGAAAACGACAACAAGCCAAACATAGTGATGTTTTGTTGTTGAGAGAATTGTTATTAAATATGTTTTGTTCCGGTCGGAATGGCCGGAATATTTCGTACCGAGATGCAATCCGGAACGGTAATACCACCCGTTCCACCTCGGGTCCAATTCCGGCCAGTTTCAGGTCATTCTGGCCAATTCTGGTCAATTTCGGCCGGTAGGAGTTTTTAGCCAAAAAAAAATAATCTTAAACTAACAAACCCACCAGCACAGCATGTTTCCACCTAAAACTGATTGCTTGAAGAAGTTCAAATCAGATTTGCTATGAAACTACCAAATGATATGAAAAAAAAAAACAAAGGAAGAAGAAGAGAACAGAAATTTAGAGCAGTTGTGGAGGAAGTTCAAAATTTTAGCTGCGTTTGAAACTTTCTTCTTCAGTCCTACACTTAAACTTCTGATTTGGGTCTCTGAAACTTTCAAAGAAGTCCTTCTGTAAGTGTAAGTAATTGATGGGAATATGAAACGAAGAAGAAAGAATGGAGGAGAAAGTGTAAGTCATTGGCTCATTGCACGTGGGTGATGGAGTGGGGTTGAAAAAGGTAAAAAGAAGGCTTCCTAGAAGCTTCCTATATTATAAATATTAACATGTTTATTTACAAGAATACCCAAATTTGAATTTTAAAATAATCAATCTAATCACTTTATCACATTAATATTATATTTCTTTTAAAACACTATATTACATTCATTAAATGATGATGATATTACATCTATAAAATTTGTTTTGAGAATAGCAATGAGTAATAACATTTTTTATTAATTACTAATATATATATATATATATATATATATATATATATATATATATCTATATAAAGTGGTAATTCCGAAACGGTTTAAAATGGTACGCCGAAACCGAAATATTCCGTTCCAATAGACAAACAGAAACGGGCACTGAAACGGTATTCATAACAATGGTTGAGAGACAACACATGAATAAAGGACCACATATATCACATGCAAAACTAGATTCCCAACAAATTCATACAGTTCACGTTTCACAAACAAGTGTAATTGTTGACAAATAAACTTGATTCTTTCAGGTATATGCATTATATAAACAACCATAGCAGTACAATAGCTACATCCTAAGCGATTCTACATATAAATAGCAAAATGCACATTTAACATACACCAATTTTGAAAAAAATTTGTAAACCCTAACTATATGGGTGGGTCGCGATAAAAAAATGTCATCAAGAACCCAAATGTAGTTCAACAACAGTCACACATACCTTCCCCAGCTTCGATGTTGCAAAACTTATGTTTTCTCCCCCTCTAGACACTCCAAATCACGAAGAACACGTTGATCTCACCACAGGTCTCTCTCTCGAAAAGTTTCTGAGTTTTGGGTGTTTTGATTCGCGTTATGTTGTGTTTTGGGGTTAAGAGGTGTTTTTGTAACGGATGGGTTTGAGGTGGGTTACGGAGATTGACAGAAACAAACCACAGGTAGGTTAAGTGACACTTTTCAAACCACAGGTAGGCAAAGTGATTTTTGACCAAATCGCAGGTGAGTTATGTGTAATTACCCCTTATTAAAAATATATATAGATCTTAAACTCATAATATCTAAAATTTGAAGCATAACATTTATTTTTGCAACACTTTTGTTGAGCTACATTATTCTAGTCTACTTCGGTCTAGCTAAATTTAAGTGAAAGTCTTTTTAAACTTTAAGATTACAAATATACAAATCTAATCTTTTTAAGGTGTTGACTCGTTTGTTTTAACATCATTACTTTTAAATTAATTGCATGAGGTTGATTATACCTTCAAGCAAAATAAATAAATAAATAAATGAATAAATATATATATGTATTTTATTTAAATAAATCATTCAAATTCCTCATTCTATTAAAAGAGATTATTGTGATAATAAAAACTCATAACAAACTTATAATGAATATTTATAATTTATTTTCTAAATTTTATTTTAGATAATTTATTCTCCTTAAAAATTAAATAATTTCATAAAGTAATTTTCATCACTTTATTTTTACAAATATATTATTCTCTAATTTTTGATGTTTTTGATTGATATTATTATTTTACAAAATGGTCATATTCTTCTAACTATTTTTTTATGCATTATATTTTCCTAATTTACTTTGGTACAATTAAAATTTTTAAGTTTCAAAGTTATTATTCAAATTCTTATTCTCTTAAGGATGTTATTATGATAACTAAAACTTATCATATAATTACAGTTGATATTACTCAAATAATTAATAGTACTCTCAACCTAAACTTGTATTTCACTATTCTTAAGTATGTACACCAAATTTGATTGAAGTGATTTAAAATGGACCAAATGGATTGAATAATTTGAAGTGGGCCGAATAGATCGAGGAATGAATTGACTGACTGGGCCAAATTGGACTGAAGTAGAATGAATAGATCAAACGGACTTTAATGGACCTAATAGGACTAAATTGACCGAAATAGACTGAATTGGACCAAAATTGACCAAAGCGGACTGAAGTAGACCAAATTGATGAAGTGGACTGAAATGCATCAAATGCGATTTTTTTTTTTTTTTTTTTTGGTGGTGAAATGTATGCGATATGTTATTAGCATAGCAAAGATTGTGTTTTGATAGAAATTCAAATTCTTACTTCCAAAATAATCAAGTATTAACTCAAACAAAATCAAATTAACTAATACTATAAGAGAGATATATATATACTACTTGTAATGGGGAAATAAAAAAGATAACACCAAAATGTATGAACCCAAAATAGGGTTATAAAAATCGCAATAATTCATCAATATAAAATAGAGTCGCAAGAAAGAATCATAAATGAAAAGAGAGAGAGAGAGAGAGAGAGAGAGAGAGAGAGAGAGAGAGAGAGAGAGAGAGCAACCACTTTTTAAGAAAGAATGTGGGAGAGAATAATAAGAAATTTATAGAAAATAATATGAGAAGAAAAATTAAAGCAAAAAAATAAAATATAATATTGTAATAAATACCAAATTATCTAAGTTATGTTATGTTATAAAATAACATTATATTTTTCTATACTATCTTTATATATAATTCAATAAGATAACATCTATGAAATCAAAGAGAAGAAAAAAGATAACAATATAAAATTACAACTTAATCACATCAGCTGAAAGTAAAGTTCCAAATTTCAATATATATATATAGTAGAGATGCAAGATAAAAAAATCCAACAAAAAATGAAAAAAAAATAGAGAGAGAGAGAGAGATAGAGAGAGAGAGAGAGAGAGAGAGAGATTACCTTTTGTGTGTGAGAAGACTATGTATAAGAATCTCAAAAACAACTCTATCTCGTACCAATTTAAATAAAGAAATTTAAGAGATAATTTTAATACTACCAAAAACAAGGAAATGCAGAAAATTATCTTCACATAAGGATATGAAACCAACAGAGCATACACTTTACGTCCTATTCTTGCAGCTCAGCTGGAATAAATTACAAACCAGAAGCAATACCGAACATAAACCTAATTGATGGAACATGGACTCTTTTTAAGTTCCTATCAAATAATTCGGCAGTGCAGGACTACTACACTTGCAAAGGAAGCTTAGAGCTCTAGTTGGTCTCATTTTCACATCCTAAATTCGAGTGATTGTGAAGCTCCTTTCTCTACAGATTCTGTCAATGAATATCCATCTTATAATTTAATAGTAAAAGCTGCCAAATCTTCCCTAAACTATCGGTTTTGGACAAAATAAAAGAATTACTTTGTTCGGAAAATTATCCTTTAGCCATCATAAAATTCATTGCAGAAAACAAGCCTACCATTGTCCATTGTGTGAGAAGAAAAGAGTATATTACCAATAGTACCTTCTACTAAATCAAGAGAAAGAGCTAATATCAATGAGTGAGAGAGAGAGAAAGAGAGAACAACCAGTTTTTATGAAAGAATGTGGGAGAGAATAATAAGAAATTTATAGAAAATAATATGAGAAGAAAAAAGTAAAAAAAATAAAATATTGTAATAAAGTAATAAACACCAAATTATTCAAGTCATGTTATGTAATAAAATAACATTATATTAGTATATACTACCTTTATATATAATTCAATAGGATAACATCTACGAAATCAAAGAGAAGAAAAAAGATGACAATTTAAAAACACAACTTAATCACATCAGCCTAAAGTAAATTTCCAAATTTTAATATATATATTCATAAAACTAGAGTAGAGATGTAAGATTAAAAAAAATCCACCAAAAAATGAAAAAAAAAAAAAATTAGAGAGCGAGAGCGAGAGCAAGAGAGAGAGAAATTACTTTTTGTGTATGAGAAAACTATGTATAAGAATCTCAGATATTTACGTAAGTTGAAATCATAAAATATTATAACAAGGTAAAAATAATTAGTTAATTAATTAAATTGTTTCCTTAGATATTACAATAACACAAGTAAGACAATGTATCACACGTATCAAATATATGCAACTTTTCACAACATATGGATTATAGCGCAATCAAGGATGGCAATGGAGTGGATTTAGTGGATCTCCCTAATAATTAATAAGGATAAATGAGATTTATTTGAAATATGAAATTCTTGCTCAATTTTAGTTTTTTTTTTTTTAACAACAATTGTACAAAGGACGATTAAATTAATTTCATAACACCTAATCAAGAATATTAAAATAAATTTTGTGTTTAAATTAACTAGTGAAAAAATAAAATATTTGTCAATTCACTCAAATAATATGATCATTTTTTTAGATGCATTAGGATCATACTCTTAATTATAAAAAGCTATATTTCCTATATTTTTCAGTTAACTCAAACTGACTAGTGTTTTAACATGATGATAAAAAGTAATTATCATGGAACAAACGACATAAGTTGAAATACTATCGTATCTATCAAAGGAAGCAAGCATAAACTTTTGTATGTAGTCATCGAGATTATGTTTACTACTGCCAAGGGAGTCGATTTCATACTGGAGGCCGTATCGGTTTGGTCAATGGAACGATAAATTTCGGTACCGGTTAATACTGGTGTAACGTTTTGGAGTTACCACTAATTTTATAATAATAATAATAATAATAATAATAATAATAATAATAAAAAGTATACAATTTTTTTTTTAAAGTTAATACTATTTAACTAATGTACAATATATATAGTTTATTATAATATATATTTTTTTGATAACCAGTTTATTATAATATATATATATATATATATACACTATTGCACCTTCTTTTTTTTTTTGAGTTAAAGACTATTACTATAACACAATTAAAGGGAATAAAAAATATAGGCCATGTGAGTGACTTGACCATTTGGATGGGTAGAAAGTGAACATGAAGACTTGTTTTTTCACTTCCCATCACTGACCATAAGTTTCAAAATTTTGCATTGAGATTCACAGCCGGATAAAACAAAGAAAAAGAAAAAGAAAAAGTGGGGAAGAAGGAACTTGCTAGAAGTAAAAGAAGAGGAGTTCATAAAGAAGGAGAAGAAGTTCACGAGGTAGCATCAGAGAACTGAGAAGCAGCAGCAGCTTGATCGATTTGCAATGACAGGTGAAGAAAATTTTCAAAGATTCACAAAAGCCTCAATGCTTCTTCTATTTTTATTCTTCTTCAAAGACCTTCAAATTCTTAGAAATCTACAACAAAACAAAGGAGGTTTTTATTTCAGCCGGTATCCATTTACCGGCCAAAATTCGGTATTTGCTTTGGTATTACTGGAATGACTCCGGTACGGCTGGTATTTAAACCGGAATGAAATACTAGCGTTTTGGTTCCGGTATAGTAAATATCGGCCGTACCAGCCGGCACAGTACAAAATCGACTACATTGACTACCACTCTATTTGTTTTGACATTAACATTTTCTAAAAAATTAATTACTTTCACAAACATTTTATAGAAAATTATCACATTTTCCTATATTTAGTTGCGACCTTAAAATAAGTTGAAAAATTATCTCTTAACTTTCCTTATTTAGCTTTGCATGAGATTTAGTTGTTTTACTTATTTAGCTTCGAGTGAGATAAATTAAATTTCCATAAAATTTTGCTCATAAAGAACTCTATCTCATGCCAAGTTAAATAAAAAAGGTTAAGAGATGATTTTAATACTACCAAACACAAGGAAATGCAGAAAATTATCTTCACAGAAGGATTTGAAACCAACGGAGCATACACTTTATGTCCTATTCTTGCAGCTCAACTGGAATAAATTACAAACCAGAAGCAATACAGAACATAAATCTAATTGATGGTACAGGGACTCCTTAAGTTGCTATCAAATAATTCGGCAGTGCAAGACTACTGCACTAGCAAAGGAAGCTTAGAGATCTAGTTGGTCTCATTTTCACATCCTAATTTCAAGTTATTGCAAAGCTCCTTCCCCGCAAATTCTGTCAATGACTATCATCTAACCAACCATAAAAAATAAGAACTTGTCAGATTATGCTAAAGATTGTTGGTCAACAACTTGTCTTTCCACTTGGGGCCAACGAGATTCGACCAAATTGCACCACCCAGAGTTAGCAATGGCCCACAATATTTGCTACCAGCAAATTGTTTCCAAGCAAATTCTCAAAACTTATAAAAATGAAATATGGAAACTAGATTCCTTTTTATTTACTCAAAACAATCTTAGGAATTCAGCTAAAAAACTTTTAGGCATTTCAAAAACAAAAGCACAACAATTTTCACCACACAACTATTTAAAGAACTTATAATAGCTTTGCGACACAGAGAAATGCTAAACAAATCCCAAGCCATTACAATCAATCAAGTTTAACACACAAGATAGTTCCTCACCTAAACTACCCAAAAGAAACAACCTTGCATGGATTGCTAAAATAAAACTTAAAGCTCTAACTCAGATCATGATAATTTCCTAACTTCAAAAGTTTACAAAATCATAACCTGATACCACTCAAATGGGATTAGGGATCCTCGTCCTCACAGTTAGTTTCATCCAATATCTCAATAGTGGTATTCGCTGAATACTTCTATGTAAAATCATCAATTGAATATTTGTGTGTTGTTAACAACTTTAGCTTCAGTTGAACTAATTTCTTTGTATTAATACAATGATGATCATGCCAAAAAAGCATGTTATTGGCATGTTAAATGACTTTCATGCAAAATATGGTTACATTGCTTGAAAATGTTTCATATGTGTTGAGTATTTTATATATAAAATAAAAAAGTTTTAAATTCTAAATGGTGTCATTTCTGTCAATTACCTTAATTCAACTTCAAACAAAATTATTTTAAATTCCTCTCAAATTTGCGGTCCTTAATAATTGGGCCTAGCCTAGGGGGAGATTATTATGGACATATTTTATGAAATGGGCTAATCCTTTGACAAAATGCACTTTACTTGTAATTTGGTAGATCTAAGATGAGTTTAGTACTTCAAGAAACAAGAGTTCAAGTCAAGTGTTAATGCCATGGAGATCTGACCAAGAAACAAGTGAAGAAAAAGTTCTTCACTAAAACTCGACAGAATCCTTTCTATCGAGATTTAATATTGAAGCTCGACAGAAGCTATTTCTGTCGAGACTTATGAAATCAGAAATTTCAGATCTACTTTTCGGCCCATGCTTGTATATTTGTATAAGGTTTCTTTTCTCACAATTCTAGACATATATAAAGATTATTTTAAAGGCCGTCACAAGTTAATGAAAAGAGAATACATGGAGAAAGTGTCATAGTTCATTATTCTCTTTGAAGAAGCTACTCTATCTTTACGTCAAGGGTTTTGTAACCAAGGAGCTTCCTAATTTTCATTGTTGATGAACTGAAGAACTTTGCAGCCAACAATCTTCTTCAAGTTGTTGAGTTAGTCACGTACTAGGATCCGTACATTATTGGTTAGTTACGTACTGGGATTCATGCATTGAATGGAAAGATTGCCGCAACAATATAAGTCCAATTGGGTATTGGGATAAAGGTTCAACTGTAGGTTGGTATTTCGGGATAAGCCAAAGGGTTTGGTAAAATTCCTTATACTTGTAACCGCTTGTGATTGATAATAGTGAATTCTTGGGAGTGGTAACCTTAAAATCACCTAGTGGGGTTTTTCCTCGGTGGTTTTCCCCATTTGTAAACAAATCACTCGTTTTTAATTTATTTTCCGCAGCATTTAGTATAATTGATCATTTGTTTGTGCTGTCACGCTATTGCATGTAATTGGACCTAATTAAATAACTTGAGTAATTAATTAATTTGCAAAGAGTCAGTTCATTTTAACCCAACAATGACCAAAATAATAATTCACCCAAATAAACTTAAACAATCTATTTAAAACAAAGGTTCTAGATTATGCAACCACAAAGTATTTGGGAGGGAAGATGATGACAAAATTTCTGAAGTGTGTTAAACTTAAACATGCTTTTTGATGTTTGCTAATTGACTAATAGAGGCGATGTAATTTCACGCATTCATTTCACAAAAACTGGCCTTCAAGAACTCTATATCATGAATTATGTTATGATTTCTTGAGAATATCACTTAAAATTTATCCATACCAATTCAAGTAATTTTGTAAATTATTATTATTATTATTATTTTTTTTAGTTCGTATCCTGAGACTTGATGAATAATGGAGATGGAGACAATACTTTTTTCTTTTTCTTTATATTTTCCAATTTGTTCTATTCAATCCATTTGGTCCACATTTGTCCTATTCGGTATATTTGGTCAATTTCAGTTCATTTTGATCCATTTGGTCCAATTTGGTTATCATAATAATTTCCTTAAAAATTTAAAAAATTTAGTTGTATTAAAAAATTAGGAAAATATAATTCATAATAAAAATAGTTAGAAGAATATGGACCATTTCAAAAAAGAATAATAATATCAATAAAAAAATATAAAATTTTATATTTGTAAAAATAGAGTAATAGAAATTACTTTTTGAAATTGTTTAATTTTTAAGAAGAAAAAATTATGTGCAATAAAATTTACATAATAAATTATACATATTTATTTACATAATAAATTATACATATTCAACATAAGTTTGTTATGAATTTTGATTATCTTGATAATCTCCTTTAAAAGAATGAAGAATTTGAATAATTTATTTAAAACTTAAAAAGTTTAGTTATAGGAAAAAAAATATACATTACATTATAATTACAAGATGATTATTTATTTTCACGCATTGTTTGGGTCTGCTACTACCTTTAGGCAATAAATAAAACCACGAGTATCCATCTTCAGCAAGAATGATATTTTTAGTTTGGCATCAGGTATGATTGTTATTATGATTTTCTTGAATGCCCCCAAAATGTCTATAGATAAATACTCCACACAAATGCTCGTTTCTCTCTTCCACTGTTGGTGATTTATTTTTTATTTTTTATTTAAGTGACTCAGTAATCTATTTCCCAGCTCTCGTCTTCTCCCAGCAGTGACATTCAACTCAACTCAAATATCTTCGTGTATTACTCTCTGCCAAACTTGATTAGGTGAGGTGAATATTCCATCTTATTAGTCAAATGAACACTAACATGATGTGAAGGCCGAAAAGTATGAGTAGGAGGTAGGTTTGCAGTGATACAACCAGAATTGAAGCTATCACTATCACTACAATTCTCTCTATTCCGCTCTGCTCTTGCCCTAGTGGTTGGGAACACGCATAGAAATCTATATATATATATATATATATATAAGGTTTATATACAAGTCAAAGCACAACTAAATTACAATAGATAAAAAGAATTCTATATACGCAACTAAAACTTCAATAAGCCAAGAATTAATCCAAAAAAGAGTAAAAGAGAATATCCATAGTCGCAGTTAATTTAATGGATACAGTCCTCCCCAACATTTGAGCTCACAAATCAACAGGTTAGTCTAACCAGGTTATCAGTTATGATGGTTAGATGGACAGTATGCTGGTGCCACAAATTCTGAGACCACAAATGATAAAACATAACAGAAATTTCAATGCCAGTGAAATTTAGATAAACAGTAAAATTGTGGTCTTCCTATAGCCAGAATTAACATCAATATCAGTATCATACTTGACAAAAATAAAATCTAAGATGTAATGCAATTCGAAAGTGAAATCAGAGTCTATCAAATGAATAAGGTTGCACGGATTTGTTTGATTGTGGACGACTCTCAGTAATCCATCCTCCTGTGCAAACTAGCCACAAAGCTTCCGGGGGAATGATCCTGAGGCAAAGCACCATGTTCACTGAAACACAAAAGCACAAGTTACTTGATTCCAAGCTCCCTCCTACCCAACTCCATTTAATAACAAAAATGAAATTGAAAGCTTAAAACTGAATGCGTATAACTGAACAGTAACAGCATGCTTAGTATAAGAAAAAAGATAAGATGTACTATATATGCAAGATTCGAAAACCACTAATAAAATGATCAGTCATAGTTTGTTTCATTCCAAAGACAAAATTTTGGCAATGGAAAGCAATATAATACAGAATAGAATAATGGATCATCAAAAAAGCACTCAATATATCAACTAAGGAGGCTCTAAAAAGAAATAACTATATAATAGGTCTATAACTTGCAAGTGAAATGATGGAAGCTGTTACAGGGTTAATTAAGGACCATATGCCTGAAGCAGTGAAGGAAAGCTTGTTAGAGAGGTAACTGAAGTAGAAATCCAGCAAACAATTTTCAGCTTGGGTAGTGACAAAAGCGCTGGTCCAGATGGGTTTACTGCCAAATTCTTCAAGGTTTCCTGGCTAATAGTGAAAAAAAATTTGTATGTGCAGTAATTTCTTCATTTTCTCTTCTGGAAAGTTTCTTTGGGAGTTTAATTCCACAGCTATTTCTCTTATTCCTAAAGTCCACAATCCCTTCTCTATCTCAGATTACAGACCTACAACGTGCTGCAAAGTAATATATAAGTCATAACTGTATCACAAAAATCCTAGCTAACAGCTGAAAATCTATCTTGGATGAGTTTGTGAGCTCCAACCAGACTGGCGTCATAAAGGATAGGAATCTTTCTGAAAACAAATTGCTGTCTTGAGCTGGTGAAGCACTACAAAAGAAATAACGGTCCTGCCATGTGTGCTATCAAGGCAGATAGGAGAAAGGCTTATGATTCTTTTGAGTGGAACTTCATAATCATGTGCCTAGTGCCTGATGGGTTCCCTCCCTAGTTTGTTCAATGGATCAGGTTGTATTACAACTCCTAGATTTTCATTTGGCCTTAATGGTTCTTTTGTGGGGTACTTTCAGGAGGCAAAGAGCTAATGCAGGGGAATTCCCTGTTCCCCTACCATTTTGTAATTGCCATGGAGGATTTCACAAGATTGGTTCACTAGAAGGTCTAAGAATCAAACTAGTAGAATAGATGATTGTTTAAGCATTGGCCAATAGGTTTTAGACACTTGTAGTTCATCCAGAAGGCTGCCAATGCCACACAAATAGTATAAGTACCATAATGTAAGCACTTGTAAATAAGTTTTTGTATGTGAATGAAACAAGCTTTTTAGAGCTTTTCTTGAGAACTTTGTGTTTTTTGGAGAGGTGTGTAAGGACCTATCAATTTGTTCAAAGCAACTCAGCTTCCATTTAGTTCTAATTCATATCACAACCCATCACTTTCCCTGTGTCTCTATCCTAAACTAAGACAGGAAGCTGGGAAATTCCTGAGTTTTGAGGTTGGAGATTGAAAAAGAATCTTCCTATGGTATGAATTTATGGCATAAAAAAGAATATATTAATAAAAGCCCAAAGACAACATAAAAAAGAACAACTTACATTGTTCCCCTTCAATTGTAAATGCAGTTTCAAATTTTAAAGTGTCCACCGATAACAACCATAACATTGTGAAATTCTACACAAAAAAAGAAGAAGTAGATAACATATATACTAAACCAGGTCAAATTAAGAAGCTAGTTTACACAAAGGAATCATATTACTTTAGAAAAAAAAAAACAACAGAGGAATATTGTACCTGATAAAGGATTACCATATGTCTGAAAGATCAATTTGAACCACTAACATGTGAAAATTTCGGGCAATTGAAAGTCTTTATTTTATCAAGTGGCCGCATCTTAGGGAGATTCTTCAACTTCTTGCAGCTGCTCAGATAAATTTCCTTTACCACTGGGAAGTCAGTGGATTTGCACTGAGCCCAAGTTTCCAAATCATTCATATGCCAAATTTTCAGTGAAAGTAAAGATGGGAAAGCAATTTTGACAATTCCCCAGCCGTAGAACTTGGGGCCAATATGTTTAACCCCATTAACATTCACAATTTGAAGAGATTTCAGGAGAGGCAATGGACCAAATGGTGGGAGCTCTTGACTTAAACAGTTGGTCAGGGTGATAGATATAAGGTGTGCAAATGAAGGATTTGACACCCAAGATGGAAATTTTGAATTATAGTTTAAAATCTTCAAAACCTTGAGGTTGCAATGAGGTCGAAGACCTTGGGCAATGTCAAAATTTGCATTAGGTTCATTTTCGGACCAAACCAAGGATAATTTGTGAATACCAGTCTTGAGATGCAACCTTGCTCCCTTAGCCTCATCCAAAGTTGCCACATTCTCGAGATTTTCAATGCTAAGCTCCCCACAAAGGTTATTTAGGTTTCTTAGCTCTCCAATTTGACACCCATCTTTCCTTAGGACGGTGAATTGAAGTAGTGTTTGGAGAGAGGTAAATCTCCCAATAAATGTAG
Organism: Castanea sativa; assembly: GCF_040712315.1. Lineage (NCBI taxonomy): Eukaryota > Viridiplantae > Streptophyta > Magnoliopsida > Fagales > Fagaceae > Castanea > Castanea sativa. The sequence continues at coordinate 79,572,216 of NC_134017.1, read as the reverse complement.
GCATCAAATTCAATTTAACCGGACTAATAATAAGATGGCGCAGGTTAGACAATAAGTACAAGTTGTCAGGAATGTTGGTCAATTCATGACAACGAAAGAGATTCAAGGTTTGAAGACGGAAGAGGTTGATGATTGATCTACTCAATGTCTCGATTGGATTATAAGAGAGATTTAGGGACCTAAGATGGAGCAAGTCACAAACATAATCTGGAAGACTTTTAAACCCGGCATGTGACAGATCAAGTATACGTAGGTATCTTACCTTTAGGAACAAACGCCCAGCACCATTCAATGAAGAGTTGGAGTAACAGTGGGTGCCTCTCCTCCTAAGGAAGATTGTGCGTAAACCCCTTGAAGGTTGTAGCCATCCTTCAGATATGGAACAGTTACCCACAGATGCATGGCGTGCCTTCTCTGAGACAAGACCATCAAACAGACAGTGGCGCACGAATTCATGGTCCATGGTAAAGCGATCAATGTTTATCCAGTCAAATCTTAGTTTGTACAGAGGAGGGTCTAGGTCTAGGTCCAATGATGTAAGACCTGGTTCAGGGTGATCTGGATATGCGAGCAGAAAGTAGTTCCAAGACACCATTAGATCAAAGTAATGGCCTGCTTCCTCCTCCAAGCTACGTCCAGCAACAGGGTGAACAAGTCCCCCAGCTACCCAAAATAAGACCAAATCTTTCTTGTAAAAGGTGAAACCAGGGGTGAATATGAAGCAGAATTCCAGGCATCTTCTCAAATACCAAGGAAGTAAATGATATCCTGGGTCTTCTGTGGAGGAGGAGGAGGAGGAGAACGGGGGCAGTGAGGGTGAGGGTAAAGAGTGCATTTCTTCTACAAGATTTTCTAGATGTGCCATAACGAGGGACATTCTTTTTACCGTACAAAGCATATGGGCAGGAATATAATTTTCGAGAAAGAGACACTCATTTGCCCTCCGCTGCCTTTGAAGCAATAAAGACCACAATGTTAATGTTTGTGTTTGTGAAGGAGGAGGAGGAAGTGCAGAATGTGAATGTTTTTTGAGAGACCAATAGTACTTAATCTTAAGTTCCAAATCCATGCCGTCTTCATCTTCAAGTAACTCTTCAAAGAGCTCACACGATAATAGAGGAGACTCGTAAGACTCAGCTCTAATCTCCAGTTCAATGTCTTCAAATAAATCTTCTACTTCATATACCAAATCCTTCACTTTGCAGTACCACTCACGGAATGGACGCTTGTCTTTGCTTGAGCTGTCAATTTCCCTGTGCGCAGTCATCAACCCAGGCCTTAACATCAATAAACACTCCTTCAGCCTCTCCACATAGAAGAAGCGTTCAGCGTCTTCTTTTTTCAACAAATATGTGTTCTGAAACTCGGTAATGAAATTCACCAACCAAACGATGGTGCCAGTGAACGGATGAGAGGGTACTGGTAATAGGCTTCTCGATGTTGATATTGATGTTGATGGTGGCGAGATATCGCCCTCCGCAGCATGCTTGAACATCGCTCCCCTTTATAATTCAAACTTCAAACTTCCCTGTCGCCAATAACAACTTTTCTCATCATCATCAGCAATTTTTGAAAAACCAAAACCAAAAATATACTAGTAGTATAACTCCGTAGCGTAGCGTAATCTAGTTGCAGTAAATCCAATTCCTAATTTTTCTATCCTTATCCTTATCCTTATCCTAATAGATAATAAAATACTCTTCTCTATATTAAAAAATCAATTAAATGGAATCGTTCAAAAATCAAAACCTGAATTCCGAATCAGATGCGTAGCTAACTTCAAACCCATGGCCCATCCAACTATAAGTGTATCTCCTAGTAATAGGGTATCTAGGTGTAGTTTAACTACAATTGTATTTAGATTGATTTTTTATTTTTTATTTTTTTGAGAAAGGTTTAGATTGACGTTTTGTTGTGCTTTGTACATGTAATTCCGGTCAATATATATAATATAATATAGTTTAATTAAGACGAGAATTGCAAAAAAATCAGCAATACATGCGTTACTTTTTTTATTATTCAATTTTAAATATCATGTTAGCAAAACATGTAAAATCCAAGAATTCTTTGATTTTTATTGATTTTTAGGGTTAATAACCATGATAGAATCCTATTTTTAAAATGATACTATTTTCCATTAGTATATAGACCGACCAGTCGCCACCATATTTCAAAGATTTAAAGATATATAAATCAATGGATGCAAAGAGAAATCCTAAAATTTTATTGCAATATAGTAAATGTAAAAGAAACCAAATAAAATATCCTTCATTGTTATTTTTTTTTAATTTCTTTTTTGGAGAATCATCGTTGTCATTTTAATTGTTGTCGTAATCGAGGAATTAATCAACACCGGTCTTGATGTGCAATGCAAGAACACCAAGTTTTTTATAATTGAAACGGGGAGGAGAGATTTAAACCCTTAATCACTTGGAAACACCTAAAAATACCAAGCAATTAAACTACAAGGCTCTTAACACAATTCAAGAAAACCAAATTAAAACAACAATATCAATAATCAAGATGCATTGCACTATTTAAAGCTCGAAAATCTTTATAAAATTTAAGCAATAATTGAACTATTATTAGTAGTAAAATCGAAGAAGAATAGAAACTCTATAAAACAAAAAAATCCACGAAACTGACTGACCTATATCGTATAATTTCCACATTCAGTAACTTCACCTTTTATTAACTTATTTTATAGGATTTAGAGTGTGGGGCCTATCCTACTATCCCACCAATTTTCAACCCCTTTAAGAAAAATGAGTAAAATATGATTGATTGGACAAAAAGAAAACCCAAAGTCAGATGAAATGACTTGATTATTATAAGACTAAGATTTCTCTAAGTTTTACCGCATTGATTTATTTGGGGATTTGTTTGAAAATCTTATTGGATTTTTTTATTAAAGAAAGAAAAAAATTAGTTTGGTTATTTTTTTGGTTTTTTTAATGTGAAAGAAAATTTTATTTTTTAGAGTGGAAGGAAAGTGTATTCCTTGTAAAAAATATACTGTATTCATTGTCCACTAAAAAATAGAAATTGAAGTCTTATAAATTGATATTGTTGCAAATAATTTAGTGGTTGAGGTCTAGGGGATTTTCTAGATGGGGAGGGGAGTAGAACTATAGACTTAAGCGAGGAACCAAGAGTTTTATAAGAAGGAAATGCAAGGAGAGAGGGATTCAGATCCTTTAGATTTTCTAGGGTACTCTACCAGTAGATTTTCTTAAATCCTAATCACTCTTTAATGATTTAATGGTCAAGATTCTGCCATGTCAGCATTCCACTAACAATAATCTTAATTGTTTTTTTTGTAATATTATTTTATTATTTTAAGAATATTGTTAGTGGAATGCTGACATGGCAGAATCTTGACCATTAAATCATTAAGGAGTGATTAGGATTTAAGGAAATCTACTGATAGAGTACCCTAAGAAATCTAAAGGATCTGAATCCAGGAGAAAAACAACAAAGTTTTCATTTTCTCAACATGTGGAGTGCACAAAATCAAGAAAAATTTATGAGGTTTGAATTAATGTTGTGAAGTGAAAAATATAATGAGACTCAAGGTTTTTTACCTAGAACTAATATGGAATTTTATTGGGAAGGCACAAAAATCAAGGCAGGAACAAGTTTCTTAAGAACGGCACATCTCCAAGGTAATCAAATAGCCCTTAAAGTATTGGGCAATTGGAAGATCATCATTGATATTCTTGAAAACTGTTGTACCAATTGCTATTGCTGCATCAACACTTGGCTTGAGCGCTTTCAAGGGCATGGTTGGTATATTTCCCTCACCTACACCTTGTGCGCAAGGTGTTTAATAGGGGAAGGAATGATAGGAATTGACTAGAACTAGCTAGTTGGTTTACTTGGGTGAACAGCACAGTAACTAATGGCCTGTTTGGATGTTTAAAAAAGGAGGGGGAGTAGAGTAGAGGGAAGGGGAGTAATTCAATTACCTTATTTGGGAGTTTTTTAAGGAAGGAGGGGAAGGGGTTTGGAGGAATTTGAAGGGGTTTCAATTACTTTTAACTCCCTCATTTTTAATTCTCTCAAATTGGAGAGATTTGGAGGGAGAGTAGAGCACATAACATTATTGATAAAGTAAATTACCTAATTTATCCTTATTATATTTATAAAATTACAATGTTAAAAACAAGGGAAATGGCTAATTACTTCCTTCCCTCTTACTAATTATAAAAACATCCAAACAAGGTGGAGGGTAATCATTCTCCACTACTCTCCTCCCCACTACTCCCCTCCCCTCTACTCCCCTCTACTCTCCTCCTTCTCTAAACTCCCAAACAGGCCATAAGAGATTGAGTTGCTAAGCTATTTGAGTTGGCAGTTAGTTGAGATAGGCTGTTGAGCCGTCATTTAGTTAGTTGTAAAGTTAGTTAGTGCCTAGCAACTTGTAATAGAATGTATAACTGTAATTGATTGTTGATTAGCTGCTATAAAGGGCTAAGGTTACTTGTAAGCCACCATCTTTGGAAATAATAAGCAAAAGTATCTTCTTCTCTCTAGGAGTACTTCCTCTTCTCTCTGTGCTCTAAATCTCTATGAGGACTAGCTAGTTTCCTTGAAGAATTACTCCTAATCTTCTTAATTCCATAAATTGGGTTCTTATCAAGAATTAATGAAGCTTTATGTAGAAGTCGGAACTCCCTTGTAAAATATTCAACAGGAAAGAATCTAATCTACAACTAATAGTGTGTTCCTAATTACTGTGTATTTCAGAATTGTAAATACATTGAATACTATTGTGTTTAGGTTGGTGTTATATTGTGATTTGTACAGGTATTTCTGATCAATTTATATATATATATATATAATACTATATCATTAAATTAAGGCAAGAATTGCCAAAAAAAAAAAAAAGAAGCACAATTTGGTCTATAAAAATTTTTAACCAGCATTTTAACCTGTCCAATACATGTGCTACTTTTATTTATTATCCAATTTTAAATATCTTGTTAGCAAAAGCATGTAAAATCCAATAATTCTTTGATTTTTTTTAAAAACTTTTAGGGCTAATAACTACCAGTATCTAGACCCACCAGTATCACCATATTTCAAAGATTAAAGATATATAAATCAATGTCTGCAAAGAGAAATTATGAATTTTATTGCAATATAAATGTAAAAGAAACCAAATAAATTATCATTTTAATGGTTGTCATAATTGAGGAAATAATCAACACCGGTCTTGATATACAATTAAAGTAGTGGCAGCTCCAGGAATTTTTCTCAGAGTATTTCTTAAGAAGGATAAATTATATCATCTAATAATTTGTTATATTGTTGTTTCATTAATTATAAAATTATTAATTGTTGTTTAGCCTAACATAATTTAATTTGTTTGTCTTTTATAATATATTGGTTGATTAAATTATTAATTATTGGTTAATTTAATTATTGTTTATTAGTTGCACTAGCACACATTCCATGTGCATTTACTTCCCCAAATTCAAATTTCTCACCTTACCCATCCACCCCTACCCCACTCAACAGATAAGACTCATGCCCCAAATAAAAAGTTTTCAATTTCAACTAAAGAAGTTGTTACTGAATAAATTCTTAATACACCAATGCACAATGCACACAACACGACACTACAATTCACTAACTTTATTATATCTCAACTCCCAGACAACCATAACTATTTACCATTAAAAAAACTACTATTCATATAAGCACAAAAAGGCAAAAAAAAAAAAAAACAAAGAGGACAAAATTCAATTCATAAAGCGTAACACGTGGGAGGATATCAATCCACCTCTAGAAACATCACTATTTACCATTAAAAAAACTGCTATTCATATAAGCACAAAAAGACAAAAAAAGAAAAAGAAAAAAAGAAGAAGACAAAATTCAACTAGCACAACACGTGGGAGGATATCAATCCTCCACTAGAAACTTCTACCATTTTCTTTTAGTCATTGTTTAAGTCTCTTAAAAGAGAAAGAACTCTCTCTCTCTCTCTCTCTCTCTCTCTCTCTCTCTCTCTCTCTCTCTCTGTCTTTTGTATCAGACAATTTAAGAGTTTTTTTTTTTGTGCTCGTTGCTCACTTGCTCATGAGAGAGAGAGAGAGAGAGATACCAGATCGGGTGAGTTTGGGCTAGGGGTGTGGCTGGCTGCTCTGCTACTACCATGCTGCTACTGCTGCCACTCCCTTCACTACTTTACTTCAACCATCAGCCTCTGAGTCTCTTGGTTAGGCTTAGGGTTTTATTTGTTTGTTTGTGTTTTTTAAATCTTTGATGGAATGACAAATTAGTTTTGTTTTAAATTTTTGAAAGGTCGGGCTATTTGTGATTTATGTTATGGCCTTTTAGAGTGCCAATAATATTGTTAGGAGGGGTCAAGTGTCTCCTCCTAACAATATCTCCATCTCCGTCCCTGTCTATTGGGGTTTTTTTTTTTTCTTTAGATTGGGTTTGCTTTACATTTAGGATTGATGTTAGGCTGTTTTTGTGGGCTTGCTCTGTTACAAATTTTTTTTTTTTTTCAGATTTTAGTTTAAATTTTTTTTTTTTTTTGCTTAAAAGTAGAATAAATAATTTTTTTATTTTTTTATTTGAGGGTGTTGCTGATTTGGTTTTAAGGGTAAACAAATAAAAATAATAATAATTATTATATATATTTTTTGTTTCAGTTCAGTTTAGGGTGTTCCTGGGAACACCCTGAGCTTAACGTGGCGCCGCCACTGGTGGGTGGGGTGTTTTCAATGGACATGCTATGCATCAGTTAGATCCCTCTCTCCACACATTAGGTAAAGGAAGGAGGATTATCTAAGGTATTTGTTACAGCCCTGTGAGCGTATAAATATTGGCACCTTCTACAAAAAATCTATATCTATCAATAAACATTCTCAAGCTCTTATAGTCAAGTTTTGTAGCTCAATGACATTGCCTACTCTTCTTTAAGAGAATCATGTTCGAATCTCCCCTAATTGTCAAGTAATTAAAAAATATACACACATATATATATACACACACGCACACGTGTGCGCACACACACATTCATTCCTATGAAAATCAACAACAATATTCATGTCTAGTGTGTGGATCATCATATGTGACGTGATTAAGTGAGCAGACACACGCAAGTCTTACTTTAGTTCATGTGTTTTGAGCAAAAAACAGATGCATAAATGTATCTAATAAAGCTGCAAAACTTTTTAGATCGTAAAGTAAAGAACAGATAGCTAAAGTTAAATACCATTGTATAACAGAGGGGCTGAGCGTGAATTTTCTATGGTTAATTCATGCCGATTCAGCAATATGTTTTGGACTAGATACAGTATCACTCAATTCCCAGCCCTTGGTTTCAAAAGGGAATGGCACTACAAAAATACAAGAAAAGATTAAAATCTCAAAAAGAACAATGGATGCTGTTTGATGAAAATCATGTGGGGAGTAAAAGGACCCAAGCAGGCATTTGGGCCTTTGGGCTCTAGCAAGGAGGTCCGACCTGTCTTCAAATTAAGAACTTGTCAGTACTGCCAATCGGCCCATACGCCGAGGGTCCGAGCACACGTCCGAGGGTGAATTCCTCCTCAGATAGACCTAAGAGAATTCGGAGATTCACTATGAAGGTCAAGGCAGAAAGCCGGAAAGACTGTTGGTTAAGAGGGGGAACCCCTGAACCTTTTAGATACACCAGTGTTAGAAAAATATCATAAGTAAAGGCTGTCACCTCCACATTAAAAACTCTGCACCTACCTCTCTGACCGCATTAATGGGGAAGTGACTCCTGAACAGTAAGACCGAAACTTCTGGTTGCTATTCAAAGTACTAAGAGAAGAAATATCTATGGGGGAAGAGATGGGAGCAACACGTGGATAAAGCACTAAGGCAAGGAGTATTTAAAGGAGGTGAAGGCCAAAGAATGGAAAGGACCAGGCAGTAACCAAGAAAGAAATTAAGAATTGTAAACCTTTAAGAAAAAAAGAGAAATAATACAGAAGTGGTCATCGGCTTACATCCGAGGAGGCCAATTTGCCATTATCATTTTTTATTTACAAGTATCTTTACACCGTAGCCTGTTATCAAGTTCTCAGTACCTCTAACTTAGATTTCAAACTCACGCTCTACAAATTTCATTGTTTAAGGCTCGTTCGGCCTGAGCCCATAATTGTCTTTGGGTCCAGGTGCAATTGTGCACTTACAAATCATATGTACAAAAACCCACTGCCACAAGAGGACATAAAATTCCACCAATTCTTCCAGCTGAGCTTGCAATTCTGATGCCTATCATTCGGATTGAGGTTTGGTATATCTACATTTCAGTAAAATAATATAAACATTAAATTCTTGCCACTAATTGAAACACTAAAGGATAAACATGATAAGTAACACTAACAAACAAGAGTAAAGATACAAAGAATCTAACATATCTTTCAACTACCCATGACTCAATTTTCATAAGAATGTCACTTCCATAGGTTAAAACATTAAAAGTTAAAAAGTTATGAAGACCTTAAAGCATCTGGATGACATTGGATCCAAATGAAGATTTCAGATGCAATCATCCATAAGAAAGAGTGATGTAAAGGCTACTTGATTTATAGGAAATGGTAATATGAAGTTTTTTGTAGGCAGAGACAACATAAAAGATAAACATTTGATATACAATTTTCACAATTTTGACTATGCGTCATTCAGTCCAGCCAATAGTCTCCATCTACTCTCCATCAAGCGGTTTAGGTGTTCTCAAAACATAACTATCCCAGGGCACGCGAACGTTGAACTTGAGTTCATTAGAGTCGGCTCCGGCTCCCATTATAAAACGTTCGTAAGTCCTCACAAAGTATTTCGTGGGCTTATCTTCTTCTGATTTTGCTGCTATTTCCATGGAAATAAGATACTTGCTCCTGAAATGGCCAAGGATAGTCCAAGTCGCGCCAACAACCCTCAATTCTCGCTCTCTTCTTCTGTCGCTCTCTCTTTCCGATTCTCTTCAAACCCTACTCTGTCGATTCTCTTTCACCCTAATATTGTATCTATTTCTGTTTCTGTATAGTATATGATTTCGCGGGAAATAAAAGTCGGTTCGCTTGGGTTGGGCTTTAGTCTTTTTAAATGGATTTTTTAATTGGGCTGGGTTGGGCTTTTTTGTCTTTTGAGTGAAATTCCAAGGTCAAATTAATTTAATTGGTCGCTCTCGGTGGATAGGGATGGCAATTTTTCCCCGTTCCGCTAAACTCGCCTCTTCCTGCTTCGCCCCGTGCGGGTTTTTCCCGCTCCGCAAAAGTGGTGGGGCAGGGATGGGGTAAGATTTTAGCCCCGCACCACGGGGCGGGGCGGGGATGGGTTTAAACTTTTTAGACCCACCCAGCCTCGCCCCTCCCCGTCCCCACCCCACCCCGCCCCGCCCCGCCTCGCCCCGCTTTACTAAAGGTTATAATTGTAAATTTTTCATACCCTAAAACCCTAATATTTAAGCAAACATATTAATATTAGCATATTTTATTTTACCAAATGTGGTTCTCTGTCTTTATTTTGTTTTGTGTTATATTATGAGATTTGTTTTTTTATGATTATCTTGTTAAACACTTGGATATATTATTCAAATTTTTCTAAAAAATGATTTGATTTGATGAGATAATTTAAGTAGTAATTTCAAGTATATTTGTATTGATGAAATAGATTTCATTAAAAAATTGTACTAGTTGTAGGGCAAATTAATATAAAATAGAGTTTTACGGGGTGGGGCGGGCTTCATGGGGCTCCAAGGGGCGGGGATGGGTGAGAAAGTTTTCTCTGTCATGCGGGGCGGGGCGGGGCGGGGATGGAGTAAAACAAAATCATACGGGGCGGGGACGAAGACCCCATCCTTTGGCCCCGCCCCACCCCATTGCCATCCTTATCGGTGGACCTGTTAAAAAAAAAAAAATATATATATATATATATATATATATATTAAAGACAAAGGTAGCTGCACAATGGATGGAGGTGTTGACTAAGTTCAAAAGGCCATCTTCCAATGAACCTTGGAAGTTGGAAGCCCAATTAATATTGGGTAACCGATTGATCAATCGAAGGACTTTGTTTCTTCTAGTACAACACTCGTGGATTAACCAAGTTCTATTTATTAGTTATATCTGCTAGGTGTTTGGCAAAATGCCTTTAGGAGCAGTTGGTATTTTTGCATCTACATAGCTTTAAAGTCTGTACATGTGTTGGGATAATAGTATAGATGAACTGTTATACACTATTTGATGATTACTCACTAAATTATTTATTTATGTCTAATATGTTAGACGTTATATTCTGCTTTATGCAGATTGGGATGTGTTGACTTGGGTTTGAATTCTGAAAATTTAATTACTATAATATTTGACAATTAATTTTGTCTAATAAACCTTAATAATAAAATGTTGTGGGAGTTTTCTAATAAGTATTGTTGCGATTTAGTCAAATGGGCTGGAATTACATGTACTATTGGGTCAGAGTGCTTTTCGGATTGGGCTCATGGCCCATAATCCTCTTTACTTCGCAAAATAGGCTCACAACCCTTATATTTTTCTTATCATATAATGATTTCATACCTTGTATTATTTCTTCACCTCATGTATTATTTCCCGTGGAAGATTAAAGAAATACTTTAAAAAGTTTGTATTAAATTGTTGCATGTTGCACATTTCACAAAAATTCCATGTACAACTCGAGGGGAATGTAGGAAAGTATAATTTACTTTTTATGTCATTGAAGACCAAAAATCAAGTAAATGATTGCCAAATAAGATAAAATAACATGAATAGTTTCTGGCAAAAGAGTTGTGAGATTGATGTAACCAATTAAACTATAATTTAAAAATCAAAATATCATTGTCTTTTTGTTAGTAATCCATGTTATAAACATATATTCCATTTTAATGTATTATCACATAAAAAATTTGAGGTCAAGAGTATTATAACTCAATGACATGATATCATCTCTTTTATAAACTTCTCTTCTCCATTGTTGTAATTATCACTTTTTTATTAAAAAAAAGTTCAAAAAATAAGAAAATATAGTTTTTTAGTGTATCGCCATATGAATATAGGTTATAACTTATATAAGGTGTGATAGTGACGTTATTACAAGGTGACGGCACATTAAGAAGCTGACGGACGTTCACCTGTTACATACTGAATGCACGTTAAGAAGCTAACGGCGATACGCTATCCGTCAACTACTGTCATTGACACCCCTTTAGCATTCATGGCCATGCCCCTTACGCAGCAACATTAAGCTGACGGATCACGTGGACGAGTCAGGGGTGACGACCTTGGCTGTAAGGTCTTTAGCTGATGTCCTTGGCTGACGGACCACGTTGGCGTACGTAAGCTGACGACAGTATAGGAGTTACGCGTGGGCTGACGACCTTGGCAGGTGAAGGCTGAAGGAATAACCCAACTTTCATTTTTAGCCTATCTTGACCTCTGCTTATGTGAATATAAGGAAAGTTCTTGCGCTACGCATTCGACTTAGTTAATAAGATTCCTATAAGGAAAGGGCTCAATACAATAGGCAAAGATCCGCGAATTACTCTCTTAAAAAGGAAAGTGCTTCTTCACCAAGGCGCATATTTCGGCCACACACCACTATATATACCCCAAGACCCTCATGACCCAAAGGTACGCACAATTACCTCAACTCTGACACTCTAGGGTTGTTTAAAAGATTCTAACTTGATCGTCGGAGGGTCTTTGGCCGGCACCACACCGGTGCTCTCTGTCGATCACCTACTTTTTTCTTCGCAGGCGTTGCTTCGAATCGGGAGAGTACCAGCAGCTTACTGTTGATCTTTTAGGCATCATCAAGGTGGAACTACATAAGCTCTATAATCTTCTCACTTCCTTTTTCTCAATCACATTATCACAACTTTCTACAACTACTCAATGTCCCATATATACGAGCCCATATAAATTGAACTAGTTATGACTTGTGAGATGATTATCTTTTCAAGTAAACCATTAGTATCCCTTTGGATAGTTGTCTTCTTAGACCATATCAAAAACTCAAAATTCCTCTTCGGTCCACATTGATTCTATTCGGTCCAATTTGTCTTATTTGGTCCATTCGGTCCTATCTAGTCCATTCTGTCCACTAAAGTTCTATTCAGTCCAATTCGGTTCATTTGGTTTTATTTAGTCCTATTCGGTCTATTCAGTCCACATTAGCCCTATTCGATCCACATTGGTCTTATTCTGTTCACTTCAGTCCTATTCGGTCCATTCTATCCACTTTAATCCACTTCAATCCTATTCGGGCTATTCAGTTGACTTTGGTCCTATTCGGTCCATTTTGTCCACTTTGATTATATTCGGTCCATTAAGTGCCGTGGATCATAATTTTTAAGGTACAATATATCATCACCATAAGTTCTTATGTTTATGTTTTTCTTTTTTTAAGTAATTAACGGTTCCAAACTTCTCGTACGGGTGTAATTTATTGACCACAATGTATTTTGGTCTCTTCATGTGCATATGTTGAAGATCTAGTTAGTTTACTTCTATGGCTTTATATTTTTGCGCATGTGTGTATATATGTGACAAGTTTTGAGTTGAATTCCATAAATCCCCTCTCAATTTCTTTTTGTTCAAAGCATGTTTTGGACAAATTTAGTCTTTAAGTTTGGTTGGTAGCTAGGGGTTTAAAACAAGACAAGTTGTGAACATATCAAATTTAATACGTATAGATGCTCATCTAAGCTTGTTCATTAACTAAACGAATTAAGTTTGAGCTTAAGTTTGAAACTCGATGACTAGTAAAACCAAACCTAGAAAAAACCTAATTAAGGTCAATTTGATATTTGTCTATGAGTACCTGAAAACAATACTTCCACAATTCAATGTTAAAATTTATTTTATTTAATAAGTACAAACATATTTAATTGAAATAAAACTACAAATGTTGAAACTTTATTGAAGAATTTATTAAGAAATTTCTTTAATCTCATCTTTAGTCTATACAAAAAGTGCGAATAATGGGCAGTTTTGTTGATTAAGGCGGTTCCGTCAAGCATGTACATGATGACTATGTAAAATAAAAAAATTATGTAGTTTTTGTGAGTGGTTAAGGGCTTGTTTGGTTTAAAGGTGTTTTGAGTAATATGATCCAAAACTCATAACTGAGTTATCAAAAATCGTGAGACCCACGTAAATTTTTTTGTTTGGCTTGATTTCCTATTCTTGTTTTCATCACTCAAACTCAAAATTTTTGAGTGAGAGTAATGAAAACTGAAAACACCAAATTGGTGTTTTCAATTTCTGAGTTACATAACTCAGTGGCAGTTGTGTAAATTTTTGTCCTCTGTGGGGCCCATATGTGTTATTTTGTTACCTCTCTCTTTCTTCTCCCACTGTTTTCTTTTTCTCTCTCCACCCGTTCTCTGTCACTTCTCCTTCTTCATTTTTTTTTTCTTTTACCCAAAGCTCTCTCTTCTCACTAACCCTTCATTGCTCCTCCACAAGCCGCCACCACCACCACACCAGTCATCACCATCATGAGCAACCACCAGATCGGTTCAAGCTCAGCCCAGATTGGAAGTTTGGGTTTGATATGTTTGTGGTTTGGGTTTGCTATGCACGTGGACCTCGAGATCGGAAGCTTCGCCGACAACATCAGCTTGTACTTCGCGTTCGCAGCCGCAGCAGCAGCAACAGCCGAAGCAGCTTGTACTCACACACTCATTGTCAAGTATTGTAAGTTGTTGGTCTATTTCTGACACTATCTGTAAATCCTAGAACTTAAGAATATGTTTTCTAACACTATTGGATCATGTAGCCCATACCATGGCTAAATACTCCTTAGGTGTTATTAATAGGCCTTATGGTTGTAATATGTATCTTTCATCTCAGCTGCTGTAGGAAAGCTTGGAAGATAAATTTTGCTGCTTGTTCTTCTTTTTATGCTTAATGAATTAGAGATTAGCAAAACAAAAAAAAAAAAACAAAAAAAAGAAGAAGAAGAAGAAGAAAGTTGACAAGGTTTTTCATATCCTCCTTTCACCGGTGGAAATCCAACACCTTATCTTCAAAAATAATCTTTTTTCATCCCTGATAGTGACGTTTTTAAGAAGGCTGACGGGAATACACAACCCGTCAGCTAGTCTCATTAGGATGCCGCCTTTTTGGCATTCAAGGCCACACCCCTTACGTAGCGACGATAAGCTGACGAATCACGTTGACGAGTCAGGGCTGACGACCTTGGCTGTAAGGTCCTTGGCTGACGTTCTTTGTGGAGGCATACATAAGCTGACGACAGTGTAGGAGGTACACATGGGCTGACGACCTTGGCAGGTGAAAGCTGAAGGAGTAATCCAACCTTCATTTTTAGCCTATCTTGACTTCTGCTTATGTGAATATAAGGAAAGTTCTTGCGCTACACGTTCGACTTTAGTCAAGAAGATTCCTATAAGGAAAGGGCTCAATACAATAGGCAAAGATCCACGAATCACTCTTTTAAAAGGAAAGTACTTCTTCACCAAGGCGCTTATTTCAGCCACATACCACTATATATACCCCAAGACCCTCATGACCCAAAGGTACGCACAATTACCTCAACTCTGGCACTCTAGGGTTGTTTGAAAGATTCTAACTTGATCGTCGGAGGGTCTTTGGCCGGCACCACACCGGTGCTCTCTGTTCGATCATCTATTTTCTCTTCGCAGGTGTTGCTTCGATTTGAGGAGTATTCGCAGCTTACTGGTGATTTCTTTGGCCTCATCAGTTGGCGCCGTCTGTGGGAAAGAAGTGACATTTTCGAGTATCTCAACCGTGCTCTATCCCTGAGACAAAAAGTTGCATGGTACTCACTCGATCGATGGCAACGAATAACAACCAAGGCGACGAACCGCATGCTACAGCGCTAGAGAGGCAAGTTCAAATGCTTGCTGCTTCTGTTGAGCGCCTTATTAAACAAAATCACGACTTAGAAGAGCAACTACGGCAGATGACTGCGCACCAAAGTGAGCCAGGGGAGGACCAGGAAGTAGCGAGCCCGGAGGGAAGGAATGCCGTCAGGCCTGAAGGTAGCACTGCACCGACCAGGCTGGAGCGGCCGGAGACAAACCCGCCATCCGCCTCGGACTCCCTGCCACCTCATATCACAGCCGAGATGCAGGAGATGAGGGAACGCATGGATGTGATGATGAACGCCCTCAGAGGACAGGTATCCAGCAATCTAGACGACCTAGTTCATAGAACGGATTCGCCTTTCACAGCGTTGGTGAATTCATGCCCCATTCCTCCAAAGTTTCGCATGCCCCATGTGGAAAACTACAACGGATCCAAAGACCCGTTGGACCACTTGGAGTCTTTTAGAACCCTAATGCATCTTCAGGGTGTACTGGATGAAATCATGTGTATGGCTTTTCTCACCACCTTGAAAAGGCCTGCGAGGGATTGGTACACCAGGCTGACGCCTAATTCTATCGGCACTTTCAAGGAACTGGGCGCACAGTTCGTGTCACACTTTATTGGAAGTCATCGACACAAGAGGTCTATTGCGTGTATACTGGGCATTAAGCAGCGAGAAGACGAGACATTAAGGTCCTATATAGCCCGCTTTAATAAGGAATCCCTCTCGATAGACGAAGCAGATGACAAGATACTTGTGGCAGCATTCACGAACGGGCTACGAGAGGGTAAATTCTTGTTCTCTCTGTGCAAGAATGACCCAAAGACTATGTCCGACGTATATTACAGGGCGACGAAGTATATGAACGCGGAGGATGCCTTGCTGGCCAGAGACGACTATAAACCAAGGAAAAGGGAGAGACAGGAAGATACGAAACCCGATAATGGACGAAAAATGGGGAGAACCAGAGAGGGACGAGATGATCGACGACCCAAGCCGCCTACAGGAAGGTACATGAACTTCACTCCCCTGAATGCGCCCATCGACCAGGTGTTGATGCAGATTAAAGATGAGGAAACTTTGGCCTTTCCTGGAAAACTGAAGGGAGATCCCAACAGGAGACCGAGGGATAAATACTGCCGATTTCATCAAGACCACGGCCATGACACCGCCGATTGCTACGACCTGAAACAGCAAATAGAAGCTCTCATTAGGCGAGGGAGGTTACAGAGGTTCGTCAACAAAGAGAGGGCGGACCCGCCACAAAATCAAGCCCCTCGGTGAGATAATGATCGCCCCAGGCAACCCGTAAGAGACATAAGGATGATTGTAGGAGGCACCACGAGGGCCGGATCTTCCAAGAAAGCCCGAAAGACATACATCAGAACGGTCCAGAACGTCCAGTCGGCAAGTCCTGCGCTTGGAAGGTCACGGATTGGAAATCCCCCCATTGAATTCTCGGAAGTAGACGCCCAGCGCCTTCACCACCCCCACGACGACGCTTTGGTCGTCACCATACGGGCAGGAGACTATAACATACACCGAGTTCTCGTAGACAACGGTAGTTCAACAGACATCCTTTACTATCCCGCTTTCCAACAGATGCGAATTGAAAAGGAGCGACTAAATCCGGTTAATGCCCCACTCATTGGCTTTGGAGGGGCGAGGGTACATCCACTTGGCACTGTCACTTTAGCGGTAACCGTTGGAGACTACCCACAGTAGGTCACCCGGAACATAACGTTCCTGGTAGTCAATTGCTCGTCGGCTTACAATGCCATCATAGGACGTCCAACCCTCAACTCATGGAAAGCCGTAACCTCGACATACCATTTGATGATAAAATTCCCTACTGATCATGGAATTGGAGAATTGAGAGGAAATCAGGTGTCCGCACGAGAATGTTACATGGCCATGATGGAGATGGACAATCACATTCAAGCCATGAACATAGAGAAACGTCGGATGGCGACAGAGCCCGTCGAGAGGCTCGAAGACGTACATCTCGACGAAGCCCACCCGGAGCGAACGACAAAAGTCGGAACCCTGGCCGACCCGGCGATACGTCAGAAACTCGCAACTTTCTTGAAAGAAAACAAAGATGTATTCGCATGGAGCCACGAAGACATGCCGGGAATTGACCCGTCAGTCATGGTGCACAAGTTGAACGTGTCGCCATCTTTTCCGCCCGTCCGACAGAAGAAAAGAACCTTTGCCCAAGAAAGAGACCAAGCAATAGCAGAAGAAGTCCGTAAATTGCAAGAAGCGAGATTTATCAGGGAAGTGTATTACCCTGATTGGTTGGCGAACGTCGTGATGGTCAAAAAGAACAACGGGAAATGGAGGATGTGCGTCGACTTCACAGACTTAAACAAAGCATGCCCCAAAGATAGCTACCCCCTCCCGCGGGTCGACATCCTGGTGGATTCTACGGCCAAACATCAGTTGCTAAGCATCATGGATGCATTCTCCGGGTATAACCAGATCCGAATGGATGAAGCTGATCAAGAGAAAACTTCGTTTGTAACAAGCCAATGCCTCTTTTGCTACAAGGTCATGCCCTTCGGCCTGAAAAACGCCGGCACAACCTATCAGAGGCTCATGAACAAGATGTTTGCACGACAGATTGGAAGGAACGTCCAGGTGTATGTCGACGACATGCTGGTCAAAAGCCAAAGGGAAGAAACTCATCTGGAGGATCTTAAGGAAACATTTGATACTCTTCGCTCCTACAACATGAAGCTCAACCCAAGCAAGTGTGCCTTTCGAGTGACGCAGAAAGTTCTTGGGGTACATGGTATCCCAAAGAGGGATTGAGGCCAACCCGGACAAGATTCGGTGCCATTATGGGGATGGCCCCTCCTAAAAATATTAAGGAAGTACAAAGCCTCAATGGTAGGGTCGCCGCACTTAGCAGATTTCCGTGTCGAAGGTCAGCAGATAGATGTCTACCTTTTTTCCGAACATTGAAAAAATCCTTTGAATGGACTGCCGAGTGTCAACAAGCGTTCGAAGATTTAAAGGTCTACCTCTCTTCACCGCCATTGCTAAGCCCCTCTAACCCGGGAGAAGAACTGTTCCTCTATCCGGCCGTTTCCCGGCTGTCAGCGCGGCCTTAATTAGAGAAGACGATAAGGTCCAACGACCCGTGTACTACGCGAGCAAGGCATTGCACGGTGCAGAAGAGAGATATCCCCCTATGGAGAAACTTGCCTTCGCTTTGGTTACAGCGGCCCGTAAGCTCAAGCCATATTTTCAAGCCCATACAATAGTCGTCCTAACTGACAAACCTTTGCGGCGAGTAATGGGCAGCCCTGCGGCTGCCGGACGAATGGCGTTATGGTCCGTAGAACTAAGTGAATTTGATATACAATATCGCCCCTGCGTCGCCATCAAGGGACAAGCGGTGGCCAACTTCATTGCTGAGTTCACCAGCGCGGAAGGCGAAGAGGAAAAGAATCCCCAATGGGGCATTTTCACTGACGGGTCATCCAACAAGAAGGCTGGCGGGGTAGGAGTCGTGCTTAACTCTCCGGAAGGCGACGAGCTCAAATGTATGATTCGCCTCGATTTTCCTACAACTAACAATGAAGCTGAGTATGAAGCCCTGATAGCAGGTTTAGACCTTGCTCAAGTTGTAGGGGCCACAAACGTGGTTGTTCATTGCAACTCCCAAGTCGTCACAAGCCAGGTAAACGGCGAATACGAGTGCAAGGGCGAAAGAATGAAAAGGTACTGGGAGCAAGCAAAAAAGAGGATGGACGGGCTGCAAGCCAAAATAGTCCAAATTCTAAGAGGAGAGAACGAACATGCCGACCGACTTTCCAAAGCCGCATCTGCGGAACCTATGGCCACCATCGACAAGGTACTTTCTTTTATTCAGTCCTCACCGTTAATTAACGTTGTCTGCATACAGGAAATTGGTTCCGAAAACAATTGGACCACGCCCTTGATCTCCTACCTAAAAGATGGCATGTTGCCTGATGAAAAGGAGGCTGCCAGGAGGCTGAAGGTCCGGTCTGCACGGTTTGTCTTGATAAAGGACGTTCTCTACAAAAGGGGCTTTTCTCGACCATACCTAAGGTGCGTGGACCCCGAAGAAGCAAGCTATATTATGAGAGAAGTACACGAGGGGATATGCGGCAACCATTTTGGATCACGGTCATTGGTACAAAAGTTGGTTCGGGCCGGATACTATTGGCCAACAATGCAAAATGACGCCCAGGTTTATGTGAGAGCTTGCGACAAGTGTCAAAGGTTCAGCAGCATCATTCGACAACCGGCGGAAGAATTGACCCCCATAACTGCCCCATGGCCATTCGCCCAATGGGGGTTGGATATCATGGGACCATTCCCGATGGCAGCAAGGCAGCTGAAGTTCCTTGTCGTCGGCATCGATTACTTCACCAAATGAGTTGAAGCTGAAGCCCTAGCCACAATCACTGAAAAGAATATAAGGGGTTTTGTATGGAGAAGCATTGTTTGCAGGTATGGAATTCCAAGAGTCTTAATTTCGGACAACGGTAAACAATTTGACAACGACTCCTTCCGAGCCTTCTGTTCAGAATTAGGAATCAAGAACCATTATTCCTCCCCAGCCCACCCTCAAGCAAATGGACAAGTGGAAGTCACCAACCGATCCTTGCTTCGAATCATTAAGACTCGGCTCGAGGGGGCAAAGGGCGTATGGCCTGAGATGCTACCCAGCGTGTTATGGGCATACAGAACGACAGTACGAACCCCTACAGGAGAAACCCCTTTCCAGCTGACATACGAAAGTGAAGCGGTCATTCCAGCCGAGATAGGACTCACAAGTTATAGGGTGGCCAATCACGACCAGGGAAGAAATGATCGAGAGCTTCGTTTACAACTGGATCTAATTGACGAAGTAAGGGCGGTGGCTGAGCAGAGACTCGCACGATACCAGGACCTCGTAAGCAAGCACTACAACTCCCGAGTCAAGCACCGAGACTTCAAAGTCGGAGATCTTGTTTTAAGGAAAGTAATGGGCACAGCCAGAGATCCCACACAAGGAAAGCTCGGCCCAAACTGGGAAGGACCCTACAAGATCGTGTCATGGCGAAGAAAGGGCACCTATCACCTAGAGACTCTTGACGGGCAGAAACTGCGACACCCATGGAATGCCGAGCACCTCAGAAAGTACTACCAGTAGGAGATAGCAAGCAGAACGTTACCCCTCATTACCAGTTTATGATCCTTAATTATTTGTCTTAGCTTATTCCTATCTACAGTATATTTTAAGTCCAAAGGGCTGAAATTTTATCTTTCCTATTTTTGAACAAAAATTTACTTATGCATTCATCATAATAAGAGGAGGCTCATTCAGAAATGACTAGTGAATTTTTTATGTCTTGAAGAAAACAGCAGGTCCTCTACAACTAAGTCCACAAGTTGGACAATTTTATGGCCAAGTTCACAAAGTGGACGGCCTGCTTATAAGTCCACAAAGTGGACGGCCTACAACTAAGTCCACAAAGTGGACGGCCTACGTCTAAGTCCACAAAGTGAACGGCCTATTCCTAAGTCCACAAAGTGGACGGCCTACATCTAAGTCCACAAAGTGGACGGCCTACGTCTAAGTCCACAAAGTGGACGGCCTATTCCTAAGTCCACAAAGTGGACGGCCTGCTTATATGTCCACAAAGGGGACGGCCTACATCTAAGTCCACAAAGTGGACGGCCTATTCCTGAGTCCACAAAGTGGACGGCCTATTTCTAAGTCCACAAAGTGGACAGGCCTACCTCTAAGTCCACAAAGTGGACGACCTACATCTAAGTCCACAAAGTGGACGGCCTATTCCTAAGTCCGCAAAGCAGACGACCTGCTTCTAAGTCCAAAGAGTGGACGATCCCATTGCTGAGTCCGCCTAGTGGACGGCGTCATAAATAAGTCCACAAAATGGACAATCTTACACCTAAAATCCACAAAGTGGACGACCCCAATCTAAGGACAACAAGGTGGACGACCTCATTACTAAAAGGCCTTACCACCAAGTGCATAAGATGTACAAGGGCAATAAAATGCTGATATGTTCCCTCTTGGGCTCGTCACCTTGCCATGATGCAACAAAGTGACGGTGTTATGTTCAAAATGACGGCATAATAACAGTGTTATGTTCAAAGCGAACACAATAAGCTAGTTGACGGTATTGTTCGTAGAAATGATGGGCGTATTGCCAAACGGATACATCGAGCTAGATTAGCTGAAAGAGAAGCTGACGCCGTTAGGAAACTAACAGGCATACAATTAAGTTGTTCGACGACGTCGCCCATGAAACTGACGGAATGATAACAAACGACCCCAAGTTTTCATTGAAAAGAAGCTGACGGCGTCATCAGTTCAAAAATTAGATTGAAAGAGAAAAACCCCGTCACCCTTAAGCTGACGAGCTCATCACAAACATAATTCTGACTTACAATAAGAAACACACATACTTGAAGCATAAAATGACATTAAAATTAAGATAAGCAATGTCTTTACAAAAGCCCAGAAAAATGGGCGTCAAGTACTACAATTCCGTCTACACTTCTCAAAAAAAAAAAAAAAAAAAAAAAAAAAAAAAAAAAAAGATAAAAAAAAAAAAGAGAAAAGAAAACTTTAAGTTCATAAGGGAGCGTCAGGGTCTTCCATCGTCTTCGGCATTTGGGCCGCAATTGTGAGGGTTTGCTGGAGTCAGAGTGACGGATTGATCCACAGCTGGCTGAGCTAGGACGACGCTGTTGTCCCTCTGAATGTCGTCGTCAGCTTCTTCATGGATGGCGTCGCCTGCAAGGGTTGACGGAATGGACTCATCCATTGAAATCCTTGACAAATCCAAGTCAAGATAGACAGATTTTACTTGCTTCAAGCAGTCCTCGAACCCGTCACCGTAGTAGGCAGCACAAGCGTCTATGAAGGCTGACGAATCCTTAAACTCCGTCACGGCGTCATTCCTAGCCGTCTCCACTTGGACTAGGATGGACCTCAGCTCCTTCTCCGCTGCCACCTTGGCCTCCGTCTCCAGCTCCCGTCGGTGGGTTTCCTCCGTCAGCTTTTCCTTATAATCCTTCAGCTCGGTGCCCAAGATGCGGTTCGCATCCTTGAACTGCGCCTGACCGTCAGCTAGGTACTTGACGCGCTCGTTCAGACGGGTGATCACCCCTTCCTTGGCAGAGCACCTGCATGACAGTGCCTTCATGCGAACCATAGCCTGGAAGAAAAAGGGGACAAGACAACGTCAGGGTATAAAAAATTGAACGGGCACCAAAGTAGAAAGCAAGACTCACTCTGGTAAGGTCGAAAAGGCCTGACGCCTTTATCTCGTCAATAGTCTGCTCGGCACAAGGGTCCATTTCCTCATCCTTCAAAATGGACTCCATCACCTCTACAGCGTAATCTTTATGGGTCAGCAGGCGACGTGCAGACCCCTGGGAGATAGGGCCTGACGAGGTCATGAGCCCCTTACCTGCCCCATGAACGGGCCTGGGAGGTGATGGTCTTCGTGAAGACTTGTCCCCGGGAGTTGGGGCAGTTTTCTTCCCTGGACGGTCTTCCCTACCGTCAGGTTTCCTCTTGGCCGCGACCTTCCCGACGGGCCTGAGGGCTGATGGTGGGGGTGACTCGCCCCCACCCTTCTCTTGTTGTTTCTTCTTGGCCGCAGCGGCAGCTCGAACCCGTTGTTTAGCTGACTCCATTTCTGCGAAGAATAAGGGTTAGAAAGAGACAGCGTCAGGATAAAGACAAGAAGTTAAAAGACACTTACGACGACGGGAATAAGCGTTCAATTTGCAAGCTTCCTCCGTCGGTTCAGGACCCCCACAATATAAGTGAAGAGTATCTAACGTGATTAGATCCCGACACTTCCTCTCGTCCAAACGAATGGCCATCACTCGACGAATGAAATCCTCTTGCTCCTCGGTAATACGTGGACGATTGTTAGCTGCTGTGAAAAGTGACGGGTTAAGATAAAAAAAAGAGTAGACGAGGCGAGAAGGGTCGACGAGATTAACCTGAATCTCTAACGTAAGCCCATGTGTTATCAAAACCATTGGGCATTAACTCCCACTCCTCCTGACGACATACCCAATTTGTTCTTTCTACAAAGAAGTATCTGCCCTTCCACTTCCTATTGGAGTCAGGCATATCTGACACTAACTTCAACTCCTTATCCCTCACTGCAAAATGATACACTCCTTTTGACGAGGAAATGTGCTGAGGACGATAACACCAAAAGAACTCGTCCAAGGTCAGCTGACGGTTCCCACCACTCAGACGACCCCACAAGATCTCGGCACCAATGAAGGTTCGCCAAGCATTGGGGGCAATCTGGCTGACGGATATCCCGAGGAAGTTAGCCAGCTGACGGTGTAATGCCGTCAGCGGCAGCCTTAGCCCTGCCGCGAACATGGCATCATACATGCCGACGTCCGCGGTTCATCCTGAGTAGCACCTCTCATCCTCCTCAGGAAGACGGATGGGAATGTCGTCTGGTATTTGGTAACGGGACCGCAGACTTTTAAAAACATTCTCCGACATCGTCAGGAGAAAATTGTTGACGGACCACTCTAAGGGTAAGATGAAGGGACGGTCATCACCAGAGGATCCCGAGGTGCTCACTAAGGCTTCCTCGTCACCGTCACTCTCGCCCCCGTCACTAATACTTGCCCTTCCACGAACCCCCTGGTCTTCATCGGCTACCCCTTCTTCGTCACCGCTCACCTCACTTCCTCTAGAACTCTCTACATCACCATCAGAAGGAGTTGACGATTCTCTTTCTGACGACCAGGATAGGCCCTCCGCGGGCTCACGACCTGATAGGAAAACTTCGTCGTAACCCGCTCCGTCGCGGATTGACGATTGATCACTCAGCGTCTCCCTAGACATCTGACTACCTACAAACGACGGGTTTTTCTAAGATCCTAGGCAGACGACTTCACTAAAGGGCGTCACTAGAAAAAGTAAAAAGGTAAAGGAAAACTTACGTGTAGGAGGACGGTCTCAAGAAGGTGACGGTTGCACAATCGACGGTGTGATAAAATTGGCAGTGACGAATTCTCTCTTAAGATGAACAAGGCGAAAAAAGTGGGAAAAAGGTAAATAGTAAGGTATATATAGGAGAGAGGAGGCGCGAAAGACGAAGAGACACACCCGTCCAGACACGGAGCCAATCATTCTACGCCATGTGTCCCACCATTTAATGAAGATGGCACAAACTACCATGCACGAACCATTTCCCCAATAACGAGAACTCCATGACCCGTCACTCATATCTGACGGGGTAATGGAGTGGGGGGCAGTTGATAGTGACGTTTTTAAGAAGGCTGACGGGAATACACAACCCGTCAGCTAGTTTCATTAGGATGCCGCCTTTTTGGCATTCAAGGCCACACCCCTTACGTAGCAACGATAAGCTGACGAATCACGTTGACGAGTCAGGGCTGACGACCTTGGCTGTAAGGTCCTTGGCTGACGTTCTTTGTGGAGGCATACATAAGCTGACGACAGTGTAAGAGGTACACATGGGCTGACGACCTTGGCAGGTGAAAGCTGAAGGAGGAATCCAACCTTCATTTTTAGCCTATCTTGACTTCTGCTTATGTGAATATAAGGAAATTTCTTGCGCTATACGTTCGACTTTAGTCAAGAAGATTCCTATAAGGAAAGGGCTCAATACAATAGGCAAAGATCCACGAATCACTCTTTTAAAAGGAAAGTACTTCTTCACCAAGGCGCTTATTTCGGCCACATACCACTATATATACCCCAAGACCCTCATGACCCAAAGGTACGCACAATTACCTCAACTCTGGCACTCTAGGGTTGTTTGAAAGATTCTAACTTGATCGTCGGAGGATCTTTGGCTGGCACCACACCGGTGCTCTCTGTTCGATCATCTATTTTCTCTTCGCAGGTGTTGCTTCGATTTGAGGAGTATTCGCAGCTTACTGGTGATTTCTTTGGCCTCATCAATCCCCTAGTTAGTTTCTAGGCAATCAATACTTTAATAGTAAGAACGAAAAAATCAAAAGAAATTAAATCTCTCTCCCCCCCCCCCCCCATACTCACTCACATATTCAAACTCTTTTTTCTCTCTCTCTCTCTCTCTCTCTCTCTCATTTGTGTCCAACTTATTTGATTAGCTTTTAATTTTTACTTTTTATGTATAGTTTTTTAAAACTTAAATTTTTCTTAATTTTTAAAGTATAAGTATATTTTAAAACAATTTCAGAAAAAATAATTAATAAAAAGTTAAATAAGCTGATCTCTCTCTCTCTCTCTCTCTCTCTAGAAGCTAGAACATATTAGGTAAAACTAACATCTAGTATTTATCATGAGATCTATATTTCCCTTGCCCATACAGTGAAATCTAAACCTAAGTCTACTACCTTTTTTTATTTATTTATTATTTTTTTATAAATGAAATCTAGTCTACTAAACTTGGAATAGAAATAGTCATTTATCAATCTAATTGGATTTCTTGCGTAGGCTACTCACACATAAATTGTTACTATATGTTTGTTGAAATAGCAAGAAATCAAAGAGGTAAGATAAACTTTAACCAAAAGAAAAAGAAAAAAAGAGGTAAGATAAATTACTAAAAATAGCAATAAATAGCTAAAATACGGCATTGTTAGAGGGAGGCAAACAAATGTGCCCTTACTAGGCAAGATGCCTTACTTTCCCAATATTTTGTAATGTTCTATTCTCCCTAGCTAATGTTTTTCTTTTGATTAATCTTGATGCTGTTGGGACTATGTATGAGCGTAAATACTCTTCTGTTTGATGTTTCTTAGTTTATGAATTTATCCTGGTTACCAAAAAAAAAAGAAAAATCACTAAATAATGACCTCAATAAGTTAACTCTTGCTAGAAAAACTTAGAATCATTGGAACATCTTAATCCAATATAATCAACAATTAATAATTCATGATATGGACCACAAAAGTTGGCTTCTAATAGCTTATATGTATAATATATAAATATAAAAAAAAGGTAAAATCTGACTTATTTTTAAAAAAAATTGAAATTGAAATTATTTCAAATAAAATTGATAAAAAAATATTATGAAAACCACAAATAATAAGGATGTTTGGTAGAGTAGTTTAAGATGAGATTTTTGTAATTTTTTGAAATACGTGTGGGTGAAAATGTGTGTAATGTTGTTTAAAATGTAAAAATATGAGTCACAACATCTTCTTAAATATCTGCTCTTTTAAATGTGTGGTGTTTTTTTTTTTTTTTTATAGAAGATAGAATTTCTACTCTAGCCTAATTTAAGTGTATATGTGTGAAACTCCCTCCTGGAAACTTGAATCCCGACCCTTGCCCGCCACACCCCACAAACACTTATATTTGTGGAGTGACCATTGCACCAAGAATGTGCGGCGGTTAAATGGGTGGTGTTAAAAGTTAAAACAGTGACAAGTCCTAATAAATTCGACAAGCCAAGACTAGTAGTGTAGGGTATTTATGGTCGTAAATGGATAAAAAGACTCTTACATTACATCTAAAAATAAACTGATTCAAGTACTTTAAGGTCGATCACACATGATCTCACTCTGCCACTCGTAATAACTACAAGTATTGCATCATTTTATGCAAAACTTTACTACCCATTGAAGAGAATCCAAATTTACTGATCTTGGCAGTTTTTTTTTTTTTTTCCCACTTGTTCCATCAATTGCAAGTGAGTTAAATGAAGCTGAAAGTAAGATGTCAGTGAAGATGAAAGTGTAAAAATGCCAAGCTGTTGAAGAAAGCTACAAATGGCTGACACATAATCAATTGTATTTCAGCTCTGAAATCGTTGCAAGGGTTTACCATATCTGATTTCTAAAACAAATCTCACAAATTTATTGTGATGATCCAATATTTTTTTGGACAGGATAAACAGATGATACAATGTTATTTAAAAAGTTATTCACATTTTTATTTTTCTATAAAAAGTTTCTTTAAATGATTTACTAATGTATGTCTTAGAGACATAAATGAACAAAATCCTTTTTTTTTCTACATTATTTTGTTTATTTTTTTTTCTACAGTTTACTTATATTTTTATTTTATATAATCACTTTTAAAAACACTTATACCATATTATTTATTTTATACTTTATTTTATTAAAATATTATTACTTTTTCCATTTGTTTATTATTCTCTCAAAGCATTTCTCTCTTTACCGTATGCAAGCAAATAAGTATTAGAAAACAGATTTAAGTTGTTACTATAACAACATTTCAAATTTACACAAGTTTACCTAAGTTGATGATGATGATGATTTTTTTAATTAAATTTGTAAAATTTACCTCTTATGCTATTGGGTGAGTGTTTTTAGTGTTTGTTTGGAAATAGTTTATTTTAGCTCTTTATTCATTTTTTTTTTATACTAAAAATGTGCTAAAATATATTTATACTTGGAAAAAAAAGAAAAAGTAAAAAAAAAAAAAAACAAGATTTTAAAAAGTTGTATATAAAAGCTAAAAAAAGTAAAAATCTACCTTATAAGTTAGTTTATGTTAAATATTAGCATTGATACACTATGTTGAATATGCTATTATGGATGCGGAAGCGAAAGCATAAAGTATAGAACACAATAACACAAGAGGATTACGTGGTTCAACCTAACGGCCTACATCCACGGAGGAAACCCTAAAGGGCTACATCAATAATATATTAGAGTGTAGTACAAATCCTGTGTTACAATGAACCATAACATGTGTATATATAGTAGACTAAACCCTAAACTAATAGACTTCTAGTACAAGTAGGAAACTTGGCTTGCACACAAAGTAGAATTAGACATGGACTTATGCTAATGGGCTAATATATCTCTAACACCCCCTCTCAAACTCAAGATGGAAACTTGATGAAATCTTGAGATTTGATTAGGTTGAAAAGATCCCTTGAATGAAGTTTGGCTCTATGACGGTGGCTTGAGAAAGGCAATGGTCTTGCAGTGTTGATGCGACTTCTAACGGTGACATGACTATACTGGAGAATTTTGACGGCAGCAGTGGAAAACCAAAGAAGATAAACGCAGCGAAGAAACACTGAGGAAGACAAAGATTGCTCTTAATACACCGTAAGGACAGAAAACCATGGTCATAGGAAGGCAGCTCTGATACCATGTTAAATATTAGCATTGATACACTATGTTGAATATGCTATTATGGATGCGGAAGTGAAAGCATAAAGTATAGAACACAATAACACAAGAGGATTACGTGGTTCAACCTAACGGCCTACATCCACGGAGGAAACCCTAAAGGGCTACATCAATAATATATTAGAGTGTAGTACAAATCCTGTGTTACAATGAACCATAACATGTGTATATATAGTAGACTAAACCCTAAACTAATAGACTTCTAGTACAAGTAGGAAACTTGGCTTGCATACAAAGTAGAATTAGACTTGGGCTTATGCTAATGGGCTAATATATCTCTAACACCCCCTCTCAAACTCAAGATGGAAACTTAATGAAATCTTGAGATTTGATTAGATTGAAAAGATCCATTGAATGAAGTTTGGCTCTGTGACGGTGGCTTGAGAAAGGCAATGGTCTTGCAGTGTTGATGCGACTTCTAACGGTGACATGACTATACCGGAGAATTTTGACGGCAGCAGTGGAAAACCAAAGAAGATAAACGCAGCGAAGAAACACCGAGGAAGACAAAGATTGCTCTTAATACACCGTAAGGACAGAAAACCATGGCCATAGGAAGGCAGCTCTGATACCATGTTAAATATTAGCATTGATACACTATGTTGAATATGCTATTATGGATGCGGAAGCGAAAGCATAAAGTATAGAACACAATAACACAAGAGGATTACGTGGTTCAACCTAACGGCCTACATCCACGGAGGAAACCCTAAAGGGCTACATCAATAATATATTAGAGTGTAGTACAAATCCTGTGTTACAATGAACCATAACATGTGTATATATAGTAGACTAAACCCTAAACTAATAGACTTCTAGTACAAGTAGGAAACTTGGCTTGCACACAAAGTAGAATTAGACTTGGGCTTATGCTAATGGGCTAATATATCTCTAACAGTTTAAAACACACCAATCTGTAATTTACTGACCACGGTATATTTTCCCTTCATGTGCATATGTTGAGGATACGGTTAATTTAGTTCTCTAGCTTTATATTTTTGCGCGTATATATGTGACATGTTTATTAAGGTTTTAAAAAACTGTAGATAAAAGAAAATTCTCAGTTAGTCCTAGAGTATAGTGAAATGATGCTCCCTTCTCTCATATTCATGGTGGACTCCACCATGAATTTAATGAGCTGACCCTACCATGAATGTGAGAAGAGAGAGCACTATTTTCTATGCTCTGAAAATACCTAAAAATTACTCGTACATAAAAACTAAAAACTAAGCTAGTAACTAATAAGCTCAAGCCAAACGGACCCAAATCTTTGTAATGCTACTTCTGAATTTTTATATAAAATTCGTTCAAAATTTTTATATATTAAAAAAAAAAAAGTTTGAGAGAGTTCAGACCTCCTTCAGGGTGTGGAGACAAAGCTCGTTGTAGGTAGTGGGGTATTGATTATTATTTATTAGCTTAGCTTGAGGAATTATAATGATCGTCTAGCTGGGATGGTTCAAACGAAACCCTTTGATGTTTTCTGATCCATTACAGTCGGGTTTGGGTTTTTCTTTGAGCAGTATATACAATTGTTTTTAGACCATATGTTATTTTCTTGCTCAAAGTTGCAATTACCTTCCTCTTAGCTAAACTTAGCTTTTGTTGGGCTAAACCCCCCAACTCAATGAACTTCCACTCATTTGGAAAATGGGTCTTGACGGATTAGATTGGATTTGGGTTAAAAATAAATTGTCCTAAATGGTTTGCAAGGGTCGAATTAATTCAGGGGCAGACCTAAAATTTCAAGCTAGGGGCCAAAATATAAGAAGAAAAAAAATATTCAAATAGGTGTCCATATAGTACTAACAAACTATCAACTAAGATCAATACACAAAATCATTGTTTTTTAATGCATTAAGATACAGTCATCTATCAATAAAGAAAAAAAAAACACAAAATAATATTGTTTCTTAAGAGCATCAACTGTTGCAATTAAAAAAAAAAAAATCACAAACCAAAACTTACTCTTGCTACTTTAATGCTAGTACTCTAATACTGGGTTGATTGAGTTTTTTTTTTTTTTTTTTAGTTTTGTTTTTGTTAAGTTTTTGAGTTGGGTAATTGCTAGTTGGGCTATGCTAATTAAAATGGAGGGGGTCTAAGTTTTTTCTTTGGGCTAGGGGCCCAATTATTTTTTTCCTTTTTATTCTTTGGGCCAGGGAGGGCCCGGACCCACTTGGCCCCCTTGGCCCCCCTGTAGTTCTGTCCATGAGTCGATTAGATTATGGGTCAACCTGTATTTTCACATGTAGAAATAATAATAATAATAATAATAATAATAATAATAATAATAATAGTAATAATAATATATTGTTTTTGTCTTTTTTTCAATATAATTAGGAGAAAAAAATAACAAAATACTCAAAAATAAGTAATATATAACATATAAATGATTAATTTTATATAATTCAAAGTTTTACTAATAATATCTGTATGCGCACAATTGTACCCGGACCCAAAACCAGGTGATGGGCTCAGGCCTAATGAGCCTTATACAATGAAATTTGTAGAGTATGGATTTGAAACCTAAGTTTGAGATGTTGGAAGTTTGATAAGTAAATATAACAAAGAAACCTCCTCGGACGTAAGCCGAGGACGAGTTGTATATTCCTTCTCTTTCTATGCCAAATATTACAATTCTTAGTTCTTTTTTTAGTTTTGAAGCCGGTCCCCCTCTCTTTCCTCTCTCGTCTCCTTATATACTTCTCCTTCTTCACTGGTTCATCCACGTGTCATACAAATCTTCTCCTTAAATACTTGTCACATCCACCACTTTCTTCAAGTCTTCAAATAATAGCAAGAAGGCTGACTTCTACTGTTCAAGGGTCATTTCTCCATTAATGGAGCCAGGGTGGTAGATGCAGGGCCTTTAATGTGGTGGTAGTAGCTTTTTCCTCAGATATTTCTCACACGTTCTTGCCTCTAAAGGGTGCTTGGATAACACTTTTACCTACTAGTTCTTCTAGAATGTTACCTCTAGTCCGTTTAGCAAGTCCCATGGTCATTGTTGTGCCCGTCCGAGGAGACACTCCTCCTCAGACCTCTACAGTGCGGACTGACTTGTGGGCCTAGAGGCCCTGATCAAAACAAACTGGTACCAGCCAATCAGGCCCAAAGCCCAAACGTTCATTCAAGAGCTTTTACCCCCCACAATATCATCACTATAAAAATAAATAAATAAAGTGCAGTAGAACTTTTTTTTTTTTTTAGGTATAGTATATCGTCACCAAAATTCTTACGTTTAGGGTTTTTTATTTTTATTTTTTCAAATAATGGTTTCAAACTCACATATGGATTTAATTTCATCAAATAATGGTTCCACCCAAATTTAATTAAAAAAAAGGATTTAAAACAGGACAAGTTGTGAACAGATCAAATTTAATATGTTAAGGTGCTCATCTAAGCATTTTTTAAAGACATTTTGGTTGCAACTTCCATTAAAAAAATTTAATATTACTATATACTTTTGAAAATTTAACCATTGGATTATATATTATGCTCTTAACACATGTCAAATTTTGTACCGTCGGATATTTTTCACTATATGATCCATAAATTTATTTTTTATGCATAATTTTTTACTTCAAAAACTTGCAAGTTAAATTATTGATTTATAGCATAATTATTGATCTTTAATTCTTTAGAAATTTTGCAAGCATGAAGTATATAAGAAGAAAATATAATTCATCGGTAAAATTTTTAAAATTCACACCCAAATAAAAGATATTGAGTGAAGTTGTAGTCTTAAGTTTTTGTAACCAAGTTGCTGCTCTTTCTTCTTCTAACTTTATTTTTAATACTAGACACTGTAACGTTATAGCAGATGCTCTAGCTAAAAA
Organism: Castanea sativa; assembly: GCF_040712315.1. Classification (NCBI taxonomy): domain Eukaryota; kingdom Viridiplantae; phylum Streptophyta; class Magnoliopsida; order Fagales; family Fagaceae; genus Castanea; species Castanea sativa. The sequence goes on along the minus strand of NC_134017.1, from coordinate 79,540,348 downwards.
AGCCAAGAATTTTAGGGAGACTCGGGTGTGGATTGATTCCCTTCCTGAGGACATTGTCCCCCTGTATAATTTGATATTCATTGAAGTTTGTTTTGCTTTTGAATAAAAGCCCAGGCTATTGATAGTTTGGTTTCTCAAAAAAAAGTTTGTCCTTTTTTAAAAGTTGAAACGTTAATGAAAAATTTATTAAAAAAAATTATTTCATCTCAAGTTTTACAAAATTTATTACTACCAAAGTGTAAATGTATTCATTAGTAAATTGTTAAATATATATAGTCTGATGCCTAATACGCATTCCCAAAGTAGATTTCTTAAGTAAAAACTTTAGCTATTCTAATCTATCAACTTAACAAAAAGGGTCAAGAACCTTATTCCAAAAATTAATGAACTAAGTTAAATATAAGGAAAATGTTAGAGTTACAAACAATTTTACAATATTTTTTACAAACTGCTGATGTTATGAGTAATTATTGGTAAGTAAAAAAATAATTTTAGTGGTGGGGACATATAAGAACCAGTAAGAATTGGCAGTAGCAGCAATAATTTGTAAAAATGTTATATAATAGTTTGTGATTGTAACATATTGATGTGGTCAAATTCTTACTGATTTTCTCACTACTAATATCGTTTTTTCACTTACCAATAACTACTCATCATATTAGCATTTTGTAACAAATGTTATAAAATAGTTTGTAACTCTAACGTTTTCCAATATAAAAACTTAATCTCAAATTTCAATATAAGATTGAACACCTCAACTTGTTCACTACTATGTATAGGTGCAGCCAAGAATTTTCACTTGGGGCCGAGTTGTAGTATTAATACAATAACTATAATTCATAAATATGTTGAATACAAAATTATCAATTTTAATATAACCAGTTAAGTTAGTTCAATTTTAATGTGGGTGTTGGGGGAGGGGTGCATTTCCTATTAATACAATTAGTAAATTCTTTTATTGTTGAATAAGAGATATTTGGCATCAAAATTATATATGACAATAGTAGCATCTTTATTCTTAAAGCATACACCAATTGTTTATGACTTGCTCATATTTGTTTTAGCTTTAATATGGCTCTGAATTAACCTAAAATGAACTTAAAAATAATTTGTTTCCTCATTTATTTAAATGTTGGATTTTGCTAATGTGTGTTTTTAAGGCAAACAATGATTAATTATTTTTAAAAATATTTTATCGGGAATTGAAAAAGTATTGACAATTTTTTTAATTTTCGAAAAAATATTTTTAAAAATAGATAACTTAATGTGTGCACATTAACCGAACTCTTAAAAGTTATTCCACGTTAAAAAAACGAATTCCACTATTATTTTAATCACCATCCATCTTTTCATTCATATTATTGAAATTTTCTTATACCAATTTATTTTTAACGAATTATTCACCCAACACTGCACAGCCCCACATCCTCGCACAGTTATAAGGTTCAAGAAGATGGTCAGATGGGGAAAAAAAAAAAAGACAGATCTTTTTTCACTGATTTCGAGGGTTTTGTTTGTTTGTGTTGAGATGAGCTTTGATGTGTTGATATTTGATAACAGCTAAACAAAATGAGGGCTGGCATGGCAGCAGCTTGAGAATTGGGAATGACTATGAAGAGTAAAACGTAAAAGTTTTGTTTTAAAATAGACTGACATCTATACCATTTTGGAGAGAAATGAGCATTGTCCGTTGGATTAATTACAAGTCAAAATGGACAATTGGTGGGTTCAACTATTATTTTATTTGAGGATACCTTCTGCTCTGCATGCTATAGAAAAAATTAAAAATTTTGGGTGGCCATCCATCCTCTCTAGGAATCTCTTTGTAACAATAGAATAAAAATCCTAGTAGTTGGGAAGTGGGAACACAGCACATAGTAATTTGTAATGAATGAAGGAACACAACCAAACAAACTGATCTTGGCAGTTTGGCTTCTTTCACGTGTACCTTCAGTAGGATTGCAAGCGAATTAATTGAGCTGAAAGTAAAATGTTCTCGCCAACCCTCTCCTCCTCTTTTAATTCATATCTTTCTGATATTGACCCATCAGTTTCACTCACCACCCTTCTGTTCTTGTGATTGTTACTTTCTCAGTGATTAAAGTCAGTGTGTTTGTGTGTCTAATGGGGAAAAAGGTACTGGGTTCAGGGTTCTGCACAATTATAAATGCGCATAAATTAATGCACACTTCATGAATTTACAACTATGGACCATTTTTTTTTATTTTTTTATTTTTTATAAGTGCTATAGTATAGACCAATTAACAATGCATTATGAGTCAGGGGTGTAGTTGGTAGTAACTGAAGACTGAGCTGCACTGTTTACGTACTCTCTCAGCTGGCTATAAATAGAGGAAGAGTTGATTAGTTGAACATCACAGAAACTCTAGGTGAAAACGAAGCCAAAAAAGTTTTATTTGTTAGTGTGACTGTGAGCCTTCTCAAAACCATTTTCTTTATCAAACTCAAATACCATTTCTTTAGCACCCAGATTGAAGAGAAATGGACATGGAGATCTTCCTCTCTGCACCAGCATAATTTGTACATTTCTCAAAACCCAATTCTATTTTTTACAATTTTTTTATCTTGCTTTTGGTGAACTGTGCATGTGTCTGCAAGGTATTTATTTTTTAGTTTTTAACATATCAAACTATAAAGTTTTTTCCACTTCAAAGGGGCATATATTCAAAAGTAAATTCTGATTCATTCCATCTAGACTAAAATGCAAAATAGTTTTGCATGCACTGTTGCGAGAAGAAAACAAAGCTAACGGCTAGAAATTTAAAAATAAAAGCAGCAGGTTAAGGGAGGCTCTCCTGTGTGTGTAAATTGAAAAACCTTTGAGAGTGTTTCAGGAGCTCTCTGGAGTTCATTGAAAATCTTTTGAGAGGTTCTCAAAGAATGGGAATTTACAAAACAAAATCTTTAGGAAAATAGCTTTTTCAAAAATCTGTTCCAGTTCAACTACTTTTAATTTTCTTTTATTTCTTTTCATTACAGAAAAAAAAAATTTTATTTTGAGCGAGATTGAAAACATTTTTGAGAGAAAACACAGTCCTAAGGGGAGAGAGATCAAACTTCAAGCTTCAAACCATGGTTTCATAAAATTGATCCAAAAAATCCCAACTTCAGCTCTGTTCACAAGAGACCCAAAACCCACAAAATCTAGGATTCTCACACAGCCCAAACATCAAATACCTTACAAAACACAAAGGCGTCACTACAGAGAGGAGGACCTCCGCCGGGAAAACATCTGCTGCTGCCGCCATACATCACCTAGTTGACCGCCGCAAAGTTTTGCTGAGTATATCTCTAATCTCTCTCTGTCTCTCTTATTTTGTTGTTTGGATTTGATTTATAGATAACAATTTTCATTTTTTAAATAATATTTCATGTGTTTTCATACACTTTTTTCTCAAACGGATTTCTACAAATGTATTCAAACAACAATTTAGTTTTTAAACGTACTAAACGAGCCTTAGTTTAACCGCTTTTTCCTTTTTTTTTTTGTTTCTCTTTTACACTATTTCATCACTTGTAGTTAGTATATAACATATAAACAGTATGTATAAAAAAATTAGCCAAAAAAAAAAAAACAGTAAAGTTCTTTTAAAATTGATAAAAATATATAATATAAAATAGTAAAACACTAAAGTGTGTAAATCGTTATTTGATTCGATCTATGTTTAATGCATTTAATTTCAAGCATTTTTTTGAGAGGAACATTTATTAGTTTCAAGCATTGATTAAAATATATAAAATAAAAAAGTAATTTTTTAGCCATTAATTTTACTTAATGTATTATAGTTTAACTTTCAAGTATAATTCCATAGGCAAGTTAAAAACTAATGATATTTTAGAAAATAACACTATACTTTTGGATTTTAACGTTCAGTTATTAAGTAATTTAAAATATGAATATAATACTTATAAAAAAGGAATATAATATATATAAATCTTGTTTTTCATTTGACCTTCCAAAGGCAAATTCCAAGCTTGGCCACTACTTAAGTTTCTTAATGACTAGTTGCTATTACAATCATGTTACTCCTTACCATTAAGGACAGAAAGTTGTGTGCAAGTTGTTGATTCTATGTTGTGTTCCAATGTAACTGTAACTGCATGACATTTCTCTTCCGTGCAACAAAGCTCTCCTAGTTTCTTTCAAGTTTTCTTGTAAGTTTTTTCAGTATCCCAAATATGTCTAATATGTCACCTTAGGTTCTATACATAATAAAAATTTTCAAAGTTAAATGATTTGAAAACTAAGTCAAATATGACATTGAGTTTAAAATGTACGTCCAGGTCAAAATAATTTTCAATTGAACAACTTCTACTATTGTAAAATAGGCTATTGTAGACCAATCAAGTTACTTCTTAGAACTAATTATATATATGTTGGCAACTTACGTTTATTTTGATGATTGTTTGGGCATAATGGATTCGCAAATGTTACATTTGAGACACGTCTTTAGAAACTGTAGTTGAGTTGTGGTTCTTAATCCTCAAGTTAAGATTGGCTGTGTACACAAATTTCAGTACTTTTCTTTTACTTCAAAATAGTGAATAGATTGATGATATTTCTTTGAGTCTCAAAGTCTCTAGATCTTACAGAAAGTATTATTAATTTCTTCATTGTTTTTAAGGTTTTCAAGCAAAAGAAAACTCTTTTACTTCTTAAATTTTCATACATAATCAATCTTAGTTTATGTATTATCTGCAAATCCATCATACCCAAGCAATAATCAGAAGAAACATAAGTTGTCAACATATACATAATTATTGATGATAGGGGAATAATATAGCCTATCTCCAAGTCGTCCATAAAGGTCGTCCATAGCCCACCTACTACCATAAACACCCTCAGAAACTTACCTACAAGTGCCTCGTCCAGGGAAGAAGAGCTCAAGACGAGGTACGCACCATCAGAGTGATGCACTCGTCCAGAGTGTCGACATCCTCGTCTTGAGCAAATTCACCCGTTAGACGAGGCAGCCCCCGCGTGCGAAACAAAGCACGCCCAACTGAGGAACTCAAGGACGAGGTTGTCACACTTAGGAAAATCTCCAAATGAGATATGATAATCCCTTATCCCACGCGTAACCGCCAGGTATCCGTTGTGAAACAAGAGCATAACTTCCAGACGGTTATGCAAGTTACGTTTGATTTCTATCTCTCCTTGAAGCCGGGGAGAAGTTCCAATTTTGGTAACCGCCTATGATAACACTATATAAAGGTCGTTTTCGGACAAACCCAGTATGTTCGAGTTTTGACTCCAAAAAGTTGGAACTCAAATAACTTAGAGGAAAAAACTAACTTTGCCATCGGAGGACTTTTTGGCCGCGGCCGGTCGCCTTTGATACGCTTTTCTTTCTTTTTCGGGCCGTGAAAGATCCGGTAGTCCTTTCTAGTCGAAGCATCCGGCCTGCGATTTTCTTGGCATCATCGGTTGGCGCCGTACGTGGGGAAAAACGGTAAACTTGTTATTCTATCCCGGACAAAAGGTTGAATGGTTCGAACAAGATCAAGGGCTACTAGCCCAGGGCCACCAGGAGAGTAGGGATGCTTCCCGGCAATCCCCTTCGTGATCGCGAGATCGGCACGTAGTGCCACCGCCTTCTATGCACATACAATCCATGGCTCGCAGCTGTATGGCGAATCGACGCGTCGAGAACCGGGAATTGAATAAGGAGATCAACTTCACGAGGCGGCGTCAAGTACACATGGAGGGAAGGGCCCCAAGTCGGGAAGGAGGAGGGGAGAATGTAGAGTCGAAGATCGAGCAAGTGGGTACCGCTTCAAGAAGGGTGCCGCACTTGGAAAGAAATGGACCGGATGAGAAAAGCCATGGATGAAATGAGGGAAAACATGAGGCGAACAAACCCGGTAGATGATATGGTCCACCGAACGGACTCCCCTTTCACACGGCCTCCATCGGCGGTCACCCTACTACCCCGAAGTTCAAAATGCCTTCTCTAGACTCGTACGATGGAAATCGCGACCCCCGCGATCACATTGCAACTTTCAAGACGACCATGCATCTCAGGGGGTCCCGAACGAGATCATGTGCGAGCTTTTCCCACCACACTCGAGGGATCGGCGCGAGTGTGGTTCGGCAAGATTCCCCAAACTCGGTGGGATCATTTGAAGAATGAGTAAGCCGTTTGTCAACAACTTCATTGGAGGACGGCGTCACGAGCGTTCCTCCTCTAGCCGCGACCATAGAGCGTGGACAATGAGAGTTTGCGATCTTTTATCACCCGTTTTAACGAGAGAAGCCTTAACGGTGGACGAGATGGATGACAAGCTATTGCTGGCCGCTTTCCACAATGGGGTCAATTCGACTTGTTTATTCATAAGCTCGAGCGGGAACCGCGTACTATGGCCGAGCTTGTCCATTCAGCCCGGAATTTTATGAATGCCGAAGACGCCATCATAGCCAAGAAAAGAAAAAGGGCGAGCGCTCGGAGGTGGGCCACCATCGCTACCGAGGACCGGGGACCTCGTCCGAAGAAGGTTCGGGTAGACGAGAGAAAAGATAAGGATGGTAAGAAGGCCGGTTCCTGCAAGGAATCGCAATACACGCCCCCGACTATGCCGTTAGAGCAGTCCTTATGCGGATCAAGGATGATCCGTCCTTGAAGTGGCCGGACAAAATGAAGGGAGACCCCAACAAGCGTAACGGGAGCAAATCTTGCCGTTTTCATAGGGACCACGGGCATGATACGGACGAGTGCTTTGACTTGAAGCAACGAGATAGAAAATCTCATTAGACGGGAAATTGAGGAACTTCCTTGGACGAGACCGGAGAGATGAGAAAATGAAGGCCAAGGTGGAAGAATCATCACGCCACTCCACTTGGAGAAATAAGGGTAATTATAGGAGGAAGCTCGACGGTGCGGTCGTCCAAATCAAGAAAGACGTACCCGAGGGTGGTGCGAGAACATCCAACGGTTTGAACGACCTACTAGGACGAGGGAGGTTGACCAACAGCTGTTACTTTCACGGACGAGGAGGCGGGACGAATTCACCATCCACGCGATGACGCGATAGTCATCACCCTACTCATCTCTCGACTACATGACCGGGAGGGTATTGATAGACAATGGCAGCTGGAGACATTCTCTACTACCCCGCGTTCCAACAAATGAAGCTAGGACGAGATCGGCTTCGACCGGTGAACTCGTCGTTGGTAGGATTCGGAGGAATGAAGGTGCAACCCGTGGGCACCATCATGTTGCCGGTAGTCGTCGGGACGTATCCGCGACGAGATAACCAAAGAGGTGAATTTCCTTGTTGTTGATTGTGCATCGTCATACAATGCAATAATTGGAAGGCCAACTTTGAACAGGTTGGAAAGCGGTAACCTCTACCTACCACTTGTCCATTAAATTCCCGACCGAGCACGGAGTAGGCCGGGTACAAGGAGACAGTGGCCGCCGAGAGAATGCTACCTAGCCATGCTGGCCATGGACGAGCATATGCGTACAATGAGCATAGACGGAAAAAGGGTTGTGGCCGAGCCCTTTGAAGCATTAGAGGACGTCCCTTTGGACGATGACCAGCCCGAGAAGTCTACCGAGTTGGGGCGAGCATGGAAGAGGGGGCGAAGCACGCTTTGGTCCGGTTTTCGAGGAAAAACCTCGATGTCTTCGCATGGAGTCATGAGGACATGCACGGAATTGATCCAAACGTCATTACCCACGGCTTCGAATGTGTGTCCCTATTCGAAACCGGTGCGTCGGAAGAAGAATTTTTGCTCCCGAGCGAGATAATGCCGTTAAGGAAGAGGTGCGGAAGTTGGTCGCCGCGAAGTTTATCCGAGAAGTTCACTACCCGTGAGGCGGATTGGCGAACGTAGTCATGGTCGGAAAAGCCAATGGCAAGTGGCGGATGTGCGTCGACTTCTTTGATCTCGACAAAGCTTGCCCCAAGGATAGCTACCCATTGCCACGCATTGACCGGTTAGTGGACTCGACGGCAGTCACAAGATACTTAGCTTCATGGACGCTTTCTCGGGGTACAACCGGATTCGGATGAATGAAGCGGATCGGGAGAAGACCTCATTCGTCACAAGCCAAGGGTTGTATTGCTACAAGGTTATGCCCTTCGGTTTGAAGAACGCGGGGGCGACCTACCAAAGGCCGGTTAACCATATGTTCCGTCCTCGAATCGGGCGAAATGTGGAGGTTTATGTGGATGACATCTTGGTGAAGAGCCGGGACGAGGATAAACATCTTGAAGACCTTCAAGAGACTTTTGACACATTGCGACGGTACCACATGAAGTTAAATCCGAGCAAGCAAGTGTGCTTTCGGAGTTTCGTCGGGTAAGTTCTTGGGGTTTATGGTGTCGCACGGGGGAATTGAGGCGAATCCGGATAAAATCCAGGCGATGCGAACATGGAGCCACCGAGAAATATCAAGGAAGTCCGTCTCTTCTTTGGACGAGTCGCCGCCCTCAACGAGGTTTGTATCGAAAGCTGCGACAAATGTTTACCTTTCTTTAAGGTCCTCGGGAAGGCTTTTGAATGGACGGACGAGTGTCAAAAGGCCTTCCAAGACCTGAAGGCGTATCTAATGACGGCCCCGTTGTTGAGTCCGTCTATACCGGGGAAGAGTTGTACTTGTACTTGGCGGTGTCCCCACACGCGGTAAGCTCGGCGTTGATCGAGAGAAGAGGGAAGAGTCCGAGAGGCCGGTCTATTACACAAGCCACGCGACGAGAGGGCAGAAGGACGATACCCGATGATGGAGAAACTAGCCTTCGCGTTAGTCACGGCTTCTAGGAAGCCGAGACATTATTTTCGAGCACACGTCATCAACGTCCCGACGTACCATCCCATAAAAAGGCGATGAGCGAGGTTGGAAGCTGGACGGCCGGCAGCCGGTGGGCCGTTGAGCTCGGCGAGTTCGATGTCGGGTACCTCCCGGGAGTACAATAAAAGCGCAAGCGTTGGTAGATTTCATTGCGAGAATTCACCCCCGGTCGGGACGACCCCGAGCAAGGACGAAGGAAATGAGATGTGGGTAGTGAATGTAGACGGATCGTCCACATTGTACGCAGGTGGGGTTGGAATTGTGCGAAAGTCCCCCGAGGGTGACAAGGCCGGGTATGCGGTCCGTCTGCCGGTATCCAACTACCAACAATGAAGCTGAGTATGAGGCTCTACTCAAGGGGTTGGAATTGGCCAAGTCCTTAGGGGCGGAGTCGTTAACAATCAGAGGAGACTCTCAACTGGTCATTAACCAAGTAAATGGGATGTGTGATGTCAAAGAAGATCGAATGAAGAAGTATCTTAATAAAGTGAAACGCCTTGCCCGGAAATTTTCAACCATAAGTTTTATTCAACTTCCCAGGGAGGAGAACGCCCGGCGTACGCCTTGGCAAAAGCCGCCTCGGCGGGAGTCATAGACGAGTTTGACGACGTTCGCACATGCCGAGCATAGACATCCCTGACATACAGCAGATAGGAGGAGGAGAAAATTGGATGAGTCCAATAATAATCTATCTCAAAGAGGGGAGGCTTCCAGAAGACAAGGATGAAGCGAGAAAGTTAAGGGTCAGGTCGGCCAAGTATGTCATCATAAATGAGTTGTTGTACAAGCGAGGCTTTTCTCAGCCCTACTTAAGATGCCCGGCTCCCGACGAGTCAAACTATGTTCTAAGGGAGGTTCATGAAGGATCCTGTGGAAATCATTCGGGGGCAAGGTCTCTCGTCCATAAGATCGTCCGTGCGAGCTACTATTGGCCAACAATGCGGCGACGCTAAAGCCTATGTCAAGGTATGTGACCAATGCCAGCGTTATAGCAATGTACCTAGACAGCCGTCGCAGTATCGGACCCCAATGACAGCCCCATGGCCCTTCGCACGGTGGGGAGTGGATATCCCGGGTCCTTTTCCAATAGGAGTCGGCAAATGAAGTTTTTGGTGGTAGGGATAGATTACTTTACCAAATGGGTAGAAGTTGAGCCTCTTGCGCAATCACTCACAGAACGTGAAGAATTTTGTATGGAAGAATATCCTATGCGGGTTCGGAATACCTGGGGTATTAGTATCGACAACGGACGTCAATTTGACAACGCACCCTTCGTGATTTTCGCAATCATTTTGGAATCAAGAATCACTATTCTTCACCCTCCCATCCACGTGCAAATGGGCAAGCGGAAGTAGCAAACCGATCCCTGCTGAAAATCATCAAGACTCGGCTTGAGGGGCAAAAGGGATATGGCCGGACGAGCTACCCTGTTCCGCGGGCCTATAGGACGATTGCCACGAACTCCGACAGAGAGACCCTTTTAAGCTAGCCTATGGGAGTGAAGGCATTATAATGCATGGCAGAGGTCCATATGGCAAGCCATCGAGTGATGAATTACCAGGAGAAAGACAACGGGGAACAACTTCGCCTTGACCTCGATCTTATTGATGAGGTAAGAATGGAAGCGGAGCAAAGGACAGCAAGATACAAAAATCTCATGGCCCCGGACGAGCATGACGCCATGGTAAGGCCCGGACGGTTCGAGTGTCGGGGACCTTGTCCTCAAAAGGGTCTCCTTGGCGACCGGGAACCCGGCTCATGGAAAAGCGGGACCCAATTGGGAAGGACCCTACAAAGTAATCAATTGCAAAAGGCAGGGGTCCTACTACCCGAAGCCCCGGATGGACGGAAGTTAGAACATCCTTGGAACGTGGAACATCTGCGAAAGTACTATCGGTGATGAGCGAGGGACGAAGGAAGTCGGTGGCAAAACTACAGTTGTCGTTTTGCGTGTTTGCTTATATTTATTTGTGCTTTTACTATTATTATAGCGTGTTATGAATAAAAGTGCACTAGTTCTTAAACTCTTGCACTACTTGCGGACTAGTTTATGAAAGACGATGCTATGTACTTGATATCTTAATAAGGCACTAGCTTATAAGCGTGTGCCAAGTTCGTGAACAATGTTCATGTAATAATATGGTTTGGATTTCTTATGTACTTGAATTCCGGTTACGATAATATCCACGGACGAGGAAAAAGCCTTTGACAAATAAAAGCTGACGAATACAAACCCGTCTAAGCTTCCGAGGCATGCTCGTCCAAAAAAGAATGAGGATAAAGCAAAAATGCTAAGGCATGCTCGTCCAAGCTTTACTGAAGATAGAGCAAAAATGCTAAGGCATGCTCGTCAAGCTTTCCTTAGAAAAGAGCAAAAATGCTAAGGCATGCTCGTCCAAAAAAGAATGAGGAGTAAAGCAAAAATGCTAAGGCATGCTCGTCCAAGCTTTCCTTAAAAAAGAGCAAAAATGCTAAGGCATGCTCGTCCAAGCTTTCCTTAAAAAGAGCAAAAATGCTAAGGCATGCTCGTCCAAAAAAGAATGAGGGTAAAGCAAAAATGCTAAGGCATGCTCGTCCAAGCTTTCCTTAAAAAAGAGCAAAAATGCTAAGGCATGCTCGTCCAAGCTTTCCTTAAAAAAGAGCAAAAATGCTAAGGCATGCTCGTCCAAGCTTTCCTTAAAAAGAACGAGGGTAAAGCAAAAATGCTAAGGCATATTCGTCCAAGCTTTCCTTAAAAGAATGAGGATAAAGCAACAAAGTTAAGACATGCTCGTCCAAGTTTTCCTTAGCCAGGGCATACTCGTCTAAGAAGGGAAGTAGGCCTTAACACCTGCGTTCTAACGGCGAGCATATGATCGTCCTAAATACAATCGTCCATAAGGGCATCATGTAAACAATCACCCAACACCTGGAAACATTGCTTAAAAGGCAATTGAATAAAAATACATACACTCGTCCATGGAACAACAATGATGATAGCTGAAAGTAAGCATTCATTAAACAATAAAAGGGTGAACGACCACCGTCCAAAAACCCTTGAAAAGTAAGCCTTGAAAGGCATTGTTTATAAAGCCGTCAAAAGTGCTCGGGACGAAATAAATGTACTCTTATACATTTAAAAAAAAAAAAAAAAAAAAAAAAAAATGAGAGACGGGGAAGAAAACACTTAAACAAATGATGAAAATTTTCAAACGGGCATCGGGCATTAGGGTCGTCTTCGGCGAGGCTTGGTAGAGGCATCGTCTTCAACATTGACATCTTCGAGAGCTAGTCCGAAGAAAAGAACTAGCAGCACCTCCAAGTTGAAGGACGATAGGGCCGAAGTCAACTTCTCGGAAACTTTTCTTTCGCCTCCATGCGAAAGTCTTCAAATCCAGCCGCATAGTTGGCGTCCGGAAGGTCCGTAAGCGCCGAAGCCACGAACTCCTCCACGGCCCTCGTCCTTAGCCCTCACAAGGGAATTGCTAAGCTCGTCGGTCTTTTTCGAAAGTGGTCAAGACGAGAGTCCTTTTCCACTACATCGGCCTTTAACTCCTCGACGAGGTTTAGCAAATCCTTGGGCTGCGTCCTTAGCCTCGACGGCGGGTCTCGGCCCGGCTTTTGCACTCATCCTTAACCTCCTTGATCCTCCTCTCCAACGAGCGGCCTCGTCTGTCCAACTCGCAGCCTCGCCTAGACGCAGCTATAAACTTGGACATGCTGCCTGCACAAACAAATAAGAATTTTTGTATCACGCAAAGTAAACACGCATGAAAAGCTAACGACGAGAACAAATTTGTATCCATTACCTTGAAAAGATCGTGGACACCCGAGTGTTCAATATCCGTCAAGGACATGTTGTAGCATGCAGCCACGTCCTCGTCAGACACTCGCCCGTTGGAACCTCTCCCAAGCCAAGCCCTCACTCTCGAGCCTTGGGCACAACATCAACGGGAGGTTGGGACGAGGCAGAACGCCGGTCTTGGACGGTGGAGTGGGAGCGGGGCTCGGACGACTCCACGTCGAAGATTGGGACGGACGGTGGTGGAGGAGGAACAGGGGACAGCGGGAGAGACGACCCCAGCCTTGGACGACTTTACGTGCTTGGCTCTCCCGCCGGGGAGGTTTTCAAGGTTGATGGCCTTTGACAGCTCCTCTTATCGCCAACGAAGGACGAGCCCTAGTTTCGGTGTCTTGCTTGCCACGCTGGTCCACTACCCCTTTGCCTTTTTTTTCCTTAATTGTAGCCAACCAAAAAAAAAATAAAAATAATTATAACTAAAAAAAAAAAAAAAAAAAAAAAAAAAAAAAAAAAAAGGAGAGGAAAGGCAAGACGAGAACTCACGTCGGCGGAGCGTAATCTCGTGGGCTAAGGCTTCGGGAGAGGGCTCGGGGCCAAGTCCCCAAGTTGCAAGACGGCGCAAGGTAACCAAGAGTGGAAGTCCCTGCAGGTGAAGACGAGCTTTTACGGGACGCGTCCTAGATGGAACGGCTCAACGACGGCCTCCTAACACCCGCAACAAGGACGAAGAAATTAGCCCATAAAGATATGTAATGAAGGCGATGCTACAGAGTGGTGAGCATACCTTCGGGACGAAGGTTCCCTAAATCTCACGTATATGGGGGAAATGAATCCCTGCCCACATCGGCAGGCGTCCCGCCCAAAACCCGAGACGAAGAAGAACTCCGTCTTCCAACTCTATACGAGGTGACCAAAGATTTAATTATCCTACAGCCTTTTCTCCCTGTTTGTGAATTGATAAAAGCCACGAGATTGACTAATTTCGGAAGGGTTTATAGCAAAAAGGAACTCGTCCACTGTAAGAGCACAGTCCACTTCGAAAACCTCTCTCCACAAAATTTGCATAGAAACAACCAGTCTCCATGCATTAGGATTTAATTGACATAAACCTATACCTAACCTAGTAAGCAACTCCCTCGGCAAAAGCATTGAGAGGCGGCCTAAGACCCCCTAGAAGATAGGCTTCATAAACCCCAATGCCAAAATGAGGTTGGCAACACCACTCATCACGGACGGCCAATCTAGGATTTAGCTCGTCCGGGATTTGGTACCAACTCCTAAGGGACGTTAGTTTTCTCTCGTACGTCTTGGTGGAACCCCGACAGCGCAGGGTATACGGTCTCAACCTCGTCCTTCTAGTGGACGAGGGCGCGCTAGAAGGACCAGCCCTAGACCCGAGATGCTACCCTCGTCCTAAATTCTTCCCGGAAAACTTCTAAGGGGAACCCCGGGAACCCCGAAACATACTCGTCTGAGGTGTTACCACTACTCCTCATTGCGTCACTACTAGAGCCACTATAGCTAGTTGTGTTACGATATTCATCGATCTCCCTATCAACGCTATTGCTAGACGAAGAAAAACTTTCGGACATTTTGGAAATGTAAGGGAAGCCTAAAACGAGCGTAGAGAAAATACCCTGGCTCTAGACGAAGAAAACTAAAGGACGCCGGAATACTCCTAGACGAGGCGATGGACGAGAGATGTCAAACGAGAGAATTTTAAGAATGAGGAGGGTAGGGGAGGAAATCCACTATTTATAGGCGTTGAAAAGTAAAACCCGAACGCAATGACCAATCGGGAAGAACCACGTGGCAACCTCCTCGAAAACCCTAACCCACACAACGGTTAACCCGAGTAAGTAATGACACGTGACATAATATGAAGCCTTGGCAACCTCGTCCCTTACTTTGAGACACGTGAAATAATGTGTTGAAACGAGTCGAAGAAACAAAATAACTTTGGACGACCTTAGAACGGGGGCAGGCGATAGGGGAATAATATAGCCTATCTCCAGTCGTCCATAAAGGTCGTCCATAGCCCACCTACTACCATAAACACCCTCGGAAACTTACCTACAAGTGCCTCGTCCGTGGAAGAAGAGCTCGAGACGAGGTACGCACCATCGAGTGATGCACTCGTCCGGAGTGTCGACATCCTCGTCTTGAGCAAATTCACCCGTTAGACGAGGCAGCCCCCGCGTGCGAAACAAAGCACGCCCAGGCGAGGAACTCAAGGACGAGGTTGTCACACTTAGGAAAATCTCCAAATGAGATATGATAATCCTTATCCCACGCGTAACCGCCGGGTATCCGTTGTGAAACAAGAGCATAACTTCCGACGGTTATGCAAGTTACGTTTGATTTCTATCTCTCCTTGAAGCCGGGGAGAAGTTCCAATTTTGGTAACCGCCTATGATAACACTATATAAAGGCCATTTCGAGACAAACCCAAGGTATGTTCAGTTTTGACTCCAAAAAAGTTGGAACTCAAATAACTTAGAGGAAAAAACTAACTTTGCCATCGGAGGACTTTTGGCCGGCAGCCCCGGTCGCCTTTGATACGCTTTTCTTTCTTTTTCAGGCCGTAGAAAGATCCAGTAGTCCTTTCTAGTCCGAAGCATCCAGCCTACTGATTTTCTTGGCATCATCAATTGATAAGTGGTAACTTGATAGATTTGCAATAGTATCCTCTACCTTCATTGTTAAGCTGCTCACTATGAGCCACATCTTATTTAGTTGAGTTGTCTTGGCCATGATGTGCATTATAAACTTGAATCAATTTCAGACTTCACTCAGTTTTCAAATTATTTAACTTTTGGAACTTTTATTGTGTATAGAAGTGATAACGACATATTAGTCATGTTTGGAACACTAAGAAAATTTTAATGGAACCTTGGAATTTCAATGCTACATAATCTTTCTAGTCTAGAAGAAGTTAGGAGGGTTTTGTTGCACAAGAAGAGCATTGTCACGCAACTGCACTTACATTGGAGTGCAACATCAGAATTAGCAAAACTTGCACAACTCTTAGACCACATGTTGCTCCTAAGAATCGGCAAATTTCTTTTTTTGCTAAAAAAAAAAAAGATCTGCAAATATTAGGTTATGTTGAAGTCAAATATTCTACAACCTCGTAAGCTCTAGGTTAACCCATTGTTAGAGCCTCCCAAACTTTCAGAAACTTCCTAAACTTCGAGTTCTTTCTTTAGATACATTGAAATAGTTTCTTGTATTGAGTCTTGGTGTGACTATAATTATGGTGTGGCTACAATGTTTTCAATCTTAGATAAAAATTTGATTACCGACATGGTTAAGTTAAGACTTTGGAATGGACTAAGTGAAGGTCATTGTCTTAAGTTGCGAGTGATTAGCATTTATGATTGTCCCGAATTCAATATTCTTCTTCAATTCAATTTGTTTATTTCATTTCAGCACTTGAACAGAGAAAATTTTTTTCAGTTTGAAATTCTACCTAAGCTCCAATATAATTTAGGTTTAATGGTGAGTTCTAAGGGAGCTCAGGCAAATTTTCAAGCTAAAAAAAAATTTTATATGTTAAGTACTGAAGTAAAATAAACAAATTAAATTGAAAAAGAATATTGAATTCAATGCAATCATAAATGCTAATCACCCGTAACTTAGGATAATAACTTTCACTTAGTCCATTTCAAAGTCTTAAATTAGTAATGTCTATAATCAAAATTTTATTTAAAAATGGAAACCTTGTAGCCCCACTATCATTTATAGTCATACCAAAACTTTGTATATTCAATTATTTCAATCTGTCTTAAGAGAGAAGTCAAAGGTTAGGAAGTTTTTGAAGGTTTAGTAGGTTGTAGAATGATTGACTTTCAATCCACCTGGAAATTCTGAAGCAACATAGCCTAATATGCAGATCCTTAAGAGTAGCATGTGGTCTAAGGTCTCTAAGGATAGAAAGTTGTGCAAGTTGTGCTAATTCTGATGTTGTGCTCCAATGTAATAGTTTAGTGTAAGTCACCTAGAATGTGGTGTGAGCATACTATTGCAATTGTTTCTTTATTTTTCCCCTTCTTTATGTTATTTATATCAGAGAATGGTCATTCATGTTGATTGACCCACTTATATTGCATGTTTTTATTTGAACAGTCCATTTTTTTCTTACTAGTTGTGAGGACAATGTTGGTGTAATGTGTTATGATTTGCAGATAAAATTTCAGAACATAAGGTGAGCTAGTGATTTTTTGTCATCTTCAACTAATTACATGTTAGGTGTCTCTATTATGAAACTTCATTTATTTTATCTAGTTCTTAAGTGGGCTCTTAATTAAATCTAATTTCTTTTCTTAAGCTTAAAATTTCTGGCAAAATTATTTTAATATTAGTCTTCCATGTATTGCTTTAGAGCTATCTTTGTTTTTAAGGCAAAGAACATTGAGGCATGTGTAAATGGTGCTTTGTTTTCTTACTGTTGAAAACATAGATAGTTTTTCTTTTTCTCTTCGCTATTTTCTTCTTTCATACTTATGTTATTGCAAGTTTAGCTGCTAGCCTAATATGCATGGAAACTTGAGCATCAATTTGCATTCTGTTAACAAGCAATGGATTGTAATATTTTGGGAGAGTTTAGATTGTTGAGCCTGACTGTATTTTAGATATGATTGAGCTTGATATAGAGCAAGGAAATGACATTAGTTTGGGAATAGTTCAGCTTAAAGGAATAGCAAGGAGTGAAACTATTGAAAACTGCATCAAGAAAGGCTGAATTAAAATTATTAGTCCTTTTGATGTGTCCTCCCCCCCCCCCCCCCACCCCAAATTTTTGCCTTCATCTTACTGCCTGTCGGTCTTCAATCTTAAAAGGAGCTTAGGTGCTTCAACTCTTGGTCTGAGCCGATTTCTGAAGGTGCAGGCAAGTGGATCTTGTTACTGTTGGCTTTGACTTGTATAAATTTTTACTTCTTGAATGAAAGTTCAGTTTCAAAAAAAAGAAAAAAAAAGAAAAGAAAAAGAAGACAGACATTTTTTACTGCTTGCGAGGTTTTTGTTTGGTTGTGTTGATATTTGATAACAACTAAACAATGGGGGCTGGCATGGCAGCAACATTGAGGAGAAAAAGCAAAAGGCATACTAGCTCGAGAATTGTGAATGAGAATGAAGAGTAAAAACGTAAAGGTTTGTTTTAATGTAAGCTGACATCTATGCCATTTTGAAGAGAAATGGTCATTGTCCATTGGATTAATTACAAGTCAAAATGGACAATTGGTGGGTTCATCTGATACTGATGATTTTCTAAAGCCAAAGAATCAAAAAGTTCAAAGTATTTCATCCTTTTTGTGTAGTTATTCAGTACTGTTATATGACACATCCACTCTAGGAATCTCTTTGTAACAATAGAATGGAAATCCTAGTAGTTGGGAACACTGCAGCATAGTAATTAATAGTTAATGAAGGAACACAAACCAAACAAACTGATCTTGGCTAGTTTGGCTTCTTTCACGAGTACCTTCGGTAGGATTGCAAGTGAATTAATTCATATCTTTCTGATATTCACTTTTAAAGAAACTTTAAAAGTGACAATACATTTATGAGTCGCGGACGTGTTTAGTTGAAGACTGAGCTGCACTGCACAAAGAAAGCTCAAGGTAAAAACAAAGCCAAAAATGTTTTATTAGTTAGTGGGAGCCTTGATATATCTTTAAACCTCCAAAGCCTCGCACCCTTGCAATCTCTATTCAGTGAGCTTTATCAAACCCAAATACCATTTTCTTTGTCATTCAGATTGAAGAGAATTGGACATGGAGATCCTCATCTCTGTTCTAGCTTAATTTGTGCATTTCTAGTTTTCAAAAAAAAATAAAGATTGTGCATTTCTCAAAACCCAATTCTTTATTATTTACATTTTTTTTTTATCATTTAGTTTTTTACTTTATTTTTCCCATGTATTTATATATGGAAAATGTTAACAAGCACCGTCTAGTGCTAGAAAACATTTCCCTTTTTGGATTTCACTTAAAAAGAAAAAAAAGAATAAAATTGTCAAAAAAATTGCGTGCATGTCAAACAATTTTTTGCAAGGTATTTATTTTTTAGTTTTTAACATGTCATACATATTTTAAAGTTTTTTCCACTTTATACGGGCATATATTCATAGATAAATTCTGATTCATTCTATCTACTTTTTAGTGGTTGAGAGTTGACTTTTGCATGCATTGAGGATTGTTGCAATAACAGTGTACTAGACCCTGCCAGCTTAAAAAAGAAGGCCATCAGTGAGAAGAAAACAAAGCTAACGGCTAAAAATTTAATTCATACAGTATCTTTTGATGTTCTTTCCAACCCCTGCCTCGTTTTTAAATTCATATCTTTCTGATATTGACCCATCAGTCCCTTCTGTTCTTGTGATTGTTACTTTTGCAGTGATTAAAGTCACTGCGTTTGTGTGTCAAATGGGGAAACAGAGTTCTGCACAATATAAATGCGCATAACTTAATGCACACACTGAGTTGCAATGTCTACGTGCTCTCTCAATTGGCTATAAATAGAGGAAGAGTTGGTCAGTTGAACAACACAGAAAACTCTTGGTGAAAACAAAGCCTGATATGTTTTATTAGTTAGTGACTGTGAGCCTTGAATACCGGCCATTTTCTTTGTCAAACTTAAATACCATTTTCTTTTTCACCCAGATTGAAGAGAAATGGACATGGAGATCTTCCTCTCTGCACCAGAATAATTTGTACAAGGTTTTCACTCTAGATACAATTTCGATCAAAAATATGCCCAAATTAAGACTTTGAAATGGACCTGGTCATTGTCTTAATTTTGGTATATTTTTAATCGAAATTGTATCTAGGAATGGAAATTTTGTAGCCACACGATCATTTGTAGTCATACTAAGAAGCAACTATTTCAAGTTAGGAAGTTTTTGAAAGTCTGGGAGGCTCTAACAATGGTTGTTTCTAGAAATTAATACTTGTTATAGAATGATTGACTTTTAATCCACTGGAAATTCTGAAACAGCATGGCCTGATATTTGCAAATCTTTAAGAGAAGCATGTGGTCTAAGGATACTAAGTACAAAGAGTTGTGCTAATTTTGGTTTTGCGCTCCAATGTAAGCAGCATATGGTTTACAGCATTCACTCTCACCATTAAAGCATGCGGGCAGCTTAGTGCAAGTCACCTAGAAGGTGGTGTGAGGATACTTTTGCAATTGTTTCTTTATTTTGCCTTTTTTTTGGGAATGTTATTTATATCAGAGAATGGTCATTCATATTGATTGAACCACTTAAATTGAATGTTTTTATTTGAACTGTTCATTTTTTTCTTATTAGTTGTGAGGACAATGTTGGTGTTATGCGTTATAATTTGGTGATAAATTTTAGAACATAAGGTGAGCTAGTGATTTTTGTCATCTTCAAATAATTACATGTTACGTGTCTCTATTACGAAACTTTATTGATTTATTTTATTTTTTTCTAGTTCTGAAGTGGGCTCTTAATGAATTTTTTTTTCTTAAGCTTAAAATTTCTGAGCAAAATGATTTTAATATTAGTCTTCCATTTATTGCTTTAGAGCTGTCTATGTTTTTAAGGCAAAGAACATTGTGGCATGTGTATATGGTGCTTTGTTTGCTATTGTTGAAAACATAGATAGATTTTCCTTTTCTCTTTACTATTTTCTTCTTTCATACTTATGTTATAGCATTGTTTAGCTGCTAGCCTAATTTGCATTCTGTAAAAAGCAATGGATTTTAATATTTTGAGCCTGACTGTATTTTTATATATGATTGAGCTTGATATAGAGCAAGGAAATAATAATATTTTGGGAATAGTTCAGTTTAATGGCCTGTTTGGATTGAGGGTGAGGTAAGGGGAGTAGAGTAGAGTAAATTTAGCTTAAAACTAGTCTAATTTAAGCCAACTCTACTCTGCTCCCCTCTACTCTCCCTCCTTCTCCTCTCTATCCAAACAGGCCATTAAGAAATAGCAAGGAGTGAAACTTCTGAAAAATGCTTCAAGAAAGGGCATTGGCTGAATTAAAATAATTAGTCCTTTTTATGTCTCAATATTTAGTCATTTTGATGTGTTCCTCCTCAATTTTTGTCTTTATCTAACTGCCTGTGGGTCTTCAATCTTAAAAGGAGCTTAGGTGCTTCAACTCTTGGTCTGAGACGATTTCTGAAGGTGCAGGCAAGTGGATCATGTTACTGTTGGCTTTGACTTGTATATAAACCTTATTGGGTTCATAATTCAGATACATGGGATAAATTCATTTCCTTGGTTGAAGATCAAGCTAAGATTTTGTGTGGCTATAATTTATAGTCATCTTACCCAGTTAATGTTGTTTTAGCTGCATCATTTGATTTTTGGCAGTACTCTACGTATTGATTTCTGTTCTTACTTTTCCATTTGGGATACACTAGAATGCCTACAAAACCACATTTAGGATATTAATCATCTCATAATATTTTGTTTAGTCTCTGAAGAACATACATTATTGTAGTGTACAACTAGAATTGACCATTCATCAAGATACACAGCAGCCCACCAAGCTAGCTTGCAAA
Organism: Castanea sativa; assembly: GCF_040712315.1. Lineage (NCBI taxonomy): Eukaryota > Viridiplantae > Streptophyta > Magnoliopsida > Fagales > Fagaceae > Castanea > Castanea sativa. Next base: position 79,519,204 of record NC_134017.1, on the reverse strand, counting down.
TCACCATTTCCTTTAAGATAATTGGTAGCCCAAACCACCATCTCTACAGTGTTGTCACTAGAGTACTTGGTTTAAATTGCTTTAATCTTCATTGAAAAAGAGAGTGAGAGACACTAATATTTACAGAATCGACAAGAAATTCCATTAATAACTAGTTGTTTTGATTCTTTAGAATAACTCGATGAACACGGAGTAATCACTTATGACTTAGCCATACATCTCTCAAATTCATACTACTGAATAATTTGTGCGACCACCTAACAAAAATGAAGAAAAATTGGGATTACTAAACCAAAATCTTGCCATAAGAACATCATAAGTCAAAACAACATTCTTGAAGTCTCGTTATAAACTAAACTAATTCTATCATAATGAATCAATCATCTCTAGTCCCTCTTTTAAGTATAACAACTCAAAAGCTTGCTTGACCTGGCTACCAAAATAAAGTGTCGTAGCCCGTAGGCATAAATTGGGCTGCCATACTCAAAAGTCACCAAAAAGGCATAAATTGGGCTGCTAACAATAGTCCATGGGCTTAATACACCAAAGAAGCAGAAAAATCTATTCACTCACTCAACTCTTGGTACAGTCTAGTTGTTGTCCATGACCATGAGTGCTAAGTCAAAGCTGCCTATTGTCCTGTTGAATGCGAAATTAAGGTGTCACGTTTGGTAATCATAAGCTACATGAATTGTGGCCTCTCTAATATCTATGCACAGTCTTACCAAAATACATAACACATATTACCTCATCTAAGGCTAGATAAATTTGTGTCAACTAACTCTAATTGCTACACCAACATAAGGGATACAATGTGCTTGTTACGTTTATGCCAACAAAATGTTATATGGTAAACTTAACATAAACTAAATACCATGCATTAATACAAATATCCCAAAAAGGAGTGTAGCATGCAATGACTCAAACTCAATTCAAAGGTTTAGATACATTACTTTTCATATAACTTTAAGCTTAAATTAATGCCTATATGACAGCAAATTGAAGCCTATGGTTTTGGTATACTATCTTTCAAGAATTTAATATAGTGTAAACCAGAATGTCATTACAATATTTTAGCATTGACAATTCATCAAACTTAGAGGCCGTTTGTTTCAGTTTTTTAATTTTGGGCTTTTAAAAAAAATGACGATTTACAATTCCTGCTTAGATGATGCACCACAAAAATGCACTTTTTTTAAAACTGAAAAACACAGTTTCAAAAGTCATTCAAAGGCCCTACGGTCATATTTTCAAACTGACAATGTGGTTTTGACCCAAAAAGCTCTAACCAAACATGAACTTTAATAGGGAAAATTAGACTCCCAGGTGCACCCTAAAATAATTTCAATATTATCAAATTTATATCCCAAAATTCATAACAGACCGATCAATTTAGCTAAAGTATTTTCTCTAATAATTATCAACTAATCTAACAAAGTAGAGAGAGGAATTAGGTGAGCACAACCTTTCAATAAGAGTTTTCGCATTACATTTGCAAAGCGAAATTTGGTATTAAATAAGTAAACTTAATATTTTTCGAGCATCAAAGTAGCTTAAATTTATCTTAAATTAAAACAACATCTCTACATCTTTTGATGTGATAAAAAGCTCAGAGCATTGGTCTAAAATTTTGCAATAAAATGCCATTATTAGTCTCATTTGCTACAAGTGAACATACATCTCTTTGATTGTCTCCAAGTAGAACAAAATTGGTATTTGAGAGGACAAGAGTCAAAGGAATACCCTTTTGTTGCTTGAGAATAATGACACCAAAATTATGAGTACTTACTGTTTAATATTTTTTATTTTTAGTATTTTTTTCTAAAAATATCTATTTTTTTATTTTATTGATTTTTTAAAGAAAGGAATTTTTGAATAATAAAAATTACTTCATTTTTGGTATTTTACAGTAAATCACCTCAATTTTATGGTAATAAATTTTGAAATTGTGAAACCTTAAGAATTTATATATTATTTTTAAGTATTTTTTTTTGTTTTTGACATTCAATTTATCGTTATCTATTTATTTATTTCTACCTATAATATGGCCTAATTTTTTTTTTTTTTTGAGAAACATAATATGACCTAACTTGATTAAACCGATCTGAACTCAACCCGACCCAACCCATTTGCTAGGTCTAAAAATAAAAACCTAAGAGAGTCAGTCAAATTGATATGAGAGTATTTTCGGACTCTTCTCTCTAAATAAGTAAATAGATTAGAGCCTTATCCTGAAATAGGGAGCCCAACCAAATGCTAATTGCTAATTATGGTTTGAGATTTGGATACTAATCTCAACATTAGGGGCAAATGTGGAAATCAGAATGACCTGTTTTGCATAAGCTGGCTAGTGACCAGTTGGCTTGACTAAAACACAAGTCTACAACAAAGGTTGTATTTCTGTTTGTGTGTCTCCCACTCTCATCAGCCAAAAGAGTTTGAGATTCAGAGAGAAGTTAAAGAGAGAGAGAGAGAGAGAGAGATAGAGAGAATGGCAGAGTCCAAGACCGTACACTCACCGTTGTTGACATATTTTTCCATGCTATCTCTACTCACACTGTGTCCACCCTTTGTTATCTTACTGTAAGCCCTCTCCAATTCTTTTTTGTTTGTTTGTTTCTCTGGAAATGATTTTCCAGAGAAAAATGAGAAATGGGTTTTGATGTGTAATGGGGTGTGATTTGAACTTCAAGTGAAGGGACGTTAGAATTACACCTGAATCTCATTGATCTTTTGATTTTCTCTTTGTTTCCATGAAAACGTTTTTTTCTAGGAAAAAACTTTTACTTAACTTAGATGTGTAAAGGGTGTTCTTTTTTGGCGTTTGTTTCTATGGGAATGAATTTTCTGAGTTAAAAAAGAAATGGGTTTTGATGTGTAGTGGGGTGTGATTGTATCCAAGTTATGTGAAATTCTGATGCACTCATCTGAATATTATCAAATACATAAATTAAGATTAAAACAAAATGTTAAATTTTGTAAAGGGATAAGCTTTGGTTGAGATGTATTTTAGTAGCTGATTGCATTCATATTGGGTATTGATATCAGAATTTGGCATTTCTTTCAGATGGTATACAATGGTACATGCTGACGGGTCTGTGTCCCAAACTTTTGATTACTTGAAGCAGCATGGGCTTCAGGGACTCATAGATATATGGCCAAGACCCACTGCCACTGCTTGGAAAATTATTGCTTGTTATGCTGCCTTTGAGGCTGCACTTCAACTTCTTCTACCTGGGAAAAGGGTTGAGGGCCCAATATCTCCAATGGGAAATCGACCTGTTTATAAGGTACTTGATATTGGTTGTTGAATTTTTCTGAGTGATTTGTCAGTTTCATCACACCTACACTTGTATACTTGATAGATTATCAATTTGAATATTTTTTACTTTGAATTTTCTTGTGTTCTGCAAAGGGAGGAAAATTCGCTACTTATATATTTATATGATTTGATAAGTAATGAAAATTTTTTGAATCATAAAAAGAGTCGCCAGAGTCTAAAGGAAGTATACAAATGGGGACCAAAACGATCAAATAAACAAATTGCAAGCTTCCATCAAATCATAAACCGAAGAAATAGAATGACTTCCTTCCTACCATGGGCATCCAATCCAATAGCTTTTTTTTTTTTTTTTTAAATAAAAAAAAAACTATTTTTTTTTACTTATATATATTACTTAGTTGTTATATGTTAAAACTAATGTTTTACTTTATGTTAATCTAATGCTAATGCATGTTGCAGGCAAATGGTGTTGCGGCATATGTAGTGACTTTGGTTACCTACCTTGGACTTTGGTGGTAAGGCCTCTCCCCATCAAATCCAGTGTTTAAGTGTGTCCATCTGGTTTTTGAGTGTGATATGTTGTGTCCTTTGAAGAGTTGTATCTTCTCTCAGCTGCTGCTATTAGCAATCTTTGTTTTGTAGTTTCTTTGTGAAGGAAGTGCAGAGTTATTGATCTCTGTGATCATTGTGGATTGCATAGAAAATTTGTTTATTTGTCATGTCTCTAATTATTGATGCACTAAAATGTTAGAACTGCGAATTTGTGGTGTGTGAGTTAATTACCAAGCAAGAAAAAGTAGTATTATTGTCATTCTGGGTTTTTGAGCTGTGTTTTTTTCTTAATGAAAAGTTATGAAATAGTATATTGGCATGAAGAAATCATGGTATGACCTTTTCTCACTCTGCTATGGTTAGTACCTGATTATTGATCTTTGAATACTTCATATTACTAGCCTTACTATCAAATTAAGAAATTACCGTTTACATCTTTCTCACTTTTAGCAACTTTATATTACGCCTAATATCCTTATCTAGAAGACTATATTAAAGGTTTTGTGGTATTTTACTTTACTGATTCTCTAGCCAGTTGATTTTCAAATTGCCTGCTCCTAGTTGCACGAGCAAATTTCTCTTTTTGGATGCCTTGTAGTTGTGTTTTTCAAGATACATATATCACTGGCTTTGGTTTTTCATATGTCAATACCACTTAAATTTCAAGGTTATTTGATATTTTTCCTTTCTATGTTCTTCAGGTTTGGGCTATTCAACCCCACAGTTGTGTATGATCATTTGGGAGAAATATTTTCGGCGCTTATTTTTGGAAGCTTTGTCTTTTGTATTTTCTTGTACATAAAAGTGAGGATTGAACTTTGATGTAAAACTTCTTTTGCAAGTTGCAACACAGAACTTCAGTTTATATTTCTATTACTAAAGTTTTATATATATTAGGGTCGTGTCGCACCATCTTCCACTGATTCTGGTTCATGTGGAAATGTAATAATCGATTTCTACTGGGTAAGTGTCTTCAGCTATATATGATTTTCTGATTTTACGTATCTAATTATTATAATTTGCAATTGTTAATTATGTGGTATACTTTTCTAATCAACATCTTATATGATGTTGCAATAGTTTGCTTTCGTAATTTTCCTTAGTAAAGTTGTCCAACATCTTATATATTCTGACACGATGTGACTATTTTATTATATTTTTAAAAGTATTTCTGGATCTTTCAGATCCTTTTTAGTTCTAAGAATGTGAGAATAAAGAACGTTACGTATATTCTGCAGCTGTCTGACTTTTTATATATTGTTGTTTGATTAAGTGTCACTCTTAAAGTTTGATGTTGCTTTCCGTACCCTTTTGTGTCACATATCAAGACCATGCTATCAAGATTCAAGAATCCACGTGTGCTACCATTTGAAAATGAAAAATAATTAAAGGCTTCATCTTAATATGGGCCTTTCAGTTTATCTATCAGTACCAGGCTATTAATAATCCACATTTGCAACAAAGGTGTACTTAAAGATATGAATTCAGGCTGCCAAATGCTATACTTAATTTGTAACCTAGAAATTTTTTGGTGCCCCTTCTCTTGTACTTTTTTTGTGTGCTTATCCTTACATTTATCTGATGATTATGCAAGATAAAAAAAATTGTCCCTTACACATGATCATGTTGTATTATGGTGTGAAGTATTCTTTTGATAATTACCCCTTTTACATCTGTCCATGCTTTAATAATTACTCATCAGTACAAGATTTATTTGAGAAAACAATGGATCTTCTAGTCTAGGGTATGCTCTTATGTAAAAGTTCCTTTTTAGTTATCCTTGTTCATTCTTGCAGGGTATGGAGCTGTATCCTCGAATTGGGAAACATTTTGATATAAAAGTTTTCACAAACTGCAGATTTGGGATGATGTCATGGGCAGTTCTTGCTGTGACATATTGCATAAAGCAGGTAGCTACTCCAAGAATATCTTTATATACAAATATCAAAGTTACATATATTGTGTCAGTTAGTATGTTACTTTCTTGGTGTGTGAGGTTTAAAGCGTGACATTCTGTTGATTACATTAATTAAATGTGCAATCTAAGTATGACAAATGGGCAGGTTAGGGAAGATCATAAATTGATTTAGTCATTTATTTCCCAGTTTCCCATTTTAACCCATATGGGATATGTCAAATTCCTACTGTCCACCTGTTCTAATAATTTGCATGGGCTCCAACTTGCTGGTTAACCCCATCGATTTTCTCTTTTGATAATTTTTTGGCTGAATATTTTGAAAAAATTAAACCATCATTCTGCTTGATTCCTCTCTCTATGTGCAATGTAATGTAAAAAAGGGTTTCTATTAAAATACAAATCTGCAGTCTCTCTATAGTCTTTTCTATTGGCTACTAAACACAAAAAGATCCAAGCAATCAAATTAAAATGATGGGAGGAAAATTGTCATTGAAACAATGGACTCTATTCCATGATCATCCCACAACCACTGTGGTCATTTTCTATCTGAGGACTGTGTTTTCTAGTTTTTCATTTCATTGCCAAATCATTGACACCATGACTGGCGTTGCCACTGCAAAAATCGAAAGCACCATATCAGCTTCAAAGATTTAGAAGTAAAGGAACAAAAAAGAGCAAAAGGCATTAAAAAATGTGATAAAATTTGAGGTGTGGGCTGGTCATGGCCAAAAACTAATTTTGAAGTGAAGCAGTTGGAGGCATTGGAGAAGCTGAAGCACATGGTGAAGGAATTTCTGGTTGAGGTCCTTGAGGATATAGAAAAGACTTTTAAGTTTGAACAGTCAATGAGAGAAACAAAATATTGAAAAGTAGGAAATACGTGTGGGTGAAAATTGTTGTTTAAAAACTGAAAATGGTTGTTTGAAAACAACCACCAAACACCCCCTAAGGTGGTGGTGGTGAAGCAAATATGTTTTGTGGGTAGCGGATACCTGCAATTTTGTTTGGTCTACATGGGTACATAATGATCATCCAGGTTTCCATTAGCTAAACCTGATAGGTAAATTCTTAATCCCAAGGGGTAACACAATCAGCAGGTAATTAATCCTCTTGAAGCAGAGGTCACTAGTTTGAGTCTTCTACTCCCCATTCTCTTGGGGCCTGAACTAAAAAAAATAGGGGAAGGGGTAGATCCTGCCATTCTTAGTGAAATAAATGAGTTTACACTTGTCTAATTTCTTAGGGTGCGTATGAGCAGGGAAATAGGAATGGGTAGATCTTGCCATTCTTAGTGAAATCCTAATATAATTTATTGCATTCTAAAATAATCTAGTGATGTGGTGAGGTTTTAGATCTAGTGTAGAAGAGGGCTTAAGGAGAGATTACAGCAATAAACTTGATTAAAGCAAAGAATACGATATTAGGATTTCATGTTGGAACACTAAATATTTTTATATGAAATTTCATAGATTAAAAAAGAAAACCCATGTACTTGAAATGGTCATTTATTATAAAGCACTAATTTACTTATAAAAAAATAGATTAGATAAGAAAAGGCTTCCTACAACAACTCAAAAAGGCTATTTATAATAGCATTTAGTAATTTTAGAATCCTATAGCTTCATTTTACTTATAACAATTAAATCCTAACTATCCAACTGCATTAAAAGTCATATGCTAGTAACTTGACCTTTTAAAATACTCAAATACTCCAGACAGAATGATAAATAAAATATAACATAGAGAAAAGAAAAGATAGTCTTATAATAACTAGGGGCTAGACAAAATAAACTATTGGGCCTTCTTTGCTTTTGGCTTTGATGCCGTTGCATAATCTACGAATTGCTATTGGTGAGGGAGTCTCTCTTTGGAATGCCTCGTTGAACTTTGATGAATGTCCTTGTTTTGTTGGATAAAGTATAGGATTAGGGGGCATTATTTAATTAGGGATTTTATCAGATCATTGTCTGATAATAATACATGATCTGAGTAATGCAATTATCCAATCATAGTATAATAAAGCGACTTAAGCATATTTGAATTCAGCTTGACACAATTTAATGTGGTTACTTCTGTCTTCATGGCAATTACATTAGGCATTTAGCCCCAAAAAAACTGCAATTATCTTAGGTGAAGTGTTACAACATACAAAATCTTACTACTGTCATATTGACCAATCCTCCCTTTCTCCTGTTATACCATGCTAAAATCTAACTTTTCCTGGCATCACCCAAAAGCAACCCAAATAAAGGTTACGCCAATGACCACAATTCCCAAGCCACAAGTGAAATGCAATAGGAAGTGACCAACTGTTTCACTACTGTTCTTATAGTTTTGTGTAATTGATCTTTCTATTTTACCAGGTGTCTTGACATTGTGGTGATTTGCAGCTACCATAAAGTGGATGTCATTGGTCCATCCCATTCTTTTTTGAGACACACAAACATGCACACATAGGAAATGATCTTTTGCTTGTTTCTCTAATATCGATCTCCTTTTCCAGTATGAAGTTAATGGGAGAGTGGCCGATTCTATGCTTGTGAACACTGTATTGATGCTAGTCTATGTTTCGAAGTTTTTTTGGTGGGAAGCTGGATACTGGAGTACCATGGATATTGCACATGATCGAGGTATGAAAGTGCTCTTCTCTGGTTCCCTTTTTGATTGAGCTAGGGCTTGGGGACTCACATCTAGTGACTCTCTTCCTCTTTTCCTTAGCTCTCTTTCTTTGTAATTTATGTTTTTTATGTTTTTGCTTTCCTTTCTTTTTTGTATTTCTGATATGCTGATGCTTTTTTGCATCTAGCAGTTTTCTTGAATATAATTTTTTTTACCTATAAAAAAAAAAAAAGCATGCTAATCACCAGTGCATCTAATATGAAATGTTACCTTGTGTAAAATTTTTAATTATTCTTCCTTGGTTGATTGTAATGTCATTCTATAACCATGAGCTGCTATTACCTAATTGTTATGTTTCGGTTTCTGACTTGGTCTGAAGAGGGGTTTGTGTGTGTGTAGACACACGTATATATTTGATAAGTGAAGAAGGGTATGATTTATGAGAGAAAGAAGAAGGGAGAGAGAGAACACATTCTAGGAAATCTTGCGTCAAGATTTGAGCACAACTCTACTTTCTTTGTGTAAGTAAGCTATATCTATAAAGATTCCTAACTCTTCCTTAACCTACTAAGATAGAAAAACATTAAGAAAGCGCCCTAAATGGACTGCATATAAATTTTTTGCAGCATTTGCATAAAGAATGTTTCTGCCACTAATTAAAAGAAACAACTCCTAATCATCAATTAAAATTAAATTTTTTTATGACACTTGACTTAAACTACTTATGAAACATATTGCTTCAATTTGAAATTGCATGTGGACTCCACAATATAAATCATGAAATTGGGGAATAGCACACATATAGCAGAAATTGATCATCCACATACCGGTTTGGACATGAGCGAGACGTTCTAGCTCCAAACTGAGCTCACAAAATAATGGTCAGTAGCATGATCTTTTGATTAGGTTAAGCATGAATTTAAATAAAATACCAGGGGTAATATGAATATGTCAAATTCCAAAAGTACTTACAGGCAGCTCTGTACTAGTAGTTGATCTCATTTTGTTATTTTGGTAAAATGAATTCTTCAATCTATCTATATTGGCAGAATATAGATATTTTAACAGCTAGTATGATTTCAACTATTAGCTTCAATATTCAGTTAATGCTTGAGATCTTAAACCTTATGTGCATTACCCATGCTTCTGTTATTGCAGTTCAGAGGCACTGGACTCTGTACGTGCCTTCACAATATTTAAGCTTCCACCTATGAAAATAATTGGTTGCTTGAACATGTTGGTAGCCCATCTTATTGATGCTACCAATTGTTATCTGTTGGTGCATGTCTAAACCAACTTAATTATTACTTCTAGCTATCTGTATTCTTAGCTTCTCTTTAATCTTACTCTCATTTTGTAGCTTTCTACTCATTTTATTTTATTTGATAGATAAAAATAATTTTATTAAGAAAAGACTACTTCATGAAGAAGGCTAAACAATTACAAGATAGTAGTATGTACAAAGATAATGATCCTACAAATGTCACAATAGAATCACAATGCGTAAAACCCCATGCACCAGACCAATCAAATTAAGAGCTAGAGAAAGTTGCTAGCAACTGACTTCCTGTACGCTCTACATCTTCGAATGTAGGGTGGTTACGTTCCCTCTAGATAGTCCACATCAAACACAAAGGAACCATATTCCAAATAGCCGAGGAATGCTTACCCACCCAATTCCTCCTACCAAACATGACATCCATCATCTTACCCTGTGGAACCCAATGGATTCCAAAGTACATAAAAAAAAAAAAAAAAAACTCCATGGATTACGAGCAACCACACAATGAGTCAAAAGGTGGTCCACCGTCTCCCAACTACACTGACACATAAAAAACCATCCTACTAAAGTATAACCTGTCTTTATGAGATTATCACATGGAAGAATCTTCCCCTATGCTGCTGTCCACAAAAAAAAAAACCCTCTGTGGGGCTTTCATACCCAAAATGCCTTTCCAAGGAATGAATGAATATCAAAAGGCTTTTCTCCCTTAGGTCATTATAGAATGAATGAATATCAAAATCATTGCTCTTCTTAAGTTTCTACCTTATCCGATCACCATCCTCTAGGGATATGGGAATTTAAGAGTTGGAGAAATGAGGCCACCAAATTTGACTCCCAATCATTAAAGTCCTGAACATATCTAAAATCCCAACTCTTCATCTCCCCCATGGTATGCATCACCAACAAAGACTCACTAAAGCCTTTCCATTAGTGGAATTTTCATATGATGCAGGGTAAACCACCTTAAGGGTTGTTCACCAGACCAACAATTGTGCCAAAAATGAATCCAGCACCATTCTTTTCATCAAACAGAATGTTATGCAGGAATTTTTCCCATACCATCCTAATACTCTTCCACAAACCACACCCATGAGTACCTCGTGCAGGTTTCGTGGTCCAACCACCCCAATCCTCTCAAAACTTCTTAGTTAAACACACCTCCATAATCGTGATTCCTCTCCCCCAAACTGCCATAGCCACTTTCCAACAAGGCCTGATTAAAAGTTGTAAGCTTCCTAACCCCCAACCCCCCATTTGCAATAAGAGTGCAAACCTTATCCCAATCCACCATATGATGTTTAAACTCATCACCTAAACCACCCCACTCATTCCTGAACTTCCATTCTGTCTTTCCTCATACTTTTTAGATAGATGTGCATCCAGTGGGTTCAAACCATGACCTTACCCCCTCCTGCCTCCAATTTTTGGAAGGAGGAAGTGCCATTTGTGTCAGAGCTCATTGGTTGTTTGTGCTTACTTTTATACATACTAGAAGTGAGAAGATGCAATAAGTGTGTGAAACAATAAGTATATATTATAAATGCAGAGAGAATGCAGGGAGAGGGGGGGGGGGGTGGTGATAGTATATCTTTACAAATTTAATGGAGTCCAAACCGCAGAGGGCTGATAAAGGGAGGGGAGGAGTGTTGTCTCTTGGAGCTCAATTCGTAAGGGTTCAAATCCCCCGTCCCCCAATCATCAAATTATCAAAAGAAGTATATAGGAGGTTGGTAGATGGGCAGTTTTTCTTGTTCTAATACAATAAGTTAGTTACATGTGAGACAGAAACTTGTGAGTGGAATAGACTTCCATGGAGATGAGAATACCAGAAGGGATATAGACATGCCAATGAGCTCTGTCTCAAGTTCTCATTTAGTTACTGTTTTTTTTTTTTTTTTTTTTTGAGAAACATATTTGGTTACTTATAAACATTATAAGTGAGTGTGTGTGTATATATATATTTTGAGTTCATCAAGGTAGGCCAACTGTCTTGAGTGAGAGACCAATTGAATAGTAGCATTTATCTTTTCCTTTTTTCTTGTTGACTTATCAAAAAAAGTGCTGATGATTTTCAATTTTTGATTAGCCTTCATATGCCTTGAACACATCTTTCTTATTTTCTTCATTCAAATTTACAGAGCTTTTGCTTCCATTGTTCATAATCTAATGAGACCTTGTCAGATATCTCCTCTTAATCCACCTTTCTTTAATTGTGGGACACTTTTCTTTTGCTTTATTCTCAATAATTTAGTTTCTCCCACAGCTTAAATTTATTAAAGAACCTTGTATCTTAAGGTACTTGTATTTGTTTCAAGTTCTGAGTGTTCACCATCGTGAACATGATGTCCTTTTTATGAAATAAATCTTTGATTACCTATAAAAAAAACATGCAAACTTGCATCTCATTAAAAAAAATCTTAAGCTAAAGTTTTGCTTTCATTTTTTTCTCTTCCATTGAGTAGAAAGGACTTGATTTCAGTGGTTGTCTTTAGAATTCAGATGGATCGCTCAATACTAGTTTTTGTTGGATACAATATAAAGGTGTTTGGTGGTTGAAATTGATTACAAAAGAAGAGAAGAATGTACCATATATAAGCTTTACTCTATTCAACCTTAATTGACATTCTAATTTATGTGTATGAGTTGATTACCTATTGCCTCCCCCCCTTTTACTATATCATGTGCTATAAAATCATGCATGACATGCACTGCGTTATCAGCGTGAATCATGTCTCAAACCATGCGCCAATTGAAGTTTTTCTAAAACCAAGGTTAATATTTTTTTCCCTGCAAATAATGTTGGATATGTACCAAACTTGCTGTGTACTTGCTTAGAGATAAGTTACCTTTGTTTTTCACACATCCTAGTATGCTTTGTTCTGAAACATGAAAATGTCAGAAATGCCTTGTTTTGACAATAGTTTATCTCATTTATCATGGTTTCTTCACTCTGCTTCTAGTGTTATCCATGCTCAATCTCAATATTGTTCATTGTACATATGGCTCTGGCAGCTGGCTTTTATATTTGCTGGGGATGCTTGGTATGGGTTCCATCTATCTATACTTCTCCAGGCATGTACTTAGTCAACCATCCTGTTAACCTTGGAACTCAGGTTTGGCCAATATCTTGGAACTTTGAAGCATACTGTTGTTGGTTATCTTCTTTTTTCTTGCACTCTACATTTTGAGCATTTGCGATGTAGTTATGGTTATCAATTTGATTAACAATTCACTACTTAGGCCCTGGAAGCAAATTGGGGTGAAGGTTGGACGGTAAAAACTATGTTTTGAATAAACAAAGTTACATCAATTTATGAAGTATTAGCACTATGGTTGAGACGAAAAAAGAAAAACGAAAAAAGAAAAAACCACTGGTTTATTTCAGATGATTTTGAGATCCATCAGAATAAATGTTTTTTCTGTGGTGAATTTTAGTTGTTAAAAGTCAGGTTTTATTTATTCTCTCCCCGAGAATAATTGGATTCTGGCCATAATCTACAGAAGGAACTTCGACTGAGCTCAAATAATGTATAATCCCAGCTAAATTGGTTTGGTCTGGTGGATCATTCTTAAGCATAAAAAGTACCTAATGGTTGCAAGTTAAAAACCATGCCCAGGCTAAAGTTACCCAATTGGATGAGCTCAAGCATTTAATTGTCCATGTCTTGACAAATTTCTGAAATTTCTTTTTCTTGTTCCTTTTTTCTTTCCCTTTTTCTGATAATATCCATCTCTTGTTTCAGCTAGCACTTTATATTCTAGTGGCAGGCATTCTTTGCATATATATCAACTATGATTGTGACAGGCAAAGGCAAGAATTTCGCAGAACAAATGGAAAATGCTTAGTTTGGGGAAAAGCTCCTACAAAGGTGCTCTTTCTTGGCACTCATTACTTGATTTTTGTTATTATGTACATTTTCGAAGATATCTAATTGCTGGATTGGCAAATTTTCCATAATTATCTGCTGAGAAAGAGAAATGATTTAGTTCAATTGTTTACACAGATAGTTGCCTCATATACTACCACATCGGGGGAAACAAAAAACAGCCTTCTTTTAACCTCAGGATGGTGAGTTTACCATTTTACCAATTTGAAATTTTATGCACAATGGACTAAGAAGCTCTTTTACCCTGTCCCACAAGCCCAAGGGGGTTGAAGTCACCCTTTTGTTGGTTTTTATTTTTTTATTTTATACATTAGGATGAGACAGTCAGATAATGCCAAAATTGACAAATATCAAATGTTTCATGGAAGTTAGTATCTTTAATTCTTTATTGATGAATTAATTTGTGCATACATTGAGGATGCTAATGAGGGCATATGCATAAGCTTGATAGAGGCAACTCTATTAATTTTTTTTAATAACAGATAGGGAACTCATCTCACTGCATTGCATAATCTTGCATTCATACTGTTCATATAATGGGATTGAATACTGAAATTTGGCTTTTGACTAAAACTCATTTTGGGATGCTTTTCTGTGGCTCCTGCAGGTGGGGATTATCTCGTCATTTCCATTATGTACCAGAAATATTATCTGCTTTCTTCTGGACCGTCCCAGCTCTCTTTAATCATGTAAGCTGTGTGTGTGTGTTTTTTTTTCTCTCTCTTTTTGTGTGTAACTCAATTCTTTTATTGTTTTTTTGCAGTTCCTACCTTTCTTCTATGTGATATTTCTTACTATCCTTCTTTTTGACCGAGCAAAAAGGGATGATGATCGATGTCGGTCCAAGTAAGCAAATACAAATTTCTGTGCTATCTTTACTGTTCTCTGTCTTGAACATGCAATCATGCACTAAAAATCGTCTTGCTAGAACTTTCTAATACCATGAGAAAGGAATATATATATAATCTAGTACCAATTAACCCTGTTGAAAATGTCCTCATTCCAGTGCCTTGTTCTTCTAGTACCACTGGTAAGCAGTGCTAAGAAAACTTCATGCCGTACTGTAAAAGTTGGGATTAGGAAGGCTACATTCTTATTTACCCAAAAGAAAAATGACTCGAGTAATATATATTTTTGGTGATTTGATTGGTGTGCCCCTTACTGCATGCTAATGCTCTACGGATTAGAAAGGAATAGTAATGTGATGAACTGTAGGGATAGTAAACCATTTATATTTTTGGATGTCGCCACCCTAAGATTTGCAAATGCTTTAAACAAAGACAGTTTTGAAATTTTATCAACCAATTGTTTTACTTAGATAAAGATAGTGTGTGTTTGCATGCGCGTGCAAATTCTGACAAGTTCCTGCTTGCAGGTACGGAAAATATTGGAAATTATATTGTGAGAAAGTTCCATACAGGATCATCCCTGGGATCTACTGATCATACTAAACCATTCTTGGGAATCTACGGAATAACATTGTCTCTATTGATAATACCAAACCCTCTATTTGCTTTGGCATTCAGTACCTTATGATGATATTGTATATTGCTTAACTCATGCTAGGCTTACTTTGCGAAAGTTGCTTTTGGTGTGTACTGGTGATAGTCTTCTAGTACAATGTATGATGTGTATTAGTTTCTCCAAGTCTTTTCTATGATCTAGGGAGGATTAGCTTTTACTCGGTATTAAAGAGACACTTATGTGGAATTTTGTCTAGATATCTTATTTGGATCATTTTTCTAATGTGTAGTGATCAAATTTTAGCAATAAATCTTCCTCAGTTTTATTGGTTTGGCAGGAAATATTTTATTTTATTTATTATTATGAGAACAAGAAAAAAAGAAGTGGTTTTTGCTGGCAGTAGATCATTAGATTAGTGCAATCAAACAAGAGTTGAAATAAATGTATCCAAAGCGTAATCTAGGAAGGTGGGAGTAAATATAATTACATGGTTTCTGTTATTAAGATCTTCTAGAGTTATTAAAGTAATTTTAGGTTCCTAGGTTGATGAAAGCTCTTAAGTTAATTTCGAGTTCTTAGGTTAATTTCATCATGGGGTTTCTAAATTTTTACGCATCTACTTTAAACATAGTAGATGTGACATTAATAATCTATATGATATATGAGAGTAATGTTAGGGGACATACATTTTTGTCAATATGCACTCTCTTTCCCATTTTCATTTCTTAAAAAAATAGTTTCTCAAAAAAAAAAAATCTTCTTAAAATTAAAAAAAAAAAAAAATTAAAGTATCTTATTTTATGTTTTCTCAAATACTTTCTAATATCCAATATTGTAATGGTCTTTTATGTTTTTACTTTTTCTATATTTTAAGCGCATTATTTAGATCTCTTTTAAAAATAAAAACCTATCTTTCGCATTATTTACTTTGATGGCAAGTTAGAGTGAGGGTAACATGAGCTTATTTTTGTCATTACATTCCCGTTTGACATCCCAATTTGAAATTAAATTATTTCAAAGTGCAGGTTTTGTAAACTATTTTTTTTAATATACGGTTATATTTAAAACAACCCATTTTTCAAAAAGCTGAAAAAATAAACTATACCTAACGAAAACTATGTTACTCTCAAGTTCAAACCTGCATTAGTTAAGGGGGGAAACTTTTCTTAGATTATTCATAAGTTTACAGCTAGGTTTTAAAACTCAAGCATGTTTTGGTTAGAAATCCTCCGCTCCTCTGGCCTTCTAGGACTTGAACAGCACAGAACTTACAAAAAGCTTGTAGTTCCTTAATGTCTTTCCAGTCAGCTCTCGGATCATTACTAGCACCGTCCTTCGATTTCTCCCTAACCATTTTTGCTACAACTTCCTTCTATACTCATTGAGGCATTTCAACAAACAGTTCATGTGCATGTCATATAATCAGTTAGGCATGCCCACATGAAAAATGCAAACTGAACTCACATATACATTTATATACAACAGAGGTAGGAAGACAATTTACATGCGGTATTACACGAAGGATCAAGAAACCCACATTATAGTGTCATGGAAAACACAAAACAGCCACACACAAACGTTGAACAGAAACACCACACACAACCGATGAACACAAAAAAAGAAAAACAAAACCACAGATTGATGAAGCCTCATGGATCAAATTATAACCACACCAACAGATGAGAAAGCATGAGAAACTAGAGGCAACTTACCTGTGAATGCAGAGACCCACAATGGCAACAACGATGTCCCAAGCGGAGAGAAGGTTTGCTCGCGCGAAGGAGGAGCAGAGGGGGTCTTTTGAGAGAGTTCCGCGTAATGGGCTTTCTTCTACCATGTGCACTGCTCTGTTTTGATGGTTTTGTGGTTGGTGAGTTCATTGAAGATGATTCGGACGGAGCATTGAAGAGGTTTGAACACATTCTGCCAGGGTAGTTGGGAGAAAAGAAGAAAGCTGAAGAGAAAAATATCCGTTGAACGAGGAGGAGCGCACCATTTTGATGAGATGGAGCTGGGCTTGTGCGATCAAATGGCTTCAGGTGTGCGCACCGTTGTCATCACAGGACGGAGCATTGAGATGGAGCTGGGCTTATTAGTGAAACGGTGCGTCTCAGCTCATCACGCATGCGTTGGAGCTTTTAGTGAAACGGTGCGTCTCGGCTCTTTTGTTTTTAGAAGGTGTCCATGAACAGTTGAATCCACGAGTTTTAAATTTTAATGAAACGCTTTCTTCTTCTTCAGCTCTTTTCTTTTCATCCTGCGTTTCCCTCAGCGCGTTTTGTGCTTCTAGTATGCGTGGGTCCCTGCATATCACAAACGCAAACGAACAGACGCAGGAATAAGTTCAATCCAAACGCCCTCTTAGAACTTGGAAAAATGAATTTAAAGAGTTGGATGATCTGATGACTATTGTGTGTTGGTCACATTGTTGACAATGTGAATTTTTTTTCTTCTTTTTGTTGAATTTAAAGAGTTGGATGATCTGATGACTATTGTGTGTTAGTTACATTGTTGACAATGTGATTTTTTTTTTTTCATTCTTGTAATGGAGTTGGTTCCTTTCTTCAAATTGGGGACCCCAACCCATCTCTTCCATTTCTCATTGGATCTTTTGTAAAGAAGTTGATGAGCTGGTTCCCCATTTTATCTTAATAATAATTTCTTACTTATCAAAAAAAAAAAAAAGATTATTTATAAACACTTTTTTTATTATAAGATTCTTATGGATTCTTTCATTTGGCAGGTCTTTGAAAACCTTCAAAATGAAATGCTAGCGAAGTTAAAATTTTATTTCCCGTTGCCATTCACTCCAACTATTCAAAAGAAAGAAGCGAGTACATACTAATAAGAGAAGTAGAAAAACAACAAGAGGCATGAAATACCTGTGAATGCTTTGAATTCTATGTCTATGAAGCATTTGTAGTAGATTATCATAAATGGCAAAACGGGTGAATATAGGTAACCAAACACCCAAAAACCTTCCCCATTAGCTTACTCATACCCATTTAAGCTACGGTGGGTTACCTATATTTGGGGACTCTAATGTAGTTACTTATTTGAATGAAATAAGTTTTAGAATAGAGAATTTGACGTGGGTAAAAATATGGGTAATAAGCTACTACTATTGCTCAGAGTTACCTAACATGTTTTCCTTATTGAACAACATTTTAAAAAATTCCTCAGTGCCTTTTTTTTTTTTTTTTTGCAAGGAAAATTTCTCATTGTGTTTGACAATATGTACCATCTACATTAACATAGGCGGAAAAGCATTATCCAATGGGTTTCTAATGCTCTAACAGCACAACATATGACAAATATTCGGTGTTCCTTTCATAAAAAGGAATTTATGTATAAAAATATTTCGTCCCATTTTTATTGTTCCACTTTATACTTTATCAATTATACTAATATGTTATATGCTTTATAAAAAAATTGTTACTTTATTAGAAAAACAAAAATATATGATAAGTCACGATTGATGAAACATAAAGTAAAACACTAAAAATATAACAAGTGATATGTCTTTGGGATTTATAGCATTTCAACCCCTAGGGAGTACTTATGGCTAACCCATCTGAGGGAGCACCTGTAGCTCTTTATCCTCTTAGAAATTGATTGCTTAGTGGTACGGTGTTCAATGATCCAGCCCAGATTTTGATCTTTGGAGCCAAACATGTGGATATCAGCCACTTAAAATGGAAATGTCTTTTGGTGCTGTTGAAGAATTTGAGGCACTAGAGATTGGAGTTTTAAAGGAAAGAAAACAATCTCTCATTTTAGACCTTATGAACTATCCATGGAAAAAATATATGTTAGCGTTAATGGAGTCCTATTCTATTAAGGAATAGAAAACCTATCTTCCGCATTATTTGCTCTAACCGCAAGTAAGAGTGAGGGTAAGATTACCTTGTTTTTGTTATTATGTTCCCGTGCTCTCCTATTCCAACTGCCCTCGAGTCTCTGGTAGTACAGCCGAGACAGCGATGGGTTCTATGCCCTTGTGGGGCCATAGTGACAGAAGTTTTGAGAATTGAAGAGAAGATCACGGTGAGACAAGCCGTTTCTTGTTTTAAAACTAAATTATTTCTAAGTATAGGTTTTGTAATTTTTTTTTTAATATACAGTTTTTTTTAAAAAAACAACCAGTTTTCAAAAGGTTGAAAAAATAAACTCCATCAAACGAGAACTATGTTACTCTCAAGTTCAAACCTGCATTAGTTTAGAGGGGAAATTTTTTTCTTAGATTGTTTATAAGTTTATAGCTAGGTTTTAAAACTCAAACATGTTTTAAGATCTCTAATTTAAAACGTGGAAACATGAATTTAAAGAGTTGGATGATCTGATGACTATTGTGTGTTAGTCACATTGTTGACAACATGAATTCACAGGAACAAAATATTATTTTAAGGGTAGTCAAGTAAAAACCATTGATGTTTTAATGATGCTAAATCTATTCTATCCAGGAATAAAAAGCCATTGGCTGTTTTTGGCACCATAGATGCAAGTTAGGGGAGCATTTGTGGCGAAAGACAAGGTAAGGCACTTGGGGCTTTTAGGCAGGTATGGCACAAGTAACAGAAATCAGAATGGAACTTTCTAAATTCAAACTTATTTGGGAAATTTTTAATTGTTGCATTGTAGAATGGAAAATGTAACTTAGTCACGTGTTTTTCATCATGTTATTATATGTTTGGTCAATGAGAAAACGGAGGAAAATGTAGCTTAGTCATCCGGATATCTTTGTTATATATTATGGGTGTATGAGTGTATCTGTTATTTAGATGCTTTGAATTTCATAGGATTATAATTATATTCTATTTTGTTTTGTTAAGTAATTTTTTCTTATAGAAATAAGTGACGATGATGCTATTATTATAAAGAGTCATCTCGAGTTACTTTGAAGAAAAGGAGAAAAATCACTTTAGTTGGGTTATGATAAGAAGATTAGTTATTTACAAACTTAAGAATTTATGTTTCTTAAAAAAAATAAAATAATAACTTATGCATGATTTTGTTTATTTGCTCTCTTATTTGTATTGATAGGAAGATAAAGACTAAATATGATCAAGTTTTTTTTTTTTTTTAAATGTAATTTTTAAATTGGCGTGTAAAAAAAATATAGATCATTGTTGGGTCTAAGAGTGTTTCCAACCGTCAAGTTAAATACCAAATACTCTCTGATTTAGAGAGTGAAACCGCAAAACATTGATCCAATAGTCTATCTAAATCTCAAATTTTTTTTTGCTCATCCGCACACCCTTAGGTGGGGGGCAAGAGCCGGGGTTCAAATCTCTAGAAGAAAGTTTCACATACATATAAATTTAGATTAGGTTAGAGTAGAATTCTATCATGTATAAAAAAATAAATAAATAAATAAAACTCTCTAGCCCTCATTGATTAGAATTTTTCTTCGTTAACAAATTTTGAGCTAAATCTTATATATATATATATATATATATATATATATATTTTTTTTTTTCTCATTCTTCTTCAATTTCTTTTTGCTTTCACTCTCTCCTCTCGATTTTTCTCACAGTTGAATTAGAAAGCATAGTCTTTCTCATAATGATAAAACTAACAAAATAAGAACACATTATAAAATTTAAATAAATAAATAACCGATTTGACCATTTGGGCTGCATGTTGGCGATGGGGACAAGAACAAGCAGTGGTGGATGTGGAGCAGACGATGGAGGACAAAGTAGGTAAGTAAAAGATAAGTGTAATTGTTTATTCTCTAAATAGTATAAAAATTTGGAAAAGTTATTGAAAATGCTCTAATTATCAATCATAACTAGAGTTTTGATATCTAAATAATGACACTAATTTTTTTGTTTGTTTGTTTTTTTTTTTTTTTTCCGCCAAATCCCAAAACTCATATTTTAAGTTTCACTACTTTTCATTTCAGTCCCTTAAGTTTCAAAACTCCTCAATTCAATTCTCTGTTAACATACCATCCACTAATGCCATTACATCCCTCCAAAATGGAGAAATTATTAATGCTACTAGGAGGACTGCTGACGTGGTCTTTCCTTACCTCTCAACCAATAAAATGCTGTTGTTTTTACAAATGTGTCATCACTTGGTAATTTTTATTTTTTATACCTTATGTTGATTAAGAAGCTCACTTACATATTTGCATAGATGACATTTTCTCATTGGTTGGGAGGACCACTTTGTCCGTTCTCCTCCTCCTCCTCCTCGCAGACCTAATAATTTCCCACAAAATGACCCTGCTTTGCCCTTAAATTAATATTTAATTTTTATTTAATTATTTATTTCTTAATTTTTATATTAAAAAAAAAAATCCCCAAACGGTGTCGTCCCCAAAATCCCTACCCTAACCGGAAAACTGAGAGAGACAGAGAGGAAGAAGGAGATTGAGACACGAGAGAGATTGAAAGAGAAACAGCAATTTTCGGGCACTAGTGGGTATTTTATTGACAGAGAAGATGTCAGGTTATGAGAATGTGGTTGGGGGTAAGCTGAAGCTGAAGGGAAAAGCCCTAGATGTCAAGGCTGGTGGAGTGAAGAAGAAAAAGAAAAACAAGAAACGTCAGGATCTAATTTCAGATCTTACAGAAACTCAGCTTCCACCAGGTTTCTTTTTCTATTTTTTCTGTTTTTAATTCACTCTGAATGAATGTGTTTTTGTGCTTAAAGATAGTATAGTAATGTATAAATAAAATTCAGATTATTGTTAAACCAATACTTATATTAAAAAGGCAGCACTTTGTTACTTGTTGGCATAATTAGAAGAATGAGTTTGGTGACTTGAAGTTCCTTGTAATTGGATTTTATGCTAATTGGAATGGGAGAGTTGTTGAATCTGTCTTTCTAGCAAAGACATAGTTCCGCAAATTCAGTAATACTGTGCGGTATTGTATTGTAGCATGGGCGTATAGTTCCAGTCTATGTAGCACGAACACTTCATCTAGGGTGTCATATCAGTGTCCTATATGTTTCATTCTCATGTTATACTGGTGTTATATCGGTCATTTTATGTTATAATTTTTAATAAATTACCCGTGTCACTTTACTGTACCCGTGTCTGTATCTGTATCGGGTTCGTATCTGTGCTTCCAAGGTTCCAATGCTAAGCTGCTCTTAATTAATTAATTTATTTTTTGATAGGTAATAAAAGTAATATTATTCATAACAAAAAAGAAACAGAAAAATGAAAGTACACGATGTTAACAACAACAAAGAACTAAAGGACTCAAGGGACTAGTCTAAGAGAAAAAAGAAACTCTAGAATAGGAGAGAAATTCGAGGAATCCCAACACTGAGACCGATTGAAAAGAGTTTGCTAGCATAAATCTATTAATTGAACTAGTGATTTCTCAGTAGCCTCAAAAGAGAGCCAAATTCGTTTCGTTCTGATTTGTTAGAATTTTTTTTTTGGTTCATCTGTATTCTGTTTGGAAATTGCCAGTGGAAGTTCAGAGTTGCAAAGAATTAGACCAATGCGGTGTTCATTTTTAATGGGCTGGATAAAGCCAGTTACAGAAAATCTTAGTCATGACCATGTGCGTAGTTACTACCTCTGATTCTTGTGCTGAAAGCAGCTTTCTTCATACTGTGTACATGGTAATGGTAGTGGTCAACTACTTCGTATCCCGGCACTGAAGTCTTGAAATGGCAGACTTGAAATTTGCTGCAAATTTGTTTCTATATATTTCCAAGAAATGTCGTTTATGTCTTGTTCTGAGATCTGGAAATTCTCACTATTAACTTGATTTGAATGAAAATATTAAAATTTGCTAAGAATTGGACTATATATGTTATCTAAAGAAGACAGAGCGAAAAGAATGGAGCAGAGGCTGCTGTAAAATCCAGAGATTGTTTGAACACTGTAACCATTTTGTTTGGTCCAAATCTTTTCCACTTTCTATTCTAATTGTTGAATATCATGACTGTATATTTGTCACTCATTTTTCTTATTATTTGGTGCAGGTGGAAGTGCAGAGCTATCCACTGATCCTAACGAGGAAGATGTAGATGATGCCAAAAAAATGAGTGGCGATGGGAAGACTGTTCATTCTGACGATCATCTCACTCCTGCAGAAAGGCGATATATTGAACAGAGGGAGCAAATTGATGTTCATAGATTGGCTAAGGTAGCTAATAAATCTCACCGTGACAGGATTCAGGATTTCAACCAGTATCTGGCAAACATGAGCGAGCATTATGACATTCCTAAAGTTGGTCCAGGATGATTCAGGCAAGTTTATGAGTATGAAGAAGGATCAACCTTTCATGTCAGTGCTATGTATACAATGTGGTTCTTGTCAACAGTATTTTTTATTTGCTCATATTGTGCTATATGGCAGATGATTTTCTGTTTGGTGGCCCCTTTCTGATATGGAACTTGATTACAAGTTGCTCTCTATGAAATTTGCATTTGCAAGAAAAACATGTATATATAGCCATCTTAATATGCTAATTAGTGCTTGACTGCCATCTGTTCCTGCTCTAGGTTTCCCATAAGTCCCTTCCACTTCTTAGATGGTATTGGTGAATTGACGCACTTAGAAGTAGATAGCATTTATCAGCTCTTATGCATGTAAAAGCATTGGTTTGTTAGAATTTTGCCCGCTTGAAAACTCTCTTTCTTTGTGTGTTCTTTTGTTATTGTATTGAAAGTTGGTCTCGTATATCATTGTCAAGATATTCATGAACAATTATGATCAAAGTTGGAGCAGAAGTAATGGAAAAATAGAGAACTGGCTAAAATGTATGTGAGAAGTGTGCATTATGAGATATACAATGTACAAGAAGATGATAATGGAGATGTGAGGAGCTGATGTCTTTATGTTCAAACTCTATTTTATCTATAAATAAAGTAGTATGTTAATGGAACAGGAGTATGTTAACGGGTTCCCCGTGCACTCGTTGAGGAGGATAAAATCAGGTCCCACTTGCGTTGGTAAGTAACAAAAGCTAATAAACAAATACCCTTTAAATTTTAAGTAACTTGACCACTAAACCAAAAAGGAAAAAAAAGTCAATATTATCTTAATAGGAATGTATAATTCTAAATTATTGATATTCAAGAGAGTTTTTATAATAATATGTATGTATAATTCTAAACTATGATGTAGAGTTCTTTAAATTTCATTTCATCATTTCAAATACTTGAAATTTCATACTCTAGTAATGGATAAGCAAACATAAGAAAGCATGTTTAACTCACTTAGGAAATTTGAAAAAAATTTAAGAAAATGAAAAATTGTATTGTCGTCATCTCCATTATTCATCAAGTGTCAGAATATGAACTAAACAAAATAATAATAATTTACAAAATTACTAGAATTGAAATGGATAAATTTTAAGTGATACTCTCAGGGAAATCCTAAGATAATTCATGATATAGAGTTCTTAAAGGCCAGTTTTTGTGAAATGAACGCTTGAAATTACATCGCCTCTATCAGTCACTTAGCAAACATCATAAAGCATGTTTAAGTTTAACACAATTTAGAAATTTTGTCATCATCTTCCCTACCAAAGACTCTGTGGTTGCATAATCTACAATCTTTGTTTTCAATAGTCTGTTTAGTTTATTTGGGTGAATTATTATTTCGGTCATTAAATTTATTTTGTCATTTTAGTCCTTAAATGTAACATTTCTATCAAATTAGTCCGTCCATCCATTAATATTTATAAAATTGTTGAAGTATAGTAAACCAGAGTTGCATCATATATGTAATTTAAGGAGTAAAATGGCAATGGATGGAATGACCAACTTGACAAGAATATGAGAGTTTCAAGGACAAAACAAAAAAAGTAAATTAGGGAAGAAGATGACAATTCACTCTAATTTGGAATTTTGCCAATCATATACTTTTTGTGCTGACCAAAAGGAGACGTCATTTTTGATTTTATAATATTCTGCTTGTGTTGCTGCTAACTTCAACCTTGGCTGCTTGCTGTCTTTCAAGCTGGTTATATCCATGTCTTTCCCTGCACGTAATTTGACAATACCTTGAAGTCCAAAGAAGCTTCTCTCATTGATTTCCTTGTCAAAAGAGAATAAAGGACAATATGAGACCAAATTACTTTTCAATATAAGAATTTAAAAGTCAGCTTAGAAATGTCAGGATCATTTCTATGAAAACATATTCATCAAAAAAAAAAGAAGTCTATGTAGAGGAATAGTAATACAAAATTTTTCTAGACTTGGTTTCCTTGGCTTCTCTTTGAAGGTCGTCGATCGTGATTCCCTTTTTGGACTGGGTAAACCTATTGTAGATTTGCTCTAAATCTACCTTGGGATATTCCAATCTCCGATGTCTAGATCTAGATCGGATAACTCATAAGAAGAAGTAGGAGAAACCTATTCTTCTGATTCTAGCTGCTGTGAGTGAGCCATTAGTTGCTGGGCTAATTCTTTTAACTCTTTGCTAGTTTTTCTGGAGATCTGAACAGAGTCTAGGCTAGACTGAGATCTTGTTCTGTGAGCAATGGGTTTCTGAATTGGGGGAGGATATTCCTTATAAACTTGATCGATGATTGAATCAATCTTAAGGCCGTCCCACCATTTTATCGAAAATTCTCGATCTAAGAGGTTGCTGTTAATTGTGTATTTCCACATACTGATCCAATGGACCTTGTACCTCTGGGAGAAGATCAGGATTACCGGGAACTGGGATCTGTGTCTCGAAGAGCTGCATCTTGAATCAAAGTATCGTAAGGCATCCTGTAATGGTTCTGGGAAGACCTGAGGGATGGATCCAAACATTTCCCACCACTTAAGGAACCAAGCGGGGATTTGGCTCTGAAAATCTTTATTGCACGTTTCGTACTCCTTGTTTATACCATAAACTTGTTTTATGGTCTTAACATGGTAATCTGTCTTGAAGGCTTTCGTCAAGGACCAACCAGATCTATAAGTCTTCATGGTCCTTGACGAAAGCCTTCAAGACAGATTACCATGTTAAGACCATAGAACAAGTTTATGGTATAAACAACGAGTACGAAACGTGCAGTATAGATTTTCAGAGCCAAATCCCCTCTTGGTTCCTTAAGTGGTGGGAAATGTTTGGATCCATCCCTCAGGTCTTCCCAGAACCATTACAGGATGCCTTACGATACTTTGATTCAAGATGCAGCTCTTCCAGACACAGATCCCAGTTCCCGGTAATCCTGATCTTCTCCCAAAGGTACAGGGTCCATTGGATCAGTATGTGGAAATACACAATTAATAGCAACCTCTTAGATCGAGAATTTTCGGTAAAATGGTGGGACAGCCTTAAGATTGATCCAATCATCAATCAAGTTTATAAGGAATATCCTCCCCCAATTCAGAAACCCATTGCTCACAGAACAAGATCTCAGTCTAGCCTAGACTCTGTTCAGATTTCCAGAAAAACTAACAAAGAGTTAAAAGAATTAGCCCAGCAGCTAATGGCTCACTCACAGCAGCTAGAATCAGAAGAACCGGTTTCTCCTACTGCTTCAGAAGGATCAGTTATATATATATATATATATATATATATATATATATATATATATATATATATATATATATAATGCACAACAATAATAATTAAATGATAATAAGGCGATAAAACAAGCTAATATATAAGTGTCTTCTTCAACATGACTAAACCAGTCTTGATTATAAGAGTAATATGGGTTATTTGCAACAAATGCTTTAGAAGATGCCTTTGAACATGGGCGGAGCTGTTATTGGACTAGGGGGGGTAATGGCCTCCCCTAATTTTTTTTATAAAAATATTATTATATTAATAGGTACTAAGTTTAACAATTTTGTTCAATAAAATTACACTTTGCCCCCCTTAATAATGCCATTAATTCTTTTGAGAGTAATCTTATAGCCAAAAACGTTTTTACAATGTTTATACAAACTATTAAGGTAACAAATTCTTATTAGTTCGTACACTTGCATAACTTTTTATATATCAATAACCACTTATCACATTAGCAATTTGTAAAAAATTTGTAGTTTTAGCATTTTTCACTTTTTAAAGGACATAAAAAATTAATAGATTAAATCTAAAACAAAATATAAAAACTCAAAAAAATTAGCTCAACAATAAAAATTACCAATATAATAAAACTAAAAAAATTAAGTCCAATCAATATATTTTACCCAGAACAAACTACTTGGCCATTTAAAAAAATTTTAACAAAAATCCTTAGTAGTAAAAAAATAGACTCAAGGGTCAAAGCCACCGCACACAGCTAGCAGCAAAGTCGCCCCCCCTAACTCCAAGTCCTGGCTCCGTCCTTGCCTTTGAACCTGATATATATATATATATATATATAATGCACAACAATAATAATGAAATGATAATAAGGCGGTAGTACAAACTAAGCAGTATATCAAAACAATTTAAAGTAATTTAAAACAGATACAAAAAATAGATAGTAATCTGAAAGTATATTATCAAAACAACTTACAGATAGTAGCAGTGAAACAAGTCCTTAAAAGGATTACAAGTAATTGTAGCAGTTACAAGATTAACAGGCAGGTAGTAAGGGATAACAAATCCTCAAAGGGATTAACAAGAATTCTCAAAGGGTGCAGAACCTAAGAGGAATTCTAGGCGGTAGGTGAGAAATCTCTAAAATGAGATTCTGATTACAAATGAAATGGAGCATGCCTTATATAGGTAAAAACAGGAACTATTCGCACAGTGTGAAACAGTGGCAGCAGCTACTATCACGGGTGAACAGTAGCAGCAAGTCAATGAGTGAACAGTACTTTTTACTATTCCTTTCACAAGGGTAAATCAGCCGAAAGCAGCGGTAACAACTGTTGGTGAACAGTAACATGTCTGGAGGTAGCAGCAATAATTTGGTACCAGTTTTGTCAGTTTGTGCTGACGGTAGCAGTCTTCAGTATTTTGAGGACAAAAACAACAGATCAAGGTGGCAAGGGCCTGGAAAAGCCTAACAGCAACAGTGGCCTGGGATGGCCTTGCAATAGTGGCAATGGCCTGGGATGGCCTAGTAGTAGTAGCAAACTAGCAATATTAGCAGCAATGGGTCCAAGGATTAATTGTCAGACAACCTTGGAGTGGTTTCTGGATCATGTCCAAATAAAATTGGATCATAAGGATAATCTGCAGGGAGCTGATGAGAAACAAAGAGACTGAAGCCTCCCTTCAAGGACTACCGAGCTTCCTCCAGAACCAGATGAACGAAGGAGATAAAGCTATTAGTAACAACATCGGAGTAAATAAAATTAAAAATATCGAGAAAGCATATTTTAGGCTAATAGAGAAGGGCTTTTTCACTGTTATCCAGGATTTATGTGAAAAACCATGAATTTTTGTCCACAGGTTTCTTCAATTCAAAAATGCCAAGCATGCCACATGCCATTTCCATTACTTCTTAATAAAGTGATTATGTGCATTGGTACCAACAAGTATGCTAATTCATTTAGAAGATTATAAATAAACCAGTGTTTCACACAGCCATATGATTCATACAATGAGTTGAAAAGGTCACAATGACATTCAAAATGACCCTTCTAATGAGGTGTTTCAGAATTTCACATACTTTTTAATTTGGGTAAAGATAGTGTTTCTTTTGGACATATGTTGGGATACCTACATTCTATGGATTTTGAGGAAACCAGAAGCCAAATAGTTTCTCAAAAGAGAACCAAATTAGTAAAATCCATCTTGGTTCATGAAAAAACCAGATATGCTTTTTGACAATGTTCTTGAGTTCAATCCTATTTGCAACACCTGCCTTTGCTCTTAAAGTCCTTCATATTCTATCATTGTCAAATAATGCTTGCCATATTATCTAAACACGAAATTGAATTTTGATTACTCGTTGACAGATAATGGCACCATTACTTTACACTTCACTAATAGAATAGAACAACAGTACAGTAAAAAATAAGAGAAACTGGGTTTCGAATCGGGGAAAAATGGGAATGGATTAGGGTTTCAGAGAGTATTCTTTCACATTTGGGTTTTTAAGTTACCTAGCGACCTACTACAACGTGCATTGTCACCACCATACAGGTTTTCTTCTTATTATGAATTATGATTTTAGAACAATTCCATTTCATTTTTTAGAGATAAGAGAATTTTTTTCCCTTTGGCCAGTTTTGCTAACAATTTTGTTATGGAGCTGAAGAGCAAACATATTAGTTAAGTAGGATCTCAAGTCTTAGAGACTCAAGTTCACTGAAGGAACCAAAGGGCAAAAAAATCCAAGATCATAGTAAGAGACATTGCTTAGTCTTCTAGGAGAATATCCTGTTAGGTTGGCCTCAATTATTGCATCCCAATTTGTAAAGCATTCATAGATTTAGGTGCAGCATCTTCATACTCCCAAAGGTCATAGCCATCATTGAAGAAGTTTGTCTCCCAATGAAAGAAGGTAGGCTTGGCTTGAAGAGAATTAAAGACCGGAAGAAAGGAGCTATTATGAAGCTTATTTGGAACCTATTCGCTCAAGTTGAGTCACTATGGGTTGCATGGGTGCAACAGTGCCTACTTAAAGGAAGACACTTTGGACAATCAAAGTTCCCCAAGATTGTACTTGGGGATAGAGGCCATCAGATACCAGGCATTTCAAGTAGCTACACCCTAATCTTTAATAAATAATTACTTAGTTAGATGATTATTTAAAGCATTGGCCAATAGGTTTTAGACACTTGTCAATCATCTAGAAGGCTGTCAATGCCAAACAACTAGCATAAGTACCAAAATGTAAGCACTTGTAAATCAGTTTTTGTATGTGAATGAAATAAGCCTTTTAGAGCTTTTCTTGAGAACTTTGTGTTCTTTGCAAAGGTACCTAACCACCTATCCATTTGGTCAAAGCAACTCACATCCCATTTAGTTCTGATTCATATCACAGCTCATCACCTTCCCTGCATCACTATTCTTAAACTAAGACCAAAAGCTAGAAAATTCCTGAGTTTTGAGGTTGGAGACTGGAGACCAAAAAAGAATCTTCCTATGGCATGAATTTATGGCATCTTAATGGAGTTTTGTTCCAAAAATATGGGTATAGGATTATATAAGATGCAGCTAGTCAGTTTGAGGCAGAGAAGCAATGGATTTAGAAGGCTGCCAGGTTTGACCAGATTGTTGATATTCAAAGCATGCTCAGTCTATGATCAAATGGGGCTGCAATGAGAAACAGTCTGAGACTGGTGATTTGCGAGCTAGCTTGGTGGGCTGCTGTGTATCACATCTGGAAGCAAAGAAATGATGTAATCCATTCAAGCAGGATTAGGAGTGATAAACAAATTGTCAAAGATATCATGAGAGATGTCGAGGGCATATTGGAAAGTAAATTGCAAAGCTAATAACTCTATTTTGAACAGGATCTTGGGTTGTAGATGGGGTTTGAATCCTAGTATGCTCTTTTAAGAAGACATAATCTGGTTTTGATGATGGCTGCTGTTTCTAGGCTTATGCAGGAAGAAGTATTCTGGTGCCTTAATTTAGTTACATCAGTTGGTTTCGTTATCAAGGGATCATGATGTTTCCCTTGGTTATATTGCTATGTTGCTCTGTTGGTTTGTTATTTTGTAAGTTACATTTGCACCCAAAGGATCATGAACCCATGACCTCACCCCCACCAAGAAAGTATGACAGAAGCTGCATGATAGCTTCTAGATTATATGCTCCATATCAGTCGAAGCAATATTGACATCTTCATTTAGGCAATAAATTAATCAATGAACAAGATGTAGTTTAAGTGAATAACTTTAGCAGCACAAAGAACAAAGACAACATACAAAAGAGCAACATACATTGTTTCCTTTCATTTGTAAACCTAAAATATCCATCAATAACAACCAAGAATATTGAGAAATGCCAAAAAGAAGTAAATAACATATATTCTAAACCAAATCAAGAAACTAGTTTACTAAAAAGAATCATAATACTTGAGGAAATAAAAAAAACAACATAGGAACATTGTACCTGGTATAGGATTAATATCTCTTTGAAAGATCAGTCTGATCCACTGCAATATGAGCTACCTTTTGCCAATCAGGACCGCTTCCCCTTTGACACCTTTTCTCCAGTTCAGGACAAAAGGAGACACTCAAATTCTAAACCATTTAAGGCATTCCTTTTTTTGGCAAAGATAAAACTTTTGGGCACTTGAAAATATATATCTTCATAAGTGAATTAAGAGACTTCAACTCTGGAAGATTTTTCAACTTCTTGCAGCATAAGACAGAAAATTACTGAAGCTTTGGGAAGTCGCTGTGATTGAAACCAGCCCAGGTTTCTAAGTCATCCAAATGGCAAATATGGAGCTTTTGTAGGGATGGGAATCCGATCTTTACCATTCCATGTCCATAGAAGTCATGACTAATGTGCTCAACCCCATCTACATCATGTATGTTAAGACATTTTAGACAAGGCAAGCCACCGAATGGTGGGAGTTCTTGACTTTTATAGTAATTTAGAGTGATAGAAACAAGATTTGTGAATGATGGATTTGACATCCAAGATGGGAATTTGGAATTAGAGTAGTAAAAAACCTCCAAAGCGAGGTTGTGATAAGGTCGAAAACCTTAGAGAATGTCATAATTCACATTATGCTTACTTTTGGACCACGTTAGGCATAGTTTATGAATGCCTTTCTTGAGATGCAACCTTGCCTTCTCAGCCTCTTCCAAAGATTTCACATTCTCGAGATTTTGGATGCTAAGTTCTCCACTAAGGTCATTTAGGTTTTTTAGCTTTTCAATTCAACTTTCATCTTTCTTTATGATAGTGAAATTCATAAGAGTTTAAAGACACGTCAATCCACCAATAAATGTAGACATCATATTTAGAATGCTAGTACTAATGACAAGGTGGCGCAAATTAGATAATAAGTGCAGGTTGTCAGGAAAGCTGGTCAATTGAAAACAACAAATGAGTTTCAAGGTCTAGAGATGGAATAGATCAATAATCAATCTAATCCAAGTTTGGATAGGATTATAAGAGAGGTCCAGTTGTCTCAAATGTATTAACTCCCAAACATAAGTAAGGAGCGTTTTGAAGCCAACATGAGATAAATCAAGTACACGCAAATACCTTGCCCAGATGAACAAATTTCCAGGTACATAATTCAGTTGGGAGTTAGAGTGACAGTGAGGCTGCTCCTTCCTCAGGAGAAGAGGCACAATCTTCCTTAAGAGGAGAGGCACCCACTGTCACTCCAACTTTTAGGTGAAAGATGTTGGATTTTTGTTGCAAGATACTTACGCATACTTGATCTGTCACATGCCAGGTTCAAAACTCTTCCAAATTATGTTTGTAATTTGCTGCATCTTAGGTCTCTAAATCTCTCTTATAATCCAATCGAGACATTAAGTAGATCAATCATCAGTCTTTTCCATCTTCGAACCTAGAATTTCTTTTGTTGTCATGAATTGACTAGCATTCCTGACAACTTGTACTTATTGTCTAACCTGCGCCATCTTATTATTAGTCCTGTAAAATTGAATTTGATGCCTACATTTATTGGGAGATTGACCTCTCTTCAAACACTATTTCAATTCACTATCCTAACGAAACATGGATGTCAAATTGGAGAGCTAAGAAACCTAAATAACCTTTGTGGGGAACTTAGCATTGAAAATCTTGAGAATGTGGCAACTTTGGATGAGGCTAAGGGGCAAGGTTGCATCTTAAGGCTAGTATTCACAAATTATCCTTGGTTTGGTCCAGAAATGAACCTATGCGAATTTTGACATTGCCCAAGGTCTTCGACCTCATTGCAACCTCAAGGTTTTAAAGATTTTCAACTATAATTCCAAGTATCCATCTTGGGTGTCAAATCCTTCATTCACACATCTTATATCTATCACCCTGACCAACTGTTTTAGTAAAGAGCTCCCACCATTTGGTCCATTGCCTCTTTTGGAATCTTTTCAAATTGTGAATGTTAATGCGGTTAAACATATTGGCCCCAAGTTATACGAATGGGGAGTTGTCAAAATTGCTTTCCCATCTTTCCTAACACTAAATATTTGGCATATGAATGATTTGGAAACCTAGACTCGGTGCTAATCCAGCGAATTCCCAGTGCTAAAGAATCTCCCTAAGATGCGGCCACTAGTCAAAATAAAGATTTTTGAGTGTCCGAAACTTTTACATGTCAGTGATTTAGATAGATCTTTCAAAGATATAATAATCCTTTATCAGGCACAATATTCCTCTATTGCCTTTTTTTTTTCCCTTTGTGATGTTATGGTTGTTATCAGCGTAAGTTGTTCTTTTGTATGTTGTGTTTGTGCTTTTATTAACATATTCTAATTAATAAAATTCTCACTTTCCTATTAAAAAAATATTCATTGATTAAAATATTGCGTAAGTGAAGATGTGGATATTGCTTTGGGTGATTTGGGGAATACCAACTTGACTCATCATGCACCATCTCTTCTAAGTTCTTGGTGAAGGGTGAGGTTGTGTGTGTTACTTACCAAAAAATAAAAATCTTAATAATGAGCCCAAATGTAATTTCCTTTCTTTACAATAATTCGGTTGAATATGAGATTATGAGCCCAAAACTGACTTTAACCTACCATTGAAACATAAAAACTTGATTTGTAATGTTAGTATTTGATTTGTTTCCCTCCTGTATACTCTCTGTGTACTTGGGTGTCTCTCTCTTTTTGATTTCAATAAAGCTTTATTACTTATCAAAAAAAAAAAACTTGATTTGTAACCTGAAGGCTGAAGTTCAACTTGTATGCAGGGTCCTATTGTCAATGCTAGCTTCTTTTCTTCTTTTTTCCCCTGAAGTTTCTTAGCCTCTTGTGTCAGCTTTGTGATTTATAGGAAATAAAACATATATGAATGATAAAGGGTTTTGTTGTGATTTGTACAGGTATTTCTGATCAATAGATACTATATAATATCATTAAAAAAAGCTAGTTTAGGGCTTTCCCTTTATTTCTTTTGGTTTATCACACATTAGGTCCCTAGTGATGTAGCTCTTTGTGTGCATGTGTGTCTAGGGTGAGGTTTGTGTTTGTGAGTCCCTTTTTCTTAGTTTTATTTTAGGAATCGCTGCCAACCATTGATTTTGTATTAGGTGTGATTGGTCATCTATGAGACTAATTCATTTTAAGTTACCTAATTAATTAAACCAATTTTAAAGGGTTTGTTAATTAAGGTAAAAAAAAAGTTTCGAACCAAAGATCTTGAACTTGGAAGTTTAGTTACATATGGAGAAGGTGTTAGGCACCCCCACAATGCCTATCCAAAGGATAGTAACTTATTGTAATTTAATTCAAACATTATCTTTTGGTAAAGAAATAAGATACTTGGCATTTTGATTCTTTTTGGAAAAAAGTTTTGCAAATATATATATATACACACACATAGATACATATACATGTGAGTACTTATTTACTTATAATATACCATGTGAATATATAAGTCGGAGAATATTTACAATCAAGGCATGTGAAATATATATATATATATATATACATAGAATGTGGAGGCTAAATTTAAATACAGATAACTAGCATGTGAGTAGAATATTTACTACATAACTAGCATGTGAATATATATTTGCAATGTAAAGAAAAAGAGGGTAAGACAATTAGTACCTTGTTGTTATCCACCATAACTTTCTCATTTCTCATGCATAAACACAACAGACCAAAACATTAGTGCAAAATGGGGAGAGGCAAGCATGTTAGCTTATTGGGACCCGAATAAAACATATGAATTCCAAAGAGAATATCACACAATTTTAATCTATCAACATGTGAATTTGTTGACCAAAAAGACACTTTGTTCATTTAAAGAAATTAATAAGGAAATTTGGTGACCGTACGGGCCAAAGTGTAATTTTGGGAAAGTTTCGGGGTCAAAACACAATTTTTGAAAAGTTTTGGGGTCAAAGTGCATTTTTGAAAACTGTTGGGGTCAAAATGTAATTTTTGAAAAGTTTTGGGTCAAAATGTAATTTTTGAAAAGTTTTGGGTCAAAATGCAATTTTTTTGGGGAATTTTAGGATTAAAACATTATTTAGGGATAATGGGGATTAAAACAAGATTTTGGGAAAAAATATGCGATTAAAACACGGTTTTGGGGATTTTTGAGATTAAAACATGATTTTGGGAAACATTATGGGAATTAAAATGTAAATATGCAAGGTTTATGGAACAAAATGCAAATATGACAAAATCACATAGCATTTATGGATCAAAATGCGAGCATAAAAAATATGAATGACGTGAATATGCAAAATATAGAAAATATGATGGCATTTTATTAATTTATGGAAAAACATGCATGTGGACCTTTACTAAAAAGTGGGCTGAATATGTGTATGTCTTATCAAAAAATAAAAAAAAAGAATATGCGTATGTGGGGTTTAATCCAAAGTGTGGGCTTAAAAGAGCTGCGACAAGGGCTCGGCCTGAGGGTTGGATTGTGAAATGGCCCTAAGGCCCCACTCACGGATTGGGCTCAGTATTGTGAACAAGTATGGGCTTAAACTCTAATCCGGGTTGAGCCTCATCAAATGGGTCGGATCTAGCCCAACCCAACTCTATTATCCACTTCAACTCTATCTCTAACCATCTTCTCCATTTTGGACCCTTTTTTGTGGTTCATAGGAGGCGCTAAGCGGCGCGTGAACCACAAAAAAGGGATTGTGGAGGCTAAAGGCTTCCCGGGTCGGTCACGTGCCACAGCCTCGACGGCGCGTGAGTTCTATGTGAAGCGCGTGATCAGCGTCAGACAGAGTGTAAGCTACTGTGTTCGTGTGTGTGCTCCGTGTTCAGGTGAGCAAAAATGGGAGCATGCATGCATGTATGTGTATGCAAAACTAATAGATCGGTGGTGGTGGTGGTGGTGGGTTTACTGATCGGTGGTTTTTTGTTTTTTGTTTTTTTTCAATTTTTGAGTGAGTTAATGGTGGTTTTGGTTGTGTTGACGGTGGTGTGGGTTTAATGGGTTTTGTGGGTTTGTGTGTTGGAGGTGGTGGTGGTGTGTGTATGGTGCAGCAGTGGTGGGGACAGTGAGGTTGCTGGTAGTTTTTTTTTTCGGTGGTTGCTGGGGTGTGTGTGTGTGGTGGTGGGATGGTGGTTGTTTGGGTGGGTTTGGGTGATGCTTTTTTTGGTTTCATCTCTTTGCTAGAAGTAAAATGATCTCTTTTGGCTGTGTTTGTTGTGATGTTCTATTGCCCCATTTTCTTCTAAGCTCTGGAGCTGATATTGCAGGAAATTTGGTGGTAGTCAAATTGGTGTTTGTGGCTGAGTGGCTAAGTTTTGGTTGTGTGGGTTTGCTGGAGAGAGGCAATAAGTAGGGAGGAAAGAGAGATGGAAAATAAGAGAGAGAAAAGGGAAATTATTTTATATTAGTTGATGTTATAGTTTATACTGTATTATTTTAAACAGTAATATGGAAATAAGATCGTTTTTTTCTAAATAGTACACACTCTTTAAAGCAACAGTACAAAAGTTTGGAAGCTGGTTTACTCTGCCATGTATAAAAGTACGTTCTTTCTTTTCAGTACATTAACTAGGTCTGTACAAAAGTTTGGAAGTTAGTTTACTATGCAATGTATGTTTCTTTTTGTTTTGATAACTATACATGTACGTTTCTTTTTGGGTTGTCACTTTCTGTACATTAAAACTAGCTGTACCTGAAAATGGAAACACCAAAATTAAGGAAAAAGCATGTATCATTCACGTGATGCTGGTCTTCCCAAGCCCAAGCCAGAGACTCCGATCGAGGAGATCAATGTAGTCTTACTTACATCTTTAAGGAAAGATATTACTGCATCTTTAAAACTTCAAAAAATAAACTTTCCCCTTTAGTGAAATAGCTAAGACGTGCTCCTCTGAAGCAATTTTTATATCTTGTACCCGGCATATATGCCGGGTGTGAGACACAGGGGCGGGCCCCACAGTGTGTGGGGCCCGCCCATGTGTGAGACACCCGGCATATATGCCGGGTGCAGGATATAACGCCTCCCTCTGAAGATGTGCAGCACAACACTTCGGTGAAAGCTCTTCAACTTCAAGACGTTCCTCAAGTTTTGACCTTGTAAAACCTTCCTTTTTATTATCCAAGACACCTGAACCAATTCATGCTCATCGATGCCAATATTAAGCTGCTACTAGAGACAAAACTAGATTTTAACTTAAGGTGCCAAAGCATGAACCAGCAATACTTTTTTACATTTGATTTTTTTTTTTTTTTGAGAAACTATATTTTAACTTAAAAGTTCATGCATTTACAATTTTTTCCTGTGATGTTAATTTATATATTCAAAAAAAAAATTTATTCGATTTTGTATAATATTCCACAAAAATTCATAAAACTGCCACGGTACACACTAATAAAACTCACATGTAGGGTTGGTAATGGGGTGTGGCAGAAGAATGGGGTATTCATCTCTGCCCTGCATGGTTTTGTCTTGCCCCATCCCCACCCTTTAAAGCCTCACGAAGTCCTGCCCCACCCCGTAAAACTCTTTTTTTTGTTAATTTGCTCTACAACTAGTATAATTTTTTTTTTAATGAAATCTATTTCATTAATAAAAATAGACTTGAAATTACAATTAAATTTATATTATCAAATCAAATTAATTTACAAAAAAAATTAAATAATATATCCAAGTGTTTAACAAAACAATCATAAAAAAATGGGTAATTACACATAACCCACCTATGGTTTGGGCGAAAATTATTTTGCCTACCCGTGATTTGAAAACTGTCACCTAATTTACTTGTGGTATGGTTCCGTCAAACTCCGTACCCCACCTCAAGCCCAGCCGTTACAAAAACACATCTTAACCCCAAAACACAACATAACGCGAATCAAAACACCCAAAACTCATAAACTTTTTGAGAGAGAGACCTGTGGTGAGATCAACGTATTCTTCGTGGTTTGGAGTGTCTAGAGGGGGAGAAAACACAAGTTTCTCGCCATTTGGTGGCTGTGTGTCACCATTTGTGGGTTTTGTTGGTTTTTGCATTTGGGTTTGCTTCTTTTTTTTTGCATAAATTACAATGGCCAGTGGTTATGGGTTCACAATAGAAAGAAAAGAAAGATAGAGGTTTTGGGTTTTAGAGAATTTGGTTATGGGTTCACAATCTCAATCTCACCATAGCCATATCAAACACTTGACTTCTCTAAATTCTTCTTCAAATCATCCTCGTATGTTGGTAAGCTTTTTTTTTTTTTTTCGTTTTTCTTTTTTTAGGTTGAACACATACCCATTATTCAATTTTCTCTCTTTGTTTGATTTCCAAGAAAATAAAGGGAAAAAAATATTGGGTATTCTAGTTTGTGCTATTTGAGCTTTATATTATTGTGTAAAGGTTGAAACTTTTGATTTGTTTTCAATTGGGAAGGAGAAAGAAATTCTGGGTTTTGTGATTTATGTTGTTGAGGTCTTGTAAAGATGAGAGACTTACTGAAAGTTGAGCCAAATGAGTGTTTAAGACTGAGATTGAAGAGTTTGATTTCTTTTATAGTTATATGGTTGCTGAGAAAATTTGAGACAACTTGGGAATGTGGAAAAAAAAATATGGGTTTAATGATTTATGTTCTTCATGTTCAAGATTTATTTGAATTGAGAGAGAGACCAATACCACTTTTTGATCTTGTTTCTCTTGCATTTTTGTGTTTTTTTTTTTTTTGGAGGAAAGAGATATAAAATTTGAGCAAAAATACCTAGTTACCCCTGATTTTAATAGAGGTGGGTTATAGAAAATAAACGGAACATATTACAAGTGGGTTAAGTGGTACTTTTCAAACCACGGGTAGGCAAAGTGACTTTCGCCTAAACCACAAGTGGGTTAAGTGGTACTTTTCAAACCATGGGCAGGCAAAGTGACTTTCGCCTAAACCACAGATGGGTTTAGTGTAATTACCCCTAAAAGATATAATAATAATAAAATAAAATAAAAATTTCATTGTATAACACATAACAAAATAAAGGTAGAGAATCACATTGAGTAGAATAAAATAAGCTAATATTGCTATGTTTTTTTAAACAGAAAGGTTTTAGGGTATGAAAAATTTACAATTATAATCCTTAGCAACGAGGAGCGGGGACGGGTAAGGAGGGTCTAAAAAGTCCAAACCCATCCCCACCCCGCCCTATGATGCGGAGCTTAAATCTTGCCCCATCTCCTCCCATAACCTTTGCGGGGCGAGGAAAACTTGCGCGGGGCGAAGTGAGAAAGGAGCGGGTTAAGCAGGGCGGGAAAAAATTGTCATCCCTGCTCACATGCTGTGAGACACTAAATGTATAGTTGTATACACCTCTAACATGATTGGTAGAAACCTTCATATATAGTAGTCTAACATTCTTATATGTGGTGTATTCTTAAAATGATATATATATGTATATATATATATATATATATATATATATATATATCTGTGTGTGTGTGTGTGTTTTCATATCATGTAGGACTCTAAAAAGTCTTGTAAACATATGCCATAAATATATGTATGTACATATGTATATTGACAAAGTTTTCCTCTGACATATAACATGACAACTCATAAAATTATCTATGTATTATTAAAATAAGTCACATGATTATCAAGAGTCTTGTAACTTAGTCAACAACTCTCATTCTCATACACAAATTGTTTGGAAGTCTAGGGAGAAATGATTCAAAAAATAAACTTTTTAAAGTTCAAGATGAAAAGCAAACTTTTTTTAATATTTAAGGACCAAAATAATATTTACCATATATTTATGTTCTTATTTTGAGATCTTTTTAATTGTAAAATTAAATTATTTTGAGACCATATAATTTCAAAAATCACATATCATGTGCTTAATGAGATGTAACTTGTTAAAGAAGATTATATAAGTAAATATATTTTCAAAAATTAGATATCGTGATTGAATGTGTTAAAGATATATTAGCTCAATTTAATAGGCTCAAACCTATTCTTCCATATCCGCTCTAACATATATAACATGAAATAACACATCATGTTACTAATATATTTAACAAAATGAATCCTAAACCTCATAGACTGAATAATAAGAAATGAATAACACTAATTGGATACTCATTATTACATTTTATACAAAAAAACTTTATAATAAATTTGTAGTATCTCTCTCTCTCTCTCTCTCTCTCTCTCTCTCTCTCTCTCTATATATATATATATATATATATATATGTATGTATATGGGTTGTCTTAACGGGCACCTACGGTGGCCCTTAACCTTACCAATAATTTTTGCAGCATCTTTTTTACTTTTTACAGCTTTTTATCCTTTTTGACAAATTTTTAGCATTTTTTTTTTTGTGGGCAAATGTTAACCATGTGGTGTTCGTTAAGAATGTACTTATCATTTAAAAAGCTGCAAAAAATTGTAAAAAAGTGTAAAAAATAGTATAAAGTTGCAAAAAAATGTACAAAAAAAAAGAGTAAAAAAAAACTGTTGTTATACGGTGCTGTTAACACAACCTTTTTTTTTTCAATCCTTTTCGCCAACTCTTTTAATAATTTTTTGTCCTTTTTATTAATACAACCCATTAAGGAAAATCTTAACAAGCACCACATGGTTGCTTGCTAACATTTCCTTTTATATATATATAGACCAACAAAATTATAAAATAGGGAAAAAGTTGTTTTGTGTCATTAAATTTTTTTTTTAATAAAAGATAGGTTGACTATATATGAGTGTATGAAATTAAATTTTCTATTTTCATACCAAATTATTTAATTTTCGCATCTTCTTAAAATTATATTTTTCTCCAAACAAATTTTTTGCCATCTTATTAGTGCAACCTGCTGGTGAAATATGGGACAACAGTCCTAGTCCAAAGGATAATCAAGTGAAGTCCATTGATTGGAGGAAAACAAGAAGGAGCCAAAAGCCAAAGCTGGACCTGCAAATGGAAACACCAAAAACCAAGGGAAAAGCATCAAACAACTTGTTCAAACTTCATTCCTTGCCCATTCAGCAAAAAAAAAAAAAAAAATCATTCCTTGCCCAGTAAGTACAGCCCTCACGACTCACGTGATTTTGTCTTACATCTTAAAGGAAACCTGTTGCTGCACCTTCAAAACGTAAAAGGAAGACTTCCTCTTTGGCAGGGTATAAACGAGCTGAGTTTTGTCGAGTAGTATATGTTTAAACTTGACTTATTAGGAAAAATTAAAAGTTTGAGCTTGGCTTGAGCTTGTGACAAGTCTAAAATTAATGTTTGAACTTGAATTCGTGGGAAAGTCAAAAAACTTGAACTTGGCTTGACTTGATTAATTAGTCAAACCAACTCAAGTTTAATATCAAGTTCAAACTTGAGCTTAGGTCAAGTTTTTGAGCTTGAGATCTAAAAAAATTACATTATTAAATGCTTAAGGGCTTGTTTGGATTTTTTTTTTGTCATCACTCATGACTCCTCATTCATTACTCATCACTTACAATACTTTAATTTCCCCAACCCCACCCATTTGGCATTCACCACTCAATGACTTTGTTTCCCAAAAAAAAAAAAAACCAAAAAAGTCAAACATTGCGGTTGAGTTGTGGGTTTAATTACGAAAATGCAATTGAAAACAGAGTTTTGGAAATTGAAAACATCTAAAAATGTGTTTTTAGTTTCCATAACTTATCACTAAAAAATTAGAGAATTGAGTGATGGAAACAAAAACCAAACAAGCTTCTTAGTAGTGGGATCCACATATTTTGAGTTATGAGTAATGGAAACAGAGTTATGGACGATGGAAACACAAAATCCAAACAACCCTAAATCTCTAAAATTAAGAAAAAAGAAAAAGAAAATAGTATATTAATTTTATCATACATCTAGTCTTACTTATGATTAGTTATTATTCAAATTAATAATTTACATAATTAAATTCATTTATTCATTCATCATTCTTTGTCTACAGCTTCAGCAATTGTTCAAAATACAATTTTTATATTCACGTTAAATGATAAAGGTCTAAAAAATACCTGTTTGTAACTATTATGAATGAGAAAATATTAACATGTTTAATAACTTTACTTTAGATGATTGATAGGAAAGGATCATTTGTGGCCTACTTAATTATTTATTATTTTTACATGTAACCTATAGTCTAAAGTGGTTCTTGATTAGTTTAAAGGGAAGGAAAAAATTATGGTATTATAGGTAGTGGTCTCATGTTAGCCATGTCATTATTAAAATATGTGTAATTAGTATATTTAAGTAACACATATAAACTTATATATAAGTTTATGCTTAAATTGTTGTGTATCAAGCCTAATACCTCATAAACTTGTTCATGAACAAATTTTTTTGCTTGAGCTCAGCTTGTTTATTAAATGAGCCTAAAACTAAGGCTCAAGCTTGACTTATTTATAAACAAACAAATATGAACAAGCTTTTTATCAAGTCGAGCCCGAGTTGTTCATGATCGGCTTGATTTATTTACAGTCCTACTCTTTGGTGAAAGAGATAGGATTTGCTCCTCTCAACACAACATTTTGGTGAATGCTCTTCAAGACAAGGCCCAAGTTTTGTCCTTGCAAAACCAAAAAGGTGTCTAGGATGTAACCCTTTTTTATATAATCCTTGGGGGAGATTTTGGCCTTTTGCCCCTATTGAACAAAATATTTGGCATTATGCCCCTGTTTCCAAACTATATAGGTTCGTGCCCCTATTATGAAACTCAATTTTAATAAAATTGAGTTTCAATCAAAAAACTCGATTGCATGGAACTAGAGTTATGCCAAATGAAACTTTAAAAAAAAAAAAAAAACTTGCATGAAACTCGAGTTCAAGGAGCTCGAGTTTCATAAAAAACACTGCTATGGACTCCTTGAACGTAGCTATATGTATACTTTAAAAAAAAAAAAAACTTGCAATGGAGCTCGAGTCGAGTTCAAGGAGCTCAAGTTCCATAAAAAACGCCGTTATAGACTCCCTAAACGCAACTATATGTAAAAAAAAAAAAAATTAAACTACTTGCATGGAACTCGAGTTAAAGGAGTTTGAGTTCCATAAAAAAAAAAGCCACTATAGCACTAAAAAACGCCACTATAGGTATGGAACTCGAGCTTGCTAAACTTGAGTTCCATGCAAGTTTTTTTTTTTAAATTTTTTTTATAAAGTTTCATTTGGCATAACTTGATTTTAAGCCAATCGAGTTTTTTATTGAAACTTGATTTTATTAAAATCGAGTTTCAAAACAGAAGCACGAACTTAAAT
This sequence comes from Castanea sativa, assembly GCF_040712315.1. NCBI lineage: Eukaryota > Viridiplantae > Streptophyta > Magnoliopsida > Fagales > Fagaceae > Castanea > Castanea sativa. The sequence continues at coordinate 79,476,046 of NC_134017.1, read as the reverse complement.
AATTTCAAAACAGGGGCATATTGCCAATTTTTTTTAAAAAAATGAGGGTAAAATGCTAGAATCCCCAATCTTTGGGCCATGGAACTCACTCTAAGAAGTGCCTTCTTTTGAGTCATGATCCATGAACATTGGGGGAAATGGAATGATGACAAAAATTGATCTGACCATCTGGGCTACGTGTTGGTGATGGGGACAAGAACAAGTAGTGGTGGAGGTGAGCGGAGGACAAAGTAGGTAGGTGAAAAACAAATGTAATTGTTCACTCTCCAAATAGTACAAGAATTTGGAAAAAATTCCAAAAATGCTCTTATTATCAATCATTTTGAGATCTACTAATGACATAATTTCTTTTTTTCCAAATTTCAAAACTCACTTTTTAAGTTTCACTATTTTTCATTTTAGTCCCCAAAGTTTCAAAACCCCTCCACTAACTTGGTTAAATCCCCCCAAAATGACCCTGTTTTGCCCTTAAATTAATATTTAATATTTATTTGTTTATTTATTTCTTAATTTTTATATAAACCCAAAAAAAAAAAAAAGGCAAACAAATCCCCAAACGGTGTCGTCCCCTACCCCCACCGTAAAATCGAAAAAAGAACCCATCCCCAAAATCCAAACCCTTACCGGAAAACTGAGAGAGAGAGTGTTACTGTCAGGTTTGAGAATGTGGTTGGGGGAAAGCTGAAGCTGAAGGGAAAAGCTCTGGCTGTGAAGGCTGGTGGAGTGAAGAAGAAAAAGAAAAACAAGAAACGTCAGGATCAGATTTCAGAGGTTACAGAAAATGAGCTTCCACCAGGTTGGTATTTTCTGTTCGTCTCCAATTCAGTCTTGTATTGCATGTACCTAGTGTCATAGTTATTAAGATGATAGTTTGTGTTTTTTTCCAATTAATCAGCTTTAAATTTTAATTCACTCTGAATGTGTTTTTTGTGCTTAAGATAATAATAATGAATAAATAAATTCAGATTATTGTCGAACCGATATTTATATTAATGGGCAGCACTTTGTTACTTGTAGCATGGGCATATAGTTTTTATATTAATGGGCAGCACTTTGTTACTTTTAGCATGGGCATATAGTTCCAGGTTAGGAAACATGAACACTTCATTTAGGGTATCGTGCCAGTGTTGTATATGTGTCGTACCCGTGTCATACTGGTGTCATTCTTGTCATTTTATGTTATAATTTTTTAAAAATTACTTGTGTCACTGTATCGTACTGTGTTCGTGTCCGTGTTTCCAAGGTTCCAATGCTAAGTGGCATTGAACCAAATTATTGGAACTATAAAACTATATTTAAGCAATGGAGGCTACTTATCAAAAAAAGAAAAAGGTTGAGCTGTGTAAGCTGCTCTTAATTTTTTTTTTTTGTATAGGCAATAAAAGTAATATTATTCATAACAAAAAAAGAAACAGAGAATGAAAGTACAAGATGTTAACAACAACAAAGAGCTAAAGGACTCAAGGGACTAGTCTAAGAGAAAAAAGGAAACTCTAGGATAGAAGAGCAATTTGAGGAACCCCAACACCTTGGCCAATCGAAAAGAGTTCTCTGGCATAAATCTTTTAATTGAACCAGCGATTTCTTAGTAGCCTCAATGGAGTGCCAAGTTTGTTTCGTTCCGATTTGTTAGAAGTATTTTTTGGTTCATCTGTATTCTGTATGGAGATAGCCAGTGAAAGTTCAGAGTTGCAAAGAATTGGACCAATGCAGTGTTCATTTTCAATAGGCTGGATAAGCCAGTTACAGCAAATCTTAGTCATGACCATGTTTGCAAAGTAACCATGTGCACAGTTACTACCTCTGGTTCTTGTGCTGAAAGCAGCTTTCTTCGTACTGTGTACATGGCAATGGTAGTGGTCAACTACTTGGTATCCCTGCACTGAAGTCTTGAAATGGCAGACTTGAAATTTGCTGCAAATTTGATTTCTATATATTTCCAAGAAAGGTTGTTCTTATCTTGTTCTGAGATCTGGAAACTCTCACTATTAACTTGATTTGAATGAAAATATTAAAATTTGCTAAGAATTGGACTATATATGTTATCTAAAGAAGACAGAGTGAAAAGTATGGAGTAGAAGCTGCTGCTAAATCTAGAGATTGTTTGAACACTGTAACCATTTTGTTTGGTCCATATCTTTTCCACTTTCCATTCATCATGACTTTATATTTGTCATTCATTTTTCTTATCATTTGGTGCAGGTGGAAGTGCAGAGCTATCCACTGATCCTAACGAGGAAGGTGTAGATGATGCCAAAAAAATGAGTGGCGATGGGAAGACTGTTCATTGTGATGATCATCTCACTCTTGCAGAAAGGCGATATATTGAACAGAGGAAGCAAATTGATTTTCATAGATTGGCTAAGGTAGCTAATAAATCTCACCGTGACAAGATTCAGGATTTCAACCAGTATCTGGCAAACATGAGTGAGCATTATGACATTCCTAAAGTTGGTCCAGGATGATTCAGGCAAGTTTATGAGTATGAAGAAGGATCAACCTTTCATTCAGTGCTATGCATACAATGTGGTTCTTGTCAACAGTATTTTTTTATTTGGACATATTGTGCTATATGGCAGATGTTTTTCTGTTTGGTGGTTCCTTTCTGTTCTAAAACTTGATTACAAGTTGCTCTCTATGAAATTCGCATTTGCAAGAAAAACTCATATATATAGCCATCTTAATATGCTAATTAGTGCTTGACTGTCATCTGTTCCTACTCTAGGTTTCCCACTAGTCCCTCTCACTTCTTAGATGGTATTGGTGAATTGACACACTTAGAAGTAGATAGCATTTATCAGCTTTTTATGCATGTAAAAGCATTGGTTTGTTAGAATTTTTTCCGCTTGAAAACTCTCTTTCTTTGTGTGTTCTTTTGTTATTGTATTGAAGGTTGGTCTCGTATTTATGATTAGAAGACCCTCTTAATTATCATTGTCAAGATATTCACGAACAATTATGATCAAAGTTGGAGCAGAAGTAATGGAAAAATTGAGAAGTGGCTGAAGTGTATGTGAGAAGTGTGCATTATGAGATATACAATGTACAAGAAGATGATAATGGAGATGTGAGGAGCTGATGTGTTATGTTCAAACTCTATTTTATCTATAAATAAAGTAGTATGTTAATGGAACAGGAGTATGTTAACGGGTTCCCTGTGCACTCGTTGAGGAGGATAAAAACAAGTCCCACTAGCGTTGGTAAGTAACAAAAGCTAATAAAAAAATACCCTTTAAATTTTAAGTAACTTGACCACTAAACCAAAAAGGAAAAAAAAGTCAATATTATCTTAATAGGAATGTATAATTCTAAATTATTGATATTCTGGAGAGTCTTTATAATAATAGGTATGTATAGTTCTAAATTATGATGTAGAGTTCTTTAAATTTCATTTCATCATTTCAAATACTTGAAATTTCATACTCTAGTAATCGATAAGCAAACATAAGAAAGCATGTTTAACTCACTTAGGAAATTTGAAAAAAATTGAAGGAAAAGAAAATTTGTATTGTCGTCATCTCCATTATTCATCAAGTGTCAGGATATGAACTAAACAAAAAAAAAAAAATAATAATAATAATAATAATTTACAAAATTACTTGAATTGAAATGGATAAATTTTAAGTGATACTCTCAGGCAAATCCTAAGATAATTCATGATGTAGAGTTCTTGAAGGCCAGTTTTTGTGAAATGAATGCTTGAAATTACATCGCCTCTATCAGTCACTTAGCAAACATCATAAAGCATGTTTAAGTTTAACACAATTTAGAAATTTTGTCATCATCTTCCCTACCAAAGACTCTGGTTGCATAATCTACAATCTTTGTTTTAAATAGTCTGTTAAGTTATTTGGGTGAATTATTATTTTGGTCATTAAATTTATTTTGTCATTTTAGTCCTTAAATGTAACATTTCTATCAAATTAGTCCGTCCATCCATTAATATTTATAAAATTGTTGAAGTATGGTAAAACAGAGTTGCATCATATATGTAATTTAAGGAGTAAAATGGCAATGGATGGAATGCCCAACTTGACAAGAAAATCAGAGTTTCAAGGACAAAACAAAAAAGTAAATTAGGGAAGAAGAGTACAATTCACTCTAATTTAGAATTTTGCCAATCATATACTTTTTGTGCTGACCAAAAGGAGACGTCATTTTTGATTTTATAATATTCTGCTTGTGTTGCTGCTAACTTCAACCTTGGCTGCTTGCTGTCTTTCAAGCTGGTCATATCCATGTCTTTCCCTGCAAGTAATTTGACAATACCTTGAAGTCCAAAGAAGCTTCTCTCATTGATTTCCTTGTCAAAAGAGAATAAAGGACAATATGAGACCAAATTACTTTTCAATATAAGAATTTAAAAGTCAGCTTAGAAATGTCAGGATCAGTTCTATGAAAACATATTCATCAAAATAATAATAATAATAAAAGTCTATGTAGAGGAATAGTAATACAAAATTTTTCTAGACTCCACATTATAAATTCATTGAGGCATCCCACAAAAATTGTGGGAGAGTTTTTAGTGTCCCTCAAGAGCATAAATCTTGTAAAAGCCTTTTTCTCAAAAAAATATTTCAAAATTACGTATTGCCAACAAGATTGTGCTCTGTGAAAATGTCCCTAAACCAAAGAATTCCCAATGTTCAAAAACTTCTGTCAACAGCAGCCACTGTTGCTGCAACAGCAATGCTGGTTAGGAGCATTGCCTATGATTACATACCAAATGATATCCACCGCTACCTATCCTCTCATTTACGTAACCTTTCCAGACTTTTCTCTTCTCGATTCACCATTGTGATAGAAGAATTCCAAGGTCTCTCAAAGAATCAAATGTTTGATGCGGCAGAGGTCTACTTAGGTACCATAACTAGCTCCTCAGTTCAAAGAGTTAGAGTGGGCAAAGACGAGAATGAAAAAAGTTTAGTAGTTACCTTGGATCGAAATGAAGAGATAGTTGATGTTTTTGAAAATATACAGATGAATTGGAGCTTGGTTTGTACACAAGTTGAGCCATCATCAAATTGCAGAAATCAAAACATGAGTGATCTTAATGCCACTCTGAGGTCAGAGGTCAGATCCTATGAGCTAAGTTTTCACAAGCGACATAAAGACAAGGTATTAAGTTCCTACTTGCCATATATTTTAAGAAGAGCAAAGTCCATTAGAGATGATGCAAAACAGTGAAGCTACACACGGTTATATAATATAGATCATGTTGGGACACGAATGCAGTCAATCTCAATCACCCAATGACGTTCAAGACCCTTGCCATGGATTCCGAGCTTAAGAAGGAACTGATGGAAGATTTGAACAACTTTTTGAATGGGAAGGAGTACTACAAAAGAATTGGGAAAGCTTGGAAACGAGGGTACTTATTATATGGTCCCCCGGGTACAGGAAAATCAAGTTTGATTGCAGCAATGGCAAATTATTTGAATTTTGACATCTATGACTTGGATCTATCTGAGGTCAGGTCCAATACTGAACTCAGGCTTTTGTTGTTCAGCATGCCTAGCAGATCAATACTTGCCATAGAGGATATTGATTGCTCTATCAAGCTAGAAAACCGGGAAAATGAGAATGATCGCAATACTGGAAACAATAAGGTAATCGTCATTATATACTACAGTTGTCTGTGTTTCACCTATTTTTTAAACAAATTATAGTGTTAATTATTTAAGACTCCCACAAATTTTGACTAATACTTCTTAAACTATGCCTTTTAGATTTTAAGCAATCTTACATTGATATAAAAGAGAGAAATTGGTAACAGCTAGTTTCTAGCTAATAAGGGAGGTATAGCATGGCTAAAATGAAAATGGGTACTTATTATATGGTCCCCCGGGTACAGGAAAATCAAGTTTGATTGCAGCAATGGCAAATTATTTGAATTTTGACATCTATGACTTGGATCTATCTGAGGTCAGGTCCAATACTGAACTCAGGCTTTTGTTGTTCAGCATGCCTAGCAGATCAATACTTTCCATAGAGGATATTGATTGCTCTATCAAGCTAGAAAATCGGGAAAATGAGAATGATTGCAATACTGGAAACAATAAGGCAATCGTCATTATATACTACAGTTGTCTGTGTTTCACCTATAAGACTAGAAACAAATTATAGTGTTAATTATTTAAGACTCCCACAAATTTTGACTAATACTTCTTAAACTATGCCTTTTAGATTTTAAGCAATCTTAGATGGATATAAAAGAGAGAAATTGGTAACAGCTAGTTTCTAGTTTCTAGATAATAAGGGAGGTATAGCATGGCTAAAATGAAAATGGGTACTACAAATTAGGCAAATCGATGTTTCTTACATAGGTGCATTATAGCCTTGAAGTAAAATTCTCTCTAACATTTGCTTTGATTTATAAACAGATGACTCTCTCAGGACTGCTCAATTTCATCGATGGTCTTTGGTCATGTTGTGGTGATGAGCGTGTCATCATTTTCACGACCAATTACAAAGAAAAACTCGATCCTGCTTTGTTGAGACCTGGTCGTATGGATGTGCATATTTGCATGTCATATTGCACCCCTTCTGTATTCAAGCACCTTGCTTTGAACCATCTGGGGCTTTGCCATCACGGTCTCTTTCAACAGATTGAAAGGCTTATAGAGGATGTAAAGGTCACTCCTGCAGAAGTTGCAGGGGAGCTGATGAGAAACAAAGACACTGAGGCTTCCCTTCAAGGACTACTGAACTTCCTCCAAAACAAGATGAATGAAGGAGATAAAGTTATTAGTAACAACATCTGAGTAAATAAAAAATAATTAGATCAAGAAAGCATATTTTAGGCTAATAGAGAAGGGCTTCTTTTCACTGTTATCCAGGATTTATGTGATAAACCAGATGAATTTTTGTCCACAAGTTTCTTCAATTCAAAAATGCCAAGCATGCCACATGCCATATCCATTACTTCTTCATAAAGTGATTATTTGCATTGGTATCAACAGAGTATGCTAATTCATTTAGAAGATTATAAATGCGCTAGCAAATTGTCAAATGCCTCACATTAAGAAACCAGTGTTTCACACATCCATATGATTCATACAATGAGTTGAAAAGGTCACAATGACATTCAAAACGACCCTTCTAATGGGGTGTTTCAGAATTTCACATGCTTTTTAATTTGGGTAAAGAGAGTGTTTTTCTGGATATATGTTGGGATACATACATTCTACAGATTTTGAGGAAACCAAAAGCCAAATTGTTTCTCAAAAGAGAACCAAATTAGTAAATCCATCTTGGTTCATGAAAAAACCAGATATGCTTATTGACAATGTTCATGAGTTCAATCCTATTTGCGACACCTGCCTTTGCTCTTAAAGTCCTTAATATTCTATCACTGTCAAATACTGCTTGCCATATTTATCTAAAGATGAAATAGAATTTTCGATTACTCGTTGACAGATAATGGCACCATTACTTTAGACTTCACTAGTAGAATAGAACAAGAGTACAGTACAAAATAAGAAAAATTGAGTTTCAAATTGGGGAAAAATGGGAATGGATTAGGGTTTTGGAGAGTGTTTCTTTCACATTTGGGTTTTCTATTTACCTAGCTACCTATTACAACGAGCATTGTCACCACCATACAGGTATTCTTCTTGTTTTGAATTTTGATTTTTGAATGATTCCATTTCATTTTTAGAGATAAGAGAGTTTTTGTCCCTTTGGACAGTTTTTGCTAACAATTTTGTTATGTGGCTAGTGGCCGAAAAAAATCAAACATCTTAGTTAAGTAGCATCTCGACTCTTAGAGACTTAAGTTCATTTAAGGAACCAAAGGCCACAAAAAATCCAAGATCTTAGTAAAAGTCAATGCTTAGTCTTCTGGGAGATTATCCTATTCAGGTTGGCCTCAATTATTGCAACCCTCAATTATTGCAACCCATTTTTTAAAGCATTCAGAGATTTATCTGCAGCATCTTCATACTCCCAAAGGTCATAGCCACCATTGAACATAGTTTCAATCAATTTTTGGGGAATGGCAGAGGTGAAGGCAGAGGAGGAGTCAGGGTGTCTTGGGAAAAAGATTGTCTCCCAAAGAAAGAAGGCGGGCTTGGCTTGAAGAGAATTAAAGACTGGAAGAAAGGAGCTATTATGAAGCTTATTTGGAACCTTTTCACTCAAGTTGGCTCACTATGGGTTGCATGGGTGCAGCAGTGCCTTCTTAAAGGAAGATGCTTTTGGACAATCAAAGTTCCCCAAGATTGTACTTGGGGGATGGAGGCTATCTGATGCCAGGCATTTCAAGTAGCTACACCCTAATCCTTTAGTAACTAAATACTTAGTTAGATGATTGTTTAAAGCATTGGCCAATATGTTTTAGACACTTGTCAATCATCTAGAAAGCTGTTAATGCCAAACAACTAGTATAAGTACCAAAATGTAAGCACTTGTAAATCAGTTTTTGTATGTGAATGAAATAAGCCTTTTAGAGCTTTTTTTGAGAACTTTGTGTTCATTGCAAAGGTGCCTAACCACCTTTCAATTTGTTCAAAGCAACTCACATCCCATTTAGATCTAATTCATATCACAGTCCATCACTTTCCCTGCATCACTATCCTTAAACTAAGACCAACAGCTAGGAAATTCCTGAGTTTTGAGGTTGGAGACTGAAAAAGAATCTTCCTATGGCATGAATTTATGGCATCTTGATGGTGTTTTGTTCCAAAAATATAGGTATAGGGTTAAATAAGATGTGGCTAGTCAGTTTGAGGCAAAGGTAGAGTCTGTGTTCAAGGAGAAGCAATGGATTTGGAAGGCTGCCAGGTCTGACCAGCTTGTTGATATTCAAAGCATGCTTAGTCTAGTTTAGTTACATGATGCAGACAGCTCTTTGGGCCTCTTCAGACAAGTTTACTTGTGCCGGTACTTGGGAGGAAATCAGAGTGAAAGGACAGGTTGGTCCTTGGTGGAAGCTGGTCTGGTCTGAGATTAACATACGTAGGAACTCTTTTATTGGCTGGTTAACTATGAGAAATAAATTGCCTAACAAGGAGAGAATGATCAAATGGGGTTATAATGAGAAATAGTCTGAGAGTATTGATTTGCAACCTAGCTTGGTAGGCTACTGTGTATCACATCTGGCAGCAAAGAAATGATGTAATCCATTGAAGCAGGATTAGGAGTGATAAACAAATTGTCAAAGATATCATGAGAGATGTGAGGGCATATTGGAAAGTAAATTGCAAAGCTAATAACTCTATTTTGAACAGGATCTTGTGTTGTAGATGGGGCTTGAATCCTAGTTTGCTCTTTTAAGAAGACATAATCTGGTTTTGATGATGGCTGCTGTTTCTAGGCTTATGCAGGATGGTGTATTCTGGTGCCTTAATGTAGTTACATCAGTTGGTTTCGTTCACAAGGGGTCATGATGTTTTCCTTGGTTATACTGCTCTGTTGGTTTGTTATTTTGTAAGTTACATTTGCACCCATTATGCTTACTTTTGGACCACGTCAGGCATAGTTTATGAATGCCTTCCTTGAGATGCAAGTTGTTGGGAAAGTTGGTCAATTGAAAATAGCAAATGAGTTTCAAGGTCTGGAGATGGAAGATATTAATAATCAATCCACTCAAGGTCTGGATAGGATTATAAGAGAGGTCCAGGTGTCTCAAATGTATTAACTCCCAAACATAAGAAGGGAGCATTTTGAGGCCAACATGAGATAAATCAAGTACAAGCAAATACCTTGTACTGAGAAACAAATATCCTGGTACATAATTGAGTTCAGAGTTAGAGTGACAGTGAGGCTGTTCCTTCCTCAAGAGAATTGTGCATAAACCCCTTGAATGCATGAGGCATCCTTCAGATATGGAACTGCAAATCACATAAGCATGGCGCACCTTCTCTGAGACTAGACCATCAAAACCGTAATGTTGAGCGAATTCATGGCGCACCTTCTCTGAGACCAGACCATCAATGGTTCTCCAATCAAGTCTCAATTTATAATATAGAGGGTCTGAGTCAAATGATTTAAGGCCTGGTCCTGGGTGGTGTGGATATGCAAGCTCAAGTAATTGGAAGCTTCAATCTTCCAAGATACATCCAGGAGCAGGTTCAACGAGTCCCTCAGTCACCCATAATAAGACAAATATTGTTTTCAGAATTTGAAATCAGCGGGGAATAAGAAGCAAAATTCCAGGCATCTTCTCAAATACCAAGGAAGATTTTCATATCTGGGTCTTTTTGGTCCTCAACTAAAATACCAAGACCAAGGCCGCCAGCTTTCCCATTATGCTTAATTATCTGTGAGCTGCTCTTCATGGGGACAGGAGTAATGAGTCACTAAATGAGAGCATTTCCCGTAAAAGATTATCAAGAGATTGCAAAATGAGAAACATTCTCTCCTCCAAGGAAGGGTCTGGTACTTGTAAATAAGTTTTGAGAAACAGAAAGTGATTTGCTCTCTGTTGCCTTTGATACATTAAGGACCAAAATGTTGTTAATGTTGGTGAGGGAGGAGGAGAATAATAAGAAGAGGGAGTAGAAGAGGGAGCAGAAGTAGAACTAAAATAAGATGAATACAAGAGTCCAAGCCGTCATCTTTAAGTAACTCTTCAAACTTGTCTTTAGATAAAGAGGAAGAGTCATATGACTCAGCCATAACTTGGAGTTCAATGTCTTCAAACAGATCTTCAAGTTGGTAAACAATGTCTTTCGCCTTGAAATACCATTCACGGATTCTACTGCTGTATTTAGGAATCTCTCTTTGAGCAACTTGCAAGCCAGGCTCTAACTTCCGTAAACCCTCCTGCACCCTCTCCACACCAAAGAAGAAGCGTTCACCACATTCATATTCTTTCAATAAAATACTTATTCTGAAATTCAGTGATGAAACTCACAAACCAAACAATACTGCTACCGAACGAATGCAATGGTACTGGTATTCCTTCTTGATCCTTACTACCAATTCCCATATTCTTGATTTCTTCAGTCTTCAAGGGTTCAATTTCAATTTCTGTGTCATGAATAACCAACTTTCCTCAATTAATATAAACAATCACTGTTTATATATATATATATATATTCAAAGTAAATAATAATTGAAAGTAAGGCGGTAGAACCAGTCAAGCAGTTGTATATCAAAATAATTCAAAATATTGAAAACAGCAGTTGTTTATTGAATATACATCAAAGTACTTACAGTAGTAGTAGCAACAAGATTACAGTGATCAACAGGTTGGGTAAATAGTACAAGGCTTGAAAGCTAGTCCTAGTTCCTAGTTACAAGCTTTGTAGTGAGATATATTGATCTAAGGAGGTCCTAGAGAGAGTTCTAAGGGAAATCCTAGAAAAAGATTCTGAGTTTAGCAATAAGGGACAACCCCCCTTATATAAGTGAATAAAGTAGTAAACAGTACAAAGTAAATAATGACATTTTACTATTCACATCAGGACCCGTGAGAGGCAATGGGAGCGTAATATCTGGAAGGAATCAAATCGGCTTTTGAGACCGAAAGTGGGATAGTTGGTAGTGCCAAAAGTATCAGCAGAATAATTTTGTCTTGAGCCTTGGAATAGTCAACAATGGGTCATTATTGTCAGGAAAGTATTGTCGGCAAACATCATCTAGCAGGATCAATATGCTTCTAAGTGGAAGCTGCATCAGACGGGTAACCAGCATAAGGGTCTCTTGGAAAGGGATCCCATGGGGGATCATCATTGCATTCATGTTCATGATAGGTTGAATATTGGTTACAGAAGCCACAATACATTAATGGTTCGTGAATAGGATCTCTTGTGAGGAATATTCTTGGGTCATCATGTTCTACCCATTGTAAGTGTCTGACCGCAGAAGTATAAGGTTTGTTAACAAAAACAGAAATTCTATCTGTGCAGCCAAAGAAATGGTAGTCTTTCCATAATTCTTCGGAGACATCAAGAATTCGATTATTAAAGTAACTTCTCCAACATTCAGCAAGAGCATAGGGATGTCTATGAGAAACATAAGCATTGCCTTCATACCATTGGCCTTGGTGAGTATATCCGTTAATAAGAACAAGATGTTTGGAAGGTTGAACATTCATCCAGTTATTCTTTTCCCATTTGGGTAAAGTACTCCAACATCGGATTGAAACATAAGGGGTTGGTGCAACATCTGCAACAGCCTTTTGGATAATATTAGGGAACTGGTTAATTTGATTATGACTCGTTAATTTGATGAGTCTGACAAAACCAGATTCAAACATTTGAGAAAGCCAAAAAGGATCATCATCAGAACCATCTTCATAATTAATCAAAAGACCGGGGAAAGGATGGGTTTTTTCATGTACTCTAAGACTGCTCCCAAAGTATTTTCCCCATTTCTTTTTCAGGTAGCCTCTGTTGGGGTCATCAGGTTCAACAATGGTAGGAGCAATTGAAACAAGAGTTTTGAAATATTTTAACCAAAGATCAAGATCTTTAGTCATAGCCTTGCTTTCAAAAATACAAGTTTGTACTTCTGGAGGCAAGTTGGCAACAGCACTTTTAAGCAAAGATTGATTTTTAAAACTCAATCTATCAAAATCAGTACCCATTATGGTCTTTCTATCCATTGAATGGATTTCCTCTTTGCCAAAGAGTTGACTAATCATGTGTGATTCATCATGATGGTTTTGAGCGTAAACAAGGCAATTAAAAAGTTGGTCAGCAAAGGCTGCATTTTCAGTAGTGGGGTCAATAATTTGGGTAGCAAGGTTAACAAGGTGAATTTCAAGTGCTCTCATGGTTTTGTTGAATAGTTTGTGGTGGTCTGAAGAATAGGCAGCTTGAAGATTGTTTAGAATGAATTTAATGGAATCTGGTAATTCACTATAAATTCCATTATGAAATTGCAAGTCTGTGTTCAATACTTCCTGTAAAGTTAATATGATATCACCACTGGAATATGTCACCTCAGCCGAGACAAATTCCTGAAGGGATGTTGCATTACTGGATTTTACTCCAGAAGATGCGCCTTCATGCATTACAAAAGGGTATCCCGCTGGGAACCTTTCGTCTTGAGGAAAGTCCTGTGCAGGTGCTTTCCCCTTGTCCCTCTTCTCTGCCGAAGAAGTCATAATATTCCACTTAATAGTGGTAGTATTAAATCTTACTTTGTCCTGCCAAGTAAGGGAGAAGATGTTAAGCCAGTTGGCCATAGTTAATAGTATAATAGAATATTTTTTAGAAAAGTGTGAGTCAATAGTATCAATAAAATTCTTTTGAAAAGTATGTTTCAAAAACCAAAGTTCAATATGTAATAGTTGTGCCGGACAATGAATGTTGGAATGAGCATGATTATGTTGGAGAATATTGTGGAAAGAGGATTGGAGAATATTTTTGTAGGAAGACATCATGCTACGGAGAGTTTTGGACCAATGCAAAGACTTGGTCAAAAGTCTCATGCAAAGAAGACTTTCATGACTTTTAGCATCCGTAGGAATTATAGGAGGACCTTTGGTGAAGATATGCCTTTCACTAGGGATGTTGTCATCATGCAAGGAGTCAACAAAAGAGATATCCATATTATCATAGTATCTATCATTCATCAGGACACTGTGACAATCGGCAATAATTGTTGGCAACAAATGAGTAGAGCTATTCTTTTGTTTAATAAAGTTAAGATGTTTATTAATATTATGAGTTTCACACTTTGCACAAAATTTGAATTTTACTTTTTGTCCAAAAGGATCAGTAGTAATTCCATCATCCTCAGTAAGGAAAGGATACAAAGAGTTAATAAAAGGCAAACCAAGAATTACTTTATCAGTCATGTTTTTAACAAGTACAGAGGGAATTTTGAAGGAAACATTATCACAACAAACATGGGCATTATTTAATTCATATTTTATTTTCATTTTAGTTCCATTAGCAGAAACTAATCTTTCAGTAGATTTTTCAAAATATTTAGAAGGAATCAGTCCTTCTTGAATACAATTAACATCAGCACCAGAATCAATCAAAGCAACAACGTCAAAAGCAAAATCATGAGCAACAACAATTTTGACTTTAGTGTACCATTTGGGAAGCATATGTTTAACAAGAGACAATTGATTATCAATCAAATTAATCAAAGTACGATCAGAATCATTACCAGAAGGAGAAACTTGTTGATCGGATTCATCTCCGTCTTTTTGCTCATCATCATCAGATTGGTGCTTATCCATAGTTTTATCAATTTTTAGAATTAACAATTCTTGTTTAAGATGATCATTATCATGTTTAATAGTTTTAACATCATTTTTTAATTGGATTATTTCTTGTTTAACAGTTTTTATCTCATGTTGAAGATCATTAACAGTTATCTCTTTTGATTTATTTTTATTAAATCTTTTAAGAGTTTCTTCAAAACTTATCGTAGAATTAGGTCTTTTAACCTTATCTTCTTTTGTTAAGTTTTTCAAAAACTTATCAAGATAATCTTTCTGCAAATTAGGATCTTCAATCTTACTTATCATTGTCAATAGTAAATCATCATTCTCTTTACTTTTGGTTAACATTTTAACAGATTTAATCACATTACAACAAGAATCTCTACAGCCAAGTTTAATATTAGGAGATTTAGAAACATCACTACGTGAGTGATAATCAGAATCAGATGAGGAGGAAAAATCCTCTTCAAAGGAATCAGTTGAAGCAGCAGATTCAAGAATCTGAAATAATTCATTTTGATCACTATTATTAATGTTCAACATGTTCAACTTATTTTTTAACTTATCAGGCTTTTGGGTACAATCTTTACTGAAATGGCCAAATTTGCCACAGTTAAAGCACTTACCTTTACCTGATCTCTGTTTATCATGTTTTCGAAAAGTAGATTAGTTTTTAGCATAAAAATCATTGGGTTTAACAAAGTGGGTTCTGTGTCTTTTATACTTTTTATGGGAATAACTTTTGTAAACCTTATCATGTTTACTTTTTCCTTTTTGCCTGGAAGGGGCAATAGGAGGTAAACCATATTGTTCACAGAAATTACCCATTTCATATTTAGCTTTCTTTTTATCTTTTAACTGTTGTTTTAACCATTTTTCATCATTGCACATACTAATTCCAATTTTCTTAATAGTGCTGAAAATATCACCATAGGTTAAATTATCAAAGTCAATAGAATCATTTTTACCAATTAATTCATTTTTTACCTTATGAGCAAAAATAGGAGGCAGACCGTCAATAAAATTCTCTTTCCAATAAGGCTTCGTAGAGTCCTTTCTGAGCATGACTCTGGAAGTAAATACATCTTGGTACCATCTGTAATCAGACATAGTAGGACATCTCAAATTATTTAAATAATCAGAAATTCGAGATGAAATATTGGAAGGAGTACCAACAAAGTGTTTAAGAATGGTGTAAACCAAAGTATTAACACCATCAGGAACACCACGGTTAATATTTTGATAAAAAATAGGCATACCATCAGTATCTCTTTTAACAGCATGTTTAATAGATTCTTTGGATTCTTCTGTAAGATGTGAATCCCACCATCCGCGAAGACAACCAGTAAAACCAGATGCAAGCAAATCAACAATATCAGGATGATCAAGACTGTCATGGTTATTTATGTATGCAATACCAACCATAGACATGTGAGCCATTTTGTTAATAATTTCTTGTTCAGACAAACCATCAATATTCCATTCATAAAGTTTATCAGCAGAAACAGAAAATTGAGTTTGAGAAGATCTTTCTTCAAACTGTACATCAGGAGGAGTAGGTTTAGTATACCAATTTTTTGTAAAAGATGCGAGGTTGGGTTTTCCAACAAATCTTTTAATTTCTGGTAAACTTATGTCATCATCAAAAACATTTTTAGAAAATTTTGAAGATAATGAGTCAGAATTTGTGTCGGCATCAGAAACAACTTCTTTCTCATTTCTTGAAATAGCACAAGCAGCGCTTCTAGAAGTAGAAGTTTGCTCGGTTTTAACTTTTAAATCAGCAAGCATTTTTTTCAATCTTTTCAACAGTTGATCCTTGGGAATTAACTAAATCAAAAGTCTTACTCTGAGAAGTTTTAAAATCAACATTTTTTCTTTGACTGGGTAAATCAATCAAAGGTTTCTCAGGTTTTGAAATAGAAGGTTTTTCATCAATTTTTTCTTCAATACGGTCAAGCTGTTGACCAATAATATGCAAAGATTCATTAGTAAAATTGTTTTGTTCAATAATAGCAGAAACAGGAGTTTTATCATCAGCAATTTTGAAAGGGGAGGCTTTCACCTCAGTGCTTTCTTTATCACTTTTGCAAGTAATCAAAACAGTTTCAAGAGGTGGATGACTGGATTTAACAACAGTTTTATCATGTTTAACAAAAGCAGATTTTTTTATTACGTTCAAGTAATTGGTATGAACCTCATTTCTTGAAACATAATAATTCTCAAGATAATCAAAAAACAAAATATGTTGTTTTAACAAATTCATTTTTTCTCTCCATTTCCTTTTGATTCTGTCTTTCTCAGACTGAGCAAAAGTACTTTGGTAATACTTTCTTTTATCACGGTTTGCTTTAGAAAAGAATTCATTACTTAAAGCAACCATATCAATTTGAAAAGCAGGGGTTTCAACATCCATATCCATCAAATTTATCACACGCAAATGTTTAAAAGGAGGAGGAGTTTCAATAGGTGGAAAATCAGATCCAGAAGGAGCTTCAGATTTTGCATCTTCTTCTTCTTCTTGGTCATCTTTTGGAAGAAATTCGGGTTTAGTTGAATAATAAGTATTGCTAACTTGGGAATTGTTGCTAGCAACTCCTTTTAGCTTTAAATCAAGTGGTTCAAAATTCTTTTTCAAAATTTCGTCAACATCAGCATTTCTTTTAACAATACTTTCAGATCCAACAAAGGACTTTCTTCCTTCATTGATTCTCAAAGGTTTGTGAGCAGGAAAACATTTGGTATCATCAAAAAATATTTTAACAGTTCCATCAGAATATTGTGCAATTTTGGTAAGATCAAGTTCATCAAAAACAGGTTTAACAGGTGGTGCAACTTGTTCCAAAGTCCATTATTTGGGAAGAGTAATATCTTGCCATTGAATCATTTTAGGGACTTGGATCTTAGCATCAGGTGTGGAACATTGAATCAACATAGTTTTTCCAGCAGGATCACGTCCTCTAGACCGAGGAGTTAGCTGGGAATCAAGCAATCTATAAAAAATTCGGTAAATAAGAGTAAAAGGTCTACTACCATCATCCATATCATAACCAGAAGTCAATATATTCAAAGTTAAAGCTTTAATAATATTAGGATCATCAAGAGCAAGAGCAAGATCAGGATAACAATCAAAATAAACAGGACCATCATACAAAGAAGCAGTAATCATGCCAAGAATGCTATCATTAAATTTCTTAAATCTAGCATCACGTAAGCACATAAGCACAGAAGCATCAATTCCTTTTCTAGTTAAAGGTTTAACAGCAACTTGGACCAAACCAATGTGTAAATATTTAAGATTTTTCTTGGACAAAAACTCGTTAATATTTTTCTTGGAAAATAAACAACATTTTTCATGAGTTCTAGAAATAGAAAAAGTTTGTTCAACAGTTCGAGCTCTATATTCAGAGAAAATACTTTTTTCAGTCCAATTAAGATCGTAAACAGATTTAGTAGAAACTTTAGGAATATTCCATTTTCTAAAATCTGGGTACTCACTTTCTCCAACAGTGAGGTCTTCTTCATTTACAATATCAGGAGGACAACCAGTCCTAGAGCTAACAGAGGAGTCGGATCTCCACATCCTATCAATATTTAACTTAGTTATAACACTCAATTATTATGTTTTTCTCACAATCGTTGCATTTCGTAACACATACCGGACATCAACCCTATTCCTCTCACGCCCTCACGCTCTCCTGGCTTCACGGGCCTTACTGTTCGGATCTGGGACTTTTTACAATGGCGGTGGCGCCAACGACGGTGAGATCGACACAACAACAAAGTATCACAAGGTCAGGTAGACACGGACAGAAGATGAAAGACACAACAACACTATCGGCCAAGGAAAGAATGGCTCTGATACCATAAAGGGGGAAGGACGACAGCGCAGAAGGCGGAAGCACAACAGATAGCAGATATATGGATTAATTCAAAGTAAATAATAATTGAAAGTAAGGCGGTAGAACCGGCCAAGCAGTTGTATATCAAAATAATTCAAAATATTGAAAACAGCAGTTGTTTATTGAATATACATCAAAGTACTTACAGTAGTAGTAGCAACAAGATTACAGTGATCAACAGGTTGGGTAAATAGTACAAGGCTTGAAAGCTAGTCCTGGTTCCTAGTTACAAGCTTTGTAGTGAGATATCTTGATCTAAGGAGGTCCTAGAGAGAGTTCTAAGGGAAATCCTAGAAAAAGATTCTGAGTTTAGCAATAAGGGACAACCCCCCTTATATAAGTGAATAAAGTAGTAAACAGTACAAAGTAAATAATGACATTTTACTATTCACATCAGGACCCGTGAGGGGCAATGGGAGCGTAATATCCGGAAGGAATCAAATCGGCTTTTGAGACCGAAAGTGGGATGGTTGGTAGTGCCAAAAGTATCAGCAGAATAATTTTGTCTTGAGCCTTGGAATAGTCAACAATGGGTCATTATTGTCAGGAAAGTATTGTCGGCAAACATCATCTAGCAGGATCAATATGCTTATATATATATATATATATATATATATATATATATATATATATATAAATAGGAATAGGATACAAAATGGTTGCGGCTTAGGTCTAGTGGCCAGTGACATTGGATCCACACCGATTGTGACATGTGTCTAAAAATGAACACGTGTCACAATCACAACGCGTTCAGTGCAGTAGAACACTAGACTTAAGCTGCACCCATATGAAACCACCTAGCTAAAATCTTAAACCTTATCCTCCTATGCAGTAGGTTATTTTAATAAATTCTAAGTTAACTTTTGTCAAACTCAAACAAACAATAATAATAATTTATATATTACTAAAACCTTAAGCGTAACATTTAATGTTACTGCGATCCAGTTGAGCCATATCAGCGTCCACGTTATTATCCTTTTTTTTTTTTCCAATTTTTTTATAATTGCTTTTAACATTTTTAAAAAAAATATTTATATAAACTTGACTCATCATGTGCCTTCTCTTCTAAGTTCTTGGTGAAGGGTGAGGCTATGGGTTCAAGACCCATTGGATGTGTGTGTACCTTACCAAAAAAAAATAAAAATCTTGACTTCTTGTTATGAGTTTAGTTTGCACCTGCGAATGAACTCTAAACTCAAATGTAATTTCCTTCCTTCATAATAATCAGGTTGAATCTGAGATTATGTGCCCAAAACTGACTTTAACCTACCAATGGAAAATAAAAACTTGATTTGTAACCTGAAGGCTGAAGTTCAACTTGTATGCGGTGTCCTATTGTCAATTCTAGCTTCTTTTCTTCTTTTTTCCCCTGAAGTTTCTTGGCCTCTTGTGTCAGCTTTGTGATTTATAGGACATAAATCATAAATGAATGATACAGGGTGCACCCTATCCGACAAGAAGTATACAAGATAAATGTTAATTTTCATTTTGAAATATTTGGAAGAATCAGTATGCCTTGCATTTCCGTGGGTGTTTACTCTTGCATTCTTCTTTGGTTGTGCCCATTTGGCATGATTGGTAATATTTTGAAACTAAAAAACAAATGATGTCCTAAATACTAAGCTGGTGAGAACTTCCAAAACAAGAAAGATTCTGGTTGCATGGAACTAGCTAATTTCCAAGATTAGGAGTGATCTTCAAAACATATTAAGGTTTTCATACTAAAAGATGAATCTCAATGAGTTATTAAAGCTACTTTGTGTTTCCTTTTTTAGCTTGCTTTTTCACATGGATTACAATTCAGGTGATATATCAACCCCTACTAGTTCTCCTGGATGACATAATACACGGTTTTGACTGGTGGGGTAATATATCAGTGGTTTACCCCTTAGGATGGGTCCAATGGACCCAAAAAAAGAAAAACAAATTCAGGTGATATATGATTATTTTGCATTCATGAGTGCTTGCTCCAGACCATGGTTCTGCTTGAAGATATGATGAACAAAAGTGGACTGAAATATTTCAATCATTTGTGACAAGCACCTGTTGAAGCATTACTGCAAAAGACAGATTGATTTAGTTCTAAAGAGATAAAAAGGACTGAAGGAGAATCAAAGATAACAGTTAGGTAGACTATAATCATAGACGTAACCTAAAGCTTATATTTAGGAAGAAGAATTGACTGGTGGACCCATTAGATGGGATTTAATCTTTTAGACTAGCTACTGCCAACTTGATCATGTCATATTATGCATTTAGTTGAATTAAAATGCATTACTAGCTAAGAAGTTCTTCCTTTATTTTCCTTTGTCACTGCATTTCTTTTCAATGTCTTTTTTCCCCCGTTTTACTTCTTTGTCTTATCTTTGGATTTAACTATTGAGACTCAATATTTTTTTCTCTTTTTCTAAAGTATGTAGTTATTCTTCCTTCTCTGCAGGACAGTAGGAGATCAAAATGTTAATAAACAATTTAAAGGGCTCTGGAATGGGTAAAAATGCAGATGGCGTGAATGTTGGCAAGTATTAGTGGAGATAGTGGTTAAATTTGCTAGTTAGAGTTGTTAAATAGTAATATTTCATATTGATTTTCTGCAACTTGGAATGACTCAGTTATTGGCTCTTAGCCTCTGACCATGTTCTTTTTTGCTCCAATGATATTCGCTCTTTCTCCTGATTTAGTAGAAGGTACTATACTCTTTTCCTCTCACAAAATGGACAATGGTAGGCTTGTTTTCTGCAATGAATTTTGCCAATGAAGGGTAAAGGATAATTTTCCCAACGAAGCAATTCTTTTATTTTGTCCAAAACCAATAGTTTAGGGAATATTTGGCAGTGGAGATAAGGCTTTTATTATTAAATTATAAGATGGATATTCATTGACAGAAAATGTGAATGAATATAGGAAAATGTGATAATTTTTCAATTTATTTTAAGGTTGCTACTAAATATAGGAAAATGTGATAATTTTTTAGAAAATGTTTTGTGAAAAGTTATTAATTTTTCAGAAAATATTAATGTCGAAACAAACAGAGTGGTAGTATACATAATCTCGGTGACTAAATGCAAAAGTTTATGCTTGCTTTTTTTTATAGATACCCTACGTCGTTTGTTTCATAATGATTGCTTTTTATCATCATACTAAGATACCAGTCGGTTTGGGTTAACTAAAAATAGAGGAAATACAGCCTGTTATAATTAAGAATATGATCCTATTGCATCTATAAAAAAAAAAATGATCATATTATTTGAGTGAATTGACAAATATTTAATTTTTTCACTAGTTAATTTAAACGCAAACTTTATTTTAATATTCTTGATTAGGTGTTATGAATTTAATCTTCCATTCTAAAATTGTTGTTAAAAAAACTAAAATTAAGAATTCCATATTCCAAATAAATCTCATATATCCTTATTATTAGGGAGACTCGCTAAATCCACTCCATTACCATATTTAATTGTGCTATAATCCATATGCTGTGAAAAGTTGCATATATGTGATACATGTGATACATTGTCTTACTTGTGTTATTGCAATATCTAAGGAAACAATTTAATTAATTAATTAATTTTTTTACCTTGTTATAATATTTTATGATTTCAACTTACATAAGCATCTGAGATTCTTATACATAGTTTTGTCACACACAAAAGGTAATCTCTCTCTCTCTCTCTCTCTCTCTCTCTCTATATATATATATATATATAATTTTTTTTTCATTTTTTGGTGGATTTTTTATCTTGCATCTCTACTCTAGGTTTATGGATATATATATATATATATATATATATATATATATATATATATATTTATTTATTTATTTATTGAAATTTGGAACTAAGTTGTATTTTTAAATTGTTATCTTTTGCTTCTCTTTGATTTTATAGATGTTATCCTATTGAATTATATATAAAGATAGTATAGAAGAATATAATTTTATTTTATTACATAACATGACTTAGATAATTTGGTGTTTATTACAATTTTTTTTTTACTTTTTTTTTTCTTCTCATATTATTTTCTATAAATTTCTTATTATTTTCTCTCACGTTCTTTCTTAAAAAGTGGTTGCTCTCTCTCTCTCTCCATTTATGATTCTTTCTTGCAACTCTACTTTATATTGATGAATTATTGTGATTTTTATAACCCTATTTTTGGTTCATACATTTTGGTGCTATCTTTTTTAGTTCCCCATTACAAGTAGTGTATATCTCTCTCTTATAGTATTGGTTGATTTGATTTTGTTTGAGTTAATACTTGATTATTTTGGAAGTAAGAATTTGAATTTATTTCAAAACAAAATCTTTGCTATGATAATAACATATTGCATTCGATCCATTTCGGTCCACTTCATCAATTCAGTCTACTTCAACCTGCTTTGTTCAATTTTGGTCCAATTCAATCTATTTCAGTCTGCTTCAATTCAATTAGGTCTATTCGGTCTACTTTGGTCAATTTAGTCCTATTCGGTCTATTAGGTCCATTAAAGTCCATTTAGTCTATTCATTCTACTTCAGTCTAATTTGGCCCATTCAGTCAATTCATTCCACTTCGATCTATGCCCACTTCAGTCTATTCAATCCATTTGGTCTATTTTAGATCACTTCGGTCCAATTTGGTATACGTACTTAAGAATGACGAAATACAAGTTTAGGTTGAGAGTACTATTAATTATTTGAGTAATATCAATTGTAATTATATGATAACTTTTGGTTATCATAATAATATCCTTAAGAGAATAAGAATTTGAATAATAACTTTGAAACTTAAAAATTTTAATTGTACCAATATAAATTAGAAACATATAATGCATAAAAAAATAGTTAAGAGGAATATGACCATTTCAGAAAATAATAATATCAATCAAAAATTAGAAAATTATATATTTGTAAAAAAAGAGTGATGGAAATTACTTTATGAAATTGTTTAATTTTTAAGGAGAACAAATTATCTACAACAAAATTTAGAAAATAAATTATACATATTCATTATAAGTTTGTTATGAGTTTTTATTATCACAATAATCTCTTTTAATAGATTGAAGAATTTGAATAATTTTTTTTGATAGGGAAGAATTTGAATAATTGATTTAAAAAAAAAATTTATACGTATATACATACATACATATATACATATATATATATATATATATTTGTTTGTTTATTTATTTATTTATTTTGCTTGAAATTATAATCAACTTCATGCAATTGATTTAAAAGTAATGATGTTAAAACAAATGAGTAAATGCCCTAAAGGTTAGATTTGTATATTTGTAACCTTAAAGTTTAGAAAGACTTTCACTTAAATTTAGCTAGATCAAAATGGACTGGAATGCTACTTTAATGTAGCTCAACAAAAGTGTTACAAAAATAAATGTTATGCTTTAGATTTTAGATATTGCGAGTTTAAGATCTATATATATATATTTAATAAATTTGTATTTAGAATAGGAACTGTCAACCCAATGATATCTTTTCCTTATATATAAGTGCATAAAAATGGACATAAGTGGACCAAAATGGATTGAAGTAGACCAAAATGGACCGAGATATAAATAAATGGACCAAATGGAACGAAATGGATAAAAATGGACCAAATGGACCGAAGTATACTGAATGGACAAGATAGGACTGAATGGATATAAGATGGACTGAATAAGACCGAAATGGACTGAATAAGAACGAATGGAAAAATTAGGACCAAAGTGGATATATGGACTGAATAGGAACAGATAGGATCATAGTGGACTGAATAGGACTGATATTGACTAAATAGGACTGATATTGACTAAATAGGACCGAAGTGAATAGAGTAGACTGAATAGGACTAATATGGACTAAATAGAACCAAGGTGGACTGAATGGATTGAATATGACCAATGTGGACCGAATAAGACTTAAGTGGATAGCATAGGATCAATGTAGACCTAATGCACCCAATAGGACTAACGTAGACCAAACAGATCCAATGTGGATCGAAGAGGACAAAATGGACCGAATAAGATTTTTGAATTTTTATCATTTTTATTGCTTTTTTAGGGATCATATTTCTAAATTATAATGTCTATTTTGTATGTATTTTTTAAATCAAAACTAAAGAGTTTAGTCCAAATATAATAAAATTTCATACTTTAAAATTAAGAAAAAAAAAAGATTTTTTGAGCTAAAATTTAGAAGGTAACCTACAAAAAGATTTAATTTAAGGCCCAACTAGTCAAAAATGGACCAAAGGGGACCAAAATTGACTGGGTGGACCAAATTGGACTAAATATGATCGTAGTGGATTGAAGTAGACCAAATTAGATTGAATGGGACCAAAGTAGACTCAATTGGACCGAATGAGACCGAATAACAATTGTTTAATTTTTAGGGAGAATAAATTATGTATTATATTAAAATTACAAAATAATTATTTATTCTCATGCATCACATGATTCTGTGATTAGTTTAATATAATTATTAGCTCCGCTTAATTAATTAAGGTAAGAAAGGGAGTTGAGTATTACTACTAGTTTCATTAATTGACATCAAGTGTATCATAAATTTTTTGTTTTTCTTTTTAAGATAAGATATGAAGTGAGTATTGCTAATAGTTTTATTAACTGGAATATCAATCCTTCAAATCAATTTAGTTGTTTGACATCTTTTTCTACATGAATATTTTTACAATCAAAACTTTTGTCAAAACTTAATAAGGTAGTATGTTGTAAGTGTTGAACAATTACTTTCACATGAACTCCTCACTTTTCTCCATTACTTAATCAACCACTATCACTTCTATCTTTCTACATTTATACAATGATGAGTATTGAAACCATCTCTTGGTTTTTTGAATTGGGAAATTTGATGAGCTGACCATGTACAAAAGGTTTTTCAAAAAATTATAAAAGTTAATCCCATAAATAAGTCAACGGCAAAACAGTTTTGCTTGTATAGATAAAGGGTCATACATATCAATACCTATTGGCAATGAATATCAAACTCTCATTAATTTGTGGCCAAAACAGAAAAGGGCCGGGATTTATTCGCACCCCTAAGAACATGTTTGTGTCATCATTACTCCATTTCCCCCAATGTTCATGAATCATGACTCAAAAGAAGGCACTTCTTAGAGTGAATTCTATGGCCCAAAGACTATATACAAATATATATATTTGATAGTGAATCCATTACTTAACTTCATTACTAAGGACAACTGTCCAAGGCGATTACATCCAAATTAACTTGGTGAGCTATTACAGTGGGGGTATCTTCCACCCAGATTACATAGTCATGCGTATTGATAGCCTCTCTAGCCATTACATGGGCTGCCATATTACTCTGCCTACGAACGTGGGACACACTCTAGGAACTAAACGCATTCAGCCAAAGTTTTGCACCTTCCGCCACCTTTAGGATCGAGTTTGGGCCCGGGTCAGGCCCTGCGAAAGCAAGCACCACCGTCTGCGCATCACTCTCTAAGTCGATGTCCCTTAGGCCTAGATCCCTCGCCAACTAAATCCCCTCTTCCATTGCCTTTGCTTCAACTTCTATGGCTCCTAGAGGAAGAGGCGGTTTTTTCGCTCATCGCTCCCATGATCAAGCCTTCCTCAATTCTAATTACCACACTAACTCCGCAGCACCCCAGGTTTGTAAACACCGCCCCATCCACATTCACTTTATACCTCCCTTGCCTAGGTGGTCTCCACTGATTTCTGGCTAGGGCCATGCCACGCAAAAGGGTCACTGGGATTTCGCGTAATTCCAACCCATACTCACGTGCCTCTTTAGCAACCCTCTTCGCTTCTTTGCACCTACCCTCATGCTTAAAGGCATTTCTGTTATTCTAAATGTGCCACGCCGTAATGGCAAACAGCTCCCAATCCGTGCTACCTTTCCTATCCTTCAAAAACCATACCACATCAATGAAGTCCCTTGTGGGGTGATCCAATGTAAGGAGACCAAGGTCCATCTCTTTCCAAACCTTTGAAGCCACTTTGCAATCCTATAAGACATGCCCAAAGGATTCACATTCACTGATAAGCCAAAATTGTATTGACCCCTTGTGATGAATTAATTAATTAATTACCTAAGTTTATTAATTAATCAATTTAACATGCAATGTACGTGGCAGCACAAACAAATCACCAACTAAACGATAATGCAGCGGAAAAATAAAAGTTGACACGGTGATTTGTTTACAAATGGGAAAAACTTCAGAGGCAAAAACCCCACCAGGTGATTTTAAGATCACCACTTCCGAGAATTTACTATTATCATAATAAGCGATTACAAGTAAATGAATCCTAGTACCTTATACCAACCTACAGTTGAACCCTTACCCCAATACACAATTGGACTTGTTTTGTAGTGGCAATCTCTCCTTGTATTGCATGGCTCCCAGTATGTGACTAACCAAAAGATGTGCGAATCCCAGTACGCGACTTGACCACCAACTTGAGATGAATGTTAGCTGCAAAGTTCTTCTATTCATTACACGATGAAGATCATGAAGTTACTTGGTCACAAAACCCTGTGGTGCACAAACACAGTAGCTTCTTCAAGAGAAAGAAGAACTAGGGTAAATTAGGTTTTCGGTCACACTTTTTTTCACACTTGTGCAATTGTGTTCTTGTGCAACTGTGCAACCTGTGAAGGCCTTTAAAATAATCCTTATATATGTTTAGAGTTGTGAGGAAAGAATGCCCAAACATACATTCATGGATTGGATGAAAATCAGCTCTGAAAAACTAAACTTCATAAATCTCGACAGATACCCTATCTATCGAGCAGCTATCAAGCCTTGGGTTAAAACAGCTCTTTTAAACCTCAATAGCTACTAGCTGTCGAGCTTTAAAATCCTGCACTTCAATACTTGAATCTTGGATAGATTTGCATGGCTTCAATACTTGGACTTGAACCTTTGTTCCTTGAAGTATTAAACACATCCTAGATCTACCCAATTACAAGTAACGTGAGTTTTGTCA
Organism: Castanea sativa; assembly: GCF_040712315.1. Taxonomy (NCBI): domain Eukaryota; kingdom Viridiplantae; phylum Streptophyta; class Magnoliopsida; order Fagales; family Fagaceae; genus Castanea; species Castanea sativa. Next base: position 79,449,048 of record NC_134017.1, on the reverse strand, counting down.
AAGGATTAGCCAATTACATAAAATGTTAACATATGTTTCTAACATGAATAACATATGTCCTAACATTCTCCACAAAAGCCACAACTAGCATCAACAATTACCTTCCTCGAGGCCAGGCGATAGTTTATTGGAAGAATGTCTCTACATGCCCTCTATAGGAAGTGTTTTATTTTTTTTTGGACAATTGAGCTTCCATAAGGATTTCCAAAACTAAGATACTTTCGCTTTGTCAGAACATTCACCACTTTCTCTGTTCGTGCTAGCCTTCTTTAATAGCTTAAGGGAAACCCCATATGCACTCCTAACCATGAATAAGATATTTTTTGACCAAGCCCAAACCAATGAATCATCCGGGAGTCTAGGGCTTATTGGAATGCTCAAAATGGTTTATGCCTCATGGGTGATGAACATCTCCTTGATCAGCTCCACCTTCCAAAGGCCAGTCTCACTGTCAATGGGTTGCGCTACCTTTTCCAAGTTCATGCTTGGTCTTTGGGGCTGATGACCTTCAAAGAATCTGGAGAGGGAAGCCATCTATCACACCAAATGTTCACTTTTCTCCCATTCCCAGCGAACCACTTTGTACCCACCTCAACGGTCTCCCTAGCTGCCAAGAGACTTCTCCACACGTAAGAAGGCTTTTTTTTTCCTAACTGCGCTTCCATAAATGTGCACCCTGCAAAATTCTTAGCTTTAAACACTCTATGAAGGAGGGAATCTGGGTTTTGGATAATCCGCCAACCTTGCTTTGCAAGGAGTGCCAGGTTAAAAGCTTTTAGATCCTTAAAGCCCATTCCGTCTTCAGATTTGGGCAGGCAAAGGTTCTCCTAAGCAGTCCATGCCATCTTCCTTTCCTTGTTTTTTTGACCCCACTAAAATTGGCTCACCATGGAGTTTAGATCTTTATAGAGGGAGTATGGGATTTTAAAACAGCTCATGGTGTATGTTGTAGGCGCTTAGGCCACTACTTTAATGAGAATTTCTCTACTAGCATTTGATAGTAATTTACCCTTCCATTCCGTGATCTTCCTCCCAACTAGGTCTTTAATTCAGTTAAAAGCCTTCTTTTTTCCTCTCCCCACTAAAGTGGGAAGCCCCAAGTAGCTTTCATGCCTGTGTATGATTTGAGCTCTGAACATGTTTTTGATTTCCTCTTGAATATCTCGATCCGTGTTTTTACTGAAAAAGAGCGGAGTCTTTTCTTTGTTCAGCTTTTGTCCTAACTCATTTTCATAGTCTGCAAGAACCTTAAGCACCCTATTCCCTTCCATGACGCTTGCCCCATAAAATATAATACAATCGTCGACGAACATGAGATGAGAGATCCTTGGCACCCCTCTACAGACCGAAATCCCACTAATCAAACCATCCCTCTCATCCTTTCGAAGCATGGATGTCAAGCCTTCTGCACACATCAAGAAGAGATAGGGAGAAATAGGATCACCTTGGCGCAATCCCTTTGTTGGAATGATTTTACCTTTTGGTTCCCCATTTATTAGCATTGAGTAGGAGACTGTTGTCACACATATCATAATCAGCCTGACCCATCTCTCTTGAAAGCCCAACTTCCTCATCATCGCCTCCAAAAAGCCCACTTCACCCTATCATAGGCTTTGCTCATGCCAAGCTTTATAGCCATCAAACCTTTTTGTCCTTTCCGTTGTTGGTCTATGCAATGCATTGTCTCGAATGCCACTAGCACATTATTAGTGATCTGCCTCCTCGAGACAAAGGCACTTTGAGACTCATTTATCACCACTAGTAGTATCTTCTTCCATTTGTTTGCGAGGACTTTGGACACTATTTTATCAGCAACGTTACACAAGCTAATCGGTCTAAATTCAGTAATCTTTTGTGGACAACTAATCTTTGGGATTAAGCATATGTATGTGTCATTTAAACCATTTGGCATCACCCCTGTATTGAGAATTTGAATAACACAGTTTATAACAGACTGACCTACCACATCCCAATACTTCTGAAAGAAAATAGGAGACATACCGTCGGGGCCAGGGGCTTTGGTGGGATGCATTTGATTCAATGCCACCCTAATCTCTTCCTCCCCAAAGACGCTCATTAACTTGTCATTCATTTCAGGGGTGACTTGCAGAAACACTGCACTTAGGCTTGCATCAAAAGAGTTGGGATGGTCAGAGCTATAAATGCTTGAAAAATAACTTAGAACAATCTTCTTGATGTCATCTTGGTTTTCATACCAAACCCCATCGTCATCAAGCCCTTCTATCTTATTTCTCCTTTGTCTTTGTGATGCTGTTGCATTAAAGAATTTGGTGTTCTTGTCCCCACACTTAAGCCATAGGGCCCTCGATCTTTAATTCCACATCACCTCCTCTCTGATTAAAGTTTCATTGATTTCCTTCTTCAATTCTTGGATTTCTCCTACTGTCTCATGGAGTAGGTTTTGGGCCTCTAGGTGTTGGAGGTGCTCCCTTAGATGCTTCAGCCCTGTATTCACATTCCCAAATACCTTCTTGTTCCACCTTTGAAGATGGAATTGGCAGCTTTTGATTTTTTCGACAATGCTGCAATTCATGCTTGCTTGAAGGGGATCTTATGCCAATTCAATGACCTCCCTGCACCTCTCGTCCCTTGCCTACATCACCTCGAAAACAAATCTCCTTCTCTCCGGTTTTGTGGGTTTCTTTCTCCAAAGGAAAAGGGCTAGCAAGTAGTGATTCGAAGCAGACATCGAAATATGATGAACTTGGGCTTTGCGGAATTGCTCCATCCACCTCTCATTAGCCACCATCCTGTCCAACTTGATCAACGTCCTCTATTCCCCTAATCTCCCATTACACCAAGTAAACCTTTGGCTCATGAAACATAGATCAAATAGTCCACACATACTTAAACACTCTCTAAAGCTCCTCATTTGATTAGCCTCCCGCTCCATCCATCCCAACTTTTCCTCAGAGTGTGTGATTTCATTGAAATCACCAAACACAACCTATGGCATTTCACATTGATTTTTCAAAGACACAAGAAGCTTCCAAGAAATATTCCTCTTGCTTGCATCAGAGTGACCATAAAAGCCCGTCACCCTCCATGGATTTGACCCTCCTTCGTCGTGAACCACCACATCGACGTGAGAGTTTGAGCAACTCTTAAATCTTACATCCACACCTTCACGCCAGATCATTGCCAACCCGCAACTTCTCCCATCACTCGGCACCGAAATACCTTGGTTAAACTCCAACTTCCTTTGAAAACCTTTCATCCGACTCACACTTGCTTTGGTTTCCACAAGGAAAACCAAAACTGGGTTTTTTGATTTCACCTCATCGGTGAGGGTCCTGACTGCCGGGGGTGACCCTAAACTCAGATAGTTCCACGCCAACACTCTCATTGGGGTCGACGGTGTTGCTCTGCAACTAACGCCTCACCGCCATCCGTAAAGTTGCTTTTCCTATGGGACTTGTTTTGGTCAAGGGGTTTTCTTTTCTTCTGATCAAGATTTTTTTGGTTCGAGCTCTTGGAGTGGTATTGGACCTGCCCTTTTCTTCTTTATTGGTTCTTTTTCCTCAGCTGGGCCTTCTACAATGGCCGCTCTAGCTAAATGTTACCAATGGTCGCTTTTTGGGCCCAAACTCTCCACGACCCAACCCAGTTTCTCCTTATAACACAAAGCCATTAGGCCAAGTCCACTTATAGTACCGCTTGGGTCTCTTATATCCTTTTCCCCTTCCAGATTTGGCGCCACACGAAACTCATATTGTGGCTCTTCCCCTTGTTGTGTCCCCATCTCCCATTGCATCACGTCTACCGATACTTTTAAAGCCCTAGACCTTTCAAAATTTTCCTTACCTGAGAAAGGAAGGATTCCTTTCGGCTGCTCATTGAGATAACTTTCCTTACCTTTTCCATAATTGCCTCCTGAAGTCTGGCTCCTCTGTTCCCCCCTGTTTGTCTCTTTCTCGGTGACACTAACCCCTACGTAAGGTACCGTTGACTTAGATTCCCTCCCCGCCACACTTTTTCCAACCGACGCATGCTTTAGCTTCTCTTGGCCACCTTCCGATTTGCTCGCCGTCCATCCCCTGTTGAAACTTCCTTCCTTTTGTCCGACCTTCATAGTCTTTCCCCCACCTTTCCTTGGAACCTCACCCCTCAGCCATGCGCCATTCTAGAGGGTTGTAAGGTTTGTTTTCCTTTCCATGCACTCTTGTAGCCCATGATTGAGAAGACCACACATGTAGCAAAAGTTTGGCAACCGCTCATATTTGAAGGCTATCCATTATTGTTCCCACCCCCCCCCCCCCTTGAAAACAATCCTTTTTTCCCCCCGCACCAGCTTCTTGGTGAGGTCGATTTGCACCTTTACCCTTAAAAATTTCCCCCAGTGTACTCCGAATTTCGCTACGTCTCCCCCAACTTTGACCCTATCGCCCAGCCTATCTCTAGTTCTACTTTTTAGAGGGAGTTTGTGTATTGGCCATAGGGAAATATCCTTTAGGGCTTGCTCACCCTCAAATTCCTTCAGCAAAATCAGTTGCTTCTCATAGGACCAGGGACACATCTCCATTACCTTCTTTTTGTTCCTTCCATCACCAAACTCCACTAGGTAGAGCTCATCATCTACCTCATTTATTTGGACGTTCTTATTTGGTTTCCAAATCATTCTCAAATTCTTCCTCAGAGCCTCGATGTTCATGCTTTTGTGTGAAAGGACCTTCATCACAAGGCAGTTTTTACCTATCATCCTCGCCGCCTTTGTTGTGCTACTCCCCTAAGATATACTTTCATCTTCCTTCTTAGTAAACGAGAGTTTCTTCCAAAGTTCTTCTAATTCCTCCACCATCTCAACCCCTCTCAACCAGTCTTACTATAAGAAGACCACTTCACTCCTACAAGGGAACTTGCAAGACACTCCACTGCTTCCACATGCGCTAGGGCATGAGAGCACTATATGTGTGCCCTAAGAGTATACAATAATTATTCATTTTTGGAAAAAAATTTCTTGGGAATTGAAAAAGTATTAATAACTTTTTCAATTCCTGAGAAAATTTTACCATAAATGGATGGTTTAATGTGTGCTCTAAGAGCACACATTAACCGAACCCATATAAAAATATAAGGTAGCATCCTAGACACATCTTTTGCTTTTACAAGGACAAAACTTTGGGCTTGTCTTGAAGAGCCTTCATCAAAATGTTGTGCTAGCATATCTTGAGAAGAGCAAAACTAATCTCTTTCACGAAAGAGGAAGCCTTCTTTTTACATTTTGAAGGTGCAGGTTTCCTTAAATATGTAAGACAGATTACATTGGTCTCTCAATAAGAGTTCGGCTGGGGCTTGGGAAGAGCAGAATCTTTTGAGTGGTGAGGGTGTACTTATTTGGCAAGCAATGAAAGTTGAACAAGTTGCTTGATGCTTTTCCCTTAATTTTTGGTGTTTCCATTTGCAGGTCCAGCTTTGGCTTTCAGCCTCTTCTTGTTTTTTCTCCATGGGCTTCACTTGATTATCCTCTGGACTAAGACTGTTGTCCCATATTCCACCAGCAGGTTGCACTAATGAGATGGCAAAAAAATCTATTAGAGAAAAATATAATTTTAAGAAGATGCGAAAATTAAAAAAATTTGATAATAGAAAATTTAATTCCGCACACATATCATCCTATATAAAAGATTTTAATGACACAAAACAACTTTTTCACTATTTTATAATCTTGTTGGTGTGTGTATATATATATATATAAAGAGAGTGAGAGAGAGAATACAATTTATGATAAAGTTCTGTTGTATAAAATGTAATAATGAGTATCCAATTAGTGTTATTCATTTCTTATTATTCCAGTTAGTTTTCAATTTTTTTTATCAGTCTATGGGATTTAGGATTCATTGAATCACGATTTTTGCCAATTTTTTCCTCACTAAATTTTTAAATAAAGTGCTTTATGCAATATTCATATTACTTATATATCATGTGCTTTATGTAATCCACTATATTTATATATCATTAAGCACATGATATGTGATTTTTGAAATTATATTTACTTTTAATTTTTTTTTACAATTAAAAGATCTCAAAATAAGAACATAAAATATAGGGTAAATACTATTATGGTCCTTAACATTTGAAAAAAGTTTGTTTTTCATCCCTGAACTTTAAAAATTTATTTTTGAATCATTTTTTTCCTGACTACCAAACACTTTTTGCATGGGAGGGGACAACTAAGCTACAAATAATTAGGTAACATATTTAAATAATACATAGATAATTTTATGAGTTAGTGTTATATGTTAGAGGAAAACTTTGTGAATATACATATGTACATACGTATATTTATAGCATATTTTTACAAGATTATTTAAAGTCTTACATGATATGAAAAAACATACCTACACACATATATATCATTTAAAGAATGCACCACATATCAAAATGTTAGACTATTATAGTCGAAGGTTGCTACCGGTGGAAAAGCTATGTTATGCTGGAGGTGTATACAACTATACATTTAACTTCTTAGAGCATGTGAGCCTTAATAGTGAGTACGTACAGTGACATTTTTATGAATTTTTTTAGAATAATTATTAAGAAACTTAAATTAAATTAAATTTTATTAAATATATATTTATATATTAACATCACAAGAAAAAAAAATGTAAATAAAGATAAAATGTACTCAAAAAATAAAAATCAAATATAAAAAAATATGGCTGGTTCATGCTTTGGCACCTATTAAGTTAAAATCTAGTTTTGTCAATAGTAGCAGCTTAATCTTGGCATCGATGAGCATGAATTGGTTCAGGTGTCTTGTATATTAAAAAGGAAGATTTTATTTACAAGAGGTCTAAATTTAGGGCTACGCTTTGTCTTGAAGGGCTTTCACCAAAATGTTGAGGAGCATGTCTTAGTTCTTTCACCAAAGAGAAAGTCTTATTTTTAAAAGTTTTGAAAGTGCAGTAATATCTTTCCTTAAAGATGTAAGTAAGACTACATTGATCTCTCACTCAGAATTTGGGAAGACCATTATCACGTGAGTGCAAGTTGCTTGATGCCTAGGAAGCACGGGTGCGGTGTTTGGGCCGCCGCACCCGTGTCCGACGCGGGGACGCGTAGGCGATACCGCTGCCTGCGCGACCGTGTTGCGTCCCCCTTTAAAAAAATATTTTTTTTGACGCGATACGAGCCGATTCGTGCTGACACGACGCCGATTCGGCCTGACTTGCAACGATTCGGTCCGTATCGGCCGAAACACATCGTGCTAGCATCGAACAAGAAAATGAAGAAAGAAAGAAAGTTGGAGAAGAAGGTGTGGTTTTGGTAAGACAAAGTTGAGCTTGCTACAACCATTCTATCTCTCTGTGTGATTGTGATACCGGTGGCCTTAGCCCCTTTCTTCTTCGTTTTCTTCTTCCTTTATTTTCGTCAGATCCCCTGCCTTCTGTTCTAGTGTTTTGTTTCTTGTTTTTTTTTTTTTTTTTTTTGACAGTAGAACGATGGGATAACTGGAGCCAGCCACATCTTTAAATACCTTTGTTAACTTTATTTTGATTTTTATGCTTTGTGACCAAACACATGGGCCAGGCTGCCAGCCACATCTTCCTCTTTTTTTTTTTCTTTTTCTTTTTTTTTTCTTCTTTAGTTTTTTGGTAATGGGAAGAAACTACACTTATTTTAATACCTGTCACATATATTATTTATTTTGTTTTTGGGCTGACCAAATACGTGAACCACTAAACTACATTCTTTTTTATTTTTTGGGCTGACCAAATAGTGTACTTATTATTATTATTATTATTATTATTATTATTATTATTATTATTATTATTATTATTATTATTATATGAGTTTTCTATTATTATTATATAAAAAAGTATGCTTAGCAATATATTAAAAATATAAATAAAAATATTTTTAATAATTTTTTAATCGCCGCACCCTACCGCACTCGCACCCTACTTTTTCAAAAATTACCGAATCCCGCACCCGCACCCGCACTCGAATCTGTAAACGCCCCCGTACTTCATAGCTTGATGCATGCTTTTCCATTTGCAGGTATAGCTAGCTTTGGCTTTTGGCTTCTTCTTTTTTTGGTGACTAAACATATCTAGTCACTGTACTTCTTCCATAGATCGATCTTTGGCTTTTGTACTTACCATTGTAAAGCACTAAAGAGTTTGAAAACAAGTCAACAAATCAATTTGAAGAAGAAAAAAAGCTACATTGGACGGAGAGAGATAGAGAAAGACTGAGAAATTCATGGGAAAGAAGTGATAGAGGAGAAGAAGGAGAGAAACTGATAAAAGGAGTCTAAGATTCACACAGAAACACAACCTCATTTGGTCGTTGTTGCCAATTAAGCTTGAGAAGTTTCTTTTTGAATGAGGACGAGACAATATTTGAAACCCTTTTTTGTCTAATTTTTGTGAAATTTTCCATTTTTCCACTTTTCCTCTTTTTTTTTTTTTTTTTGTCTGCTTTATTTTTGCTAAATAGTGAATCTAATACTTTTCATTTTTTTTAAAAAAAAAATTGGTTGATTGTCCTGTGGACTTTTGGTTGTTTTGCCAAGTAAATGTAGGGGTTTTACCCTATTCCACCAGCCGATGCACTAATGAGATGGCAAAAAAATCTATTAGAAAAAAAAAATTCTCATTTAAGAAGATGCAGAAATTAAATAATTTGATATGAAAGTAGCAAATTTAATTCAACACACACATATAAGTGACCATACTTATCTTGTTTTTCCTCCAAGGGCTACTTGACTTGAGTCCAAATCTTCTGTCCCACTTTTCCTGCTCCACTCTATACTCCACCAATAAAAACTTGCCACGTGTTTACCTAATTAATTAAATACTATCATTATTGACTTATTAATGCTACCGTTATAAATTAATAGTAGTATTTAATTAATTAGGTGAACACGTGGCAAGTTTTTATTAGTGGAGTATAGAGTAGAGCAAGAAAAGTGGGACAGAAGATTTGGACTCGACTTGACTATCCTCTAGACTTTGATTGTTTTCACAAGTAAATCTAGGGGCGTTTCTCTATTCCATCAGCAGGTTGCACTAGTGAGATGGCAAAAATACCTGTTAGAAATAATTTGGTAAGAAAATAGCAAATTTAATTAAAAAAAACACACACACACACACACACACACACACACATATATATATATATATATATATATATATATATATATATATATATATTAGATTTTAATGATACAAAAACAATTTTTTTACTATTTTATATTTTTGTTAGAATATATGTGTAGAGAAATAGAAAAATATAATACAAGTTTTTTATAAAGTTCTCTTGTATAAAATGTAATAATGAGTATCCAATTAGTGTTATTCATTTCTTACTATGCCAATTAGCTTTGAATTATTTTTATCACATCCATGGTATTTAGGATTGATTTAATCCTGATTTTTGTCAAACATGTCTGTCACCAAATTTTTAAATAAAGTGCTTTATGCAATATTCATATTACTTATATGTCATGTGCTTAATGAAATCCACTATAAATTTATCTCATTAAGCACATGATATGTTATTTATGAAATTATATTTACATATATAATTTTCTTTTACAATTAAAAATATCTTAAAATAAGAACATAAATATAAACAGAAATTTCTTAAAAAATTATTCTAAATCTAAAATATAACAACACGTACTTTTTCATTAAAGTAATTTTATTAGACAATTTTATAGACGTGTCACCAATTTTATAAAAGTAATTTTAATATTTTTTTTATTATGATTTCTAATATTTATCAATAACATACATCACTACTCATTTAATTTAGTAAATTTCTTTTTCATTAAAAAAAAAAATCTTTTTCATTACTACTCATTTAATTTAGCATTTCCATGCGACCGACTCTTTCTCTCTTTTGCATTTCTTTCCCAGCATCTCTACATTGATTAACTCAACTCGAATATCTATGGTAAGTGAATATTCCAACTTAATAATTACTCGTGGCTTATTGAAATAATGAGATGTTTATTATTGTTTTGGTAGATTTGAGTATTTTGTCGTCTTAGAACATATTGGACTTTATATTGGGTGTTTTTGTTTTGAGTTTTGACTATTACAATATTCTTGAGCAGTGTGAAGTTTTGTTGCATTGATTGCTAATCACGTGGTTTCAGTGGGAGAGAGATTGAGAGGGATTGTTCTGCACTTTTGCACTACGGAAGAGAGACTGTTTGTTTTGCTTCTGCTTCTGCACTTCTACACTATGGAAGAGAGACTGACTGAGGAGGAGGAAGAATTTGTGAAGGAAAGCTAAAGACCACACTTTTTTTCTTTTAAAGACGTAAAGACTAAATTTAAAAGTCATGACTTGGGGAAACTTAAATAGGGTTGGGTGCTTTTCATGATATATTTTAAAACTAAATATTGTTGTGAAATATTTTAAAACTTTGTTGTTTCTCTCCTTGCATTACGTTCCGATAAAACTCTTAGTTTGCTTAAGTCTATATATAGTTCTTCTCCTCTTCCCATCGGAAAGACCCCAAGGCCTCAACTATTATATTCTTTGTAATACTATCAATTTATAAGATTTCAATTTTCATTCTTTGGTGGACAATGAATATATTATATTTTGGATAAGGAATAGACTTTTTTTCCACTCTAAATAATAACCTTTTCTTTCCTACTGTCACTAAGGAAACCCTAAAAATAACTAAACTAATTTTTTCTTTTTTTAATTAAAAAAATCCAATAAAGTTTTCAAGTCGCAATAGGAATTTAAGACAAATCCCCAGCAAAATAGACGTGGTAAAACTTAGAGAAATCTTAGCCCTATAATGATCAAGTCAATTCATCTGACTTGGGTTTTTTTTTTTTTTTTGTGCAATCAATTATGTTTTCAAAATTTTCTTAAAGGGATTTGTTTTCAATTTTTTCTTATAGGGATTGAAAATCGGTGGGGCAGTAGGATAGGCCCCGCTCTCTAAATCCTATAGTATAAGTTAATAAAAGGTGATGTTATGGAAGCTCTTGAATTCTAGTCCAATTGTGCGTACTAACAACTGCGAAAATTGGTTTTCACTTGAAATTAAAATAAGAATTCAATTCTAAAATTCATTATAGGATATAGGTCAATCATGTGGATCCTTTTTGTTTTATTGAATTTCTATTCCTCTTCAATTTTACTAATAATAATAGTTAAATTATTGATTAAATTCTATAAAAATTTTCTAGCTATAAATAATACAATTCATGTTGATTATTGATATAATGGTTTTAATTTGGTGTTTTGAATTGCGCTAAGAGTTATGTAACTTAATCCGTTGGTATTTTTTTGTGTTAATTTTCAAGTCATTCACAAGGTTCAAATCCTCCCTCCCCAATGTAGTTATACAAAATTTGGTGTTCTTTAATTGTTTATCAAGACTAGTGTTGATTATTTCCTCAATTATGACAACCATTAAAATGATAATTTATTTGGTTTCTTTTACATTTATATTGCAATAAAATTCACAATTTCTCTTTGCGTCCATTGATTTATATATCTTTAATCTTTGAAATATAGTGGTACTGATGGTTATTAACCCTAATGTGGCGTTTGGTATGGGGTAATGTTTTAGGATTCCCAGGAATGTTTAAAGATTCCCATGTTTGGTTACAAATCACGCTAAGGAATCAGATGCCAGGGGAATGTGGATTCCCCTCTCAGTAGGAATGTGGATTCCCTTTAAAACAGGTGGGAATCCAGATTCCCAAGCTTAAAGGAAATTGTATTTTTTATAAATTGACAATTTTAACCCTTCTTTCATTATCATTTAAGCAATTAAGATCAAATATAAAACAAATTATTATGGATTAAATTCTTTTAAAATTATTATTAAGAATAAAAGCATTTGAGAATTTATATAGTTATTTTTGTATTGTACCTGTCATTTTGAAATGTTTAGACTATAATTTTAATGAATTTTTCATAATTAATAATTTATATTTGGTTTTTCATTATTTATTTAGATGAAGATTTTTTTTTTAAGGACTTGATAATTCACATTCAAATCTAAGGATAGAATAGGAAAAATAAATAATTCATTTAAAATTTCTGGGAATAAACCAAACATTATCATCTCACATTCCTAGGAATCTTAAAATATTCCCAATGAAACCAAACACAGGAATAGCTACATTCTTAGGAATGTGATTCCTAGGAATCACATTCCTAAGAATCTGGATGACGAGAGTAATGTGAATTCTCCGTACCAAACGCCACATAAAAGTTAAAAAAAATCAAAGAATTATTGGATTTTACATGCTTTTGCTAACAAGATATTTAAAATTGAATAATAAATAAAAGTAGCACATGTATTGGATAGGTTAAAATGCTGGTTAAAAATTTTATAGACCAAATTGTGCTTTTTTTTTTTTGTTGTTGCAATTCTTGCCTTAATTTAATGATATTGTATTATATATATATATAGATCAGAAATACCTGTACAAATCACAATAAAACACCAATCTAAACACAATAGTATTCAAACTATAACTCTACAAACCCATTACAGGGCCTATACAATCAATGTATTTACAATTCTGAAATACACAATAATTAGGAACACACTATTAGTTATAGATTAGATGCTTTCCTGTTGAATATTTTACACGGGAGTTCCGACTTCTACATAAAGCTTCATCAATTCTTGATAATAATTTAATTTATGGAATTAAGAAGATTAGGGGTAGTTAATCAAGAAAACTAGTCCTCTTAGAGATTTAGAACACAGAGAGAAGAGGAAGAACTCCTCTTCCAAGGTGTCGGTGAGGGAACTATACCAACCATGCCCTTGAAATCACTCAAGTCAAGTGTTGATGCAGCAATAGCAATTGGTACAACAGTTTTCAAGAATATCAAGGGCGATCTTCCTATTGCCCAATACTTTAAGGACTATTTGATTACCTTGTATCTGCCTCAATTTTTGTGCCTTCCCAATAAAATTCCATATTAGTTCTAGGTAAGGACCCTTGAGTCTCATTATATTTTTCATTTCACAACATTAATTCACATCTCATAAATTTTTCTTGATTTTGTGCACTCCACAAAATTTTTTGTTGAGAAAATGAAAACTTTGTTGTTTCTCTCCTTGCGTTACCTTCTTATAAAACTCTTGGTTCCTTACTAAAGTCTATAGTTCTACTCCTCTCCCCATTGAGAAAGTCTCCTAGACCTCAACCACTAAATTATTTGCAACAATATCAATGTATAAGGCTTCAATTTCTATTCTTTTTGTGGACAATGAATATATTATATTTTTTTTACAAGGAATACACTTTCCTTTCATTCTAAAGAATAAAATTTTCTTTCACACTAAGGGTTCATTTGGATATCGCTTATTTTACTGAAAACTGAAAACAATAAAAAATAATAAAAAGTTACTGTTCACACGTTTGACACTGTTCATAAGCCTAAAATTACTGTTCATGAACAATGAACAGTGCCAGACGCGCGTCCAGAAAAAAAAAAATGCAGAAAACGCAACGCAAGAAACGCAATACCCAAACGCCACCTAAGAAAACCAAAAAAAAAAACCAAACTATTTTTTTTCTTTCTTTAATAAAAAAATCCAATAAGTTTTTCAAACAAATCCCCAAATAAATCGATGTGGTAAAACTTAGAGAAATCTTAGTCCTATAATAATCAAGTCATTTCATCTGACTTTGGGTTTTGTTTTTGTCCAATCAATTTTACTCATTTTTCTTATAGGGGTTGAAAATTAGTGGGATACTAGGATAGGCCCCACACTCTAAATCCTATAAAATAAGTTAATAAAAGGTGAAGTTATGGAATGTGGAAATTATAGGATATAGGTCAGTCAGTTTTGTGGATCTTTTTTGTTTTATTGAGTTTCTATTCTTCTTCAATTTTACTACTAATAATAGTTCAATTATTGCTTAAATTTTATGAAAATTTTCAAGCTTTAAATAGTGCAATTCATCTTGATTATTGATATTGTGGTTTTAATTTGGTGTTCTTGAATTGTGTTAAGAGCCTTATAGTTCAATTGGTTGATATGTTTAGGTGTTTCCAAGTGATTTAGAGTTTAAATCTCTCCTCCCCATTTCAACTATAAAAAACTTGGTGTTCTTGAATTGTATATCAAGACCGGTGTTGATTAATTCCTCAATTATGACAACAATTAAGATGACAATGATGATTCTCAAAAAAGAATTTAAAAAAAAGTTAACAATGAATGATATTTTATTTGGTTTCTTTTACATTTATATTGCAATTAAATTTTATGATTTCTCTTTGCATCCATTGATTTATATATCTTTAAAATATGGTGGCAACTGGTTGGTCTATATACTAATTATAGAAAATAGTATCATCTTAAAAATAGGATTCTATCATGGTTATTAACCCTAAAAATCAAAGAATTATTGGATTTACATGTTTTGCTAACATGATATTTAAAATTGAATAATAAATAAAGTGCAGCATGTATTGTGCATTTTTTGCAATTCTTATCTCAATTAAATTAAATTATATAGTATATATTGATCGGAATTGCATGTACAAAGCACAACAAAACATCAATCTAAACACAATTGTATTTAATCTCTCCTCCCCATTTCAACTATAAAAAACTTGGTGTTCTTGAATTGTATATCAAGACCAGTGTTGATTAATTCCTCAATTATGACAACAATAAAAATGACAATGATGATTCTCAAAAAAGAATTAAAAAAGAAGAAGTTAACAATGAATGATATTTTATTTGGTTTCTTTTACATTTATATTGCAATAAAATTTTATGATTTCTCTTTGCATCCATTGATTTATATATCTTTAAAATATGGTGGCAACTGGTCGGTCTATATACTAATTACAGAAAATAGTATTATCTTAAAAATAGGATTCTATCATGCTTATTAACCCTAAAAATCAAAGAATTATTGGATTTACATGTTTTGCGTACATGATATTTAAAATTGAATAATAAATAAAGTGGAGCATGTATTGTGCATTTTTTGCAATATTTGTCTCAATTAAATTAAATTATATTGTATATATTGATCGGAATTACATGTACAAAGCACAACAAAACATCAATCTAAACACAATTGTATTTAAACTACACCTAGATACCCATTACAGGGCCTATACAATCAATGTATTTACAATTCCGAGATACACTTAGTCAGAACCCACTATTACAAGGAGATTAGGATGCTTTCCTGTTGAATATACTGTTCCCAACTTCTACATAAATTTCATTTCTCCACTGATTTAGTGTAGTTGCCTCTTTCATAATAGGGTTTCGCATTGGGGAAAATTGGGAATGGATTAGGGTTTTGGAGATTGTCGAGGGCCACCACAAACATAGCTACTACAACGAGCATCTGAATTCAGGTTTTGATTTTTGAACGATTCCATTTAATTTATTTTTTAATATAGAGATGAGTATTTTATTATCTATTAGGATAAGGATAAGTATAGAAAAATTAGGAACTGGATTTACTTCAACTAGCTTACGCTATGGAGTTATATACATATATAATACCATATACTAATATAATAATATATTTTTGTTTTTGTTTTTGGGGGTAAACTACGTATTTGGTCCCTATCCTATACACCATATTTCAATTTGATCCCTAACCTTTTAATTGTGTCAATTTGGTCCCCAACCTTTCTTTACCATGTCAATTTAATCCTTACAGTTATCTTTTGAATGAAAATTAATGACATATTTAATGACCAAAATAAAAAATTAGCTTCTATTGATGTGATAATAAACTAAAATTTTATTTTGGCTATTTGCTGTGTAAACAATTTTCATCTAATATATAATGACAATGACTAAATTGACACAACATTAAAAGGTTAAGGACCAAATTAACACAATTGAAAAGTTAAGGACTAAATTGAAATATGGTGTAAAGGCTAGAGACTAAATATGTAATTTACCCTCATTTTTGTTTTCGTTTTCGTTTTTCAAAAATTGATGATGAGAACCGTTGTTATTGGTAACAGGGAAGTTTGAAGTTTGAATTGGAAATAGAAAGATTAAAGGGGAGCGATGGAGGGCGATATCTCGCCACCATCAACATCAACATCAACATCAAGAAGCCTATTACCAGTACCCTCTCATCCGTTCACTGGCACCATCGTTTGGTTGGTGAATTTCATTACCGAGTTTCAGAACACATATTTGTTGAAAAAAGAAGATGCTGAACGATTCTTCTATGTGGAGAGGCTGAAGGAGTGTTTATTGATGTTAAGGCCTGGGTTGATGACTGCGCACAGGGAAATTGACAGCTCAAGCGAAGACAAGCGTCCATTCCGTGAGTGGTACTGCAAAGTGAAGGATTTGGTATATGAAGTAGAAGATTTATTTGAAGACATTGAACTGGAGATTAGAGCTGAGTCTTACGAGTCTCCTCTATTATCGTGTGAGCTCTTTGAAGAGTTACTTGAAGATGAAGACGGCATGGATTTGGAACTTAGGATTAAGTCGTTTGGTCTCTCAAAAAACATTCACATTCTGCACTTCCTCCTCCTCCTTCACAAACACAAACATTAACATTGTGGTCTTTATTGCTTCAAAGGCAGCGGAGGGCAAATGAGTGTCTCTTTCTCAAAAATTATCTACCTGCAAATATGCTTTCTACAGTAAAAAAAAATGTCCCTCATTATGGAACATCTAGAATGTTAACATATATAGTGTTGTGGGCTTTAGGCCCAACTAGTTTACTTGTTTAGCACTCTTACTTGTATAGCACTCTTACTTGTACTACACTCATATTTACTTGTACTGCACTCATATGCCTCCTATATAAAGGCACTCATGTATATTCTTTCGGTGAGAAATACAATATTATTCAATTCAGTATTTCTAACATGGTATCAGAGCCACTGCTCTGACCTTTTCTTCGCAGTCTTGTCTTTATTGGTGTAACTCCATTCTTAATATTGCTTCCGCTATCACAACAACTGCCACAGCCTTTCGCCGTTGAACCTTCGAGTCTTCCAGACATCGTCCTCAGGTTCCGGACCTGTAGCAGCCGCCGTTAGGGAGTTCGAACACTGCAAAGACCACTGCCTTTTCCGGCACTACCGTGAATATTGCTCAGATCTACCTGTTCGTGAAAACCTCACAGTCATCGGAGTCTCCACGCGCCCTCACGCGCTGCCACGTGCCAGATTGATCCTGCTCACGTCAGCTTGCCACGTCATCTGCCACGTCAGCTTGCCACGTCATCTGCCACGTCAGCCTGCCACGTCATCTTGACAGGTCAGCCTGCCACGTCATCACTGACGTCACCTTCCAGCGCGCTGCTGACGTCACCTTTGACCGTTGACCGTTGACTTTGACCGTTGACTTTTTCCTGGAGTTGACTTTTTGCGGCCCAGGTTCTCCTTACTCAGTTTTTCACGTAGATTTCATTTTTGCAATCCATTTTTGCATATTTTGCTTCTAAATGAAGAATAAGGACATGTCTTATTCCTTTTGCAACAATCATCGCAGACAATCTAGTAAACGCTTTTGCAATTTTTGCAAACGTTTTGGCCATAATATTGGGACTTGCTTTCAGCGTAATAAATCAGCTGTTTCAGGTTCTTCTGCCACTATTGCTAACATTGAGAGTGTCCAACCAATGGCTCCCGTCTTTGCACAGTCTAAGTCTTCAGGTCGCACTTTCACCATGACCACAGATGACCTTAAAAACATCATCGCCAATGTCATTCGTATGGTTGGTAATGCATCTTATTCCTCTTCTCTCTCAGCTTTGTCCGTATGTCTCCTTCCTCTTGGCTTATGGATTCTCGCTTGTTGCAATCACATGACACCTCACTCGTCCTTATTTTCTCGAACTTAAACCCGCACTACACCCTCTTACTATTCGCACGACAAATGGTTCCACAATGTCCGGTCATAATATAGGTTCCGTTTCAACCTCCAACTTCTCCGTTTCGGGGTCTTTAATGTTCCCGACCTTTCTTACAATTTGTTTTCTCGTGGGACAATTAGCCGAGTTGGGTTATCGAATCATATTTGATTATTCGGGTGTATTGTGCGGGATCCAAGGACGGGGATGGAGCTAGGGACCGGTCCCGAGTTGGGCGTATGTTTCCCGTGGACAACCTTCGTCTTCCACTTGTTGCTCTGTTTCTATTGCCGCTACCTGCTGCCGGTTCCTCTATTCCTTCTCTTGCTCTTTGGCATGCTCGACTTGGTCACTCATCTTCTTCCCGTGTACAACAATTGGCTTAGAGGTTTGCTAGGTTCGGTGTCTACGTAAAATTTTGATTGTGTTTTATGTCAATTAGGAAAACAACCAAACTTTGCCTTTCAATTCCGTTGAATCTATATCCACCGATATCTTTGACCTTATTCATTCGATGTTTGGGGACCTTCCTCTCGTCTCTAGTATTGGTGGATCTCGATATTTTGTTGTCTTTGTTGATGATTACTCTCGCTATAGTGGATCTTTAATATGAAACATCGTTCCGAATTATTGCAAGTGTATTCTAATTTTGCAAAAATGGTTGAAACTCAATTTTCTAAACGTATCAAAATTTTTCGATCCGATAATGCTCTTGAGTACACTCAATATGCTTTCCAAGCTGTTTTGCATTCCTATGGCACCGTTCATCAACTAACTTGTCCAGTACCTCTCGGCAAAATGGTAGAGCCGAACGAAAACTTCGTCATATTCTTGACACTCGTTCGTGCTCTTCTTCTCTCTCGCCAAAGTTCTGCTCCTTTTTGGGGCGAAGTCGTCTTCATGTCGTTCATACTATTAATCGCATTCCTGCGCCCCTGTCATCCAAAATCAAACTCCATATGAGCGCCTTTTTGGGTCATCTCCAAACTATCACCACCTACGCTCATTCGGCTCTGCTTGTTTCGTTCTTCTTCAGCCACATGAGCATAACAAACTTGAGCCTAGGTCAAGACTTTGTTGTTTTCTTGGTTATGGCGAAACTCAAAAGGGGTATCGGTGTTATGATCCTATTTCTCATCGTCTTCGTGTCTCCCGCAATGTTGTCTTTTGGGAACATCGCCTCTTTGTCGAGCTCTCTCACTTCCGTACTTCTCCTGTATGTGGATGATATGATCATAACTGGTGATGACCTCAGTGGCATTCAAGAACTCAAAGATTTTCTCAGTCAGCAGTTTGAGATGAAAGATCTTGGACATCTCAGCTACTTCTTGGGTCTTGAAATCACTCATTCTACAGATGGACTTTACATTACTCAAGCCAAGTATGCCTCTGAACTCTTGTCTAGAGCTGGACTCACTGATAGCAAGACTGTTGACACTCCAGTCGAGCTTAATGCGCATCTGACTCCTTCAGGGGGGAAACCATTGTCTAATCCCTCTCTTTACAGACGCTTAGTTGGCAGCCTAGTTTATCTCACTGTTACTCGTCCAGACATTTCCTATGCTGTTCACCAGGTGAGCCAATATATGTCTGCTCCACGATCGACTCACTATGCTGCTGTTCTGCGCATTCTTCGGTACCTAAAGGGCACTCTCTTCCATGGTCTTTTCTACTCTGCTCGGTCTCCTCTTGTTCTCCGTGCATTTTCCCGATGCCGATCGGGCGGGGAGATCCCACCGATCGCGAATGTCTACCACCGGTTATTGCTTTCTTCTTGGTTCTTCTATCGATTTCTTGGCGAAGCAAGAAACAAACTCATGTGGCCCGTTCTAGTACCGAAGAATATCGTGCCCTTGCTGATACCACATCTGAGCTTCTTTGGCTACGATGGCTTCTCAAAGACTTAGGTGTGTCGACATCCTCTGCTACTCCTCTTTATTGTGACAACAAAAGTGTCATTCATAATGCTCACAATGATGTCTTCCATGAACGGACTAAACACATCGAGATCGATTGTCATTTTATCCGTTATCATCTTGTCCATGGTGCTCTCAAGCTAATCTCAGTCTCCTCTACAGATCAACTTGCAGATATCTTCACCAAGTCACATCCTAAGGGACGCCTTCGTACTTTGGTTGACAACCTCAAGTTGGTCTCACATCCACCTTGAGTTTGAGGGGGGCTGTTAACATATATAGTGTTGTGGGCTTTAGGCCCAACTAGTTTACTTGTTTAGCACTCTTACTTGTATAGCACTCTTACTTGTACTACACTCATATTTACTTGTACTGCACTCATATGCCTCCTATATAAAGGCACTCATGCATATTCTTTCGGTGAGAAATACAATATTATTCAATTCAGTATTTCTAACATAGAAAATCCTATAGCGGAAATGCTCTCTTTACCCTCATCCTCAATGCCCCCATACTCCTTCTCGAGTAGTGACAAAGAAGACCCAAGATATGATTTACTTCCTTGGTATTTGAGAAGATGCCTGGAATTCTGCTTCATATTCACCCCTGGTTTCACCTTTTACAAGAAAGATTTGGTCTCATTATGGGTAGCGGGGGGACTTATTCACCCTGTTGCTGGACGTAGCTTGGAGGAGGAAGCAGGCCATTACTTTGATCTAATGGTGTCTTCGAACCTAGACACTCCTCTGTACAAACTAAGATTTGACTGGATAAACATCGATCCCTTTACCATGTATCATGAATTCGTGCGGTCTGATGGTCTTGTCTCAAAGAGGGCACGCCATGCTTCTGTTTCTGTGTGCATCTCTTCCATATCTGAAGGATGGCTAGAATCTTCAAGGGGTTTACGCACAATCTTACTTATGAGGAGCTCTCAGTTAGGTGTTAGGGATTTGTTCCTCAAGGCTAGATACTTGCGCATACTTATGCCGGGCTCTTCCAGATTTTGTTTGTGATTTGCTGCATCTTAGGTCTCTAAATCTCTCTTATAGTCCAGTTGAGACATTGAGTAGATCAATCATCAACCTCTTCCGTCTTCAAACCTTGAATCTCTTTCGTTGTCATGAATTGAACAGCATTCCCAACAACTTTTACTTGTTGTCTGACCTGCGCCACCTTGTTATTAGTCCTGTTAAAGTCCTGTTAAATTAAATTTGATACCTACATTTATTGGGAGATTGACCTCTCTTCAAACACTACTTGAATTCACTGTCAGAAAAATAGATGTCAAATTGGGGAGCTAAGAAACCTAAATAACCTTTGTGGGCAGCTTAGCAATGTGGCAAGCAATGTGGCAACTTTGGATGATGCTAAGGGGGCAAGGTTGCATCTCATGACTGGTATTCACAAATTATCCTTGGTTTGGTCCAAAAACGAACCTAATGCAAATTTTGACATTGTCCAAGGTCTTTTACCTCATTGCAACCTCATGGTTTTCGTCTTGGGTGTCAAATCCTTCATTCACACATCTTATATCTATCACCCTGACCAACTGTTTAAGTGAAGAACTCCCACCACTTGTTCCATTGCCTCTCTTGGAATCTCTTCAAATTATTGTAAATGTAAACCTCTCTTGGAATCTCTTCAAATTATTGTAAATGTTAACGGGGTTAAACATATTGGATCCAAGTTCTACGAATGGGGAATTGTCAAAATTGCTTTCCCATCTTTACTTACACTGGAAATTTGGCATATGAATGATTTGGAAACTTGGGCTCGCTGCAAATCCAGTGACTTCCCAGTGCTAAAAAAAATTATTTGAGTTGCTGCAAAAAGCTGAAGAATCTCCCTAAGATGCGGCCACATGTCAAAATAAAGACTTTCAAGTGCCCAAAATTTTCACATGTCAGTGGTTCAGATTGACCTTTCAGAGATATAGTAATCCTTTATCAGGTACAATAGTCATATGTTATTTTCCTTTTCTCAAGTAATATGGTTACTTTGTGTAAACTAGTTTCTTTGACCTTGTTTAGAATATATTTTATTAACTTTTTTTTTTTGTGTGCAGAATTTCACAATTTTATGGCTGTTATAGGTGGACATTGTAAAATTTGAAGTTACATTTACAAATGAAGGGGAACAATGTAAGTTATTCTTTTGTCTGTTGTCTTTGTGCTTTTTATTCTGATTAATAAAATTCTTACCTACTAATAATAATATTCATTGATTATATTGCATAAATGAAGACGTGGAATCGTGGATATTGCTTTGGGTGATTTGGGTAATATATACTTGGTGAAGAGTGAGGTTGTGCGTGTAACTTATCAAAAACTAAAAATCTTGACTTCTTGTTATGAATTTAGATTGTACCTGCAAAACTCAAATGTGATTTCCTTCCTTGATAATAATTGGGTTGAATCTTAGATTATGAGCCCAAAACTGACTTTAACCTACCAATGGAAAAAAATATATATATATTTGTAACCTGAAGGCTGAAGTTCAACTTGAATGCAGTGTCCTATTGTCAATGCTAGCTTCGTTTCTTCTTTTTTCCCCTGAAGTTTCTTAGCTTCTTGTGTCAGCTTTGCGATTTATAGGAAATAAATTATATGTGAATGATAAAGGGTGCACCCTATCCCACAAGATAAATATTAATTTTCATATTGAAATATTTGGAAATCTCAGGATGCCTTGCATTTCAGTGGGTGTATACTCTTGCATACTTCTTTGGTTGTGCCCATTTGGCATGATTGGTAATATTTTAAAACTAAAAACCAAATGAGGTCCTAAATACTAAGCTGGTGAGAACTTCCAAAACAAGAAAGATTCTGGTTGCATGTAACTAGCTAATTTTCCAAGATTAGGAGTGATCTTCAAAACAGGTTAAGGTTTTCATACTAAGAAATGAATCTAAATGAGTTATTAAAGCTACTTTGTGTTTTCTTTTTTAACTTGCTTTTTCACATTGATTACAATTCAGGTGATATATATATATATATATATATATATATATATATATATATATATATATATATATATATATCAATCGCTACTAGTTCTCCTGGATGATATGATACATGGTTTTGACCGGTGGGGTCATGTTTCTGTAGTTTACTCCCTAGGATAGGTCCAAAGGCCCTACCTTGCTGCAGTTCCACTCTATAAATAAAAATAAAAAACAAAATTATTTTGCATTCATGAGTGCTCGCTCCAGACCATGGTTTTTGTCTTCTTGAAGATATATGAGCAAAAGTGGACTGAAATATTTCAATCGTTTGTGACAAGCACCTGTTAAAGCATTACTGCAAAAGACAGATTAATTTAGTTCTAAAAAGAGAAAAAGGACTGGAGGGGAATCAAAGATAAACAGTTAGGTAGACTATGATCATAGATGCAACCTAAAGCTTATATTTAGGAATAATTTACTGGCGGAACCATGAGATAGGATTTAATCTTTTAGACTAGCTGCATCGAACTTGATCATGCATGTCATATTATGCATTTAGTTTAATTCAAGTGCATTACTAGCTAAGAAGTTCTTCCTTTATTTTCCTTTTGTCACTGCATTTCTTTTCAATGTCTTTTTCCCCCCAGTTTTACTTCTTTGTCTTATCTTTGGATATAACTATTGAGACTCAATATTTTTTTTTCTTCTAAAGTAAGTTGTTATTCTTCGTTCTCTGCAGGGCAGTAAGAGATCAAACTGCTAATAAAGAATTTAAAGAGCTGTGGAATGGGTAAAAATGCAGATGGCCTGAATGTTGGCAAGTACTACTAGGGATAGTGGTTAAATTTGCTAGTTGGAGTTGTTAAATAGTAATATTTCTTACTGATTTTCAGCAACTTGGAATTATTTCTTACTGATTTTCTGCAACTTGGAATGACTCAGTTATTGCCTTATTGGAGTTCTTTTTTGCTCCATTGATATTCGATCTTTCTCCTAATTTAGTAGAACTGTAGAACGTACAATGGTAGGCTTGTTTTCTGCAAAGTGACTAATAAGATGGAATATTCACTTCACCTAATCAAGTTTGGCAGAGAGTAATGCAAGAAGATATTTCAGCTGATTTGAATTTCACTGCTGAGAGAAGATGAGAGCTGGGAAAGAAATTAATGAGTCACTTAAATAAAATCAAAATTTTCACCAACAGTGGAAGAGAGAAACGAGCATTTGTGTGCAGCATTTATCTATACACATTTTGGGGGCAATGTTACTATTTGTGTCTCACTCAATTCAAGAAAACCATAACAACAATAATTCCTTGAACTTTTACATCACTTTTAGTTACTTCAGCATATACCTAACGCCAACTTAAAATTTTCATTTTTGCTGTTGATGGATACTAGTGGTTTTATCTTTTACCTAAAAATAATTGCAAACCCAAACAATTCGTGGAAATAGATAATCATTTTATAATTGCAATATAATGTATAATTTATTATCTAAAATTTGTTGAAGATAATTTTGCTCTCCTTAAAAATTAAAAAATTTCCAAAATTATTTTTCATATTTCTATCTTTACCAATATATCATTTTATTATTTTAGGTGTGCGTTTAGATACGGATGAAAAAACTAATTTATTTTACTATTCAGCTTATTTTTGCCACTATTCATGAGTCTCACTGCACTTTTTGATACTATTCATAAGTCATTGTACTATTTCAGTTGACTTTTACCTTATTTACAGTATTTTTCACAAAAAATTTTTAGTTTTAGTAAAATAAGTGGTTCCCAAACAAACCCTAGGTGTGTTTGATTGATATTATTCTTGTATAAGGTGGTCTGTATTCTTCAAAATTATGTTATAGTATGCAAAATTTTTTTTTTTTTTACTATAACTAAACTTTTTTAATTTCAAATAAATTATTCAAATTCTGCATTCTCTGAAAGAAGATTATCATGATAATAAAAAATCATAAGAAACTTATATTGAATATGTATAATTTATTATCTAAATTTTATTGTACATAATTTGTTCTTCCTAAAAATTAAACAATTTCAAAAGTAGTTTCTATCACTTTATTTTTACAAATACATGATTTTATATGTTTTTTATTGATATATATATATATATATATATATATATATATTTTTGAAATGGTCAATATTCTTCTAACTATTGTTATTATGCATTATATATTCCTAATTTTTTGATACAGCTAAAATTTTAAGTTTTTTAGGAGATTCTTATGATAACCAAATTGGACAAATAGACCAAAATGAATTGAAATTGACTAAATATACTAAATTGGACAAATGTGGACCAAATGGATCAAATAAACCAAACTGGACTAAATTCGACAAAAAATTCCCGAAGTGAACGAAGTATATTGAATGGACTGAATTGAACTGAGTTAGACCAAAATGGACCAAAGTTAGACCGGATGAATTGAAGTGGACCAAACAGGACCGATTTGATATGTTTCCTTTTTTTTCTTTTTTTCTTTTTTTCTTTTTTTCTTTTTTTCTTTTTTTCTTTACAACTAAATTTTAAGTTTTAAATTTCTTATTGAAATTCAATTATCACTTCCAAATAACTAAGTATTAACTCAAAAAAAAAAATAAAGCAAAAGCTATAAAAGGGAGAGAGACTACTTGTGATGAGGATCTCAAAAATATAACACCAATACATATTTACCCAAAGTAGAGTTTTAAAATACACAATAATTCATCAAACTAAAGTAGAGTTGCAAGGAAGAATATAAAATCAAGAGAGAGAGAATAATCATTTTTTCAAAAGAGAATGAGAAGGAAAAAAAAGAAGTAAAAATAGAAGCTCTAGTAATAAATACCAAATTATCCAAGTCATGCTAGGTGATAGAATAACATTACATTTCTTATATACTATCTTTATAATTCAATAAGATAACATCTATGAAATCAAAGAAAAATAAAAGAAAATTATAACAACTTAAAAATACAAAACTAAATCAAATTAACCTAAGATAGAGTTATAAAAAAAAAAAAAAATTCATCAACCTAAAATGGAAATGCAGAAAAATAATAAAATCCACCAAAAAATGAGAGAGAGGAAGAGAGAAATAACCTTTTTTTTGTGGGAAAACTATGCATAGAATGAGAGTGAATTGCAAATTTATAGTAAAAGGATTGGAATGAGAATAGCCAAAAATAAAAGTAAGATAAAGGGATAGAAGAAGAGTGATATTAAAGTAGATAATAGTGGGGATATGATAAGGTAAAAGTGAGGGAAAAGGTTGGAGAATATGTAAAAATAAGTTGGGAAATTAATGATGAGAAGTTGATGAGTTGAGAAAGAGAAAAGATGATTAATTCTAGAGAATGTGTGAAGTGGAAACCTAAAAACAATTTTTGTAACATGGCTATGATGTGGTTTAACTAGAGTGTAGCAATAATAAATGTTATGCTTTTACATATATATATATATATATATATATATATATATATATATATATATATATATATATATAAACTATCTTTCTTCATGCTTCTTTCATTAGGAAAAATAACAAATGCCCTAAGAATGAACCATAACATTCATTCTTCTATTATATTTGTGTCCTACTCAACATAACATTCACTAATCCTCTACGTAGTTTTTAGTTAATTTAAGCAAATAATAATGTCAAACTAAATATAATTCTTTACTATTGGTTACTTGTGGCTTCACCTATAATTATCATTCTTCACACTTTAAGCATACTCTAAACTTGTTGTTTAATCTATGATCTGCAAGTAGGTTTATGGAGATATACATGTCAATGAAATTCAGGAGTTTTTGGAGGCTAAATCCTAAGAGAGCCTAATAAACAATGTTTGTTGAGAGATAAAGGCAAAAATTTTAGCAAAAAAGAGGATTCAAAGATAAAGCACAGAATAGACAGATTTGCTTCAATTGGGAAATTCTTTTACTAGCAAATAAAGCCAAAGTGCCTCTTATATGTTCTTGTATTATTGTCTGCATTAAAGTGTCAAGTCACCAATTTGTTTGTAGTTTTGGTGGGTGTGTTCTGTTGGTATCTTTTTCTCATTTTGGGTTGTATTTGGTTTTTCTTTTCAATTGCGAATTTGTTTCTCTCTTAGGTTGTTTTGGTTCTTTCTATGAACTACATTATTGATGTGTTGTGTATTCTTCTCTTGTGTTTAATGAAGGTAAACTTTTTCATCAAAAATAAATAAATAAACATTTTGCAAACACATGCACATTCCAATATTGATTTTGAGGTATATTTTTTATATAAACCAGTATTTCCCTTCAAAATCATATATATATATATTTATTTATTTAATAGCAATATTCATGAATTTATGGAAACCAATTTCCAATATTTATTTCTTTTGTTGATTTGGGTTGTGATTTAGTTTTTCTTTTCTATTACAGATTTGTTTATTCTTTGGGCTATTTTGGTTTTTTCTTATGAGTTGCATTTCTAATATGTTGTGTGTTCTTCAGTTGTATTTGATATACAAAATATATAATAGCAATATTCATAAATTTATGAAAGCCAATTTCCAATATTGATGTCTTTTGTTGATTTGGGTTGTGATTTTAGTTTTTCTTTTCTATTACAGATTTGTTTATTCTTTGGGCTATTTTGGTTCTTTCTATGAGTTGCATTTCTAATATGTTGTATGTTCTTCAGTTGTGTTTGATGAAAGTAATCTTCTTCATTAAAAAAAAAGAAATTAACACATTGCAAACACATGCACATTCCAATATTTTTTTTGAGCTATATATTTTATATAAACCAACATTGCCTTCAAAATTATAAATATAATATAATTGTATTACACAAGAATTTATGGAAGCCAAATTCTTTGTGAGCAGAAGGTTATTCAAAATATTAAATAGAGAGTGTAAACTTGAATATAAGAGAGGCTGCTACAAAGTAGATTGTTACCTATAATACTTAACTTCCCTATCAATATGTAAGCAATTAATGACCATGTAGATAGTTCTATCACCTAACTATGACTTCCATCTCTATGTATGTAGTCACCCGAAACATCTCACTCATTGTCTTCCTTTAAGGGATTCTTAAGTTATCGTCACATTCTTCTAAGTGTTAAATCAATTACTCAAAACATTGTAGAATTATATATGCATGTTTAGCAATCAATGCAACAAAACTTCACACTACTGGAGAATATTGTAGTAGTCAAAACTCAAAACAAAAACACTCAATTATTCCAATATATTATAAGAAGACAAAATACTCCAATATATCAAAATAATAATAAACATCTTATTATTTCAATAACCCATGAGTAATTTCTAAGTTAGAATATTCACTTACAAAAGATATTGGAGTTGAGTTGATCAATGGAGAGAAGTTAGGAAAGAAAAATATTCATGTAAATTACTCATTCAATCACATAGAAACAAAGTCTTCAAGATATGCAGAAGAGAGACTCACTAGCTCAGTCACATAGAAATGTGGAAGAGAAGACAATCGAGGATTGTCTCAATTGATTTTTTTTTTTTTTTTTGTTCATGCTTCTTGTTTTGGTTTCGTAATCCTCTATGCATTTTGTTTTTTACCCTTTTAATGAACTTTATTGCCACTATTTTACTAGTTTACAACTTTTGTCTCTACTTAATCTTTTGCTAATGTGAAACATTGTAGAATGATATGCACATGTTTAGCAATGTAACAAAACATTGTAGAATTATACGCATTTGTTTAGCAAGGTAACAAAAGTACCCAAACCTATTTACGTTTCCCCAAGCACTATGATCACATAAAATCCCACCTCCCCTACGACCCTATGTTTTCCCTGCCCATCACTTTTAAGTTTAGTCTTTACCTTTTCTTTTTTAGCTTTCTCTCACAGATTCTTCCTCTCTCCCTCATCCTGAGTCAGTCTCTCTTCCACAATTAACAGTTTTAAACAAACAATGCAGAAGGAGTTGTGCAGTGTGCAAAACAATCCCTCTCAATCTCTCTCCCACTGACACCATGAATGCATGTTTAGCAATCAATTCAACAAAACTTCACACTACTCAACCATATTGTAGTAGTCAAAACTCAAAAAAAAAAAAAAAACCAATATTCTAAGTAGAAAAAAAAAAAACTCTAATCAGTCAAAACAATAATAAACCTACCATTATTTCAATAAGACATGAGTGATTACTAAGTTGGAATATTCACTTACCAAAGATATTGGAGTTGAGTTGATCAATGGAGAGAAATTGGGAAAGAAATGCAAAATATAAAGAGATTCACTAGCTCATGTGGAAGAGAATACGCAATAAGACGAGTGATCTTTTGCTAAAAAGTTAAAAGTTAAAACTAACTCACTGTAGGCACTCTTACGATCCTAACCCACCCCCAACATCTACACAATTTTTTTAGTGATAATAATTTGCTAAGTAAAATGAATAGTAATGAATGTTATTGATAAATATTAGAAAGCATAATGAATAAATATCAAAATCACTTTCGAAAAGTTGGTGACACATTTACTTGTAAAAGTTGCCTAATAAAATTTGTAATATCTATAATATCATTATTTTATTACTGTATGGATATGTATGTGTTTCATATCATGGAAAATTTGATTTTTTTTTTTTTAAATCTTGTTAAAATATGCCATAAATATATGTATGTATATGTATATTGACAAAGTTTTCCTCTAACCTATTATGACAACTCCTAAAATTTTAAAATATATAATTAGTATGAAAAATAAAGATAAAACCTAACCAAAAAAAATCAGATGTCTTGGGACATGGCTCTTTAATTTTAAAATATATAATCAAAAGCACCAAACCCTATTTATGTTTCCCCAAGCATTATGATTACATCAAATCTCATCTCCTCTATGACCCTACGTTTTCCCAAGCAGAATTTTAATCATCTTCTCAAATACCAAGGAAGTAAATTATATCCTAGGTCTTCTCAATTACTACACGAGATGGAGGAGGACAAGAACGGGGACAGTGAGGGTGAGGGTAAAGAGAGCATTTCTGCTAAAGATTTTCTAGATGTTCCATAATGATGGACATTCTTTTTACCGTACAAAGCATATGGAGTGTAGGAGGCCATATTCATTATAAAAGCTACAAGAGATACTAGTACATTGTAGATGAAATTGTAGATGAGCTACTCAAGATTAAGAGATTATTAGATAAGTTACAAACAACAATTGATGACTTGGAGAAACATACATTTCCTGACACGACATTATTTAGTTTTGTAAAGTCCTTGTTTTCAATTTTAATATATATATATATATATATATATATATATATATATATATATATATATAGGGTTAATTGTATTTAGGATAGAAATTACTTGAGTCCTATGATTTTTGTAAAAGCTATACTTTGGGCAAGTCGCGACCTCAGGCAACCTGCACAACTCATAAGTGACACATGACAAAAGAATCAAAATAGACTGCCAACTAGGCAAGTCGATCGTGACCAGCCAGTTGAAAGCAAAGTAATCATCAACAAAGAAGTATATTTATTTTGATATTATTATATGCTAAAGTAACTAAAAGCGACACAGATGAATGAAAGTTATGGTGACTAAGACACAAATACAATACCCCAAATATTTGATTTTCTAGACAAATACCCATCACAATCCTCGTTTCCCTCTTCCACATTTTTTGAAGAATTTGTTCCTTTGTGAGTATGTGACTGAATGAGTAGTTCACACCGTAGTAGTAAGAGCAGCAAGCTAGGCATTGATTAATATTTGCATTCCCAACTTCTCTTATCTTCTCTCCATTCAACTAAACTCAACTCCAATATATTTGGAACTTGATTAGGTAAGTGAACATTCCATCTTATTAATTAATCCTGGCTTATTGGAAAAATTGGATGTTTATTATTGTTTTGATAGATTGGAGTGTTTTTTTCTTTTCTTAGAACATATCGGTATAATTGGATGTTATTGTTTTGACTTTTGACTACTACAATATCCATGAGCAGTGTGAAGTTTCTTGCATTGATTGCTAAACATGTGGTTTCGGTGGGAGAGAGATTAAGAGGAATTTTATGAGGCAACTTTTACAAGTAGATGTGTCACCAATTTTTTGAAAGTGATTTTGATATTATTCATTATACTTTCTAATATTTATTAATAACATTCATTGCTACTCATTTTACTTAGCAAATTTTTATCACTAAAAAAAATAGTGTAGACGTTGGGGGTGGGGTAGGACCGTAGGATTGCATGCAGCGGGTAACTTTTAAGTTTTAACTTTTTAGCAAAGGATCATTTCTTTCCCAGCTTCTCTCCATTAATCAACTCAACTCCAATATCTTTGGTAAGTGAATATTCCAACTTAGTAATTACTCATGGCTTATTGAAATAATGAGATGCTTATTATTGTTTTGATAGATTTTTTTTCTTCTTAGAACATATTACAAAAATGGTGTGCCACGTATCTTTAGAGGAAATCTTTTTTTTTACTTTTTGAATGTGCAATAACTTGTTTCCTTAAAGAGGTAAGAAAAGGACTGTATGTGTTCTAGTTAAGTAATTGAATAAAAGAATATATTATACATCAGACAACTTGCATAGCCTATGAGTGACAAGAAGAATAAAAACACGTTGCCAACTAGGCAAGTCGCAACAATTTTACGACAAGGTTGCGAATTGTAAGAATATATTGCTTGTTTTCTAATATTTTTATATCTAGTGTAAATATGCCAACACACACATTCACACACATTCTATGACTAGGCAAGTCGCAACCATTTCATGACTAGCTAGGTTGTGAACTGCATGATTAGACTGCTCTATTTTTTGATATTTTTTTTTATCTTCTATAAATATACTAAACACACATTTTGTGTATGTTGAATTTGGTAAGAAGGAATGATTTCAGTAGATGCTTTGAAATAATGTTATTAGTGGGTACAATTGGAATAGGAAAACAACTTTTACCCAAATTATCTATAAGAATTACAAGATTGTAAAACATTTTGCTAACAATTTTGGTTATCCATACCCACATATTTTGGTTTGAAACTTTTTTAAAAAGTTACACTTGAAACTCTTAGTAATAGAAGTGTCAATGTTGTGGAATTGGATACACATCATAAGCAACTTGAATATGGTTTTTGAAAAACTTTTACTTATAATTGATGGCGCATGGAATGTAACTCATTGTGATTGGGAGCACCTAAGAGCTGAAAGTAGAGCTAACAAAATTTTAGCTACCAAACAAAGTTAAACAATTTTAACTATTATGGGTGCTAGTAAAAATTGTTTAACTTTGTTCGGTAGATAAAATTTTGTTAGCTCTACTTTCAGCTCTTAGGTCCTCCCAATCACAATGAGTTACATTCCATGCGCCATCAATTATAAGTAAAAGTTTTTCAAAAACCTCATATTCAAGTTGCTTCTGATGTGTATCCAATTCCACAACATTGACACCTCTATTACTAAGAGTTTCAAGTATAACTTTTTTAAAAAGCCTCAAACCAAAATATGTGGGTATGGATAACCAAAATTGTTAGCAAAATGTTTTACAATCTTGTAATTCTTATAGATAATTTGGGTAAAAGTTGTTTTCCAATTCCAATTGTACCCACTAATAACATTATTTCAAAGCATCTACTGTTCTTACCAAATTCAACATACACAAAATGTGTGTTTAGCATATTTATAGAGGATAAAAATATATCAAAAAATAGAGCGGTCTAATCATGTAGTTCACAACCTAGCTCGTCATGAAATAGTTGCGACTTGCCTAGTCATAGAATGTGTGTGTTGGCATATTTACATTGGATATAAAAATATTAGAAAACAAGCAATATATTCTTGCAATTCGCAACCTTGTCACAAAATTATTGCGACTTGCCTAGTTAGCAACGTGTTTTTATTTTTCTTGTCACTCATAGGCTATGCAAGTTGTTTGATGTATAATATATTCTTTTATTCAATTACTTAAGTAGAACACATACAGTCCTTTTCTTACATCTTTAAGGAAACAAATTATTGCACCTTCAAAAAGTAAAAAAGAAGATTTCCTCTTTTGCGAAAGAGACAATCTATTCCTTTAAAGATACATGGCACACCATTTTTGTAATATGTTCTAAGAAGAAATATATATATACTCCAATCTATCAAAACAATAATAAGCATCCCATTATTTCAATAAGCCATGAGTAATTACTAAGTTGGAATATTCACTTACCAAAGATATTGGAGTTTAGTTGATCAATGGAGAGAAGCTGGGAAAGAAATGCAGAAGATAGAGACTCACTAGCTCATGCGGAAGAGAAGATGAGTTAGATTAGTGATCCTTTGCTAAAAAGTTAAAATTAAAAGTGACCCACTGCAGGCACTCCTACGGTCCTAAAGTGATCCATTTTTTTAGTGATAAAAATTTGCTAAGTAAAATGAGTAGCAATGAATGTTATTAATAAATATTAGAAAGTATAATGAATAATATCATAATCACTTTCAAAAAATTGGTGACACATCTACTTATAAAAGTTGCCTCATAAAATCCCTCTTCATCTCTCTCCCATCGAAACCACATGTTTAACAATCAATGCAAGAAACTTCACAATGCTCATGGATATTGTAGTAGTCAAAACTCAAAACAATAACTTCCAATTATACCAATATGTTCTAAGAAGGAAAAAAAACAATCCAATCTATCAAAACAATAATCAACATCCAATTTTTCCAATAAGCCAGGATTAATTAATAAGATGGAAAGTTCACTTACCTAATCAAGTTCCAAATATATTGGAGTTGAGTTTAGTTGAATGGAGAGAAGATAAGAGAAGTTGAGAGTGCAAATAATAATCGATGTCCAAAGTGTAACTTTTACAAAAATCATAGGACTCAAGTACTTTCTATCCTAAATACAATTAACCCTATATATATTAAAATCGGGAAAAATATATGATTTATTCATTGTCTACCAAAGAATAGGAATTGAAGCCTTATATATATAATTAGTGGTTCAAATAATTTAATAGTTAAGGTCTAGGGGTCTTTCTGGATGGGGAGAGAAGAGCTATAGACTTAAGGGAGGAGCCAAGAGTTTTTTCGGAAGGTAATGCAAGGAGAGACACAACAAAGTTTGCATTTTCTCAACAAAATTTTTTGTGGGGTGCACAAAATCAAGAAACATTTATGATGCTTGAATTAAAGTTGTGAAATGAAAAAAATAAAAATTAATGAGTGTGTTTTAGATAATATATATATATATATATGATGCTTGAATTAAAGTTGTGAAATGAAAAAAAATAAAAAAAATTAATGAGGCGTTTTAGACCAAACCACAGGTGGGTAAATTATAATTATCCCATATATATATATATAATCAAGAGACATACACAAACGAGGAAAAATTAGCAGTTTTCTTTATTGTTGAGTACCAGAATCAAGTAAAGTTGTTGCATTCAAAGTAAGTGAAAATCTCAGGTAAGTTCCCATAAATTCCTAGAGAATGTTATTCTTGTATTTGGTTTTTGATCTCAAGCTAGCCACAAACTTGAGCACCTATATGTGGAGGCAAAAGAAAGCAAATTGTTACCTACAATACTTAACTTCTATGTCAACATGTTAGAGATAAATGAGAATGTAGACAGTTCTATCATCTCAAATAACCAAAGTCTAGACGATAGTCAAGTGAAGGCTGTGAACGCCCCAAAAAAGGAGAAAAAAAGAGAGAAGAAGCTAGTTTAGGGCTTTTTCTTTATTTCTTTTGGTTTATCACACATTAGGTCCTCAGCAACATGGCTCTTTGTGTGCATGTATTTCTAGGGTGAGGTGTGTGTTTGTGAATCTCTTTTTCTTATTTTTATTTTAGGAATTGCCACCAATCATTGATTTTGTATTAGGTGTGATTGGTCATCTATGAGTCTAATTCATTTTAAGTTACCAAATTAGCTATACCAATTTTAAAGGGTTTGTTAATTAAGGTAAACAAAAAGTCTTGAACGAAAGATTGTGGACTTGGAAGTTTGGTTACGCGTGGGGAAGGTGTTAGAAACCCCACAACGCATATCCAAAGGATAGTACCTAATTTTAATTTAATTCAAATATTATCTTTTGGTGAAGAAATTAGATAGTTGACAATTTGATTCTTTTTGAAAAAAAGTTTTGCATACATACATACATACATATATACACACACACACACATGTGAGTACTTACATACTTATAATATACCATGTGAATATTTAAGTCCGAAAATATTTACAATCAAAGCATGTGAAATATATACATACATAACAAGTGAAGGCTAAATTTAAATACATATAACTAGCATGTGAGTAGAATATAGAGGGTAAGGCAAATAGTACCTTGCTGTTATCCACCACATCTTTCTCATTTCACATGCATAAACACAACAGACCAAAACATTAATGCAAAATGGGGAGGGGCAAGCATATTAGCTAGATTGGGACCCGAATAAAACATGTGAATTTCAAAGAGACTATCAGACAATTTTAATCTATCAACATGCGAATTTGTTGACCAACAAGACACTTTGTTCATTTAAAGAAATTAAAAAGGGAATTTGGTGACCGTAGGGGCCAAAATGTAATTTTGGAAATGTTTTGGGGTCAAAACACAATATTGGAAAAGTTTTGGGGTCAAAGTGCAGTTATGGGTCAAAATACAATTTTAGAAAAGTTTTGAGTTCAAAATACAATTTTGAGGGGAATTTTTATGATTAAAACATTATTTCAGGAAAAATGAGAATTAAAACATGATTTGGAAAAAATTATGCTTAAAACATGATTTTGGAGATTTTTGAGATTAAAACATGACTTTGGGAAACATTATGGGAATTAAAATGTAAATATGCAAGGTTTATGGTCCAAAATGCAAATATGAAAAAATCACATAGCATGCAAATATGAGGAAATATAGATCAAAATGCGAGCATAAAAAATATGAATGACATGTAAATATGCAAAATATAGGAAATATGATGGCATTTTATTAATTTATGGAAAAACATGCATGTTGATCTTTATTAAAAAGTGGCTGAATATGTGTATGTGGGGTTTAATCCAAAGTGTGGGCTTAAGAGCTGCTACTGGGCCAAGGTCTCGGACTTGAGGGTTGGATTGTGAAAGGGCCGTAGGGCCACTCACGGATTGGGCTCAGTATTGTGAAAAGCTATGGGCTTAAACTCTAATCCGGGTTGAGACTCATCAAAAGGGTCGGATCCAGCCCAACCCAACTCTAGTAGTCCCTTTTTGTGGTTCATAGGGGGCGCTAAGCGGCGCGTGAACCACAAAGAAGGTGGTGTGGACGCTAAGGCCGCATGGGTTGGCCACGAGCCACAGCCACGAGCCACAGCCACGATGGCGCGTGAGTTCTGTATGAAGCGCGTGAACAGCGCCAGACAGTGTAAGCTACTGTGTTCGAGTGTATGCTCTGCTGAGGTGAGCAAAAATGGGAGCATGCATGCATGTATGTGTATAGTGTAGGTAAAACTAATAGACACATGAGAGAGAAGCAATATCAATATGTAGCATAGATCAGAAGCAGAGTATGTATTGTCCACAACAACCCACCTCACGGCAACACCCCAGAAGAAACCCAGCCCAGACCCACGGCAACAGCCCACCTCACCACCACAGAAACACCCTACCACCACCACCATGCACGAAACCTACAAAAAAAATCAAAGAAAAATCCACAAAAAACCTACAAAATCTGAATTTAAAAGGAAAACCCATCCCTAAATCAAAACTCATACCAAATTCTAACGCCAAAACCCATCGGAAGCCACTCCAAATCAAAACCCATGAACCATAAATCAACCCATTGCTACAATCAATCTACCTCAACCAAAACCACTGCATCACAGAGCTCAAAATCCAGAAAGAGAGCGGACTTTTTTTTGTTTGACATAAATGAAAGAAAGAGAGAGCAGGACTTGTGAGAGAGCAGAGACTACCATGAGAGAGGAACTGTAATGTTGGAGAGAGGAGATGTTGATTTATAATGATACAACCTTGCTACGGTATGTTATATAAATAAAACTTTACTGTAGCAGGTTGCAATATTGTTTTAAGTTTCCATACCCAGTTACAAATACAATGTATGTTTCTTTTTGTTTTGATAGCTATACACGTACGTTTCTTTTTGGGTTTTCACTTTCTGTACATTAAAACTAACTGTACCTGAAAATGGAAACACCAAAATTAAGGGAAAAGCATGTATCATTCACGTGATGCTGGTCTTCCCAAGCCCAAGCCAGAGACTTTGATTGAGAAGATCAATGTAGTCTTACTTACATCTTTAAGGAAAGATATTACTGCACCTTCAAAACTTTAAAAAATAAATCTTCCCCTTTAGTGAAAGAGATAAGACGTGCTCCTCTGAAGATATGCAGCACAACACTTTGGTGAAAGCTCTTCAACTTCAAGACGTTCCTCAAGTTTTCACCTTGTAAAACCTTCCTTTTTATTATCCAAGACACCTGAACCATTTCATGCTTATCGATGCCAAGATTAAGCTGCTACTAGACAGTAGAGACAAAACTAGATTTTAATTTACAATTAAGGTGCCAAAGCATGAACCAGCAATACTTATTTACATTTGTTTTTTTTTTTTTGAGAAACTACATTTTAACTTAAAAGTTCATGTATTTACATTTTTTTTTTCCTGTGATGATAATTTATATATTCAAAAAAAAAATTATTTGATTTTGTATAATATTCCAAAAAAAATTCATAAAACTGCTACCGTATACACCAATAAGGCTCATGCTGTGAGAAGCTAAATGTATAGTTGTATACACCTCTAGATTGATTGTATAAAGTTTTTTTTTGTTTTTTGGTAAACAAACTATTCATTACACAAACTAAAACATATTGCATAGAGTTTTTCGACTTGTAGAAACCTTCAACTATAGTAGTCTAACATTCCTATATCTGGTGCATTCTTAAAATGATATATATATATGTGTGTGTGTGTGTGTGTTTTAATATCATGTAAGACTTTAAAAAATCTTGTAAAAATATGCCATAAATATACCAATGTACGTATGTATATTGACAAAGTTTTCCCCTAATATATAACATGACAACTCATAAAATTAGCTATATATTATTTAAATAAGTCACATAATTATCAAGAGTCTTGTAACTTAGTTAACAGCTCTCATATACAAAGTGTTTAGGAGTTTATAAGGAAATGATTCAAAAAATAAACTTTTAAAAGTTTAGTATGAAAAACAAACTTTTTTTTTAATATTTAAGAACCAAAATAATATTTACCATATATTTTTTATTTTGAGATCTTTTTAATTGTAAAATTAAATTATAATAAAATTTCGAAAATCACATATCATGTGCTTAATGAGATGTAACTTGTTAAAGAAAATTATATAAGTAAATATATTTTCAAAAATCAAATATCATGATTGAATGTGTTAGAGTTAATAAGCTCAAACTCACTATTATTTGTACTAGTAGTCTAGGGCTTAGTTGTTTATATGTAGTCTTGTTATGGTTCATTGTAATACAAGTTTTGTACTACACTCTTATACAATAAAGATATAATTTTTAAGGGTTTTCTTCATGAACATATACCAATAAGGCTAAATCATGTAATTCTTGTGTTCTCATGTTTCTATTTTATGTTTCTTCTTCCACATCTATTCTAACATATATATGTGTTAACATGGGATAACACACTAATATATTTAACAAAATGAATCCCAAACCTCATAGACTGAATAACAAGAAATGAACAACACTAATTGGATATTCATTAAAACATTTTATACGAGTGAACTTTATAATAAACCTGTAGTATTCTCTCTCTCTCTCACCAACAAAATTATAAAGTAGTGGAAAAGTTGTTTTGTGTCATTAATTTTTTTTTATTTATAAAACATAGGTTGACTATATATGTGTGTGTATGGAATTAAATTTTCTATTTTCGCACCAAATTATCTAATTTTCGCATCTTCTTAAAACTATATTTTTGTCTAATAGATTTTTTGGCTATCTCATTAGTGCAACCTGCAGGTGGAATATGGGACAACAATCTTAGTCCAGAGGATAATCAAGTGAAGTCCATGGATTGGAGGAAAACAATAAGAAGCCAAAAGCCAAAGTCGGACCTGCAAATGGAAACACCAAAAACCAAGGGAAAAGCATCAAGCAACTTGTTCAAACTTCATTCCTTGCCCAATAAGTACAGCCCTCACGACTCACGTGATTCTGCTCTTCCCAGCCCAAGCCAAACTCTTATTGAGAGACCAATGTAGTCTGTCTTACATCTTAAAGGAAACCTGTTGCTGCACCTTCAAAACGTAAAAAGAAGACTTCTTCTTTGGTGAAAGAGATAAGATTTGTTCCCCTCAACACAACATTTTGGTGAAAGCTCTTCAAGACAAGGCCCAAGTTTTGTCCTTGTAAAATCAAAGAAGTTAATACTGTACTGAAAACTGTATCGGTTTGGCCACCTGTACGATATATTTTAGGTAACGGTCAATACCGGTGTACCGTTTTGGGTTTACCGCTATTTTATATATTTAATATATATATATATATATATATAACAATAAATGTGAATTTCAGGATTACCTACTTAAAAAAATATTAATATAGTCTTTGGGCCTACTGGCGGCTCCACCTAGAGTGCAGGGTGGTCACAGCACCCACTCTCACTTGGAAAAAAAAATTAATTATTACGTGTAAATTTTAAAACATTTGTGATTTTTTTATCTTTAAAAAATATTTGGAACCACAAATTTTTTTAGACTCAACATATTTATACTTCAGACAAAATTTTATAACAAACTTGGTTGTAGATTAAGACTATAACTCTACTCAATATTTTTTTTATTGAATGTGAATTTTGATAAATCTACCATTGGATTAAATTTTTTTTTCTTAGATCCTCTATACTTTCAAAATTTCAAATATCAATAGCTATGTCATCACTCAAATTTTTAAATTTCAAATTTTTGTTGTCTAAAATTATACACATTTTCTCAAAAAAAAAATTATACACATAAAAATAAGACTAAATAGTAAATAACTTCTAATTGACATGAAATTTGACATGTGTTTTAAGAACATAAAAAATATACAATTTAACGTTTAAATTTTCAAAATATATAACCATATTAATTTTATTAGTGAGACTTGTAGCCAAAGCCCAAGAAAATTTTTATGAAACTACAATTTTGAAAAAGATATAATTTGTAGCATTAATAATGTGACTATCATGCAAAGATTTCAAAATAAGAAAATTTAAAAAGAAAATTGTAAGCCTTATATCTTTGTGTGTGTATGTGTATGTGTTTTTTTTTTATGGTCAATATATGAAGTTCTATTTTTATTAAATTTTGTATAATTTAAGTTTCTTAATGACTACTCTAAAAAATATTCCTGAAACCGCCCCTGTTTGGGCCTTGGAATTCACTCTAAAAAGTGCCTTCTTTTGAGTCATGATCCATGAACATTGGGGGAAATGGAATGATGACACAAACATGTTTATTGGGGGTGCAAAAAAAAACTCCCTTTCAGTTTTGGCCACAAATTAATGAGAGTTTGATAGTCATTGCCAATTAATAGATATGTGATATATATATATATATATATATATATATATATATATATAACATATATATATATATATATATATATATATATATATATATATATATATGGGTTTGGTTAATGTGTGTCCTAAGAGCACACATTAAGCAATTTATTTTTGGAAACATTTTCTTAAAAATTGAAAAAGTTGTTAATACTTTTTCAATTCCCGAAAAAATATTTTCAAAAATGATTTATTATTGTGTGCCCTAAGGGCACGCATTAGCAGAATCATATATATCCCGGCCTTTATCTACAAATGCAAAACTGTTTTGCTGTTGACTTCTTTATGGGCTTAACTTTTATAATTCTTTGTAAAATTTTGGTGAAAATACATTTTTGGTTCTTATATTTTAGGTCAATTTTTATTTTGATTCTTAAATTTATTTTACTATTAATATGGTCCCTAAAAAAAGAAAATTGATTTTATTTTGGTCTCTATCGTCAATTGATTAACGAAAACTTCATTCGTGGCAGACGGAGTGCTATGGTTGCTAACACGACGCTGATGTGACTATTAAAATATTATTAAAAATTTTATTTAGAATTTTTTTAAATGTCATGTTAGTATTTCAATTGATAAAAACTTTAAACAAAAAAATTTTAACTCCTCAATTTTAATTTTACTTTTAAAAAATAAAAAACAAACAAAAAATTTACTTTTTTAGTTTTAAACGATTTTTTTATTAATCTAATTAAATTAATTAGAAAATTCAAAAAAAAAATACCATTAGACCATTTTAGTTTTAAGTGTATTTACTTTTTTTAAGTGTGTTGGTCAAAAGTGTATTTACTTTAAAATTCTTCAATTTTTTTATTTATTTTATGATTAGACCATTTTAAGCCATGATTTGAGTATATATATATATATATAGAGAGAGAGAGAGAGAGAGAGAGAGAGAGAGAGAATAAGATGAGGCCCGCGGTTTGGAGCAATTCCAAAGGAAAGGGGCTGGCGGTGGTTTAAAGAGTATGGTGTAGAGAGAGCAGATCCAGTTTGGAAGCTAGTTTACTATACAATGTATAAAGAGTACGCTTCTTTCTTTTCAGTATATTAACTAGGTCTGTACAAAAGTTTGGAAGCTAGTAGTTTACTATACAATGTATGTTTCTTTCCTATCAAAAAAAAAAAAAAAAATTGTATGTTTCTTTTTGTTTTGATAACTCTTCATGTACGTTTCTTTTTGGGTTTTCACTTTCTGTACATTAAAACTAGCTGTACCTGAAAATGGAAACGCCAAAATTAAGGGAAAAGCATGTATCATTCACGTGATGCTGGTCTTCCCAAGCCCAAGCCAGAGACTCTGATTGAGGAGATTAATGTAATCTTACTTACATCTTTAAGGAAAGATATTACTGCACCTTCAAAACTAAAAAAAAAAAAAAAACCTTCCCCTTTAGTGAAAGAGATATATATTAATATGACATGCTCCTCTGAAGATATGCAGCACAACACTTTGGTGAAAGCTCCTCAACCTCAAGGCGTTCCTCAAGTTTTGACCTTGTAAAACCTTCCTTTTTACTATCCAAGACACCTGAACCAATTCATGCTCATCGATTCCAATAAGATTAAGCTGCTAAAAAAATTCATGCTCATCGATGCTCACGTGATTCTGCTCTTCCCAAGCCCAAGCCAAACTCTTATTGAGAGACCAATGTAATCTGTCTTACATCTTAAAGGAAACCTGTTGCTGCACCTTCAAAACGTAAAAAGAAGACTTCCTCTTTGGTGAAAGAGAAGATTTGCTCCTCTCAACACAACATTTTGGTGAATGCTCTTCAAGACAAGGCCCAAGTTTTGTCCTTGTAAAACCACAAAAGGTGTCTAGGATGTTACCGTTTTTTATATAGCCTTTGGGCCATGGAATTCACTCTAAGAGCATCTACAGCAGTGGAGCTAAAATTTTAGCAATTTAGTTCCACAAAAAGTTACTTTATCTATTTTACCTACTCATTTTACAAAACATGATGCAGCAGTAGATCTATTTTAGCTTTCAACACAATAAAATAATATAAACATCATAATAAAATAATATATCCCACTACCCAAAAAATATTCAACCACAATTTAATTGGAAAGGTGAATAATTTTTTTTTTTTTTTTTATAGCTCTCGGCTACAGTGCTCATGTATTGATACATGAGCACTGTAGTACTTTAGTTAAATTTTTTTGCTTTACCTCCACTGTTGCAGGAGGATTTTTTTGTGTTTGAGTGGAGCTAAATAACTATAGCTATTTAGCTCCACTGCTGCAATTGCTCTAAGAAGTGCCTTGTTTTGAGTCATGATACATGAACATTGGGGGACATGGAATGATGAAACAAACATGTTTATTGGGAGTGCAAAGAAACCCCTATTCAGTTTTGGCCACAAATTAATGAGAGTTTGATAGTCATTGCCAATAGATATGTGATGTATATGTCCCTTTATCTACAAATGCAAAACTGTTATGGGCTTAAGTTTTATAATTCATTGTAAAACCTTTGGCCAAAATGGCTTATGCCCTTTTTTATTTTTTATTTTTATTTTATTTTTTCTTTTTTATCTTGCAAAATGCCCAATGTTTGAAATTAATTAGAAAAATGTTCTTGTTTTGAAACTCGATTTTCTAAAAATCGAATTTCAAATGTATAACTTAATTTTTGGAACATCGAGTTATAACGAACTTGGACTTAGAATTTTTTTTTTGAACTCGAGTTCCATGTAAAGTAATCGAATTCCACTTGAATTTTTTTGAAGGAAATCGAGTTCCAAAAAAATTCAGTTCGCTATAACTCGATTGTCCAAAAATCGAGTTTTAAATTGAAATTCGATTATTATAAAATTGAGTTTCAAAATAGGGGCATTTCCTTAAATAATTTCAGACATGAGACATTTTGCTGAAAAAGTTTTGGCGAAAGGGGTAAATGTTCATTTTCTCCTAAAACTTTTTGTACATGGTTAGGTCATCAAATTTCCCAATTCAAGAAAACAAGAGATGGTTTCAACATACTCATCTGTGCATAAATGTAGAAAGATAAAATTGATGGTGATTGATTAAGGTTCATTGACTAAAAAATGTAGTTTTTTTACTATTTAGCTTATTTTTTCTATTATTTATGAGTCCCATTATACTTTCTGGTATTATTTATAGGTCTCATTACACTATTTCAATTACCTTTTAGTTTTATTTACAGTACTTTCTGCAAAAAAATTTCAATTTCAACTAAATAAGTTGTTCTCAAATAGACTCAAGTAATGAAGAGAAATGGTGGGTCGACGTGGATAGTGTTGGCGTGGGTGGGTCAGTGGTATGGTTTCAAAATGGTGTGAAGAGATGAGGAAAAAAAGAAAGAAAGAAAGAAAGAGAAAGAAAAGAAGAAGAAGAAGTAGCTATGAAGAAACAAAGAAAAAAAAGTGAGAGAAAAAAAGAATTGCGCATGAAAAAAGAAGAAGAAGAAAGAACTAGGCATGTGACCTGGAGAAGAAAGGAAGAAATAAAAATAAATAAATAAAAAAAGAAAAAAGAAAGAGAATAGAAAGAAAAGAAGAAAGTAAGGTGGGAAAGTGTTGATTCAATAGGACCTATAGTGGCGTTTACAAACGCCACTATAGTCCCTTGCAAGTTGGTGAGAGAGAAGAGTAAAATAACAAAAACAAAAACATAATTACCATTTTTGTCTATGCTATTCTAAATTTGGAATGGCATTGTAGCTCAATGCAAAAAAATTTGGCATCTGCAACCTTAGAGCATTCACAAGAAAGCTCATAAAAGATAAAAACTTTTTAGCAACTCATTCCAAAAAACACACTACAACAATGTTGTCATTTCTATAAATTTTGGCAAATGAGTTAGAGCATTCTCATCATTGTAAATTTTTTAGCATTTAGCATCTAGAAAACCAACTTTATAACATTTAACACATCACTTTACAATACAACCTACATCAAAACTTCTATTTTTTTTACCACTTCATATATATATTCTTTCTTTATTATTTTTTTATTCCTCCTTTCTCTCCTTGTCTCTCTCTCCTTTGTTTCTCTCTTTCACAACCCAACTATTCTCAGCACCGCCGACCACCACACTATCAACAATCACCACAAAACCCACCAAAAACCCACCACTCATACCACAATCACCACAAACCTACCACTCATGCCACAAGTAACAAAAAAAAAACAAAACAAAAAAGCCTACACCATCGCTACCACCACCTAGATCCATCTACAAC
Organism: Castanea sativa; assembly: GCF_040712315.1. Classification (NCBI taxonomy): domain Eukaryota; kingdom Viridiplantae; phylum Streptophyta; class Magnoliopsida; order Fagales; family Fagaceae; genus Castanea; species Castanea sativa. Next base: position 79,404,540 of record NC_134017.1, on the reverse strand, counting down.
CACAAACCATAGTAGAAAAAACAAAACAAAAAACCCCTCCACCATCACCGCTACCAGCCAAAACCACAATCATCGAATCGTTGGACCCACGACCCACAATCCATTAAAAACACTGCACCGTGACCCACGACCTATGACGGATTTTTTTTTTCTAAAAAACCAAATCCCTAAAACAATTTCATTAGTTAGCAAGGTTTCGAAACTATTTAGGAATCTAACAAATCGAGTCCGTCGAACTCGATTTTGCTCTTTGAAATCGAGTGAATTGGGGTCGATTTCCCATTTGAAATCGACTGTTTCATGCTCAAGTTCCATGACAACACCAGACCAAGCCGAAGAAACCCAGAAAACCAAAGAATGAAACCTAGAAGAATACCCAGAAACAAAAACTGAAGAAGTAGATGAAGAAGGCAAAACCAAAGAAGAAACTCAAACCAACAAAGAAGAAACACAAACCAGCGGTTCCAGGAGGCAGCGACGGCAGCGGTGACGAAGCTCTACGAAGGTTATCCATTGATTTTCTTGTCTGGGTCTTTCGATTTGATGACGCTTCGTTGTGTTTTCTTGTTCTGGTCCGATGCAGGGAAATCGAGTTGTGTAGAGTCGAGTTCCATGGAAATCGACTCTCAACGACTTGAATTAGCACAGCAAAATCGAGTTTTATGCCCTCAATTTGTTAGATTGCTAAATAGTTTAAAAACCTTGCTAACTAATGAAATTTTTTAAGGGATTTGGTTATTTTGAAAAAAAATCCCCCATGACCATCAGATCGTCGGACCCACGACCCATAGGAACCAAAACCATGACCATCAGACCGTTGGACCCATGACCCATGCCCATCAGACCACAATCGCTGACCATCAAACCGTCGCCGCCACCACCCACGAGCATTGGACCATCAGACCACGACCCACGACCATCGGACCACGACCCACAACCCAAAATCAAAACCCATAGTCATCAAACCCACGACCCTGACCTGATACCACGACCCACAACCCAAAATCAAAACCCATAGTCATTGGACCCATGATGGCCTATAATTGCAGAGAATAGAGAAGAGAGAATTGAGAGAGGAAAGAGAGACAAAAATGAGAAAAAAAGTCGCTGGCTGGAAAAAAAAAAATTTACAATCCAGACTGTTATTGATAACAACTCGCTGTAGCTCAATGCTAAAATATTTAGGATTTAGCATATTTGATGTAGGTGTGTTTTTATCATTTGAGGTACTAAAAATGCTGAAAAATAGCATTTAGCTTTGATAAGAATGCTCTTATAGTAGACTGCCATGGATGTTATGGTGTTCCAAGATAATTTTGGCCATCTACTATAGCTCAAAACTTATTACCAAATGACTGCTCTTCCTAAACCACTACATGCCTTCTCTTATGCATATATTGCTAAATTACCAATTCTATGTTCTATAATCTACACAAACTAGTACTTTTATTTTTGTTTAAATTGATGCTAAGATACTCTTTTATTCCCATATACTTATCATTTGCTAATTATCATTTTTATGCGCTTTTGGGACTCTATAAAGTGATATAGGCATATAATAAGATGCTCTTTTATGCCATTTTTTATTTGCTAATTATGATTATTATCAAGTTCTCTTAATAGATTAAGCTTGTCAAATTTTAGTTTTTTTTTAGTTTTTTTGTTAATTTTAAGCTTAAAATTTATGGGGATTTTCTAATTACTTCTGTCTAACTCTTTATGGTACAGCATCTTTCTACTTTTTGTTTTATAGATATAAAACTTTCAAAACTCATCAATGTATTCCTCAATATGTGGAGAAGAATCTATCATTTCAACCTCAATAGAATGAGCATAACTGTTATTTTCTTGGTCCTCTTCCCTTTTGGCTTTTCAAGTTAGTATAGGTGTTAAGACAACGCTTCATTTTCATTATACATAATTTGTCTCAAAACCATGATGAATGAATTCATGGTCCATAGCAAATTGATCAAAGGTTCTCCAATCAAGACTCAATTTATAATATGGAGGATCCAAGTCAAATGACTTAAGACCTGTTCTAAATGATGTGAATATGCGAGCTCAAAGTATGACCAAGACACCAAAGTATTAAAGTAATTAGCAGCTTCATCCTCCAAGATACATCCAGGAGTAGGGTCAACAAGTCCCTCAACAACTCATAATAAGAATAAATATTGCTTTCTGAATTTGAAATCAGCTAGGAATAGGAAGCAAAATTCCAGGCATTTTCTCAAATACCAAGGAGGATTTTCATATCTGGGTCTTTTTGGTCTCCAACTAAAATACCAAGACCAAGGCCGCCAGTCTTTCCATTATGCTTAATTATCTGGGAGCTACTCCTCCATGGGGACAGGGATAGTGAGTCACCAAATGAGAGCATCTCCCCTAAAAGATTATCAAGTCACTGCAAAATGAGAAATATCCTCTCCTCCAAGGAAGGTTTTGGGACTTGTAAATAAGTTTTGAGAAACAGAAAGTGATTTGCCCTTTGTTGCCTTTGATGCAATGAGGACCAAAATGTTGTTGATATTGGTGAGGGAGGAGGAGAATAATAAGAAGAAGGATTAGAAGAAGGAGGAGGAGAAGAAGAAGAAAAATTATCAGAATAAGAAGCTAGTTTACAAGACTGGAGATACTGAATACAATAGTCCAAGTCGACATCTTTTTAAGTAACTCTTCAAATTTGTGTATAGATAAAGAATTATCAAAAATAGTTTGTTTGATTTTTTTTAATTTTTTTATTTTGCAGGTTTGCTAGAAACACAACCTAGCAGGTAAGAGAAATAGTAGTTGTATTTATCTAATTTTTCTTTTAGGTGCAATAATGTTTTATGGTATTTCTCACTTAATTTCACATATAATCTGCTATACAAAAAGTAGATAATTGAAGGAACCGTCAACATCTAAACCTTCCAAAGGTGGTGTTTTACAACCATCATAATCTAAATCTACAACCACAAACCTTGATCTTGGTACGCATTTTTTTTGTTGTGGCTGTATAAATCGAATTTTCTTTAAGCTGCAAGAATGTTTTATAGTATTCTTCACTTAATGTCACATATTATCTACTATACAAAGAGTAGATAATTGAATTGTAGGCGTTCTATAACCGTCAAGATCTAAACATGGTTCCAAAGGTGGTGTTTTAAAGGATAGGTTTTGGTTTGCTATTTATGTTAGAATCTAGGAAGCACCTGCACGAATATAAGTGCAGGTGTGGTACGGGACAGCGACACGACAATTTTTGAAAAAGTAAGACACAAGTGCAACAGGATACGTTTATTAAGCCAAATGATATAAATTAATGAATGTAATATCATTTAATGAAGGTAATATATATTTTAAAAGAAATATCAGGCCAAAATAGGAAATTAATATTATTTTTTAAACATTATAATTAGTAGTTACTGTTTACAAACTATATTTTTTACTAGCATCTCGAGTCTAGAAAACTCGATTTTGGCTAAAATCGAGTTTCAAAGACTCGATTTCCATGGTTTGATCACGTCTGATGTGGCGTTTTGTCCAAGTGGCGCCCACTTGGAAATCGAGTCTTAGAGACTCGATTTATAAACTAAAAAAATCTGTTTTAAGCCTTCATCTATTTTAAGCCTGCATCTCTCTCTCTCTCTCTCTCTCTCAATGAAGCCTCCATGGCCGATCGGCCTCCATGACTCGATTTATAAGCCTTTTACAAAGCAAGTATAACCCTTTACACATTCTCATCTCATCACTATCAGAGAAGAAAGAGAGAAAGAAAAAAGAAAAAACCCAGAAACAGAAACAGAATCAAGTTGACGGGGGTGGCTTCAGACCAGCTTCAGCTCGGAGTGGGTGGTCATCGATGCTTGTGGCTAGCCGTGGGTCAGGTTCAGATCGCCGTGGGTCACCCACTTTGCTCCGTCGCCACAACCTCTAGATCCCCTTCTCCTTTGTCGCCATAGCCTCTACATCTCTTTGATTTTGCCACTATTGCTTCGTCTTCCTCTTCTGGCGTGGGCCTTGTGCCGTCGGTGGTCATGGGTGAGTTTTTTTTTTTTCTCTATCTTTCTTCTCTGGTGGCGGATCCGGTCTGTTTAGGGGTGGATTTGGTTGGATTTATGCTGAGTTGTTGGATTAATGCTCGGATTTGTGGGTTGTATTTGATAGTCGCTAGTCTGTGCTTGTAGATGGTGGTTGATCTGTGTTTGTGTTTTGTACTCCAACACTTTCTGTGGGTCGCCGTGGGTTTGTGTCGTGGGTTGAAAAAGCTGAGTAGAATGGGTTTTCTTGGTGGATTAGTTATGGTCTGTGCTTGTTCTTAGTTGATCTATGTTTTGAACTCCAGACATTTGAAAATTTTTGTTTTACAGATATAAATCGAGTCTCTAAGAATCGATTTCCATGTGGAAGTCACGTGGAAAAAATGCCACATCAAACGGAATCAGACCATAAAAATTAACCCTCAAAGACTCGATTTATAGGCCTAAAATCGAGTTTTTTAGACTCGAGATGCTAGTAAAAAATATAGTTTGTAAACGGTAGCTACAAATTATATTGTTTGGAAATTATTGCTAATTTCCCATTTTGACCGAAATATCATAATAATGAATAGGGTGAGCAGATTTGTTATTTTAAAAATCAAGCTTGGGTCTTTTTATAAATAAACGAACATTGTTGGGACTAGGAAGCTCCCTTTTCACCTAAACTCCATTCCACCACCTGCCTCGTGCAATGACTTCTCTACTTGTATTTCTACTTTATTTCAAAATCTCATCAGTTTTACAACTTACAATACTAAATTGAATTCCATACTAATTTGTATCGAAGTAGATTTTACAAATCTTCCTACAATCCTTCTTTGAGAGTTATTGAGAAAATTAAAACTAAATAAGAAAAAATAAATATAGTTTATATTTACGTATGACAATTATAGTTGTTTATAAATTTTTTTTTATTGATTATTCTGTTATAATATTGATATTTTTTAAGGTTACTTTTTGAAATATTGTCTTTACAACTTCTCTCGTGATAATTTGAAATCTTGGCTCTGTCACTATTTCATGGGAGAATATAAGAAAATGTGCAAATAAAAAAATTTCAGAAAATGTCCTTTCTATGATTTATAAATATTTTTTGACCAGCTCCTTTTGTAATTTTTTTTAATATGTTTTCACCCATAATATTCCAACCAATAACCATTAATTACCCCCCATCCCCCCCCCCCCCCCTTCCCAAATTTTCTTTTTTGGGTGTTTCTGCTTTAAGCTTTCTTGTATTTTCTAAACTCTAGTTGCAGTTCATGATTCTGCTTTTTTCGCTTTCTACTCTATAGGATAAGGTAAAGTATGAAAAAGAGGATGCATTAATAACAAAAGCTGGAATAGCTCAGTTGGTTAGAGCGTGTGGCTGTTAACCACAAGGTCGGAGGTTCAAGCCCTCCTTCTAGCGGATTTTAGATATTTTTTCCTTCCATAAAAAAACTGGGTTCTTTAAACCCAAAGGGAAGTCCAAAATTCTTTATGTTTTCAAAAGTTGGGCTCAAATTTCTTTCACCACATGGGGTGGGATGAAAAACTGACATCGGTTTGGTTGAGTTAAGTAGATTTTTAACCAAACCCACTATGTTGGGTAAAAAAAAATCTAACCCATCAGAAAGGTCTAATCCAACCCACGTGGATTGGGTTGGATCAGAATCCATGGGTTGGACAGTTTTTTTTTTTAATTATTATTATTATTATTAAATTGAGCATTTAAATAGCACCACCACAAATAAGAGCAAATTTATAATTAAATAATTATGAGCATATCACTAAACAAACACATTATTTGAGGAGAACTTAGAGTTTTGGTTTTATTTAGGAAGAGTGGCAAAAAAGTAAATACTAAAATTATATAATATATATTTCAAATTTTAAATATGTATTAACTATAGATGGATTAGGTTGGGTTAGGCGAATTTGTGAATCTTATGACCCGAACCCAACCTGATCCACTATAAAAAAAAATTTCATAGTCCAACTCAACTCACCAATGAACGTGATCAATCTCAATCACCCAATGACCTTTGAGACCCTTGCTATGGACTCAAAGCTCAAGAAGACATTGATTGAGGATTTGAACAAATTTTCGAGTGGGAAGGAGTATTACAAAAGAATTGGGAAAGCTTGGAAACGAGGGAGGGTACTTGTTGGCCCTCCTGGCACAGGCAAGTCAAGGTTGATTGCAGCCATGGCTAATCACCTAACCTTTGACATCTATGACTCGGATCTAACTGACATCCACTTCAACTCTCAGCTCAAGTCTTTGTTACTCAGCATGTCTGGCAGATCAAAACTTGTCATAGAAGATATTGATTGCTCTACTGAGCTGGAAAATCGGGATTCCAAGTCTCAACCATGGAATCATGGCAACATTAAGCTTAGTGCGATTATAATATCTACCATTTCTTAAAAATGTCATTATAAGGTCAGTATGTAACAATGCCCTCTAGTTAACAAAACTCATTGAGATTAAGAGAGAAAATGGTAAGAGAGTACTTGGTGGTTTAAGCTTTAGGAGAACATCATGGCTAAAACAAGTTAAAATTTGGGGCATTTGTTGCTACTTGCTAATACTTCTTGTATCATAGTCTGAAATGATGTCTTGGTGGTTTAACCTATAGGGGAACATCATGGCTAAACCAAGTAAAATTTAGGCATATTTGTTACTACGAGTTATATCATAGTCTGAAGAAATATGTTTTCTAACAAGTGTTCTTTTCAACATATGACACTCTCAGGACTGCTCAATTTAATTGATGGTCTTTGGTCATGTTGTGGTGATGAACGCATCATTATCTTCGCAACTAATCATAGAGAACGATTTGACCCTGCTTTGTTAAGACCTGGACGTATGGGCATGCAAATTTGCTTTTACTATTGCACCATTTCTGCGTTCAAGCAACTTGCATTTAACCATCTGGAGCTTCGCCATCATTGTCTCTTTGAACAGGTTGAGAGGCTTATAGAGAAGGTGGAGGTTACTCCTGCAGAAGTGGCAGAGGAGCTGATGAAAATAAACGACCCTGAAGGCTCCCTTCAAGGCCTTTTTGAACTTTCTTCAAGACAAGATAGTTAACGAGATGAAGATAAGGGAAACAGAAACTGAGTTCTAAAAGGGCAAGAAACAAAATTTTTGGTAGTTTTTCATTTGACCTGAGTTTTGGTTCCTGAGGTTCTTCATTGAAAATACATGGCATAGTCCTACCATCCAACCATGCTCTGAACAAATTCAGGGAAACTGTCTTTCAGAGGACACTTAAACCCCTATCCATGTCCATTCAGACTCTCACACAAATATCATCGTTATTTTGACATATGACTTCCTCCAGACTCATCTAAGTTGGAAATTGGCATCCAATGGCTCCTTAAGAAGCATTGGTATTATGGTACCATAACTTTAGGCTTCATAACTATGGAAAGGTATAGAAACCCTCTCCTAGTTACTGCTGGTTAAGTAAAGAGAAGTTCATAAGGAATCATAACTACTTCCAAGGCCAAGTCTAACAGAATTAAAAAATTTGTAATGAGCAACTTCACAAGCACTTTAATACTGAAACTACAGCTCTTATTGCTCAACACAATAACAACAAAACGGTGTATCTTTTCTTATTTATCAATAAATAACACAAGGTAATTATTGGAATACATAACAAAAATTATAGCTATAAACCCCACCTAAAAAATATCCCATACAAGCAGAAAATTTGCTAGAGATATACCTAACAACAGAGCAGTTCTCCATACAAAAGTGAAAAACAGAAACTCAATCCAAGGATATAACTGCCATTTTAACAATCGATAATAAATCACACATTTAAGCCATTTAATCACCGAGTTTCATCCTCGAGGTTGCGGAAACCATTGGTCAGGTCATCATATAACTTATTGAATTTGGCCACAAGAGCTGCTTCTCCTTCAGCCGGATCCTCAAATTTCTGAGACCTGTGATGCCAATAAATCAGTAGATTACAACCTGCTTCACGTACATTATGAATAAACCATGGTCACTTATTCTAGCACCATTATTACTTACACTAAACGGTAAAAGAGATCTCCCAATCGATGTTTGATAAGGGTATAAGAAATCTTTTGACCATCCATACCAGCTCCTCTCTCCACCGCCTGCATATTTCAAGCAGCATTACATTAGAGCTCATTTTGCACTCGTGCTCCAATTAGTTGTTATAAGAAAATAAATAAATAAAAATAAAAAGGGGAGAGAGAGAGAGAGCATAATGATTAAACAAAACAGAGGAAAAAGGAATGTTAAATCCATTCACTTTCAATTTGTTTCCTACATCCTCCCAAGAGCCCAATGAAGCACTAAGGAGTAAGAGAACCTTTAGCTCTTATGAATTACGATACTTTTGGATCTCAAATCAGGATATCAAATATGAAAAAGAGGGGAGTGCATAATGAACTCTTTGCCCTGCCCTTAATTTTCCAAGAACGAAACTTGAAATTAATTAAGCGATTAAGGGAGCCAATTTAAAAATTCTCTCTCTCTCTCTCTAGAAACAAAAGAGACCCTTAGGTAAAACAGGCGAGAAAAAACTTCAGTCAATGATGAAGACATGATGGAAGTGGTAGATCAGTAGTAAAAGGGAATTGAAAAGAAATGAAGCAAACAAAAAATCTACCTGATTGGCCAAATTAAAAAAATGGATAATGTTGCGCATCATCCAAACAGACTTGTAGAAAGGGCAGAATTTGTCGTATCTGTCATAGAAATACAAAATTCACGTATCAGATTAGGTGGAGGCTACTCTGTCATATTAAACTAATTTTTACAGGATGGATTTTAGACAGATTGACTAATAAGCAGCGACTTACGGAGTAAAAGCATTCTGAGCAAGATAGTCTTCCCTCAAAAGCTTCGCAGTCTCTAGGGTAATCTTGTCTCCTTCAGCTAAAGCATCCTTTCCTACAAGCTGCAAAAACAAGATAGTCATAGGTGTTAAGTAATTAATAGAAGAAGCCATTTAAATTAGCTATAAACGCTTTGATCCAAATGAAAGCAATAATGGACATTCTACTCTCTTTTTTATAAGTAATTTCACCCCGGCTTGGGATCTGTGCTTTGAGTAGTACAGATAGCCAAATATAGGTGGTTAGGTACTTAGGTAGGGTGGTGGTACCACTCAGATAGCAGTCAATAGGATACCTTTGTATCCAAAAATCAATCCGAAGGTGAAGTCCATATGTCACTTACACAACTGTGTACGTCAGGTAATTAGTCCAGCTTTATCTTAATGATTAAGAACCTCTGAGACACCCATTACTATTAGCTAGCAGAATTCCCCCACTTATTGGTTATATCACGTCTATAAACAGTTAAAAGAAGAGAATTCTTTTATCTCCAACTAAGGGTCCGTTTGGTTGGAGAAGTGGAAAAGTGGGAGGATAGAAAATACGAGTTTGCATAAATTTACTCATATACCCTTGTTGAAGAATGATACTTAATTAAAACAAAAAAAAGTGACAAATAATCACAAAAAAAGAGCAATCATCCAATTTTATTAAAAAAATAATAATATCCCAAAAATAGAAGAGGCAATGTTACTGCCCAAAAAAAAAAGCCAATGGTACTGAAAATCAAAAGAAACAAAAAGAATAGAAAAAAAAAAATCAAGAAAGGCAACGGCACAGAAAGAAAAAAACACAAAACAAAAAACAAAAAAAAGGGCAACAGTACTGCCCAGTGAAAAAAAAAAAAAAAAAAAAAAGGCAACTGCCCAGAAGAAGAAGAAGAAGAAAAAAAAAAAGGGCAACGTACTACCTAGTGAGAAAAAAAAAAAAAAAAAAAAAAAAAAAGGCAACTTGAAGAATGTGCACATGAGTATTTTTGTCAATTAATAAAAAATTTATTCTCACTTAGTTTTCTTTCCATTTTAGGGAGAAAAATTTTTGGTGGGCCCAGAGAGAAAACACCTGGGCCCCACCATTTATTTTCCTTCCTCCCCACCCAACCAAACACACTTAAAAAAGTTTCTCTTCCTATTTTCTCTCCAAAGTTTTTCATCCTCCCTATTTCACCTCCAAACAAACACACCCTAAAAGAAAGACCAGGACAAATGAAGACATACCTGGACAATTTCATTCAGGTCATCCTCTCTCTGCAGCACCTCACGGGCCTTTGTCCTGATGTTAATAAAATCTGGATCAAATTGATCATAGAAAGACTCCAATGCCTGGAAACATGAGAAACATACGAATCAATGGATAGGACTAGTATCATTGTACACAAAAGGTTACACCATGAATTTGATAAGCAAGATGTGGAAACAGTTTTAAGTACACACCCCTGAGTACTTTGAATATGAAATAAGCCAGTTTACAGAAGGGAAATGTTTCCTCTGGGCAAGTTTTTTGTCCAAACCCCAGAAAACCTGCAAAAAATAAATAGAACAATCAAATAAAGTAGCAGATAGATTAAATAATGGTTGCTAGTATTGGAATAATAATTGCTAGTTTAAATTGCTTAATATCATTTTTAATCCCACGTGATGGATTTGATTTTTGAGGATTTTGCTCCAATAAAAACCCTAGTGTTATACAAACAACAACAACAAATTTGGGGTCGGCTATAGATCCTTGACAACTAAGATTAGGTCAGCCACATGAATTCAGCTAGTGTTATATATTTTTAAAAACATATTAAGCCTAATTATTTCCCATACAAAAATTAGTAACGGCTACTTCAATCCATGAATTTCATCATCAAAAGAAAATTATTTTACTATTCCAACTTTATTCAAGCCACTTAAACTAAAAACTTAAATGCCATTCTCTTCAACTACTACATCCAAATGAACCATTAGATAGTTCTGCATAATAATCAAACGAAAAACTCATTCACCTGCACGATGATGAAAAAAGAAATTCTGCATACCTTAGGCTTACACTTGTTTCTCAACAAAAAAAAAAAGAAAAAAAAGAAAAGTACACTTATTTCTCAAATTGACTCGCTATAATATAGAAAAATATCAATGGAGCAACAATCCAATTAATACAACCTATGGAGGGCAATATTGGACTCAAAATTGTGGATTTACCACACTCAGTTCCCAACTTCAGAAACGTGCCCATAGAATGTTTTATATTTTTTTATAACATCAGGAACCTTTCTAAAGAAGAACCCTTTGGACTTGCTTTAAGCCAATAAAACTTACAAGCAAATGACCCCACCCACCAGAATTAGTGCGCATAGAAATTAATATGTGATATGCGGAAAGCATATCAGAATCTTTTACCTGAACAATGCCAAGCGTTGCAGATGTCACAGGATCTGAGAAATCACCTCCAGGGGGAGAAACAGCACCAACAATTGTGACGCTACCAGTACGTTCTGGACTACCAAGACATTTTACTTTACCAGCACGTTCATAAAATGAGGCTAAACGCGCTGCCAGGTAGGCAGGATATCCACTATCTGCGGGCATTTCTGCCTGTGTAAGAAATCAAGACAAAAACCATTAAAGTAGGCTGAGGAAGTAGAGGGGATGACAATCTCCAAAGTGAGATGTGCATAAAATACAATATATCATGTTTCTTTAATCACTTTCAAATATTAAACATAAGGCAAATAAAGGCCTACATGCTCATATTTATGACCTCCAAGAAAAACAGAAAAAAGAGTTAGGCGAAAAAATTATACCAGTGACAAGATTGCAATAGTCACTTAATCATAAGATTGGTGAAAGATATACCAACTTCTCTTGCTGCTGAAAGATATACTGCCTATTAGACTAACAAAATTGAATATGGATACTGCCTCCAAAAGGCAAGACTCAAGGATGCATCCAACAGTAAATGTGAGTCAATCACCAAACCAATACCTAGAAAAGAAAAAGTACTAAGTACCTACAGAACGCCATTAGAAGTAGCGAGGTACAATCTCAACCCAATCACAGAGTAACAAATACTGAATATAAACTTGATTTCACTCTAACAAGAAGATGTACTTTAGTCTCCAGAAATTGAGAAAGAGAACACTCCTCACCTAGCAAGGTACATCTCAACCCAATCACAGAGTAACAAATACTGAATATAAACTTGATTTCACTCCAACAAGAAGATGTTTGACATTAGTCTCCAGAAATTGAGAAAGAGAACACTCCTCACCACTTTGTAAGAGCAAAGGCCACAGAGAGAGAGAGAGAGATTGTAAAAGCAAAACTCATACAATACGGGATTAATGAACCATTATCAATGTAGCACATAAATCATTGAACTGATTCCTTCAAAAAGTCAATAGTACAAACTCGTGTTACATGAGTTAAAATTAATTGAGAAAACTAACCAGCCGTCCAGAAATTTCACGCAATGCTTCTGCCCATCGAGATGTTGAATCTGCCATCATGCTGACATTGTATCCCATATCTCTGAAATATTCAGCTATTGTGATCCCTGACAATTCAAGATTAAGTTGTAAACTATCATGACACAGCCCTCAGTAAATAGTGGACTACCTTTTGCCAGACCAGCAAAAGCAACCAGATGAACATATCCTATGCAAGTAATTTTATTCCTCCGTAGCACAATAATGTTCATATAAGTGCAGTATATATATGAATCATAACATACCCGGACTGTAAAATGAACTTGTAAGGAATATATCTAATTAATTCATTAAAAAATATAATACACAGGACGACATAATACTTAATATTTAAAGAACAATTACAACGATGTTCAAAAAGTATCTTTCCATCTACAACAGCAATTCAAAAACAAAGTAGATCAGAGAAAGAAAATTGAAATCGTATAATTAATTATGCACTAACTTCATTGTTTCAAATAATATAATAGATATAATGCTAGAAACCCATCTTCACATCAATTTTGAAACATATTACACCAGAAGTTAACAGAGGAGGAGAGGATTAAGACATACGCTGCATGAAGAACATATTTTCTTAATTGGTAGGTTACACAGGTATCCAGTGGGTTTTGAATCCACAGCCTCACCCTCCACCCATTCTTATGGGAGAATGAAGTGAATTAAAGGACAAATATAATATGGAGATAAATATCATGTTCAAAAATTACAACAATTGTAACACCAGATGACTAAACAGAATGAAAATAACTATAACTCAACTGCAATGCATTAGCAGAATATGCATTTAAAATTCTTGATAGAGGTCATTTCACCAAATTATTTAGTGTTCAAACCTTAACAAGCTGAACTAATTAGCGTTGCACAGGACCTAATACAAATACCTGTATAAATTGAAGCCTCACGCGCAGCCACTGGCATGTTTGAAGTGTTGGCCACAAGTGTTGTACGCTTCATGACAGATTCTTCACGGCCATCAGGCAATGTCATTGTCAATTGAGGGAAGTCCATAAGAACCTGAAAAATTGGTAACACCTGATTAATCAACTGCAAAAAAAATAAAAAATAAAAATGATTGATTGATGATCAACATAAGAAAATACAGACCTCTGCCATTTCATTTCCTCGTTCTCCACAACCAACATAAACTACAGTATCAGAGTTAGAGTACTGCACATATAAAGGTATGTTAGAAACTCAAAAAATTAAAATATATAATCCAAAATATACACAATAAGCCTCTGTAGGTCAACAAGTTCACCTTAGAAAGAGCTTGACTAATGACTGTTTTGCCACAACCAAAAGCCCCAGGTATGGCACAAGTCCCACCAAGAACCGAGGGGAAAAGGGCATCAAGAACACGCTGAAATGAAACAAAACCATCAGACATGCACAATTCTCAAAATAAAAATTAATAGATAAAGCAACCAACAAGACATTCTTATACCTGACCAGTAAGCAGAGGGGTATCAGCAGAAAGTTTTGATGCAACAGGCCGTGGTGTACGTACAGGCCAACTCTGAATATGGGTAAAGTACAACGAAACACATATAAGTTTATCAACGGTAGAACAAAGCTATAGCCATAAAAGTGAAAACAACGGAACAAAGTTAGAAACCTGAAGCATAGTAAATTGCTTTTTGACACCCTGGAACTCAAGCTCTAAGACAGTATCCTGCATATAAATTTAGGAAAAGTTAATAAATTGCATGCTAAAGTGTGAAGTCAAAAACATGGCTTCCAGTTTATTCTCTTATTTGTTAAAATTATAAGTTTCAGACTCTATTTAAGAGACCAACAGAATTTATTCTCTTATATAAGTTCATGTTCAAGTTCAAGAAACACTAGGGAAAAGCCCTAAAGATGCAAAACAAATGTATAAACATTGACAAAAAAAATATATTCATAAATGCCATTCCAATATCACAAAATATGCAGCTCAAAAGCCCAAATGAATAACCGTCAAAAAATAATTGCAAATAATTCAGAAAGAAAATTTTAACTTGACAATGCCGATGGACTCAAGAGGCACACAAGGTAGCATGCCAAAGAAATTAGACGGACAAACCTTCAGCGAATATTGACCAGGTGGTGCAATATAAGTAATTTTTCCCATTGCATCAGGAGGAAGTGCAACATGATGTTGCATTAGACTGTTTTCAATGACACTCTGCATTGGAAAAATCTTAATGTTAGGCCTTAGGAGAAACTTAATGCTAGAAAATAAACAGTCAAGTACTACTCTAATATGGGTTTTTCCTTTCTTTAAACAAAACAAAGATCAAATCTTAAAAAACTTACAGCATACAAGTCTCCACCCGTTATAGCATCTCCCTCACCTGCCATCAGTGGATGACATTAGATGCTACCACAATCAAACAAAATCAAAATCAAAATCATTTTTAACAGCTATGATTAAATTTTCGTATATTACCTATCTTTTTAGGCTGGAATTCCCAAAGTATATCTTTGTCAAGAGCGGGAACAGACACCCCACGCGGGATATAGACATCACCGGATATTTTTGCAATAGTTTTCAAAGGCCTCTGTTTCAATTAGATATATAAATTAAAATAATGCAACATCAAAAACTGATTTGTTGCCAGTAATGGCAACATTCTTAAGGCTTGCTAGGAAAAACGGTGCTTAAACCTAAAGTAGATTTAAAAACCAAAGAAATCATCAGATTACAGCTGCAAGTATAATTCAGACAAACCTGAATTCCATCAAAAATATTTCCCAATATTCCAGGTCCCAACTCCACTGATAAAGGCTGTAATCAGCATAGCATTTGTTAGCTGATGTTTTCAACACCATTAGAAAAAGGTGGGAAAAAGACAAGGTGGACTCACCTTGTGTGTTCGTAGAACAGGGTCATTCACAGTCAACCCAGCTGTTTCCTCATAAACTGAAATAACCATAGGCACAAGGGTATTTCATCAATTCTAATGTTTCTCACATCTTCTATCAACATTTTTTTTTTTTTTGGAAAATTGAATAGTTGGGGGTGGGGGGATTAGAATTACGAATGTCTCCGCTGAAAACATCAAGGAGGTGCCAACTAGTTGAGCTACAAAGCTCTTAGCATCTCTATTGACCATATTACAGCAGTGAAAATTTTCTGATATATATATTTTTTGATAAGTAAAAAAAGAAGGATGTTTGGATTTTACCATGTCATCACTATTTTTTTCATTTTCTTATGCATCAATAGTTGGGGTGGGAGATTTGAACCCAAGATGTCTCTATTGGAAACAACGGGAGGTCTTGACATTGCTAATAATATTAATAATGATGCTGATAATGATGCTATTATTATTTATTTGGTCAACAGGGCAGATCAACATGACTCACCAGAAGAGAGCATAAAAGCAAAGGATAATGCAAGGAAGAATGAATTACAACAGAAAGATTATTCAGAGGTGAGATATGGAAAAATAATGCTACGTGGCAGACAATTATTGGTACATGTCAATCTTTTTTGTCACAAAGTTTACCTTATCAGAAGGCCAAGAACATTAGAAAAAAAAGAGTTGGGACAAAAGCAAATACCCTGGATGGTAGCAGAATCTCCCTCCAACCGAATGATCTCACCAATAAGATTATCGTGCCCAACACGGACAAGCTCATACATTGCAGCCCCAGCCATGCCATCTGCAATGACGACAGGTCCAGATACCTGTAAAATTATATTTTGTAAGTGCAAAACACACAATTTTTTTTTGTTTTTTTTGAGATATCACTGTCAGTTCTTTACATTTATAAATGATTAGAGAAAAATTCAATGCAACCAATAAGTCAATACAATACATGCAAATTTAACCAATTTCCAAACTAGAAAACCAGCAACTTGAAGCAGAAATGTATTATCAAAAGAAACAAAACCCAATAGAGAACACGTTAAAATGATGCAATCGATATTTGATAAAAAAAAAAAAAAGATAATAGTAGTAAGAAAAAGGTCCCACAGAAACACTAGCAGTAACAGCAACATCAATTCAACAACACTAACCATTGTAGGTCAACTAATTCATGAATGGAAAACACAGGTATAAAAGCAGAAGCCCATTAACCATAATATGGGTTAACAAATTGATTTCATAATGACTTCAACGTACGAAGTGAGTCAGTTGCTGATCACCATAGCTCTCATCTTCTTTCATTCAAATTACTGCATAACTATCAAAAAGCATCTCAAAGTAATACAGTGAAAGAAGAGATACATGACAACCTAATACTTCCTTAGTCTAAAAGATTCATACTACTTTGAGAACTAGATTGATAGAAGCTCTCATCCCTATAATATAGAAAGTTGCAATTTTTCACTGAAAAATAAAAAAGATGTCAACTTTATCACTCGATCTATTTTCCCTTAAATTCATTTCACCCCATACCAGCTTTTAAACGCGCCATATTAGCATTTTGTCTATCACATATGCAATTTCTTTAACGATAATCAATAACACAAGGAAATAAACATCCTTGAGAACTAGATTGATAGAAGCTCTCGTCCCTACAATTTGGTCCAAGCTCGATTATCATCACTCAAATTTAAAAAGTTGCAATTTTTTCACTAAAAAATTAAAAAGATGTTAACTTTATCACTCCATCCATTTTCCCTTAAATTCATTCCACCCCATACCAGCTTCTAAACACACCATATTAGCATTTCGTCTATCACATATGCAATTTCTTTAACGACAATCAACAACACAAAGAAATAAACATCTTTGAGAACTAGATTGATAGAAGCTCTCGTCCCCTATAATTTGGTCCAAGCTCGATTATCATCCCTCAAATTTAAAAAGTTGCAAATTTTTTTTCACTGAAAAATTAAAAAGATGTTAACTTTGTGCTTCCATTCATATTCCCATATCAGCATTTCATCTATCACATATGCAATTTCTTTAACGACAAATCAACAACACAAGGAAATAAACATACCCGCGAATCAAAAAACAACATAATCATAGCATGTTCCAAGTTACCAAAAGGCCTGAAAATCCACCCATTCAAACCAATAAAGCCGAGCCGGGTAGTATCAAACAGCAACTTGTTGAAATTCAGTCACATTTTCATTCCCAATTCTCTCAATCATTACACTCTCACTAACTAAGATTGTCAGCCACATGATCATGATTATGATTATGATTAGATCTCAAAAAAAAGAAAAAGCTTAACAAGTTCAAATTCAATCCAATTCGAATTACTAAAAGCACACAAAATTATACCCAAAAATGACAATTCAGATCAATCAAAAAAACCTAAAATAACTCAGGGAAAAAAAAAATGTAACGAGACGATCTAATCAAAAAACGCACCGTTTAGCATTTCCGATCTACAACTAAATCAGATTTGTTCCAATCCCAAACAAATTAAAAAAATAAAATAAAATTGTTGTGTACGGACCTTTCGGACATAACCGTACTCGCTCTCTTTCTCGGAATCTTCAAACGTTGTCAATCGAGCTCCGTACACGGCCGGCATGGTTGTGTTGTGTTGTTGTGTTTGTTAACAATATGGGATCGGAAAATTTGAAGATCTGAGAGAGTGTTTTACTAAACTAAACTCGACAGAGAGACAGACAGAGGATTGGACGAGAAACAGAGAAGTCCCTCTTTCCGATTCTGAAAAAGGTTTTGGATCGAATTATATACAAAACGACAGAAACTTAAAAGAAGGAGAGTGATGATGCATGTGAGTCGTGAAATTAATCAAAATTAAAATGTAAGGGCAGGACACGAGGTTTGTTTTTTTTTTTTTTTTGGCTACTTGGTGTTTATAACAGTGAATTTTGTTTTTTATTTATTTATTTTTATTTTTATAACATTTTAAGAGGAATATTGATGCTATGACCAGAATTTTTTTCGTATACCTTAAATATTGGGAGTGACTGAATTTTACACCCGAATTGGGTGCAGTTGTATGATGTGTTTTTTTAGAAGAATGTTGATATGCTCAAATCTAGATTATTTGAATTTTTTTTTTGTGTATGATAGAGTTATACGACTTATCTACCATTTTATATAATTTTTTTTATAGATGGACATGTATTAACTACAATATTATTTGTAGCCTAAAACTACAATCTTACTCAATATCATTAATATTACTACATATTTCAAAAATCTAACCGCTTGATTTCTTGTTCTTTACGCTTTTAATACGCGTGTCAAATTTTGTGTTGATCGGATATTATTTACTATATGATTTACAAGATTATATTTTATATATAATATTAAACAACAAAAAATTGCAATTTAAACAAGTTATTGATGACATAGCTATTAATTTTTAATTTTCTAGAATTTTGCAACTATGGAGGATGTAAGAAGAAAATGTAATCCAATAGTAGATTTGTAAAAACTCACCTCCAAGAAAAAGATATTAAGATTTTAAATAAATAAATAAATGGACACGTATTGAGTTACAAAAATTTTTTTGTTAATTTTCAACTGTTGTAAAATTTTTATTATTTTTATTGTATTTATAGAAAGACTATTGTAGAATAAGGTTTTTTTTTTAAACATAATGTATAATGAAATTAAAAGAGCTCAATATCAAAATAAAATATATGAGTAAAGGGCGATCACTTAAAAAGTTAAATATATGAGAAGTGACTACAGCCTTGTAGGTTTTAGCTTAATTAGCACCTCTTTGTATTTTAAGCAGAGACATCTAAAATTCAAATCTCCATATTTCCCATTATATATCTATTTGATTAAAAAAAATAAAATGCAAATTAATATTGAAGTAAAAAAAGTTTATTAATTTCACAAGTGAGATTGGATGGTTTATGTCAGGATGAAGCATAGTAACTAATCTAATCGGTAGAATTAGTAGAGAGCATATTCCTTGCAATTGATGAACTTACTAACATCAACCTATCGATGGAAAATGCTAACTAGCAATCAGGGCAGAGCCATGTGCATGGGTGGGGCGCCATGAATTTTGAAATTTTCTTTTATATATATATATATATATATATATATATATATATATATATATATATTATTTTAATGTTTTTAAAATTTATCCTACAAAAATAAGAGTTAGCCCCCTCAAATATTTGAATTCATCCAATGATACTTTTAAAAAAATAATTTATCTAATAGTTATAGAGACAAAACTTTGTTTTTCGCAATTTTATTTTTTATTTTAAAATATGCTCTTATATCTGCTAAATATTTGATAAATTTTGGCTTCAAACATGTTTGGATCTATCTTTTTCAACTCGTTATGTAGAAATTAATAAGTCATTGACTCATTAAAAAAATATTGTCACTAAAACTACATATGAATCTTTTCTTTAGTTGCCACATAATGGGTTAGAGCAAGATAGTTTCAAATATATTTGGAGCATAACTTATTCATTCAAGTTTAGGATCATTCATGTTTTTAATTTTCATTAGTTCAATTAAAAGATTTTTTACTTACTTTAGTATAAAATTTGATAATTAATTTGTAAAGATTGCCATCAAACAAAATTTTGATTGAAAATACTAAACTTTTTTTTTTGGGAGTGTTTGTGTGTGTATATATATATATAACTTATCAAATAAAAATGTGTATATATAATAAAAAAGTGTGTGTGTGTGTGTGTGTGTGTGTGTGTGTATGTGTCTAGGGGGTTGTCTTAACAAATATGTTAATGCTGCAACTTGGTCCCTCCAAACAAAAAATTTTGGCTCTGCCCCTGTTGTCAATAAAATCCCAACTCAACCTATTTGAACAAAAAAAAAAAAAAAAATCCTGACTCAACACTTTAAACTCTAAATCTTTCCTTTAAAATAATATCTAAATTAGAGCTAGCCAATATGCCACCATGTATAATTAATTCTGGTTAGAATGGTGATGTGAAAAAAGGATTCGGTATGCAATGGTACAATAGACTTCTAAGTTCTAATACAAAGGCACACTATAAACTTTACTCAACCATCATGATATGATGATGCTATGACATTATTTATATGGGATAATGATGAGGTAATGCTTTAATGGGCATGTAATTGATGAGAAATATTTCTCTCTCTTCAAAGAAAGGAAGGTGCTCTTGCAAATGGACAACAATGTACCATTTTTGCTTTAGAGAAAGTCCAATCTTTGTTGTTATTTTCCGTACAAATCAAGGCCAAATTTGGTGGTTATTGAAAGCAATACTATTTCTTCACCACCACCCAAAAAAAAATGGCAATCTTATGGAAAAAATTTCACTTTTATTTTACTCCTTATACTTTTAGTGTTGGAGTTGTAACAGATTTGAATCTTTTGAAATTTCAAATGTTACAAATTAAACTCTAAATTTTGTTATTTTTAAATAAGAATTAATTTAAACAGAATATGTATTAATTTCATATTGGAGAAAATCTGCACAAAAAATAGGATATTTATTACTTTCAATTCCTTTAAGCTCATTCAAAGGTGGTTAATCTCGTTTTTGATGTTTGGAGATAGTTTGGATACTTTTTGCGTTTGTGAAAAATATGGTTTTTATGATGAAATGAGTATTAAGGGTGATGAATTTTGTGGCTTTGAATTCAATAGTTTAGAAGATTTGTGCTGGAAGGTGTTTTTGAAGGATTTTGTACTTATGTTTACATAAAAATCATTGACGGGTTATAGCATTCACAGTAAGAGAATTAAAAATTTTTAACTTTTAGTAACTTAAAAACTTACTTTATCTATTTTAACAACACACTTCACAATATACCCAACATCAAAACTTCTATTTTAACATACATCACATTAAAATAATATAAACAAACTAATAAAATAAATATAATAAACCATAACTCACAGCCACCATCAACCTCAAAAAATAAACCACATTAAGACATTTCATTTGAATTGTGGAAAGGTGGTGCTTGGGAAATGTTGAAGCCAATTTCATGGCCTTGAAAGGGGTTTGACGAAGGTGAGAGTAAAGTCTTTGTAAATTAATTTCAAAACTTTTACGTGAGAGAATTCTAAAATTGTCCAAAGTGGTTCTCTTTTCTTTGTGATTCCTTTATTTATGATTTTTTTTTTTAGATTTCTAAAAACTTTGGGAACATTTTCAACTCGCTTTGTTTGTTTCAGCATTAATGTTTTTTAGAAAATTGGTCATTTTCCAAAAAACATTTTTTGGAAAACTATCTCATTTTTTAGTGTTTAGTAACGACCTTGAAAATAGGTTTAAGAATGTTTTCTAGTGTTTAGTATATACAAAATTTTTTTGGAAAACTATCTCATTTTTTTAGAAAATTATCTCATTGCAGCTACACCACTGCAAATTTTGTGGCTCTGGAACTCTAAGCATCAATTTTTCTCAGCCTAATTGTCCAAATAGTCTAATAAATACCAAAATGCCAAATTGTCCAAATAGAAAAGCCTAAATTCTAACAAAAATGCACCTACATAATCAAAATTGGCTTAAATAGTTGTCAAAGAAGTTATACAGCCATTGTCTACGGAGCTTGTCATTTTTCAACATGAATGACCTTGCTTGTTTTTCATCCCCATTCAAATGGTCAAATGCAAACGCAAT
Organism: Castanea sativa; assembly: GCF_040712315.1. Classification (NCBI taxonomy): domain Eukaryota; kingdom Viridiplantae; phylum Streptophyta; class Magnoliopsida; order Fagales; family Fagaceae; genus Castanea; species Castanea sativa. Next base: position 79,382,651 of record NC_134017.1, on the reverse strand, counting down.
CATATTTTCTTCAAACCCATCCATCTTCATAACTTCTTTATAAAGACTACCAAAATTTAGCTGATTTTTAGAAATCTTTTCTATTGCAGAAGCAACCTTACCAAGTTGTATAGACAAATCTTGGTAAACAGCATCTTCAATCATAGTAGCATGACTTCGTTTCCTGTGAGACCTTATTTCATTTGAGGCCACATGTGAGGGATCAACCTGCTTCTTTTTGGATATGTCATCAACATCAGCATCAACAAGCGGAGGTGAGTCATCCAATGCTTCTACCCCTATATCACCAACTCCCTTGGAAAAACCTCCCCAAGCCCAAATATCCTTACATAGATTAATTAGTAGAGCCTCCTACCAGTTAGAAAAATTCAAATTGTGCCTAATGGGTATTAGATACATATGATTTGAGTTCATTATATAGAGTTTGGCACCTTGCTTCACTTGGGTGAGCACCTTTTTGATACCTCATGCCTCTTGTGATACAAAGACTTGGCACCTTAACTTTGCCATTTGCCTTTGACTATGCTGTTTTAGATATAGCTTTATCTAGCAAACTAATTCTGCTAGTGATGTTCTACCTGAGATACTAAACAAGTATTACCTTACTTTGACATGCCTGAGTCAATTCACTCCTCAATTTCCAATTGCCAAATGAGGAACTTTCTCAATACAAGAAGGACAACAACAACCAAAAAAAAAAACTCTTTAATGATTTTAAGTCCCTAAACATTGAGAGAGGATTCTAATATTACTAATAGAGCACCACACAATCTACATAATTCACAATGATAAAATATAAAAAGCAAGCTCAAAATTCTACAGTAGTCCAAACAAGAATCCATCAAACTGAGAAGAAATAAAATCAAGTATACTAAAACACACACGAACAAGAACCAGCCATGCAAATCTTGGGAGACTAAATTGTGAATAGAGTAAGCAGAACAACAAATTGTATCATGGAAAACCGAATGCACAATAGAAATTCTCTATAAATTTTATTACAAATAATAAGCCGCAAACCAATCATGAATTTGGTGTGCAGAAAAAACGAACCTACTTTGAATTGTACCAAGTAAATAACAATAATCACTAGATCAAAGCAAAAGTTTGCCCATAAGTGTGTAAGATTGTACATAAATTTAAACTCAAAATCCAGCACAATCTTCAATTTAGCAAACTTTCTTCATAATGTTAAAAAAAATATTTATTGAGTTTATTAATTAGAATTATGGATGTCTGAGCATGCCTACATGCTTAACTGTCGAAATCATCAGACACAAACATCAAAAACCATATAAAACACCTAAACTATAGTCTATTTGTTCTCATGCAAATTTTCAACTCAAACTACCCCCGCCCCACAACAAATGCCAGAGGTTATAAAATTTAATATTAATTAATGTTGAACTTGGGAATACTGTAATTGAAATCAAGAAAGTTATCTTATAAAAACATGAAATTACTATATATATCAATAGCAACACAGAAAGCAAACTATAATATTGGGGTTTTTGTAGAGAAGAATGAAATATTACCAGTGCAAGGAAGAGTTGTTGACCATGAGAAACAAATAGAGAGAGATCTGTGAAAAGAAGAGAGACCAGAGGGGGAGAGACAGTGAGAATATGAGAGAAGAGAAAAAGCAAAGAGAAGGGAGAATATTGAGAGAGCTTAACGTGAGACTCTGAGAGAGAGAGTGGGTGCCAAAATAAGTTGTTTCCCGCGGGTATAGAGGGTAAAGAAAATGATAATATTGATAGGAGATGTGATGTGTGAAAGAGAGATATTGTTTTCCAAAAAAAAAAAAAAAAATTGGAAAACATCCCATAGAAAATAAGCCTTATTTTTATTAGAATTTTTCATTAATTAAAGATAATTTTTTGATGACCAATTTTTTTTTTGTACTACCAGACACTAAAAAATATAAAAAATTATCTATATAGATTGGTTTCCAGCCAACAAACAGAGGACGAATAAAGACTTTTTCTTTTTTTAAGGCCTGAAATCAAATTGCCAATCTGACCCATCAGACTATCAAAGTACCAATCTACCTATAGTGGGCTCAAATCCCCACATCAATTCAAGGCCCGGTGAAGTATGGCACTTTGACACCAATTTTCAAAAAAAAAAAAAAAAAAATCCACTTTTATTCTGTTCTTTGGTATTTTCAAAAGTTTTATCAATTGGGACTGGGTTTATTATTAAATGGAATTTTTCTTAATTAGCAAGGATAATTTCAATTGGGACTGGATTTTTCAATAATCAATCTAATTATTTATTTTTGAAAAGCAAATTATTATATTTAATAATTGAAAATTCCACAATCATCTTGTAGGATCTTCCCATGCATATATGTTTTACTGATAATCTTTCAATTGAACCAATTGAATTTAGATTCTAATTGAATTTCATTTTAAATCAACAAATTTTTTTAGAGAAAAAACCCAATTCTTTGATTTTTTTTTTATGGGAAGAAATTTTTTTTTTCTAAAGATAAAGAATGTTTTAAAATAAAAAATATCTTACATTTTTTTTATGCTCCCCAACAATTCATGTTTAGTGAATGATTATAAATTTTATATTTGCATTCAACTTCAAAATACCTAAGGATTTAAACAGAAGGCAGGGTCGTGTACATTAGTGAAATGCAGACTTGTAGTGTTGATAATAACATTGATTATGTGAGAATAATAATAATAATAATAATAATAATCACAATAATTTTATTGTAATTTATTTAAAGTAACATGGATACACAGAACAAACTAGTCTTACAAATTCCTTAACAAGAGAAATACAACATTAGCCTTATAATTATAGACAAAATCCCTTCTATAGTTCTATTAAGCACTTTTCGGTTTGGAGGGCTATGAGCCTATATATGATGCTCCCCTTCTCTTGGAAATTAATATAAATAATATTCCAATAGCTATGGAAGTCTCCAACATGCTTCAATGGTCCTCTTGATTCCTAGTGGAGGTGCCCCTCAATCTCTTACTTGTATATCTCACATTGCATCTAGTCTTGTAATAATTGACACTTGATTTTTGTGCCTACAGGGCGGATCAAGATCCTCTAAAGTTTATAGGGTAGTCTACTATATAGAGTTTTTTAAATCCTCACTTTCCTTTTAAATAAAAGGCTAAGATTCTCCCACATCATCCCTCCACTTAAAAAAAAAAAACTCAACCTTAATCACGTTTGCCGTTTAACCAAAAACAAATGATGAAGCTGTTAATTTCTCCTCCATCCCACGCCCAACTACGAAGTCATATTCCACTTTGGGTTGAAGGAACAAATTTTGAGTATTTGAAAGAAATTCCCACTAGAAAAAGAGAAGCCTAACCGTTAAAATTATGCATTAAATCAATACCCACCTGAAAATTTTAGAAAACCAAAAACCCAGAACGTTTGCTTCTCTTTGAACCAAAACCCACCTCAAAATTTCCATTAGATGAGCACCTGAGATTATTTGGATCAAAACTCATTCCGTCCTTTTGTGCTTTTTGGGTTTCTTCTGGCTTTGATCATTAATAAAACTCTTTTGGTTTTGTTTGCTTTCTTATTGATTTGATATGAAATTAATTCAATAAAAAAAAATAATAATATGGGTTTAGTTGATTTTTTTTTTTATTATTTGGAGAATATCGACTTTGCTTACTTTTTTTTGGCAAAACCATCAGGTCCACTGCCGTCAACGGTAGTGATTTCCTTCTGATAATATTTTCCTCATATTTTGGTAAGGTGAATAAATTTGAATGTTTTTTTTTTTTTGTTGATAATTTTAAATAATGGTTATGACAGGGGATTGATAATATGGTAGAATCCTAGCCTTTTATTTTAAAAGAAAGGTTGGGATTTAAAGAATTCCATATGGTAGCGCAACCTAAGAACTTTAGAGGATCATAATCTATGGACACATTTCATTTTCATCATTTATCAGCCAATTCGTTAGTTTGCATACTTGGTATTTTCATGTTGACAAGTCATTTATGGTGCACAACATATACATTATTTATTTTGGGACTTTTTGTTTTTGGCTACGAATGATATATATAACTATATATTATTGAATCCTATAAAAAAACTATTTATTATTGAATATAAATAAATAAATAAAATTAAATAATTCATTATAACTTTTGCTTAGTGAAAGGTTTAATAAATCAACTAATTAAAAGATAAGATGGAAGGCTAAATAAAAGAATTCTAAAAGATTATCTCACAAGATCAAATTTTTGGGAGATAAACATCTTAAAGAAACTCCTTCTGTAATTAATATAATATATAAAGACACACTTTAAACCAAAAGTGATGATGCAAAAATCGTCAGTAGTGTAGATTTGTCTAGATGAAGCAGGAACCTCATTGCTATACCTGCAAGTGTGGTGAAAAGCCTTCCTTAGATGGTCACCGATGTGGTGCTTGCCAATGAACTGAGAAAACACTTACTCTTTTCTTCAATCTTGATGGCACGAAGAACGTAGGCGAAAGGCTCTGGACCCAAGCAATGACGAGCCAAAGTTCTTGGGTCGACTAGATCCTCAAAGTCGTCGATTGTCTTCGAGTACTCTATAGTTGCCTCTACACGACTCTTGTATCTGCTCTTGAGCTTGGGACGCCTTTTAATTGTGCAGTCACGAGGAAGAAGAGTTAGCAACGATAAGAAAAAATAATAATATAAATAGGAAGGGAAAAGAAAAAAGAAGGAAAGGGCACTAGCAGAAGGATGATGCACTAGCAGAAGGATGATGCACCTAGACTTGGGGCTATCCAACAACAAAGCAACCTAGGGACATCCTCCCAAACTTCATTGGAAGGAGTCTCCCAATCATCCCCAAACATGAAGAAGAACTTGGATTTCCAATATCTAAAAAGATGAGGGTAAATCGGTGACGATCCTAGCCTTCTTGACCTAAGGCACAAGCTTGTACTACCCATACTCTTTGGACTCCTTCAAACGGTATAAATACGTGAATTCATCCACCCTAATCATGTCTCCCTCTGTGACGGCCAACCATATCTCCATATAGCTGATTACAATTCTCCACAAATTTGGCATAAGTTGCCCAAGAGCGATATTGAAGTGGCTTAGAAGCTCCATAACGAAAGGGTGGAAGGAGAACCTAAGCCCACATTGGAAAGCGACCTCGTAGAAGCACACCTCCCCAAGCGAGAAATGACAAGCTTGCTCCTCTTTTTGAGGAAGACGAACCATAACTCTCTTAGGAAACTAAAACCTATCCCTAAACCTGGAAAGGATCTCAGCGTCCAAGCCACATGCCTCCTCGAAGGTGTGAAAAGCTCTAACCTCCTTCAAGCTAGAGGCTGCAATATCCTCCTCCTTCTCGACGAGATTGTCGCTAGACGACAATCCCATCTTGAGTTCGCTAGATCTTACCTCAAACATAGCTCTACTCTCACCCACAGCCCCCTCAAACCAGTTTACTAACTCTTGAAGCAAAGGAAGTAGATCACTGGATCTAAGCCACTACCCCCAAACACAAAACCTTCAACTAAAGGGCAAAAGGCGCGAGAAATTCCTAAAGAAGCCCCCAACCGCACAAAAAGAAATGAAACAGAGGGGCAAAGTGTCCTAACTTTAGAACTACCAACCATGGAACCCCAAAAATGAAAAAAAGAAGAATAAAGTCCTAAAAACCCAAAACAGAAAAGAAAAATCAGAAACCCATACAAATGACCTATTCTACAAAGAGTAAAGAAGGGGAGAAGAAGCCGTACCTTAAAAAAGCGGCCACAGGAAGAAAAAACACAAAAAATTTGCAAGAAGAGTAGCTCGGAGAAAAAGAAGCACAGAGTAACAATGGCGAAAGAAAGGGAAAGTGAAGAAGAAAGAGAAAAGAAAGGAAGTTTAAAAAAGTAGGCACAAAAAGCTAAAAATCAGCGGGAAACTCAAGAGAAACATGTGTGGGATATTAACTCCACCAGTCGGAATGTGCCACGTGGCCACGATATGTACGATGCCGCCACTACGCATTGATTACAGAACAGAACCCTAAGAGTCACGTCTGAGCAAGAAACCTTTCACCTTCTGGCGATCGTCTTGACACGTAGCGATGATCACAGAACCTGGGGTGTAGCTGATAGGACCAATGAACCCTCTTGCCTAGACAATCTAATCAGATACCTTCGTCCATTCTGCCATGTCATGGACAAAGCAAGGCAAGTCATTAATAAGAAGTTTCAATGCCTCGGACAGTTACCAATTAGTTGTCAGACCGTTCAAATCTTGTCAAAACCCACATTACTAAGCCCAAAGGCGTTACAAAGGGAGCACTAAAGCCATAATTAAGGCCCCAACGACTAGAAACTATGAAGCTATATATACACGCTCATCAAAACCAGACAAGGTACATATATACGCATCCAAAATATACTACCACACGTAATTTTGATATTCTAAACTTTCTTACTTTCTAAAAAGCTTCTATATACTGACTTTATCATCGGAGACTCTGTGGCAGGCACCACACCGGTGGCTACCTGAGGAATGCTTTTCACCACACTTACAGGTACATCAATGAGGTTCCTGCTTCATTTGGAAAAATCTACACTACTGACGATTTTCGCATCATCAAAATGGTCTAAGCCCATTGAGTATGTATTTAGTTATATTATATTAACTACTCATTTTTTAATCATTATTCAATGTGAGATTTTACTCACACGTGTAACCCAACAAGAATCACATACTCTAACACATGAGATCTTTACTTTTATATACAGATAGATAGATTTGTGTTAACAATCACGTCTCTCAATTTCTTCTCAAAAAAAAAAAAAAAAGTGCCTCTCAATTGCAATGCGACATATGGTATCATTTGTATCAAATTAAAGCTTCATTACTTAGATATGTTATGTGAATTGCAGTATCGGTATAGCTAAGGTTATCAAAAATTCAAAATAGCAACTAAATCGGAATCCCACTTGCCATTGTGTCCATTCGATTAATGATGGGAACGAGAAGTGAAAAAGACATCTTAAATGTTGGCTTAAAATATTACAACTGCAAATGAAATTAGATATATAATTACTTTTCCAAGCATAATATCAATTTATTTGGAGTTACATATAATATAAATATGTAAGATGAGTAATGTAAGAACCACGCAGAATACTTCTCAATAAACCATAAGCATGTTTATTAAGCAGGCTAAACAATTCTTTTTTCCATTGTAAAACTTTATGAGCCTGCAATAGAAAACATAAAGAGGAAAAGGTCAAAGTAAGTAAAGAATTTAATACCAACATTAAGAGGGAGAAAAGTTTGATTTTTGACCTTCCGTAGGCCAAGCATGTTGCATTAAATCCTAGCGCCAAGAAGAATGTCCCTGACCAATTGCAACTCAGAGATGGCCTTGCTAATGTCCCATCGGTCCTGCGGCAACTCCATAGAGCATGCCAGGCCAAGCTTCACCATGGATATCAAACACTTATTCGTTCTATTTGTTGGGGTGCAATTCTGATTGCCAATTACTTCATCATTATTGTTTAAAAGTTTTGGGTCCGCAATCTCCAATACACGGTTCGGCTAGGCTATGCTAGCGTAGTTGTGAAGATTCAAGCCATCAAACATACTATTTGTAGGTCTCTTTCATGTTATCATCTCTAACAATAAGATCCCATAACTGTAGACATCTCCTTTGGTTGACACTTCACTTCCAAGACCATACTCTTCCATTCAAAATATTTGACATAAATAATATAGTCACATTAAAATTAGGAACTCAAAAGTAATCATGTTAAATGTGGGAAAATATATGTAAAGAAATGAAATTTTCAATAAATTGTTGTTACCTGGAGTAGTGTACCCAATTGTTCCTCTTATTCCAATTGAGCTGCTTTGCTTTAGATTTGTTTGTTCTAAAAGAAATTTTGCAAGTCCAAAATCTCCAACTTGAACAATCATTTCATAATCAAAAAGAATGTTGCTTGGCTTTAAATCACAGTGAACAACTGGCACTGGGCAATGGTGATGTAGATAATCAAGTGCACATGCAACGTCAATGGCAATGTTTATTTTTGAAGAAGGTTCAAATTTTGTATCTCTACTTGCCTGAAATCTGTTTCTAGATCATGTAACCAATTTTCTCAATTTCCATTGGGCATGAACTCATAGACTAGAGCCTTAAAATCATTACCATGAAAATCCACACTTGAGCAAGAAGTTATGATCTTCACAAGATTTCGGTGACAAATATTTTTCAAGGTTTCACACTCAGAGATGAAGCTCCTAGAAGCTCCTCTACGTTGAAGATTTAGTACCTTGACTGCAACAATTGATCCATCCTCACCAAGAATGCCTTTATACACTGAGCCAAAACTACCCACACCAATTAAATTTGCTATAGAGAACCCATCAGTTGCTTTAAGGAGCATTTGGTAAGACACTTTCAAAAGTGATTTTCTCAAGTAAGATCCTGAAGTGGTTTCTTTTCTTCTATTTTTGTGCCAGTAAAATAAAAAAAATGACACTGTGGTTATTGCTAGAATCACACAAGCCATTGAAACTAAAATTTTGATTGCAAGAGGCCACTTCATTTTCTTCTTTTATTTTGTTAAGCACCTAGGCAACTTTAGTTTCAATATGCCCCTACAAAGCCTATTGTTTCCTACAATTGATCGTGCGCTAGCATTTGCAAAAACTCCTTTTGTTGGAACCTCTCACTCAAAATCATTAAAGGATAAATTCATAATATTCAAGGAGAGTTCACCCAAGAAATTTGGAATTTGACTTGACAAATTGTTTCGAGAAAAATCCATAACTTGAATACCTATTGAAGAACTCAAAGATGTTGGAATTACTCCATGAAAGAAATTTCCTTCCATGTGAAGGTACTCAAGGCTGGTGTAGGAGCTAAGGCTGCTTGGAATTTCACCAGACAACTTGTTCTCAGATATGTCCAATTCTGCTAAATGGACAAGATTGCCAACCTCTAATGGTAACGATCCAATTAAAAAGTTTCGAGCTAAATTAAGTGAAATTGATAAGGAGGAAATTGCAAAGAGTTGTTTTGGAATGATGCCACTTAGATTGTTTTAAGAAAGATTTAACAAATTCAGATTTTTGCACTTTCCTATACTTTATGGGATAGTTCCTTGCAATATGTTATTTTCGAAATGCATGACACTTATCGAAGATAGGTTTCCAAGGGTAATTGGTAATCTTCCTAAGAGTTTTTTGTAATGTAAAAATAATCTTTGTAACTTTTGGAGATTACCAATATTACTTGGGATTGTGCTTGTCAATTTGTTACCATGCATCCATAAGTGGTTCATGCTAATCAAATTACCTATCCCTGAAGGGATTTCCCCAAAAATAAGATTGTTGCTGATCATAAAATATTCAAGTTGGGTTGAAAAATTTCCCAAAACATTTCGCAACATACCTTTGAATTGATTGTCCGAGAGGACTAAGTATTGCAAACGGCTACAATTGACTAGAGATTTGAAGAAATCCAATTCATCAGCATCTCCGCTTCCTAAATTATTACCATCAATAAATAACCCTTCCAAACGATGTAAGCCTCCAAAATTGACTAAAACTTTTCCAATGAAGTTTTCTCGGGAACGAGGAAGTGTTGTGTTGAGTTATTTAGACCCCTTAAACACAATTGGATTAACCTAATTAACAAGCAAAGTTATTACTTAGTCCAAATTCTAGATCTAAGTTAACACAATCATATAATCATATCAATGTAAAGTGTGGAATATAAAAACACAAAGATATGATGACCTAGGAAAACCAAACTGGTAAAAAATCTAGGGAGGATTTAACCTAACTATCCTCAAGATAAACCTAAATCCACTATGAAAGAATCGAAGTTGTACAATAGTGACTTAGACCACTAACATCCTATTGCTACCCACTGGTAGAAACTTACTGACACGACCACATGCAAGCTTCGAGACCACAGACTCCTTCTTTCTTGGATTCTCCAGCAAGTACAAGCACTCCCGCTTGTGTATCTTTAAGCTCTTATGGCAGCAACTGAATGATCATCAAGTTCTTGATGCAATCTCCTTCTTGATATTCGTAAACTTGTGTGAAGGCAAGCACCTCTTAGATTTCACAAGAGATTCTCACAAATAGCAATATGAGCAACAAAGACTCTAGAGAGTTTTTGGGTACAAATCCTAGATACAAAAAGAGGCACACTCTTCTCTCTCTTAGAAACCTTTAAAAATGTGCTTATGGTTTCCTTTATATAGTGGGAGAAGTAGATTTGAAACCCTAATCCTTAATGGGCTTGGGCTGAGTTGGAAAAATCTGCAAAAAAATAATCTGCACGACTTTCGATCGATCGAGTCTAATTCTCGATTGATCGAGCCAGGCAGAATTGCATAGTAAATTCTGCAGCAACTCGATTCCAACTTTACATATAAGACACATACTTTGAGCAGTCTAAACACGACTTAAACGTTTTGATCATGGTTTGCCAACATTACAAATTAGTATTCTAATACATTTAAACCTAAAGGTCTTAGAACCTAACACGTTGTAGCTTTGAAGCATTAGATTATGAGGCTGGAAGAAATCCGGTAAATTTGTTCTCGTTAATTTGAAACCATTGGAGATGGGGAAGGGTGAGGAATAAGTCTGTGGAAAGACTTCCACTAAGCTCATTTCTACCCAATAAAAAAACTGTCATAGACAAAAGATTATACAAAGATGATGGAATCAAACCAGAGAGTTTATTTTCTCCCAGTGCAAGACTTTGTAAGCTTCCTAATTGGCCTAAGTCATTTGGAATCTGTCCTTTCAAGACATTATGGGATAGAGATAAGACTTGGAGAGAGCTAAGGTTTCAAATTGAAAGCTCGGATTTGTGTTAAAAACACAAGAGCTGTTTAGACCCAAATTAAAAAATTACGGCTTGATTGATTTTACTTTAACTTTAACTAAGTGCGGAAAAGAGTAAATGCGAGCGAACAAATAAAGCAACTACTCTAAGCCATATACAACACAACACAACACAACAACAAAATGAAAGCTAAAAGAGTAGGGAAGAGATATGCAAACACAAGATAACACGCCGATGTATTATCAAAGAGGAAACTGAAGAATTCGGCGAAAATCCTCTTCGCCACCCTCCAAACGGTAAATCAATTTACTAGACAATAAGTTGGGATACACGAATAGCAAGAGACCCTCCAAGCGTAATCTACCTAGTGCACCTAAGCCCTCCAAGCTCTTACTCCAACAAGGCTTCTCGGAATCGTGTCTTGTCTAGCTTTCCGGATCCCGCAATGCGTTTGAGTGCATCCGCCAAAGCTTGGCTTCTTCCAATACTTCCCAGCTGCACCAAAACCTCACTAGACACTCTATATGGATGCGGTTAGTGTTTGGGCTATCAACCTCTCAAGGATTTGGATATGAAGAGGTAGGAGTAGAGGAAAACCATAATGGATGGTGTAGAGGATTGTGGGTATGACAATCTCTCACTCTCAAGGGTTTGTGGCTAGGGTTTTCTCTCTGAAAAACTTTCTCTTCAATATGTGGGTAATGATGATATATATAGTGTGAATGAGGATGTAGTGGGAAGGCCTTACCCGCGAGACATTTGCGAAAACCAGCTGTCACCATCTGTCATGACTCTTCGCATTCCAGTCATGTGCTAAGCATATGCTTCGCTTCGCGACAAGGCTACTTGCGAGATACCCGCGAAAACTTCTTTTGTCTTCAATGTTGTCTTGAGTCTTCACACTCTCTCTTTCACACACAACTCTTATAAATAAATCCCACATAAAATACAGGGTACAAACTACCTCTACCAGATCCAGATGGTCCAAATTTTCTTCTTTTTACGGTTTACTCTCATTGGGCATTAAATAATTCTATTTAATTTTTATTACTTTATTTATTTAATTTTTTATCAGGTCTTACACGTTTGGTGGGGGGAAAAAACATCACTTTTGCTTATACCTTCTTCGAACTTTTTTTTTTCGGAGAACCAATTTTCTTCTGACTTTGATTATACTATTTCAAAATTAAAATTCATTGTTTTAAATTTTAATTAAATTGCATTTTAAAATATTAAAAATAAAATTTGCTTATTATTTTTTTTCCAACAAGTTATGGAGAGATTTGCCATTGCCAATGTTTTGGTGCTTGATAAATTTTTCCTTGTTTTTCAATTTTCAATAATCAATTTACTTATTTATTTTTGAAAAGCAAATCATTATTTATAATAACTGGAAATTCCACAATCATCTTGTATAAAATCTTCCAATGCATATGACTGTGATAATATCTTTCAATTGAGCCTATAGAATCAAGATTTTAATTGATTCTATAGATGCTATAGATGTTCTATTGTGTGAGAGCCCTTCCTTGGCAGACTATGGACACTTGATTGACAAGGCAAAGGAGCAAGCTAAGGATTTTATGGACATTGAATTCAGTCATGTATTGAGACAAAGTAATAGTGCAGCCCACAACATTGCTAGATATGCAAGACATGTTAGCGAGTATTCGGTGTGAATGGAGGATATCCTTGCACATTTTTATTCTGTAATTCAAGCTGATTTGGCTTCCCTTTGAATAAAATTACAGTGTCGTTTCTCAAAAAAAAAAAAAAAAAAAATTTAATTGAATTTCATCAATTACTTGTCTCAAAAGGACTAATGAAAATCCATTCATTTTAAATCAACACATTTTTTTTAGAGAAAGACCATTTCTTTTAGTTTTTTGTGGGAAGATTAAAAACCAATATTTCTAAAGATAAAGAATGTTTGAAATACAAAATACCTTACATTTAGATGTCCTCCGATAACTCATGTTTAGTAAATGGTTAAAAAATTTAGATTTGCATTCAACTTCAAAATACTAAAGGATTTAAATAGAAGGAAGGGTCTTGTACATTAGTAGAATGCTGACTTGTAGTGATGATATAAACATTGATTATGTGAGAACAATACTAATAATAATAATTAAAATAATTTTATTGTAATTTATTTAAACTAACATCGATACACAGAACATACCAGTAATAAAATCTGAACAAAATTAATGCATACAAATTCCTTATAGAAATACAACATTATAAGTCTTATAATTATAGAGAAAATTAATTCTATAGTTCTATTAGGCAGTCTTCAGTTAGGAGGGCTATGATGCTCCCCTTCTCTTGGAAATGAATATCAATAATATTCCAATAGGCAATAGCTATGGGAGTCTTGAACATGCTTCAATGGTCCTCTTGATTCCTATTGGATGTGCCCCCCTCAATATCTTACTGGTTGATATCTCTGATTGCACACAATCTAGTTTTGTAAAAATTGAAACTTGATTTTCGTGCCCACTAGACACATTTTATTTTGATAATTTATCAGCCAACACGATAGTTTGCGTACTTGGTGTTTTCATGTTGACAAGTCATTTATGGTGGACAATATATAAATTATTTAATTAGGATTTTTTTTGGTGCTAGGAATATATATAACTATTTAAATTGGATTAAATAGACTTAACTAGATCGAATTGACAAAATTGGACTGAATAGATGAAGTGGACTGAACAGGATTGAATTGACCAAAGTAGACTGAATGAACCGAATTAGACCGAATAGAGCGAACTGGACCGAATTGGGCAAGTGCACCGTATGGACCGAATAGACCTAACTGGACCGAATTGGGAAAATTGGACCGAATAGACCTAGGTGAACCGAAATGGACTGAATAGACCAAAGTCGACCATATGGACCAAATTGGACGGAATAGACCTAAGTGGATTGTATGGACGAAATTGGTCCGAATAGACCTAATTGGACCAAATGGGCCAAATTGGACCGAATAGACCAAAGTGGACCATATGGACTAAATTAGACCAAATTGGACCGAATAGACCTACGTGGATTGTATGGAACGAATAGATCACAGTGGACAGAATGGACCGGTTTGGACCGAATGGACTAAACAGGACCGAATAAACCTAATTGGACCAAATTGGCCTAGTGGACCGTATGGACCAAATTGGACAGAATAGACCTAACTGAACCGAATTGGACAAATTGGACCGAATAGACCTAGGTGGATTGAATTGACCATATTGGACCGAATAGACCTAAATAGATAAAAATGGACTAAATTGGACCGACTATACCCAAGTGGACCGTATGAACTAAATTGGATCTAATTGACCTAATTGGACCGACTTGGCTAAATTGGACCGAATAGACCTAGGTTGACCATATGGACCAAATTGGACCGAATGAACTGAACATGATGCAATTGACCAAAGTAGACTGAATGAGATTGAATGGACTGAACTGGATCGAATAGACCGAATTGGACTGAATTGACCGAAGTAGACCGAATGGAGCTAATTGAATTGAAGTGGACTCAAGTAGACCGCATTGGACCAAAATTAACTAAAGTGGACTGAAGTAGACCGAATTGGACCAAATTGATGAAGTGGACCAAATGCCGATCTGTTATTAGCATAGCCAAGATTGTGTTTTGATATAAATTCAAATTCTTACTTCCAAAATAATCAAGTATTAACTCTAAAAAAAAAAAAATCAAACCAAAACTATAAGAGAGAAAAATATGCTACTTGTAATGGGAAACAAAAAAATTCAACACCAAAACGTATGAACCCAAAATAGAGTTTTAAAAATCACAATGATTCATCAATTTAAAGAAGAGTTGTAAGAAAGAATTAAAAAAAATGGAGAGAGAGAGAGAGAGAGAGAGAGAGAATAATTAGAAATTTATAGAAATTAATACGAGATGAAAACTTAAAAATAAAAAATATTGCAATAAACACCATATTATCCAAGTCATGTTATGTTATGTTATGTAATAAAATAGAATTATATTCTTATATACTATCTTTATATATAATGCAATAGGATAATATCTATTAAATCAAAGAGAAGAAAAAAGGTAACAACATAAAATCATAACTTAATCACACCAACCCAAAGTAGAGTTTCAAATAATTCAAAAACTTATCAACTTAAAGTAGAGATGCAAGAAAAAAAAAAAAAATCCACCAAAAAAAAATTTGAGAGAGAGAAATAACATTGTGTGTGTGGGAAAACTATGTATAGAATGAAATTGAGAATTATAAATTTATAGTAAGAGGAGAGAATAAGAAAAGCCAAAAATAAATGAAGATAACGGGATTAAGGAAAAGTGATATTGAGATAGATAGTAGTGGAGAGATGAAAAGATAAAAGGGAAGGGAGAAGTTGGTGAAAGTATAACATTAAATTGGGAAATTAATAAGAGAAAAAAAAAAGTTAAAAAGAAAAAGAAAAAGAGAGAGAACGTTGGAAATGGGTGGATGATGTGGCTGCTGATGTGACTCAACAGGAGCGTAGTAATAATAGATACTATGTTTCAGCTTTTAGATATATAGATGTAGATGAATATAGTTTCCTATTTATGCTAAACAAGTAACCGAAAAGTTGAAATACACTTTTCTTTGTTGAAAATAGTAATGAACTTTCTTCTTATAAAAAAGAAGAGAAAATTAAAGTGAAATTGCACGAGCTCAAAACTAGTAGGCCCAAAGGCTCCAATCCAGGTAAAACCTAGTCTCGTTGGCCCAATCCAATATGTAGGGCTCTATCTCTAAATTGCAAACTTCGCCTACAATCATGGAAAAAATGCCCAAAGTTCCCTTAAAAATTACAGGGTAGTGACTTAATGTTAGACTCCCTTATGAAATAATTAAAAACAAATATTAAGCCAACAACTTTATAACTCATCCTGTTGGTGTTTGAAAAAATTGGAAGGATACAAAGAAAATTAACATTGCTCTTGCACTAGGATGACACACATTAAAAAAAAAAAAAAAACCTTAACCAAATCTTTTTGGTATTATTAATGAAACATTCAAGGTTCAAATTTCTATTCCTTTAATTATCCAATTATCAAAAAATAAAATAAAAAATTGATTAGTTACATAAACCCCAGAAATTACACACTCTTTTTCCAGTTCTTTGTGTTTGGTCCAATATTTAAGATTTGCTTTGTGGAGTAGGTTCAATATATGTAGAGAAATAGCTATTATTGACGGTGGATAATTTACCCGACCCGACTTGCTCCACTTGGCTTTACATACCCGCTTTAAAAATAATAATAATAGTGGGTCCCGCTCCCTCCAACCTCAGAACAACCGCTCAGTTTTATTGTACATGTCCAGATGAGATAAGACTTCACTTAACTGAACTAACCCTTAACTGTATATAACAGTGATCACCTGACACCAATATTTTCGACTAAAATCTTGTAAGGTATGTTCTCGTTTTTTTTTTTTTTTTTTTTTTTTGATAATTATGTTTACTAATCGAAAATTTTAATTTATTGAGTCAAATTTCAAAACAATTTTTTTTTTGCAGATTAGCAAATTACTCAATGAAATTTTGACACCCTTTTATTTGTTTGCGAGTTTCTACTAAGAATACATGTGAGTCTCATTGGACTAGATAGTTTGAATGCTGAACTGGGTTTTGATCCAATCACACTGGGATTTCATGATTCTGTGCATGCAATTCAATTGGCTCATTGTTTGAATGTTAGTGTTAAATATTAGCATTGATACACTATATTGAATATGTTATTATAGATGCGGAAGTGAAAGCATAAAGTATAGAACACAATAACACAAGAGGATTACGTGGTTCAGCCTAACGGCCTACATCCACAGAGGAAACCCTAAAGGGCTACATCAATAATATATTAGAGTGTAGAACAAATCCTGTGTTACAATGAACCATAACATACGTATATATAGTAGGCTAAACCCTAAACTAATAGACTTCTAGTACAAGTAGGAAAATTGGCTTGCACACAAAGTAGAATTAGGCTTGGGCTTATGCTAATGGGCTAATATATCTCTAACACCCCATCTCAAATTCAAGATGGAAACTTGATGAAATCTTGAGATTTGATTAGGTTGAAAAGATCCCTTGAATGGAGTTTGGCTCTGTGACGGTGGCTTGAGAAAGGCAATGGTCTTGCAGTGTTGATGCGACTTCTAACGGTGACATGACTATACCGGAGAATTTTGACGGCAGCAGTGGAAAATCAAAGAAGATAAAAGCAGCGAAGAAACACCGAGGAAGACAAAGATTGTTCTTAATACACCGTAAGGATAGAAAACCATGGCCATAGGAAGGCAACTCTGATACTATGTTAAATATTAGCATTGATACACTATATTGAATATGCTATTATGGATGCGGAAGTGAAAGCATAAAGTATAGAACACAATAACACAAGAGGATTACGTGGTTCAGCCTAACGGCCTACATCCACAGAAGAAATCCTAAAGGGCTACATCAATAATATATTAGAGTGTAGAACAAATCCTGTGTTACAATGAACCATAACATGCGTATATATAGTAGACTAAACCCTAAACTAATAGACTTCTAGTACAAGTAGGAAACTTGGCTTGCACACAAAGTAGAATTAGACTTGGGCTTATGCTAATGGGCTAATATATCTCTAACGGTTAGTATGATGATTGTTGTGAGTTTTATCGTTTTGAATCCCACACTGGGCTTAGAGCCTATCTAATTGGGATGTCAATGAGCTTATTTTCATTCAATTGAGTTTGTTCTGAGTTTGATATCAACTTATTATTCATATTATGATTTATTTTTGTATTTGTATTTTTTTAAGATATGGATTTGGCTCTTGTGCCTTCATTGTATCCACCAAAAGGAAACAGAGCCATCTATGATGTTAAGCCTTTTAGCTCTGCCCTTCATAGAAATCTGTACTCTCAGAGAACTTCTCCATATTTATTTCTGGGCCAAATTACACTTTTTTATCCTAAAATTTTCCTTCATTTTCAATGTCCCCCAACCTAACAATCTGCTCAATTGACACCCCACTCGACAGAATTGTATCAATGTACTCAATAAAATCTTCTTTTATGTATAATAAGCCTACCTCCAATCCATTCAAAATTACTTTAAGCTCATTCAAAGGGTGGTTAATTTCCTTTTTGATGTTTGGATACTTTTTGTGTTCATGCGATATAGTTTCTATAGTGAAGGTGGCGCTTTGGAAATGTTGAAGCCGATTTCATGGCCTTGGAAGGGGTTTGATGAAGGTAAGAGTGAAGTCTTTTTAAATGAATTTCATAACTTTTACGTGAGAGTATTCTAAAATTGACCAAAGCGTTCCCTTTTCTTTGTGATTCCATTATTTATGGTTTTTTTTTTTTTTTTTTTCTTTTTTAAGATTTCTAAAAACTTAAGGAACTTTCAGGTGATAAAATGGTGCTTTCTCAAAAAAAAAAAAAAAAAAGATGATAAAATGGTGCATTTATTCTAGATAGATATTAGAGGGGGGGGGGGGGGGTGCAGTCCCATAAGAAATCATTTTGCTTATTTATTTTTGAAAAGCAAATTATTATTTATAATAATTGGAAATTCCACAATCAATCTGTAGGATTTTCCTATGCATATATGTATGACTATGATAATCTTTCAATTGAACCAATAGAATCAAGATTTTAATTGAATTTCATTACTCCTCTCAAAAGGACTAATGAAAATCCATTGATTTAAATCAACACATTAAAGATTCCCATTTCTTTTTCTTTTTCTTTTTTTTTGGGAAGAAAAACAAATATATCTAAAGCTAAAGAAACTTTTAAAATACAAAATATCATACATTTTATATATATGCCCTCCAACAACTAATGTTTAGTAAATGGTTATTGTAAGTGCACAATTGCACCTGGACCCAAGAACAGTTATGGGCTCAGGCCCAATGAGCCTTAAACAATAAGAATTTGTAGAGTGTGGGCTTGAAACCCAGGTTAGAAGTATATGAGGATTAAATGACAAACTAAAGATCGCAAGTAATTGAAAACAACAAGGAATATTGTAACTGCCTCCTCGGACGTAAGCCGAGAGCTGTTCTTATATTATATCTCACCCTATGTCTTTTTTTCTTTTTAGGTTACAAAAAGTTCTGTCTGTTTCTGTTTCAGGTCCCTCCTTAAATACTCCTATTTTTAATACTTTATACACGTGTTGCCCCAATTCCTCCCTTAGCCTAGATATTTCTTTTCTTAGTGCCTTTGAACAGTAACTAGAAGTTTCCCTTCCACTGTTCAAGTGTCACCTCCCCATTAATGCAGCCAGGGTGGTAGGTGCAGGGTCTTTAATGTGGAAGTAGCAGCCTTTATTTTTGACATTTCTTCAACACCGGTGCTTCTGGGGCATTCTGGGGTTCACCCCCTTTAACCATTGGTCTTGACCGTGCCATTCCCTAACCTGTACCATGAAGTCCCGGGTTCTTTGGTGTCAGTCCGAGGGGAAAAGCATCCTCGGCTCGGTCCTCGGATCCTCGGCGTATGGGCCGACCTAGAGTATCAACAAGCCCTAAACCCAAGAGTAGGTCGGCCTTCCTTAGCGAGGCCCAATGGCCCATATCCCTATTAAGATATTTTTACTCCCCACAATAGCCCCTCAAAACTCTAATTTTCAACGTCCGAGGAGAAAAATAGGGTTTTGATCCGACGAGAACCTGCTCTACACACTTTATAAGTGACGGCACGTGTGGAAATCGTTTCGCGTCCCAGAAGATGACACTTGGCGGTTTCATTTTCGAAAACGCGCGCATTTAATAATGTAAGTTACTCTTTGTCTCCCACGCACAACGGTGAGATGGGCATCCAACGGTTCTCCTCACTCAACGAAATTTTATGCGGGACATACATAATTTTAGATGCCGCCTTTTCGCACGTCGTGACGCTTCGGAACCTCGCGCCTTCATTTAAGTCATCGTGGATCAATCCCATCAAAACAACAACAATCATTCTTCACCAGCAGAAAACCGTGGAAACCCGTACCTTCAACTTTGTAAGTTCTTGCTCTCTCTAGTCTTGACCTTTTCTCCTCGGATACAGTCCTCGGCTACCAATACAATCACTCTCCCTTTTAAAGTTTAGTCTATCGTCTCTCTGTAATGGGAAGATTCAAGTGTCTAGTTGATACCGCCGCTGGGATGGAAGGCTTTAGAGCCAAATACCATATTCCCAGCGACGTAGGGTTAGAATACCGCCGCAATGCCGTGGCCGGTTCTAGGAAAGAGGGAGAGGTTATCATTCCTATGATAGCCTTCATAGAGGGTGGGATGACCCTACCAATGAAACCCGTAATGAGGGAGTATCTTCGCAACCACCGGTTGTGCCCCGACCAATGCCTTCCAAATGTTTTTAGAGTTTTAGGTAGTGTAGATGCTCTAAACGAGCAGATGAGTTTAAACCTCACATGGCACGATGTCGTGTTCCTATATGAGTCCCACAAACTCTCTAAGGTAGGCTATTATATGAAATCTCGGTCTAGCACCGTTAGGCTAATCTCCTATCTGCCCAAATCAAACAAAGGCATGAAGGACGACTACCCGATCGTGTCCGGGAACCGGCACGACGGCCTCCACCGCCCCGGTTCAATGGGGGGATCCAGGTGCGACACCATAGGATTAATCTCCCCACAAAACAACTTCTCATAACACTCACACTTAAATGCTTAATTTTATTTACTTAAATTCGTTAAATATTTGTGTGAATCTGACCATGTTTGTTTGTTTTGACGTCTTTTTTTCAGATAAGCATCACGTGCGTCCTCGTCTGAGTAACTGTAACGTTGCCGATCTAAACCGAGTACGTAGCTCCGAGGTATTCGTTAGTGCGTACCTACAACTCCGGGCTGCTCATCTTATTCTAGGATACACCCCCTTTCCAAAGACTTTCAGAGATAGAGGACGCCATTATTGCCGGCGACCGAAGACGAAAGAGGATAAACGTAGCTCGGCCCCATTTTTTGGACGACCGTGACCTCCCGGACGCTCCTGACACTATTTTGTACAACCGGCCGATAGCAGCAGTCCCCCTCGCCATACACTCACAAACAACTGTCGTTCCAGAAGAGGAGGTGTCTTCTTCACACACTCTTGACGACGAGATAGACCAATTCCATCTCGAAGACACCGAGAGACCTCGCGGAAACCGCTCGTGGTACTTTCCGACGAGGAGGAAGAAGCCACCGAGGCCTCTGGAATCGCAGGGTTTGTAGTTGCCCTTCCCGAGAACGAATCCGTAGAAGACATGGGACGAATGGAGGGTCTTCTCACTAATAGGGCTGCCAAAGTTGCAGAGAAGAAGAAAACGGGGACGTCCCAAGTTCCCCCAGCCTTACCTCCT
Source organism: Castanea sativa (assembly GCF_040712315.1). Taxonomy (NCBI): domain Eukaryota; kingdom Viridiplantae; phylum Streptophyta; class Magnoliopsida; order Fagales; family Fagaceae; genus Castanea; species Castanea sativa. The sequence goes on along the minus strand of NC_134017.1, from coordinate 79,361,449 downwards.
CCTCCTCCTCTAGCTGAGCCAAAACTGCCAGCCGAGGATCCCAAGAAGAAGAGAAAGGGGGATGATGACGGGGCGATCACTAAAGACCCCAAGAAACCACGCCAACAACTCCCACCGGCCCAGCAGCCAGGAGCCGGACAAGTGCAAGGGTAGAGCACGTTCACCGAACTTGGGGAAATCGTGACGAGGCCGTAGTGCACCGAGCACCGGCCACCCGGTCCCCCGATCTAAGGCCGGACGGCGCTCCTATCTCCCGCGCCCGCATAAGGGCAGCTCAACAAGGCCACGCCCACCACCCGGCCGAGGTCCTAGAACGCCCTCTTCGCCGCCCAAGGACATGGAGACCTTGGAAAAGATGGGCCAACCACAACTATTCCTCTCTCTAAAAAGAGACTTAGCACCGGTAAGTGTTTCTCCTTTTAACAATATTTATAAGTAAATTAGTTTTTGTTATTCCTAACTCCATCATGCTTTTTTACGTGCTATTCAGAGGTCTTTGTAGCTGAAAAGTTTATTGAAGACGCTCGGAAAGTAGCCGTGGCCGAGCTCGAAACTAGGGTGGAGACCGAGAAGACCTTAGGTACAGCCCTTGCCGAGAACGAGAAGCCGACCCTCGGAGGTAGCGTAGCCGAGGAGAGAGAAGAATGGGGTCGAGTCAAACTTGAAGACCATGAAGACCCGCATAGAAGGACAGCGCAAACTCCTTAAGGAAAGAAATGAAGAGCTCTCCCAAGCTCAAAGGGAGTGCTCGGATCCGAAGAAACAACTCGGCTCGATGAAGGAAGAAGCCAGCTCCTTCCAACTCTCTCTTCAAGCCGCCAAGCTGTGCAAGTTTTGACGAAGGGGTAGCGACCACCGAGGAACAATGACAGAGGAATTCGCGGCTTTATGCCGCGAATACCGTCAAAAAGTACGGGGGAAGCTTTAAACGTAGCAGAGTTCCCGCCTTCGGATTTGAGGAAGTCCGAGAACGTTTGGCTTCCCCTAGAAATACAGAGATTGAAGAGGCTCCCGCCGCTACTCCTACCCCCGAGACAACTCTTCCCCGTCCTACCTCCGATGGTCCCACAAAGAAATTCCTCGATCCTACGTAACCTTCTGGTTCCAATAAAGAAAAGGAAGGAGGAGTGGATGCAGAGAAGGACTTGAACCAGATAGTGGAACCCAACGTCCTTCCAACAAAGACAATGGATAAAGGAAAGCAAGTTATGACTCCTTTTGAGCCGGAGTTGAGAAAGACCGAGGGCACTAGTACCTCTCAAGAAGATCCTCCTCCAACAGCCTTAGGACTTAGCTTAGGGCTTCTCTTTTTCCATTCTTTTTTTTTTTTTGAATTATATTTTTTATTGTATATTAACCTTGATCAATGAATAACAATTTCGTTTGCTTTTCACTTGGATTGTGTCTCGCTTTTTCTTTATTCTTTATGTACTTATTACAAAAGTTTTCCCATTAAGTCATATCAGAAGTTTCTCATAGCATCAAAATCTAACTCCAAGGATTGCATAGTCATAACTTTCACATAATCATGCGTATATTATTAAAGATTTAATACAAGGTGACATGGTTAATTCATTTGAATAATACCTCGATTAAAAAAGGAAAGAGGACTTCATATAACAATTAAGCCCTTATAATGCATAACACTGTTTTTAGTAGGTTGTAAGATCCGAGGACCATTCCTTACACAAATTTCCTCAATACTTAGAGATATAAAACTTAAGATCCGAGTTAATAAACAGTAAGGTATTAACATCCGTACACAATCGAAGTTAAGTTTAATCAAAGTCATAGTCCGAAGATAAATCTTAAGCAATCTTTCGTTTAATTCTTCAAAATTGTAATCGTAAATGATAAGACATCAATTTCCACAAGGTTTGTGGTCCGAGGACTACACTTAACCATGTTTCGTTTGATTCTTTAAAACAATAACTTCAAATGTTAATTTTCCCAAAGTAGGAGGTCCGAAGACCCGACATAACTAAGGTTCTGTTTAACAAATGATAAGACATCAATTTCCACAAGGTTTGTGGTCCGAGGACTACACTTAACCAAGTTTCGTTTGATTCTCAAAAATTGTAACTTCAAATGTTAATTTTCCCAAAGTAGGAGGTCCGAAGACCCGCATAACTAAGGTTCTGTTTAACAAATGATAAGACATCAATTTCCACAAGGTTTGTGGTCCGAGGACTACACTTAACCAAGTTTCGTTTGATTCTCAAAAATTGTAACTTCAAATGTTAATTTTCCCAAAGTAGGAGGTCCGAAGACCCGCATAACTAAGGTTCTCGTTTAACAAATGATAAGACATCAATTTCCACAAGGTTTGTGGTCCGAGGACTACACTTAACCAAGTTTCGTTTGATTCTCAAAAATTGTAACTTCAAATGTTAATTTTCCCAAAGTAGGAGGTCCGAAGACCCGCATAACTAAGGTTCTCGTTTAACAAATGATAAGACATCAATTTCCACAAGGTTTGTGGTCCGAGGACTACACTTAACCAAGTTTCGTTTGATTCTCAAAAATTGTAACTTTAAATGTTAATTTTCCCAAAGTAGGAGGTCCGAAGACCCGCATAACTAAGGTTCTGTTTAACAAATGATAAGACATCAATTTCCACAAGGTTTGTGGTCCGAGGACTACACTTAACCAAGTTTCGTTTGATTCTCAAAAATTGTAACTTCAAATGTTAATTTTCCCAAAGTAGGAGGTCCGAAGACCCGCATAACTAAGGTTCTCTTTAACAAATGATAAGACATCAATTTCCACAAGGTTTGTGGTCCGAGGACTACACTTAACCATGTTTCTGTTTGATTCTTTAAAACAATAACTTCAAATGTTAATTTTCCCAAAGTAGGAGGTCCGAAGACCCGGCATAACTAAGGTTCTGTTTAACAAATGATAAGACATCAATTTCCACAAGGTTTGTGGTCCGAGGACTACACTTAACCAAGTTTCTGTTTGATTCTTAAGAATTGTAACTTCAAAGGTTATTTATCGCAAAGAAGGAGGTCAGAAGACACTGAATAACTAAGTTTCTCGTTTAACAAATGATAAGACATCAATTTCCACAAGGTTTGTGGTCCGAGGACTACACTTAACCAAGTTTCTGTTTGATTCTTAAGAATTGTAACTTCAAACGTGAGAGCTAGCCATAACTTTGAAATATTAATTGACAAAAGCTTATTTGATTAATAATAATACCTTCTAAGATTATTTACATTCCATGGACGTGGTACAACTCGTTCATCTAGGTCGCCTAGCCTATATGACCCTATGCCTCGCTATTGAAACAATGCGGTAGGGGCCTTCCCGCTAGGTCCTAGCTTACCCCATGCCGGGTTCTTAGAAGTGCCTACAACTTTCCTTAATACAAGATCACCAGTGCAAGTGGCCTTAGCTTCACGTGGGCATCATACCCTCGTTTTAGCTTCGCCGATAATACGCCAATTGGACCATAGCCGCCTCACGCCGTTCCTCAAGTAAATCAAGATCTTTCTCTAGAAGTCCCTCGTTTTTCTCTCGGACTAAAAGAACTTGTCTTTAGAGTAGGAAAACCGGATTCCAAAGTGGTATCACCGCCTCGGCCCCATAAGTCATAGAGAATGGAGTTTCTCCAAAGGACCTACGCGGTGTGGTCCGATACGTCCACAGGACATGAGGGAGCTCTTCTACCCACCTCGCCTTTCGCATCGTCTAACCTCTTCTTAAGCCCGTTGACTATGACCTTGTTAACGGCCTCGGCCTCGCCCATTTCCTCGAGGATAAGCCGGAGTAGAGTATCTATTTATAATACCCATCTCACCACGCATTGCCTAAAGGCCTTGCCGTCAAATTGAACGCCATTGTCCGAGACGAGTGTATGTGGTATACCGAATCTAGTAACAATATTTTTCCGCATAAATTTCTTGGAATCAACATCTCGGATATTGGCCAAAGGCTCACCTCGACCCACTTAGTAAAGTAGTCCGTTCCCACGAGCAACCATCTTTTGTTTCCAGCAGCCTCTCGGAAAGGGCCCTACAATGTCCAAGCCCCATTGCGCGAAAGGCCAAGGGCCGGAGAGAGGGTTAAGAACCCCTCCAAAGTTGGTGGATATTAGGGGCGAACCTCCGACACCGATCACATTTTCTCGGCATAGTCCCGAGCCTCCCTCTCGCATATTGGGCCACCAATAACCCCGAGTCGTGGCTCTATGGGCTAAGGACCTTCCTCCAAAGGTGGCTTCCACAAATTCCCTCATGCAATTCCTCCAAGAATGATTCTCGTTGATTCAGGTGTACACACAACAAATACGGTCCCGAAAAGGATCGTTTGTATAGCTTCGGTCCTCGGACAACCGTAAACGCGGCGCCTTTCGACGTACCTTTTCTCGCTTCAACTTTGTCTTCGGAAGGATGTCATTTTTGAGAAAAGATATGATCGACTCCATCCAACTAGGACCAGGCCTTATTAGATGGATGCGAGGTGCGTCGCCAGCCTATAAGAGAAGGTTCTACCGCATCCTCAACGAGAATCACCCTTGGTAGACCTTGAGCCGAGGATGTGGCCAATGTAGCCAAAGAATCCGCATGAGTGTTTCCACTCCTAGAGACATGAGCTAAGGCAAATGAGTCGAATTTAGCTCGCCGACGTTTAACCCGGGCCAAATATTCTTGCATTCTCGGGGTCTCTAGCCTCCATGGTCCCCATGACTTGGCCGACCACTAATCGAGAGTCCGAGAACACATGGATTTCCTTGCCACCCATCTTATGTACCATTCGCATGCCTACCAAGATCGCTTCATACTCGGCCTCATTATTAGTAGCCGAGAAAGCCAATCTCAAAGATTTTTCAAAGACAATTCCTTCAGGGACATTAGAACAAGTCCAACGCCGTACCCTTTATGATTAGCAGCCCCATCCACATAAACTTTCCAAGCCGAGGGCGATACGGCCGTGATCACACCAACCGATTTTTCACCCATGTGCGCTCCCTTTGAAGTTTCTTCTAACAATGGTTCAGCAAACTCGCCACCAAATCAGCCGAGGACCCGACCTTTCACCGAGGTGCGAGGCTTGTACTTAACATCAAAGGCTCCCAAAATGGTTCCCCATTTTGCCACTCGCCGAATAATCAGCACTACGCAACACAGCCTTCGAGCGGCAACCGGGTCAAAACAACCACAAGATGAGATTGGAAATAATGAGGAAGTTTGCGCGTGGCGTGGACTACAGCCGAAGTGCTTTTTCCAAGGGCAAATAGCGCACCTCGGCTTCATTCAAGGACTTACTAACATAGTAGATCGGCCTCTCGCACTCCATCTTCATTCCTTATAAGGACTAGACTCACCGCATGAATAGCCACGGCCGTATAAGCGAATAAAACCTCGTCCACCTCGTGGCGAGATAAAATGGGTGGCCGAGATAGATATTGCTTAAGCCGTTGGAAAGCCGACTCACAATCCTCGGTCCATCGAAACCCTTTCCACTTGTTCAACAACCGAAAGAAAGGACGGCACCGGCCACCGACCGAGAAATAAATCGTTCAACGCAAAGAATCATTCCGGTCAATTTCTCGAATCTCCTTTGGGTTCCGAGGCGGCCGCAAATTTTGAATAGCCCTAACCTCGCACCGGGTTCACCTCTATGCCCCTACGAGTGATCATATATCCTAAGAACTTTCCGCATCCCACGCCAAAAGAACACTTGGAGGCGTTAAGGCGCAACTTATACTTCCTCGCATTTGGAAGGTGTCGGCCAAATCCGTCATGTGCGAAGGTACCGTCTTACTCTTTACCACCATATCATCCACGTATACTTCTATGGTTTTCCCCGCTTGTCGTTCAAACATTCGGGTCATCATTCTTTGATAAGTAGCCCCGCATTTTTTAACCCAAATGGCATGACCTTATAATGATAGTTCCCCGTTGGAGTAATGAAAGCGCCTTTTCCCCGATCCTCTAACGCCAAGGGAATTTGGTGGTAACCCCGAAAGGCGTCCAGAAACTCATCCGAGGATGTCCGACAAGCAGCATCTACCGCCTGATCAATCCGTGGCATTGGGAAAGAATCTTTAGGACAGCCTTGTTCGTATCAAGCAAAGTCCACACATACTCTCCACCTCGCCGTTTTTCTTCTTAACGACAACAAGATGAGCCAACCATTCGTGGTAGAAAACTTCTTTGATAGCCCCCGCCCTTTTGAGTTTAAGAACCTCTTCCTTCACAAATTTCGAATGTTCTCGGAAGATCGCCGAGGTGGCTGCCTCCTCGGAACGATGGCCGGATTGACGTTTAAACGATGACAAATAAAGCTCGGATCTACGCCCGGAGCCTCATAAGGGTCCCACGCAAAGACATCTATATTGTCCTTCGTAAATTCCAACAACTCCATCTTCTCTTGGTATGGCAAAAGTATGCCAACTTGGAAGAACCTCTCCGGATCATCCGCTATTACAAACTTCTCTAACTCCTCGCAAACAGCCTCATCTTCTCGTCATCGCTCCAGTGCCTCCGAGCCGTTAATTGCTATGACTCCCGGATGGGCAAGGTTGATAACTCGACTTCCGACCGACGAAGTACCGCAGCCGAGATGCATTGTCCGGCCACTACCCGACCGCCGAGGATTTCCTCAACATGTTCCCCCGAGGGGAATTTAACCTTAACGTGCAAGGTAGAGGAGACGGCTCCTGTGGCGTGCAGCCATGGCCCGGCGAGGATGGCCGTATATGGAGAGTACGCGTCAACCACAATGAAATCTACTTCAACCGTTTCGTGCCGGATTGAACGGGTAAACGGATCCGTCCTTTTGGCACAACGGCTCTCCCTTCAAAGCTAATAAGAGGTGAGTCATAAGGAGTTAAATCTTCCAACTCCAACCTTAGCCCCTTAAATAGATCGTGGTACATGATATCCGCACCGCCGCCCCGATCTATCATCACCCTCTTCACGTCATAATTCCCTATTCCGAGGGTAACCACAAGAGCATCGTCATGGGGCCGGATAGTTCCTATTTTATCCTCCTCGGAGAAACCCAAGACAGTAAAGTGCTCTTTAATCTCTTCGGCCTACCACCCACATCCTCGGCCCGCGGATGGGAAACCGCCATGACCCTAGTGGGACCCGAGCCGGTCCTACTGTGTGCGGCGAAGATAACATTAATTGTTCCCAATGCCGGCCGAGATGAACTGCTCCTTTGGTTGTTTGAACCAACTTGACCGACTCCGCCCCTGGCCGACACAAATGCCGCTTCAACTTTCCCTCTCCGACGAGCCGCTCTAGATGGTTCCACAGGTCCGGCAGCTCTCGCAGTGTGGCCCACATCCCGATGGTATTGACAAAAAAGGTTTTGATTTCTTCTCGCAGGTCCCCCGCCATCTTGCCGGCCATCTAAAGAAGGGCTCTTTACGAACTTTTTCTAATAACCGATGTACCGGTTCTCGAACACGCATTTACAAATTGGGTGCCGCCGAGCCGGATTGTCCGAAATAATCCCTCCTCGGCTTGTTGTTGTGATATCCGTCCGACCCGAAATCCCTTCTCTCCCGCGGATAACCTTCTCCTTTCCTTTTCCCCGTTGCCGGTCTTCCTCTACCCTTTTATATTCATCAATACGATCCATAAGACGACGTACGCCGCGGACGGGCTTTTTCGTCAAAGACTTTCTTAGGTCGTGATCGCAGGGAGGCCTACCTTAAAGGTATTTAGCGCCACCTCATCAAAGTCGCCGTCTATTTCATTAAACATCTCCCAATATCCGTCTGAGTATGCTTTCGTTGTCTCCCCTTCCTTCATGACCATGGATAGCAACGAGTCCAAAGGGCCGAGGGACTCGCTACAAGTAATGAACCGAGAAGCAAATGCCCTAGTTAGTTCCCCAAACGAGCCTACGTACCCCGACTCGAGACCGTTGAACCATCTCATAGCCACAGTCCCAAGCCGGAGGGGAAGACTTTACACATCAAAGTCTCGTTGTGTGAGTGCACCGCCATCCTTTGGTTGAAGTGACTCACGTGCTCCACCGGATCAGTCCGGCCATTATAGATGGTAAACGTGGGCCGGGTGAACCTCCCGGGGAGCCTCCCCTCTCAATCCTACGTGAAAACGGAGATTTAGAGAGTTGGTGCAACGCCCTACTCATGGTATCGTTGCCTAAACCCCTAGGACGAAGCTTCTTACGTCCGCGGATTGGCCGGTCGTTCTCCTCACCGCAGGATGTTGCACCGGTGGGGGAATATGACCTTGAACCGTAGCCATGTCCCCCATCCTTCTCTCGAGGAAGAACTAGATGAGGACGGGGAAACCTTACGTTTAGCACGGCGTAACTTCCTCTTCAAACGATTGATTTCCTTCTCGCATGGATTTAGAGCCCTCATCGTGGGTAGTGCTACCCCTCCACGAGTATGGCTAGCCCCCGGATATTCTCGTATGGACGCTTCCCTCACGATCCCTACGATGTTCAAGACGTTCGAAATGATCTTCCGGTTGTGATCCTCGTGACTCGCATGGTGAGAGCCTAAGCCTCGCCATAATATCCCTACTACTTCTAGACTAGATTTCCCACAGACGGCGCCAATTGTAAGTGCACAATTGCACCTGACCCAAGAACAAGCATGGGCTCGTGCCCAATGAGCCTTAAACAATAAGAATTTGTAGAGTGTGGGCTTGAAACCCAGGTTATAACTAGATGAGGATTAAATGACAAACTAAAGATCGCAAGTAATTGAAAACAACAAGGAATATTGTAATCGGGCCTCCTCGGACGTAAGCCGAGAGCCGTTCTTATATTATATCTCACCCTTTGTCTTTTTTCTTTTTAGGTTACAAAAAGTTCTGTCCCGTTTCGTTTCAGTCCCTCCTTAAATACTCCTATTTTTAATACTTTATACACGTGTTGCCCCAATTCCTCCCTTAGCCTAGATATTTCTTTTCTTAGTGCCTTTGAACAAGAACTAGAAGTTTCCCTTCCACTGTTCAAGTGTCACCTCCCCATTAATGCAGCCAGGTGGTAGGTGCAGTGGTCTTTAATGTGGAAGTAGCAGCCTTTATTTTTGACATTTCTTCAACACCGTGCTTCGGGGCATTCTGGGTTCACCCCTTTAACCATTGGTCTTGACCGTGCCATTCCCTAACCTGTACCATGAAGTCCCGGGTTCTTTGGTGTCAGTCCGAGGGGAAAAGCATCCTCGGCTCGGTCCTCGGATCCTCGGCGTATGGGCCGACCTAGAGTATCAACAAGCCCTAAACCCAAGAGTAGGTCGGCCTTCCTTAGCGAGGCCCAATGGCCCATATCCCTATTAAGATATTTTTACTCCCCACAGTTATAAATTTACATTCAACTTCAAAATACCAGAGGATTTAAACAAAAGGCTTGTAGTTATGATAATAACATTGACTATGTGATAATAATAATAATAATAATAATAATAATCAGAATAATTTTATTGTAATTTATTTAATGCAACATGAATACACAGATCGCACCAGTAATAAACTATGAGCAAAATTAATGCTTACAAATTCCTTACAGAAATACAACATTTGCCTTATAATTATAGAGAAAATCCCCTCTATAAGACGCTCTTCAGTTTGGAGGGCTATGTTCACTAACATTGCAATAAGAAATATCATTGAACATGGTATCATTTGTATCATATAAAAGCATCATTACTTATGTCATGTGAATTGCATTGGTATAGGCGGAGCCAGGAAATTTTCTCAAGAGGGGTCATGAGTGAATACATTTTGAGTAATTTTTAGATTTATTGCCAAATGTAAAAGAAGATTAATGGAAAATTTCAAAAACTAAGGTGGCCATGGCCCCCCTTGGCACCCCTCTAGCTTCGCCCGCCGTATAGCTAAGGTAATAAGAATGTCAGATTGGAATCCCACTTTGCCACTTTTTCCATTCAATTAGTGATGGGCACAGGAAGTGAAAATACATCTTATGTTGGCTTAAAATATTACAACTGCAAATGAAATCAGATATATAATTACTTTTCCAAGCATAATATCACTTTATTTAATCCCAAATACAAGTTTAAGGGAAATTATTTGGAGTTACAAACATATAACATACATATGTAAGATGAGTAATATAAGAACCATGGACATTATTGCTCAATAAACCATAAGCATGTTTATTAAGCAAGCCAAAAAAAATTTCTTTCTTCCATTGTAAAACTTTATGGGCCTGCAATAGAAAACATAAAGAGGAAAAGGTCAAAGTAAGTAAAGAATTTAATATCAACAGTAAGAGGGAGAAAATTTTGATTTTTGACCTTCCGTATGGCCAAGCATGTTGCATTAAATCCTAGCGCCAAGAAGAAGGTCCCTAGCCAATTGCAACTCAGAGATGGCCTTGCTAATGTCCCATCGTTCTTGCGGCAACTCCATAGAGCATGCCAGGCCAAGCTTCACCATGGATATCAAACACTCATTCGTTCTATTTGTTAGGGTGCAATTGTGATTGCCAATTACTTCATCATTATTGTTTAAAAGTTTTGGGTCCGCAATCTCCAACACACGGTTAGGCCAGGCTATGCTAGCATAGTTATGAAGATTCAATCCTCCATCAAACATACTATCTGTAGGTCTCTTTCCTGTTATCATCTCCAACAATAAGATTCCATAACTATAGACATCCCCTTTGGTTGACACTTCACTTCCTAGACCATACTCTGTCATTCAAAATGTTAGATATGGGTAATACAATCACATTAAAATTTAGGAACTCAAAAAGTAATCACATTAAATGTGGGAAAATATATGTTATCAAATGAAAATTTCAATAAATTGTTGTTACCTGGAGGAGTGTACCCAATTGTTCCTCTTATTCCAATTGAGCTGCTTTGCTTTAGATTTGTTTGTTCTAAAAGAAATTTTGCAAGTCCAAAATCTCCAACATGAGCAATCATATCATTGTCGAAAAGAATGTTGCTTGGCTTTAAATCACAGTGAACAACTGGCATTGGGCAATGGTGATGTAGATAATCGAGTGCACATGCAACATCAATGGCAATGTTTATTCTTTGAAGAAGGTTCAAATTTTGCATCTTTACTTGCCCAAAATCTGTTTCTAGATCATGTAACCAGTTTTCTAGATTTCCATTGGGCATGAACTCATAGACTAGAGCCTTAAAATCATCACCATGAAAATCCACACTTGAGCAAGAAGTTATGATCTTCACAAGATTTCGATGACGAATATTTTTCAAGGTTTCACACTCTGAGATGAAGCTCCTAAAAGCTCCTCTGCGTTGAAGATTTAGTACCTTGACCGCAACAATTGATCCATCCTCACCAAGGATGCCTTTATACACTGAGCCAAAACTACCCACACCAATTAAATTTGCTGAAGAGAATCCATCGGTTGCTTTAAGGAGAGTTTGGTAAGACACTTTTAGAAGTGATTTTCTCAAGTAAGATCCTGAAGTGTTTTCTTTTCTTCTATTTTTGTGCCAGTAAAATAAGAAAAATGACACTGTGGTCACAACTAGAATCACACAAGCCACAGAGATTAATATTTTGATTGCAAGATGCCACTTCATTTTCTTATTTTCTTTTGTTACACACCTAGGCAACTTTAGTTTAGATATGCCCCCACAAAGCCTATCATTTCCTACAATTGATAGCGCACTAGCATTTGCAAAAACTCCTTTTGTTGGAACCTCTCCCTCAAAATCATTGAAGGATAAATTCAAATTCTTCAAGGAAAGTTTATCCAAGAAATTTGGAATTTGACCCGACAACTTGTTTCGAGAAAGATCGATAACTTGAATACCTCTTGAAGTACTCAAAGATGTTGGAATTACTCCCCGAAAGAAATTACCTTCCATGTAAAGGTACTCAAGACTGGTGCAAGAGCTAAGGCTACCTGGAATTTCACCAGACAACTTATTCTCAGATATGTCCAATTCTGATAAATGGACAAGATTGCCAACCTCTGGTGGTAATGGTCCAATTAAAAAGTTTCGAGCTAAATTAAGTGAAGTTGACAAGGTGGAAATTGCAAAGAGTTGTTTTGGAATGGGGCCACTGAGATTGTTTTGAGATAGATTTAACAAATTCAGATTTTTGCACTTTCCTATACTTGATGGGATAGTTCCCTGCAATCTGTTATTTTCGAAATGCATGTCACTCACCAAAGACAAGTTTCCAAGGGTAATTGGTAACAATCCTGAGAGTTTGTTGTTATGTAAAAATAATCTTTGTAATTTTTGGAGATTACCAATATCACTTGGAATTGTTCCTGTGAATTTGTTAGCATTCATCCATAATTGGGTCATGCTAATCAACTTAACAATCCCCGAAGGGATTTCCCCAAAAATAAGATTGTGGTTGATAACAAATAATTCAAGTTGGGCTGAAAGATTTCCCAAAACATTTGGCAACATACCTTTGAATTGATTTTCCGCGAGGATCAACTCCCGCAAGCGGCTACAGTTGACCAGAGATTTAAAGAAATCCAATTCATCAGCATCTCCGCTTCCTAAATTATTATCATAAATAGATATTAAATCCAAAAGCTGTAAGCCTCCAAAATTGATTGAAACTTTTCCCGTAAAATTGTTCGCTCCAGCGTCAAATTTTTGTAGCTTTGAAGCATTAGATAATGAGGCTGGAAGAGATCCGTTAAATTGGTTTTCAAAAATTTGAAGCCGCTGGAGATGGGGAAGGGTGAGGAATAAGTTTGTGGGAAGACTTCCACTAAGCTCATTTGCAGGCAATGATAAAGCAGTCATAGACGAAAGATTATACAAAGACGAAGGAATCAAACCCAAGAGTTTGTTTCCTCCCAGTGCAAGAAATTCTATGCTTCTTAGTTGACCTAAGGCATTTGGAATCTGTCCTTCCAAGACATTATAGGTTAGAGATAAGTAATGGAGAGAGCTAAGGTTACCAATGAAAGGTGGGATTCCTCCTGTGAGATAGTTTTTGTAAGCATAAATTCCCACCAGTTTTGACAAAGAAGCAAACTCCATTGGGATTGATCCTGAAAGGTTATTATTACCGACCTCAAAGTACTTGAGGTTGGAGCAATGGGAAAGGTTTGCAGGAATTTCTCCTTGGAAGGAGTTTTTACTTAGTTTCAATACTTGCAACCTAAATAGACGACCAACTTCATTATGAATCTTGCCTCCAATGGTGTTGTTCGAGAGATCGATTACCCTCATGAAGCTGAGGTTGCCTATGTATGGAGACAAGGAACCCACCAAACCTCTGGACGTAAGGTTTAATACAGTGACTCTTCTATGCTTGCGGCCGCATGTTACACCTTCCCACTGGCAAAAATGGAGGGAATCATTCCATGAGCTCAATACGTTTCTAGGGTCTTGTGTTATCTTTGTCTTGAAGGCCAACAAAGCCTGATAATCCGTCTCATTCCCACCAAAATAACTAGAGCTGCCAGTATTGCTAGATAAGACAGTAAAAGTTGAGTTTACATAGAACAAGAGAAGGATGGCTAGGAAGTGAATTGAGCACAATAGTCTCGTTCTCATTGCTACAAGTGAAGATCCACTTCCTTGCTGATTCAATTTAATGAGCAAATTCTGGGTTGTGTTTGAGTAAATGAGGTTGAAGCAGTAGAAAAATGTTGCAGAACTAGGGACTTGAATGATGAAAAAGTAGAATTAGATTTTGGATGGCGAAGTGAGTAGTGGGTCATGAGAGAAGGATGGCTTGGAAGTGAATAAGATCCTCTTCCTTGCTGATTCTATTTAATGAGCAAGTTTTGCGTTGTGTTTGACAAAATGAGGACAAAGCAATAGACAAGTTGCAGCACTAAGGTCTTGAGTGATGAAAGAATAGACAGCGATAGTGAAGTAAACCACTAAAGTGGGAATCCCTTCTATAGTGAAGTGAGTGGATCGGATCACATCGCAACAACTAATATGAATGCTAAAATTTTTCCTCGTAATGGTAGTCTACGTTCCCACTTCTATAGTGGAAAAATACTCACGCATTGGTAGTCTAGTCTTTGTCTTTTTGAAGATTCCCACTTTTGGTTCATTTCTACGTTCTACCAGAGATGGTCCAAATTCCTTTCTTTTTACCGTTTACTCTCATTGGGCATTAAATAATTTATTTTCTTTTTCATTATTTTATTTTTTATCTGCTGCAGTTCAAGTTGTTTTTATTGGAATTAGGTACAGGTACAAGTTCTTTTATTTATTTAATTTTTTCCCTGGAATGAAATTTTTTTATTCAGCACAGTGCAAAAGCAGAGCTGCAGAGGATACAAGTGTTACCACCTTTCTCAAGTATATGCGCTTCACTCTTAAAATATTTCACAAATTCCAGTCAAGATTTACAATATCAATTAATGCTTCCTAAATATCATCTGCTGCAAAAACTATAGAAGACTCAGCAACGGAAACGTGTAAGTGTCATATTTTAACGTGTAATGCTTGTAATACCATACATTATGGTCCAATTAGTTGCAACTTTGCCCAATCTGATCGACTGAATTATTTCATCATAACTATCTTAAAATTTGTCAATGTAGCCAATCAGGGACGGAGTTAGGATTTGAAGTTAGGGGGCGGTTTTATTGTTGTTTGTGAGCACTCTAGCTTTCGGCTCTGTTGGTTAATAACTAATGGTTTTTTATTTATTTATTTGTGTTGTTATGTGTGCATCTAGATATGAATAAAATTATTTTGTTGAAATTTTTTTGAAGGGCTAAGTTGTTGTTTTTAGTAAAATTGGTTGATTGGACTTAATTGTTTTTAGCTTAACTATTGTTTTGTTGTTGGGTAATTTTTTGGGCTTGTTTATTTTGTTTTAGATTTTAGATTTGTTCTTTGGAATGAGGAAAATGTTAAAGTTGCAAACTTTTTTACAAATTGTTATTGAGGTAGTGGTTATTAGTAAGTAAAAATGTGATGTAAATGATAAGTCTAGATGTAAACCAATAAAAATTACTACCTCAATAGTTTGAAAAGATATTGTAGAAAAGTTCGCTAGTTATAGTAGTACTCTTAAAATAATTAATGATATTGTTACAGGTGGCAAAGTTATTGAACAAAATCGCTATCTACATACATATTAATATTTTAAAAAAATTTGGGGGGAGGGGGGAATAGTCCAAGTCTCCCTCCATCCCTGTAGCCAAGAATAATGTTCTAAGTGATTTTAAGTGATATCATATATTTTCCTTAAAAAAAAGTGATAAAATATATAATTACATAACAAATATTTAATTGAATAAATTAATGTAATAAATTTATACTCGTGTTGTTCTATCTCTTTTGTCCACGCTTTCTTTTAAGATGTCATAAATTATTGTACACTATAAAAAGTTAATGAACACAATTTTAATAAATGAGAAAAGTTAACGAACACAAGTAATTGATTTTTTTGACATCTTTTTATATTTGTTATAAAAGTAGTATCAAAATTTTCCAAAAAATGTCCACATGCCCTAAAGGCACATGTTAACCTTAACAAATTTACTAAAGTGGCATTTATTTGATTTAAAAAACTTCAATTTATTTTGTCCTTTTAAATTTTATGAGTTTTAACTCTCTCTTTTTTGTTAAGATAGTTAAAATATTTTCCATACAAATCAGGGCCAAATTTGGTGGTTATTGTAAATTTGAAAGCAATCCTATTTCTTCACTACCAAAAAAAAAAAAAAAAAGGGCCGCCGCGCACCCTTGGTGTAGTGGTCACTCCACAAGTATTAATGCTTGTGGGGTGTAGAGGGCAAGGGCCATGATTCAAGTTTCCAAGAGGAAGTTTCACACACATATACACTTAAATTAAGATAAAGTAGAAATTCTATCTTGTATAAAAAAAAAAAAAAATGGCAATCTTATTTCTGTGGAAATTTTTCACTTTTACTCTATTTAGTTTTTGTGTTGGAGTTGTAATGAATTTTAAACTATGGCGTCCGCTCCTGATGATAGCTCTATATCATTAGATCAATGCATCAATCAGTTTTTTATGTAAGCAGATATTGAACTCTAAATCTCTTATTCAGCCACCAGAAACTTTACCAGTTGGTCTAATTGGAACCCACTTGTATTGAATATTTGAATTGTCTCTTTATGATTGGTGACACATTAGTTTGTAAGTTTAATGTAGTAAAATAGCACTATTCTTTCTAAAATTGACCTAAGTGGTTCCCTTTCTTTGTGATTCCCTTTATTTATGATTTTTTTTAAAAAAAAATTTCTAATAAACTTAGAGAACTTCATTTGCAGGTGAAAAAATGGTGCATTTATATTAGAAAGATATTAGGGGGGCAAAATCCCAAAATAAATTTTGGATATATATGGGTTGGGTTCAAGTTACACCAAGTGTAACTCTAAGCAATGTTAAATCATCCAATAACTTGTTAATGAATTTATATTTTGAAAATTCCACCGTTAGATTACATGTTCTATAAGTTTTAAATATGCATGCCAATTTTCATACAAATCAAATGTTATTTACCATTCAATTCATAAACTCATATATTATGCATTCTTTTAAATTACAAAAACTTGAATTCATACAATTGATAGAGACATGACTATTGATTTTTGATCAGCTTGAAATTTTGTAGGTATAGAGAATATACAAAGATAATGTAATCCAACGGTTGATTTTTCAAAATTTATATCTAATTAAAAAAATGTTAATTGATGTAACATTACTTAGAGTTACGCTAAGTGTAACCATGTAATGCTTATATATAAAAAAAAAAAGTGTAACCGTGTAACTGCACGTGCGATGAGACTTTTTTTTTTTTGATGTAATTTTCAATTTTGAATTTATCTATTGTTAGTGAGATTACACATGAATGAATTTTTAAGAAACTAAAATTTAAGATTTGAAAATGAGTAAACTGTTATATTTAGTGTGTGCTTGTTTTTAGGAAAAAATGTATTAAATTTGAGAGATGCTAAGTCCACAATATTTTTACAACATTTTCACAACGAATCATAGATAGTTAGTTGTTATTGGTTCAAATTTGAACATAACACTAAGATTACTTTTTTGTTCCAACAATAACAACCAGTAACAACTTGTCACTTAAGATTTATTGTAAAAATGTTGTGAAAATGTTGTGGACATATCATTTCTCTATTTGAATAAAGAGTGTGCTAATTTTAAGGAAAAAAGTTTATGTGGTAGTTTTTCTTGTTTTTGATTTTTTTTGAATTTACAATTTAACCTTATTTTTTTATTTTTTTAAGTATAAGAATTATCTAATTAGATTAGGGGTATTTCTCTCTCTCTCTCTCTCTCTCTCACACACACACACACACACACACACACACACACACACACACATATATATATATATATATATATATATATATATATTCTTTATTTGTTGGGAAGCAAGAAATCAGATTGACAGTCTGACCCATCAAATTCAATCTGGTCCAAATTCCGTTTTTTTTTACGGTTTACTCTCATTGGGCATTAAATAATTTATTTTTTATTTCTTGCTGCTGAAGTTCAAATTGTTATTATTGGAAGTTTGGAACTAGGAATATATCACAGAATATATTACAAAATGATTCTAAATACTATGCGGAGGGACCTTTATGCTATATATATATGAACTAGTCTTCTCTTCCCCACTCAATTTTTCAGTCCAATAGTACAGGTACACGTTCTCTTTCTTTTTTCTTTTTTCTTTTTTTGTTGCTGGAATGAAAATTTTTTATTTAACACAGAGCAAAAGCAGAGCATACATTAATCAAAAGCCCAACGAGATAATTCATGTGAGGTTATATTTGACTCTCTTGGAAAAATAGAGACTTTTGTCGGGTCTTAGTAACTTACACATTTGCTGAAAAGAAACTCACTTTTGCTTATACAACCTTCTTCTAACTCTAATTATACTATTTAGTTTTAAATTGTTTGTCATAGACATATAATGATCATAGCATGTTTGTCATTAGAGGATTGTTATGTCTATAACATTTTTACAACAAATTAAAGAAAGTAGGTTGTAGATATATAACACTTCTCTTTTCATTAGCATAATCATACTACTTAATTTTAAATCATTTGTCATGGATATATAATCATGACGAAATTAAATTTTATAAGGACATGATGTAAAACTCATGTTTTACCCCTCCAATCCCAACATGCCACATTATCTTATCACATATTTAAGAATAAACACAATCTCACTTAATCAATTCTAATACTCATATATAAATCTAACCAAATTGGGAATTTATTGAGATGTTATTAGGTGTGGTAGGATGTATTGAATTTTAAGTAAAATGTTGATGTGATAATCACTTATTGGATGGTGTAAAACATGGGTTTTACACCCCATCCTTATAGAATTTAATCTCAATCATGACATGTTTGTCATTAACATAATTGCATGTTTGCTTTTTATCCAAATATTGATAGGATGTATTTTAAATTTTTGAGCAAATAATTTACCATTTCACTTCCTTCATCATTTTATTTTGTATAAATTTGATATCATATCTCCCATTCAATCCATATTTTTTCCACACAAAAACTATGAGTACTCTCTACCTCTCTCTCTCTCTCTCTCTCTGGATTTTCGTTCTTTTCTTATAACTTTAATTAAGGTTAATGGTTTTTTTGTTAATCTTTTTATTTTATAAATATGTGTTCTGGTATTGTGTGTGTGTGTGTGTGTGTTTAAATTTCCCATTACAAACTCTTCTCTCTCCCTTTAATAGCTTTGAATTTGGTTTTGGTTGATGCTTATTTATTTATTTATTTTGAAATAAGTATTTGAGTTTATATAAAAAAACAAATCCGCATGGCTTTGAATTTAAATATGCCTACAAATTATTTGAGTAATAAATTATTATAAAGTTTATCTTTTATTCATTTAGTTTCATTTTAATTTTGATTCAAATAACATTGTAATTTTGTGATTAGTTTTAATTATTATGATAATTTCCTTTTAATTTTCCTTAAGAGATGGAAATTTTGAATAGTAAATTTAAAACTTATAAAGTTTAGTTATATTTTAGGCAAATATAACACACCACAACAAAAGTTCGAAGAATACGGTACACCTTAAAAAATATTAACCAAATACAAAATAATAATAATAATAATAACAATAGAATGATATATGTGTAAAGATAAAAAGATTAAAAAAATACTTCTAAAAATCTGTTAAAAAAAATAGAAAATACTTGAAGTAATTGATACTTTTATATATTACAACTCATTACATAATATTTATATATTTCCACCTCATTCACAATGCAACCCTTCTTGCTAAATGCTAATCTTTAGGAAGAAAGTACAAACGTAAATGCGAGTGAAGGTATTAATGTAGCATAAAAATAAGTAGAAATAGATGAATAAGAAATCATGTGGACTTGCTTTTCAGGTCATTGCACCGCAAAAGCCGCTAGGTAAAGTTGTTTGGTGAAGGTGGATAAAATGGCTTTGTAGCATAAGTCAAGAAGATGAGAAAGGAATCATGTGGACTTTCTTTTTAGGTCTATTCCCTGAAGGACAAGAAGGGGACATCAATGGGGTCACCTCTCCTTTAGCGCAGGGGTGGCCCAAGTATTTCGAAGGCCTAAATGCGAGTGAAGGTATTAATGTAGCATAATAATAAGTAGAAATAGATGAATAAGAAATCATGTGGACTTGCTTTTCAGGTTATTGCACTGCAAAAGCCGCTAGGTAAAGTTGTTTGGTGAAGGTGGATAAAATGGCTTTGTAGCATAAGTCAAGAAGATGAGAAAGGAATCATGTGGACTTTCTTTTTTGGTCTATTCGCTGAAGGACAAGAAGGGGACATCAATGGAGTCACCTCTCCTTTAGCGCAGGGGTGGCCCAAGTATTTCGAAGGCCTAAGGCGAAATATTCAAATGGGGCCTTTATGTTATTACTTAAAAAATATTTAATTAGACTTTTATATAATAATTTTTTTAAACTCCATTTTTTTAAAACTTTTTAATATGATTTTTTTAAAGAAAATGCTAAAGTTATAACAAATTTTACTACAAACTGGTGTTGTAATAAATGTAATCAATGACATAAAGCTTACAAAAATACTAGAAATATTATAAAATTTGCAACATGAGAATTACAAAAATATATCACCAATCACAAATATTCATTAAAAAATGCATTCAATAATTTGTTGAAATCCATCTATCATATTCATTGTTACATCAAATTATAAAAGTTATGGAGACCACCACGCACCCTTGGCGCAGTGATCACTCCACAATTATAAGTTCTTGTGGGGTGTGAGGGGGGGAGCAATGACCGAAATTTAAGTTTCTAGAAGAAAGTTTCTAGAAGAAAGTTTCGCACACATATACACTTACATTAGGCTAGAGTGAAATTTTTATCTTGTATAAAACTAATTAAATAAATAAAAGTTATGTAGTAAAATTTATAGTATTTTTAACATTTTCCTATTTGAATTACTTGTGATTAGTAACACGTCTATTTTAAGACTTATTTATTTAAATTTATCTTATCTTTATCTCTAGTATTACTTAATTCTTTGAGCCTTTTTAATAGTGAATAAAGATGTAAACTAAAATGTTTTAATATCTCCCAAAAATATTTATATATAAAAAATAAATATAAAATTTGCTCCCAAATTTGGGGCCTTCTCTAATAAGGGGCCCTGGGCAATGGCCTAATTGGCCTAAGCCTAGGGCCGGCCTTGCTTTAGCAGAAGATGCTGAGAAATTATCATAGTGAGGAAAATTTGTTTGGTAAATAATCAAGATCAATCAGGCAAGGGAATGTTTATCCAACTATCTAAACAATATTACATGGTATAATTAAAATAACATTATATTTTTTTTATTTATCATTATACTCCTATCTTTCTTTCGTTCCCTATCTTTTTCTCTTCTTTTAGCACAGCAGTCTTCACTCTGTTAGTGATAAACCCATAATACGTATATATAAAAGTTGAAGAGTAGCATTTATTATTATTGTGCTCTTATTTCCAAGTCCCTCTCTCTCTCTTATTCTTAACTCTTTTACTTCTTATTAATTATTGTAACACTTTTCGTAACACCTTAAGTTTGGCGTTGTGTTTGAGTAAATGAGGTCGAAGCAGTAGAAATGTTGCAGCACTAGGGTCTTGAATGATGAGAAAGTAGAATAGGGTAGGACCAACTAACGTGAATGTTACGAGTTACAGTTTCCTCACACACGGAAAAAAAGTAAATCAATCAGTGAATTACGCAATGGTAATGACGACGCTATTCTAGATTGGGAATATTGAAGTGAGCAAATCATATCGCACCGACTAATATGAATGTTACAAATTTTCCTCATACACAAGGAAAAAGGTAAGCCAATCATGCAATGGAAACCGCAACACTAGTCTGGTCTTTGTCTTTTGTAAAGATTGTCACTTTTGGGTCATTTCTTTCATTCAAATTCAATGGTTCTACTTCTTTTTATAGGTACAAGTTTACAAAATTTTGACAACACTTTCACAATAGATTATAGGTATCAGGTTGTTATTAACTGATACAGTCATTTAATAGAGAAATGCATGCTCCTAAGGGCAGAGCTAGAAATTTTTGTTTGGAGGACCAAGTTTTGACACTAATCCCCCCCCCCCCCCCACACACACAAATATATTTACACACCCAAAAAAAAAAAAAAAAAACGAAGAGCTTAATATTTTCCATCAAAATTATGTTTGTTTCAAATTTTTAACCAAAGTGGGAAAAAAAATGTCATTTGAACTAATTAAATTTTTAAAAAAATGTGAATGATCCAAAAATTGAAGAAACAAGTTTGGTTCCAATCATGTTTGGAGTTATCTTGCTCTAATCCCTTATGTGAAAATTAAAGAAACATTTCATATATAGTTTTAGTCACAATATTTTTTTAGTGAGTCATCGAATTATTTAATCGCCTCATAATGGGTTGAAAAAGATAGATCTAAACATGTTTAGTGCCAAACTTTATAAAAATTTTAACAAATATAAAACAACATTTTACCATAAAAATGAAATTGAGAAAAATAAAGTATTGTCTCTATAATTATTAGACAAATTATTTTCTTAAGAGCATCATTAAACTAACTCAAATATTTGGAGAGGTTAGCTCTTATTTTTGTAGACTAAAATTTTAAAAAATGTTAAAATAATTATATATGTAGTAAGGGATTTTTCAAAATTTTGGGGGGCCATGCTCCATGGCCGGCCCACCCATGTGTGTAGCTCCGCCCATGCATGCTTCATAAACACCATAGGACAATGTTTTGAATTGTGTTCTTCTTGAGTTCCAACAAATTGTAAAATCCCGCTTCTCATAGAAAAGAGAACTTCTTTGGGAGAAAGAGCACAATATCTTCCACGATTGATGCTCCGGGACTTGGCTTAAAATAGAAAAGAGAATTTCATATTTACATTAAAAATTAAGGGATAATTATAGTTAACCTACCTGTGGTATGACCCGTTTTCACTTTGCCTACTTGTGGTTTAATCATTTACACTTTGCCCACCTGAACTTCAATCTGTTACGCATCCGTTACCCACCTCACCCTCAGACATTAGTAAAACACATTTTTATTCAAAATTAGAACAAAACACGGATCAAAACACGAACCCACTTTTCTTTTCCTACAAGCCTTAGAAACACGAAAATCCCTTGTATTAAGCTGGGGTTTTGATTTTTCTGATCATGCTTTCATGTGAGGGTGAGGTTCTATCTGTGGGTTGTCTTGAGGCATTGAATATTCGAAGATAGATCATCACCAAGTACGACATTTCTGCTTTATGTGGGTTGGGGTTTCAAGTTTTGATGGAAACTTTGATTCACAGGAAGTTGATAATCGATGTCTTCTTCGAGTGGAAATTACTTAGGTTCAAGTGGGCATATGTGTACATATGAGACTTGTGTACTGAGAACAAGTTTGATAGTGGATAATTTTAGGAGAATGTTTCTGGGTTGTAGCCGATATAAGGCAAGTATACTTTTTACTTAATCTAGTTGATTCACGTGAGATTGGAATGTGATGTGTTCAATTCAATTTATGTATAGGTTGGTTTTAAGTGCCCTTTCTTTAAATGAATTGATAATCCCACTTGTATGTGTGGGAATGAAGCTGCCCATTTGGTGCAACAAAAGCTGGATTTATTGCGGAGTGCTGCAACTTGCACATGAAAGGGAAAGAGCAGCTACCTAAACAGCAGTAGAAGCTACCCAAATGGTAGAAATTGCTCAAGACAAGGCAGCAAAAGCCACTGATAGGGAGAGAAAGTTTCGAGCTTCCTCTATTCAAGCTAAGGAGATAGCAGTGAAAGCTTTAGAGCAAGAGAGAAAGTGCAGAATTGCACTAATTCTGTTATGGTTTTTTTTTTGGTTATGTTGTTTTCATGTTTTGGCTCAAGTGAGAATATTGGAATGATGAGATTGAGTCTGCCTAGTGGGTTGTAATATAATTTGGTCCTTAATTGTATTGTAATAGAACTATGTAAGATTTATTTGAGAATGAGAACTATGTAAGATGGTAGATACTGTTGGCTTGAAGTCATTTAATAATATAAGCCTTTTTAAGATAAAGTGTTATTTATGATAGATGCTGTTGGTATTTTGTTTAAAGTGAATTGGCTACTTGTGAGCTGTGAGCTGTTGGTGTTGGTGTTTTGTCGGATGTTGTAAGCTGTGCTAGGATTGTGTATAAAGTGCATTGTATGAAGATAATTGTGTTGAAAGCAAATTATTTAAAGTTTAAAGTGCATGACAACTATCTATCAACTTGTAAGAAAAGGCAACAAATGCACACACAAACCTGTTATTCAACACATACAGCTGCACACATAAACAAACTCATATATGGGTAACTGCAATAATTAGAATAATAATTCTGAACACTTGTCATTAAGTTGGGAAATTGTATACATAATTAAGGTGACATTGAATAGTCTTTCATCAACCACTAGTAAATAAGGCATTTGGTACAACAACCAAAATAGTTGCACCTGCCCATTGATTACAAAACTTACAAAAATACAAAAAGTGTTTGAACAGCTATATAAAAAAGTGTCTTGCCATTGTCTACAAATCCCAACAATGTCTGCCCTGCCATTGTCTACAAACTACATAAAACTCTAACACTACATAACCCTAATATATAGCAACAAAAGTGTCTTGAATTAGTCTTCATTTACTTTCCCTGCCTCCCCCACCACAGCGGGTCTTTCCATCTCTTGTTTTACATTTCTGAGTCCTAGTTTTATCACCCCTTCCTCTTAAAGCAGCTCCTCTGGTAGCAGGTGGTCTTGTAGGTGCTATGCTTTCCCATGTTTCTATAGGGGTGTGTGCTGCTGGCTGGCTTGAAGAAAACTAAGGAGCTCCTCTACCTGAAGTCTGAAGAGTACCACTAACTTGGGTTCTGTGACCATGGAGTTGGTGGCTATGACCATGGAGCTTGTGGTTATGGAGTTTATGGCTGTGGTTGTGACCCTGCTTCCTGGTTGGATAAGGATAAGGCCATAGTGTAAGGCTGAGCTGAGGATTGTGTCTGTGATGAAGATGGGGCCTGGGATCATTGTCTGTGTGTAGAAGGCCTTCCACTTCCCTACAACCAAATATGAGCATGTTTTCACAATGTCAGTTATTGGCATTTTGCATTTGAATAAAAAAATTTGTAAAAACTTATAGATTTCCCTTTCTGCAATCTCTTACCCCTCTCCCATGGTGTCTCACCAGTGACATTAGCCTTGCATCCCCTTGCATTGTGCCCTTCCTTTTGACACCTTCCACACCTCACTGGCTTGTTTGCTCTAGACACTTATAAGGGTTCCTTGGCTCATCAATATCTCTCTTCCTTTTTATGGGTGGCCTACCTGGTAGCTTATAGATAGTAGGTGCAACAGGCTTGGGTTGGCCACTTGACATCTACTCAGATTAACCAGGCATGGGAGGTATGGGTGTCTTGTATGTCCCCACAAAAGCATCCTTGTAGTAGCATGGATGGGTGCAGTCTTCTGGTTTCTCACGATTCACAAAAATGGTTGCAACTCCATGCTTGCAGGGGATTCTTGTCAAGTCCTATGCTCTACAACTGCATGTCCTCCTTACCAAGTCCACTGCATGCCTTTCCCTCTCATTGTCAACCTTATACACAAACCTCATAGATGGCATTACACAGAAGCTCTTAGACTCTAATTTTAACTTCTCCAACTTGACCTTTATGCTTGAACACAACTTACCACCAGACTTTTCTATGCCAATCTCCTTTGTATACAGCCTGGTCATAAGCCTAACTCTAATCCACTCCAGCATTGATAAGATGGGCTTGTCTCTAGCCTTCACAATCATAGAGTTAAAACTCTCACTCAGATTGTTTATCAAACAATCTGTCAAAACTCTTGAAGAAAAGTGGGATCTGGTCCACTATGCAAGCTCGCTAGGTACTTCCAAACTTCTTCATCCAAACTATTAGGATGGTCCATCGCCCTCTCAAATTCCCTGACTGATGTTGTGTTAGCACACCTCCACAATACACTCTTCAACTCCATGCTATTGTCGTTAACCTTAAAGTTGTTGTATGTGTGCTTCACACAATACTTGTGCTCCACAATTAGGAATAGAGTCTCCATTACAGGTAGAAGAGCCTGCAATCAAGTAAGCAAGTAAGCATTCAATGTCAGCAAGTAAGCATGTAAAAGGTAAGCATTTAATGATAGTACATTTTGCCTGTCACTGATGAATACCAGATTGAGCTCCTCTAGCTTGCCAATGTCATTTGCAAACTGCTCTAAGAACGAGATCCATCTGTCCTTGTTATCTTCCACAACCACAGCCATTGCCACTGGGAATATATTGTCATTTCCATCCTTGGCAGTGATAAACAATAATTGCCCACCAAACCTCCCCTTCAAGTGGCATCCATCCAGCCCAACAAAGGGTCTACAACCACCTAGAAAGCCAACCTTTTGAGCATTGTACCTAATGTACATCCTTTTATACTTGGGTTCTACATTCTCATTTTCCATCTCTGTTTGTAGAATCACTTTGCTTCCTACATCTGTCCTCCTTATCATTTCTGCATAATCTTTAAGTAGGCCATACTGAGCCTTTTCATTCCCAATAATCAGTCCCCTAGCTGCCTTCCTTGATCTATACACCTGACTAATACTTAAATCAACTGAAATTTGCTGCATCACATGGTGCTTAACACCTGAGACCTCCCAATTAGGATTCTTACCAAAATCCTCCAAATACTTGTTTGCCACATAGGTTGATGTAACTTGTCCATTTTGACATGTAAAGGGGCAGGTACACTCAGGATAAAGTATCTTGGTCTCAAATGTGCATTCTCTAGTCACCATTGAGGCATAACACCTCTATCCACAATTGTTCTTACAATGTACAAAAATCTTCTTCTTCTCATTCAACTTCCACTTGATATCAATGTGATGCTGAATCACATACTCCCTCAAAACCTTCCTAAACACCTTGGAGTTTAGGAACTTCATCCCTTTTACCAACCTAGCATTTGCCATATCAGTCCTCTCATTGAACTCCAAATTGCCAAGCCTCTGCTCATCATTAGAACCATCCACACTTGCAATATCATCCTCTAAAGCTGGTTCAGCCCACTCTTCATCTAAATCTATGTTTGGAGGAGGAACATTGCTTGGGCCAAGTGCACTTGTGTTTGGCTAAGGTGTATCAGTGGTTGGTTGTGGTGTATCAATGGTTGGAACAATGTTAGGCTTAGATGGCACTGTGTGAGGTGGAGAAGACTCACAAAAAATGTCATCAGCAAAGTCTTTTCCTTCTAAACCTTCATTCAACCAATCAAACTCCTCCTCTACTCCCACACTACCATCACCCCCTGTAGCAACTCCTACACCACCCCCTATACCAGCCCCTGCACCCCCTGCAGCAGCCCCTACACTAGCCCCTGCAGTAGCTCCTGCACCAACCCCAAGTGGAGCATGACCACTCTCCACATACAGTATGATGGTGTCTCTTGGCCCTCCTTCATTAAGCTTGCACATGGGCATCACATCTTGATCATCTTGTATGAGCCTCAAGTCTTGCTCCAAGTTGCCCTCAAGACCTAAATAATAAACCCTACACGGTTCATCAATCCCCAAGTCCTCACATATACCTTGTATTTCAAAATAACTATGCCAATCAGGATCCTTATGCACTATTTGAACTTTCCCTCCAAAGTATTCTAAACTAGGGTTCCATACAAAAGTACCCTCATAATGTACCTCAAATTTCACTTCCTCATCATCCATCTGCAATAACAAATTACCATTTGACACGTACACAATTAACAATTAAAGAATTGTAAACAAAAGACACAAAAGAGTAAACACTTACATGTTTCCGTTTTGCTTTTGGGATGCAACACACACATCAGAGGGACCACATTTCTGCTTTGCTTTTGTTTCTGTTTTACTAAATAGCACATGCAAACACTAAAATTTAAACCAACAGAAACACTAAAATTTCCCATTCGGTCCACTGTGAGACACAATGACCACAGCAGACAAAATGCCCATAAACAAACACAAATCCAAACAAGAGGTGATCACATTTTTCATAAACATCAACAAACACAACCAATATTCTCATTCTATTACATATAACATTGACCATTGACTGATTACTCAAATAATAATAAAACAACCACAAGCCCAAAGTAAAAACCTAAATAGTGATTGATTTCTTACCAGGATTTTAGTTCCTCGAACAACCCGTTGCTCGTCTAGGTTTCACTTGGAACACTATTTCAATATCAGATGCTGAATGGGGTTTCTATGGGGATTTTTGCATTTCTAGGGCTCATGAGGAAAAGAAAAGTGGGTTCGTGTTTTGATCCGTGTTATGTTCTAATTTTGAATAAAAAAGTGTTTTTCTAACATCTGAGGGTGAGGTGGGTAATAGATGGGTAACGGATTGAAGTTCAGGTGGGCAAAGTGTAAATGATTAAACCACAGGTAGGCAAAGTGAAAACGGGTCATACCACAGGTAGGTTTACTATAATTATTCCTAAAATTAATTAGTGTCTTTGCTCGATGATAAGAATATGTGTGTGTGTATGTGTGTGTGTGTATATATAAATTCTCTTTATGTTCGTTTAAAAGCTTTCTACTTCTTTCGATGTATTAGAAGTTTATTGGAGTACACAATTAATGCGATGTAGAGTTATCCCTCCTTGATCGATCTCCTCAGTGAAGTTTGGGGTTAGATCTATTGCTTGAAACCAACATTTTTATTTATTTATTTTTTTTTTATATTTCGATGTTAGGGGAGGGAGAGAGGGATATAAGCCAAAAAATGCTTATTAAATTACAAAGCTCTACATTAAGATATTCAATAAACTCATGAACACATCTCTAAAAAAAAAAAAAACAAAACAAAAACTCATAAACACTTTGATATTAATTTCACGCAACTGTATTAGAATTCTCTTCCAACTCAAAGTGAAATTTGACATTTTGCAAATTTAAAGTGTATATAGTATCTCATTCTTTGAATCAAATATTATTTTGTTTAGATTTTCTATGATGAGGTATGTACCTTGTACAAAATTAAATTTTCTATGATACGTGGAATCTATTAGATTACATTGCCTCTTTTTTTAACAATATTGAAATAACATGAGTAAGGTTTGAAAACAAAAGCACCGACTTCCCCGGAATTTTGAGTGTAACTATGTTACTGATTCTTGATCGATTGAGAATTCATTGTGTACCATGATACGAGAGAAGTACAATTTTAATTCCATGTACACCTCTATTTTTATTTATGCAACATGACTATATACATCATAAGATTTTTATCATTCACTAAAGACAAAAGAGATCTTCTTACACCTTCAATTACATATTTGATAAATGAATAAGTGAAATGCATCCTCCATAAATACCATAGGACCAAGTTTTAATTTGAATGGTGTTCTTAACTTCCAACAAGTAAAATCCCCCTTCTCATAGAAAAGAGAACTTCCTTGGGAGAAGGAGCACAATACCAAGTAATCTAATGGCGTGTGAACTGAGTGTTACCATTCTCAAGTATGTATATGTGCTTCACTCTTAAAATATTTCATAAAATTCAGTCAAGATTTACAATATCAATTAATGCTTCCTCAATATCACCTGCAGCTAAAACTATAGAAGTCTCAGCAACGGAAACGTATATGGTTCAAAAAAATTTTCCCCTTCCTCTTATTCACAAATCACAACTATCGAACTATAAAAAATAAAAAAAATAAAAAAGGAAGAGGAAAGCTCTTTGTGTAAATAAAATAAAGATGGGGTGGGTGTTTGAATGTTTTTGTCCTTTTTTAGTTCATTGTTTTTACCAATCAGGTATGTCTAAATATAGATGCTTTAATCAATTTCTTGGATACGCTTACAACTTCCAATGTGGCCAATTAGGGGTTACCTATCGACATGCTTTTTATTATCATGACTTTTCTTGAGGCAGAATACTTTAATTTTTTTTTTTTTTTTTTTTTTTATGGGAAAAACAGCATAATATTAATAGCAATCATATAGAGGCTGGTACATCAGAGGCAATAACAGTTTCTAAGAAACTGGGAGTTTCCTCAACCCATGCCACAAAATCATCAACTAATTTAGCATGTTGAGCTAAAATATGGGCAGGCTTGTTTCCTTTCCGTCCTGATATGTGAAAAATTAGAAGAACAAAAAGATTGAAGGTGGAACAAAATGCCATTAAGAACATTAGCAACAGCAGGAGGGGCTTTGAAGCTTCCATGTAAACAGTTGTAGACTTGCAAAGAGTCTCCCTCAAATATAATATTTTGAATACCAACATCTCTTGCAAAAATCACAGCTGCTTCCATTGCTTTGGCTTCAACCTCAAGAGGACCCAAAGGAGCAAAAAGGCGTTGGCTTAAAGCTACCACAACTTGACCCTTATAATCCCGGATAAGAACACCCAATCCAGCACTAGAAAGAGTTTTAAAAACAGCTCCATCCACGTTAGCTTTGTAGACATCCGGCACAGGAGGTAACCAACTAGTTCGGGAACAACAAACAGAAGGTATTGGAGGGTCTTGGACAGCTGGAAACTCAGAGATAAACCTTGACGCTTTGAGGATCAATTTTTCCTTTTTCTTTGGCTGTTCACCAAGTCGAATACCATTCCTATTCCTCCAAATATTCCATGCGATTGCCATGAACTGAGCAAGAGAAGTAGTCGATGATCCCACATCACAAACTATCTTCCAAACCACATCAGCAAAATTCCAATGATAATCCACTAACAGATTACAAGATTCCCACACAGACCTGGAAAAGTCACAAAATAACAGTACATGACTTGTCGTCTCACTACTCTGGCCACACTGGTCACAGACATCTGAACTGAGCACATGCCGATTGCAAAGGTTGAATTTTGTGGGTAGAATATTTTGACAAGCCCGCCAAACAAAGTTTTTAATTTTGTTCGGCACCTCAGCCAACCAAATAGTTTTCCAAAGCCTGCTTTGGTTAGCATTACCAGAAGTGCCTTCTTGCTCTGCCTCTTTCATTTCCATAGCAATCCAATAAGCGCTTTTAACTGTAAAAGTACCATTAGGTGTGGCAGCCCAAACTAATTTATCTGGAGGCATACGAGTACTCAAAGGAATACTTAAAACTTTTTCAGCTTCAAAATTTAAGAATAATTCCCTTACAAAATCAGCCCTCCATGACCCGTGGTCAGAGTCAATAAGAATATCTACCGTTGCATCTTCAGGTAGCAGTAGAATACCTTATTCTATGCCCAATATTCCAACGTGCTATACCTATTACAATACCATGCATTATGGTACAATTAGTTGCAACCTTGCCAATCTGACTGCATTTTTACATAATAACTATCTTAAAATTTGTCAGTGTAGCCAAGAATAATGTTCTAATTGATATTAAGTGATATCGTATATAATTACATAATAATTATTTAATTGAATAAATTAATGTAATAAATTTATACTCAAGTTGTTCTATCTTATTTGTCCACGCTTTCTTTTAAGACGTCATAAATTATTGTAGGCTATAAAAAGTTAATGAATAAAATTTTAACAAATGGGAATTTTTATTTTGAGAAGGCATATATAAATGGGAAAAGTTAACCAATGCTTTTTTTTTTCTTTTTTTCTTTTTTGTGAAAAGTTAACTAATGCTAAAGAGTCTTTACTCTTTAGCATTAGTTTATGAAATATTTTTAGAAACTATTATGAAATATTTTTATGAGAAGTAGCATGAAATATATATGTTGAAGACATTGTTTTATGAAATATTTTAAAAACTTTTTATGGGAAAAAAAATAATTGATTTTTTGGACAACTTTTTATATTTCTCATAAAAATGGTATTAAAACTTTCCTAAAATGGTCTATTAGCAATTGTCATAAGAGCAACGTATTAACCTTAATAAATTTACTAAAGTGGCATTTATTTGATTTTAAAAAGATAATGTATTTTGTCCTTTCAAATTTTATGAGTTTAAACATTTTTTTAAGGGGTTTGGCTTACCTCCAGTATTTTTTTAACTGGACATCTCCTACTATTTTAAATACACAATGGCAAATGGTAGTGGGCTTTAATCTCTACTTTCATTTAGTTAGTGGGTGATGTAGCTATTTCTCATTAAAACAAAAGGAAATGCCAGTTAAAAAAAAACTTGAGGTAAGCCAACCCTATTTTGAGATAGTTAAAATTTGGTCCCTATCCTTAATGTATTTTGTCCTTTTAAATTTTTTGAGTTTAAACTTTTTTTCTTTTGAGATAGTTGAAATATGTTGGGTAAACTATGTATTTGGTTCCTATCCTTTATACCATATTTCAATTTAGTCAAAAACTTTTTAATTATGTCAATTTAGTCCCTAACCTTTTAGTAACTTGTCAATTGAGTCATTGTTGTTATGTTTTGAATGGAAATTGCTAACTTGGCAAACGGTCAAAATAAAAAAATTAATTTATTGTCACATCAACGTGTCGATGCCCGACCTAAAATGGAAAACCGTGGGCCTTTGTTCTACCACTCGCCGTGGCGACGCTCTCATGCATGCGGGGCCTATTGGAGGCCCCTCTCGAAAATTGTGTGGTTCTTACACGTTTGCTGAAAAAGAAACTAACTTTTGCTTATACAACCTTCTTCTAACTCTAATTATATTATTTGATTCTCAAAAAAAAAAAAAAACTCTAATTATACAATTTAGTTTTAAATTGTTTGTCATAGATATATAATAATCATAGCATGTTTGTCATTAGAGAATTGCTATGTTCATAATATTTTCACAACACTTTTACAAAAAATTATAAGTGGCAGATTGTGGATATAACACTTCACTTGTCATTAGCATAATCATACTTCTTAATTTTAAATTATTTGTCATGAATATATAATCATGACATGTTTGTCATTAACATAATCGCACGTTTTCTTTTTATACAAATATTGATAAAATATATTTTGAATTTTTGAGCAAATAATTTACCATTTCACTGCCTTCATCATTTTTTTTATATGTTGGCTCCTCTTCTCCCCATTTTATTTTGTATAACTTTGATATCATTTCTCTCATTCAATCCATATTTTTTCCATACAAAAACTGTGAGTACTCTCTCTCTCTCTCTCTCTCTCTCTCTCTCTCTCTCTCTCTCTCTCTCTCTCTCTCTGGGTGGATTTTTGTTCTTTTCTTATAACTTTAATTAAGGTTAATGATTTTTTTTATTCTTTTCATTTTATAAATATGTGGTTTGGTATTTTGTGTGTGTGTGTGTGTTTTGTTTTTTTAATTTCCCATTACAAAGTCTTCTCTCTCCCTTTATTTATTTATTTTTTAAATAAGTATTTGAGTTTATATTAAAACACAATCTACATGGCTATGAATTTGAATAAGCCTACCAATTATTTGAGTAATAAATTATTATAAAGTCTATCTTTTATTCATCTGGTTTCATTTTAATTTTGGTTCAAATAACATTGTAATTTTTTGATTAGTTTTTATTATTATGATAAACTCCTTATTCCTTAAGAGATGGAAATTTTAAATAGTAAATTTAAAACTAATAAAGTTTAGTTATATTTTAGGCAAATATAACACACTACAACAAAATTTCAAAGAATATGGTTCACCTTAAAAATATGAACCAAACACAAATAATAATAATAATAATAATAATAATAATAATAATAATAATAATAATAATAATAATAATAATAATAATAATAGAATGATATATGTGTAAAGATAAAAAGATAAAAAAAAATTGTAAAATCTGTTAAAAAAGTAGAAAATACTTGAAGTAATTGATACCATTATATATTATACCTCATTACATAATATTTATATATTTCCATATTGCTTTTGTCCATAAAATTTGTAGGAAAATAACACAAAGCAACCTTTCTTGCTAAATGCTAATCTGTACGTTTTTAGACTCCTTAAAACACAAGTTGTTTAACCTAGTTATTTAGCCAAGTGATTAATTTAGGTAAATTATTTAGATCTAGGTTAACACAAACAAATCATATCATGTAAAGCAGTGCGAAAAAGTAAATAACACACGATATGATAACCCTAGAAAACCAAACCGGTAAAAAACCTGGGGAGGATTTAATCTAACTATCCTTAAGGTAAAACAAGATCCACTATGAAAGAATTGAAGTTTTATAATAGCGACTTAGACCACTAACATCCTATTGCTACTTCGAGTAGAAAACTTATTATCACAACCACGTGATAGCTCCTAGTCCACGGACTACTTCTTTCTCAAATCCACAGCATCCACAAGTACACCACTTGTATTTCTTGAAAGTTCTTTATGTAGCAACTGAATCAATCACCAAGCTCTCAACATCAATCTCGATCTTGATAACCCTAAGTATGTATGAAGACAAACACCTCTAGATCTCACAAGAGATTCATACACACAGCATAAACAACCAACTTAAAACATGGCTAGGGTTTTTCCTTTTATGCTTAAGCCAAAACATAAAACCCTACACGTCAAACGAGTTTGGCCTAAGTTGGAGATTCTACAGAAAAAACATTCTAGATGAGCTTCAATCAATCGAGTCTAATTTTCGATCGATCGAGCCCTGTAGAAAGTGAATAGTAATTTTCTGCAATTACTCGATTCCAACTTTATATTAAACATACTTTGAGCAACCTTAATTGAGACTCTAAGTTTTTATCATGGTTTGTTAACATTACACATTGAAGTTCTAATACATTTAGATCCTAAATTCTTAGAACCTAACAAACTCCCTTTTAGCAATCCGTGACAAAACACAAAATACAAAACGCTCAAAGTTACACAAACAACCCATTACATTAAAAATGCCTAACCAAAAAGCAATTCAACCTAACCACTATCTATCAGTTGCAAGTGTGGACAGCAGCACAACTGAATCAACCTGTAAATTCCTAAAATACTCAACAAACACATAAACGCATGTGTGGAAAATACAAATAAAACAAAATAAATTCTTGATTTCACATAACATAAAATAAAAGACATATAACATGAATAACCTCATAATATAAATCAAAAGCAAATGTAGCACAATGAAACAAGAAACAGAATATAATAAATAAAATGTCTCCCCCTAACATATTCATCATCATGAGCCAAAAGAATATACAAAAAGAAGTATCTAGATACAATCTAAAGCTCCAAAGCTCAATCTCCCCTTATCTCCATCCATATGTACTCCCCCTTTTTGTGATGAATTGCCAAAGGGTAATTAAGACCTATCATCAAAAGGAGGTGATGGAGGGGACCGTCTAAGACTCGCCAACTTTGCACGTAAAGCCTGAAACTCTATGTGGACATTCACCAAAAGCTGACCATGAGCCACTTGAATGGTCATGACAGTGTCCAACATACGACGAATGCTAGAATCATCCGAAGTAGAAGATGGAGGATCAGTAGCAACATGATCAACAAACTCCTTAGCAGCGGAAACACTTGAAGAAGAAGGAGGAGGAGGTGCAACACCTAAAGAAGACTCAACTCTAGGACGTTTAGAGTTAGCTCGCATTTGAGTAGCCCTCTGCCTAAGAAAGGGGGCACCTGTAGGAGATATAATATGTATAGGCTCAGAAGCATGAAACTCATCTAAACCTAGATGCAACAAAATTCGATGTATAAACATGGGAAAGAAAAAAGCATGAGTAGAAGAACCACTCCTATGGACCTCAATTGAAGACCGAATGAAAAGATGAGGAAAACTCGTAGGAGCACCTATGACAAGAGCATACAAAAATGAACATCTCTCGATATGAATGATATGCAAGTGAGAGATGGGCCAGATAGAATGGCAAGAAATCCGAAATAGCAAAAAATGAATCTAGGTCAACTCATGAGAAGTGATCTGAGGATCAGAACCCTACTGGATACAAGTACCAGTGATATAGGACATGATATCATGAAGAGGAGGTGACTCATCATAAGGATACACAGGCTGATGAACAACAGGCACCCCAAGAGCCGAAGCCACTACTGAAGGAGTATTGGTAAACTCTTCATCCCTGATCCAACTCTTCACAAACTGAATGTTGGATGAAGTGAAGTGAACGGAGAGGTTTGAGTAGAACTCCCTAATTAGGGTAGTCGGAGGAGGGTGATCTATATCCATCAAAGATAACCAACCCCTACACTCAAAGTTCCTCCTAATCTCCGGATCAAGCTCATCTAAAACAACCTTTCTCTCTGCCCATACATACCTAAGGATGTTCAACTTCTCATAGGTCTCTTGGTTTTTCTCACTAAGAAACCTCTCACTATCAAAAGTTGGAGTGGAAGTGGAGGTGGTTTTCCTATTGGCTCTAGTCTTCCTAGTCATGATGCTAAGGTTGGAAGGACAAACAGAAAAGAACCAAAGGAAAGAGAAAAAAAAAAAAAAAAAACCCAAAGGCAGACTGCATCAGACACAATTAGAGCAAAAAAAGAAAAAAAGAAAAGAAAATAACAATCTATATGATGCATGAACAATAGTAACATATGATGCATGCACTAATGCAGTGAGAATAGGTCAATTTTACTTTAAAAATACAGAATTTGGCTTGAACATGGAGTTTATATCAAAAACCCAAATTTTGAAAACCCACTTTCAAAAATCTCAACAAATTGATCAATTTATCATTACACAAGTTAGATAATAGCATATAATGACAAAATGAATCAATAACACAAACCAATTTCATCAATTTATGCTTAATTGAATAAAATCCTTAATTCGGGTAGTTTCAAGCCCTAGAAATTTCAATTTTTCCAAATTCATCAAATTGATCAAATTAAATTATGAAGAACATGTTAATATCATCCAACAACAAAAACCCATTGATCAATTTTGAAAGAAATCATTGAAAACACCAAAAACCCCAAATTTCAATAGGTTAGAAATTTTCCCTTAAATGCATTAAAAATGCATGAAAAATGAAGTAAAACCAAAAAAGAAAGGGTAAAAGAGTCTTACTGGTGCTAGAAGACAAAACCCTTGAAGAAAAATTGAGAGAAAACGACAAAAAAATTTGCTTTGAATCTGGACTGGTCGAAGAGAGAGAGAAAACCTTTTGAAAAGTGAAGAACACGTGAAGATCTCATGCTTTTAAAAGCCTAAATTGAATGAATTTAAAAATATTTTACAGTTTGATGTTCAGTTGGAATAGTTGGCCTTTCCTTGAATTCGTTTTTTTCTATATTAGTTGACGTACAATTTGATTTGTTTGCAATAAAACCGTTGCTTGTTACTAAAAAAAAAATTATACTATTCAATTTTAAATTGTTTGTCATGGATATAATCATGATATATTTGTCATTAACATAATCATACTATTTAACTCTAAAGCTTTTGTCATGGATATAATCATGAAATGTTTGTCATGAACATAATCATAATATTTAATTGTAAATTATTTTTCATGGATATAATCATGACATGTTTGTCATTAACATAATTGTATATATGTTATTTTTTTTGGCTAAAATGCAAATTGCACTATCTAATTTTGATTGAAATTAATTTTAGTCCTCTAACTTTCTTTTGCTCAATTCAGTCTTCCAAGTTCAAATTTATTCAATTCAGCATTTCGTCTGATTGCATTAAAAAAATTGCAATTAAAAACATATTTTTCTCACATGGAAAAAAAAAATGAAATTAATAAAAATATTTTTACATATTAGATGTGAGAATTTTTTTCAAATTTTTTTTTTTCCAGTAGATAACTACATACTTAATAGCATTTTTATCGGAATTGGGAAAAATACTTGAATGCAATTTGATGTTCAGTTGGATCAATTGCCCTTTCCTTGAATTAGTTTTTTTCTATATTAGTTGGTGTACAATTTGATTTGTTTGCAATTACACTGTCGTTTATTACTCAAAAAATAATTATACTTTATAATTTAAATTTTTATTTCATGGATGTACTTATCATGACATGTTTGTCAACAATATAATCATACTATTTAATTCTAAATTTTTTGTCATGGATATAATCATGAAATGTTTGTCATTAACTTATTCATACGTTTCTCAAAACAAAAAACAAAAAACTTAATCATACTATTTAATTCTAAATTGCTATTCATTGATCTAACCATAAAATGTTTGTTATTATCATATCTATATGTTAGTTTTTGGCTAAAATAAAAATTGAACCATCTAAGGTTGACTGTATATTCATTTCAGTCCTCTAGCATTGCTTTTTCTTAATTAAGTCCTCCAAGAGTATGTTTGATAAACTGTAATAAACATTGTAATGTAATTAGGATTGTGCAAAAAAATTGTCTAACCCACCTGATTTACATGATCTAACCTAATCCTTGCGGGTCCAATAAATGAGGTTGGGTTGGACGAATTAGATAGATAATTTAGCGGGTCGGGTTGAATAGTGGGTTGAGATATTTATAACCCACCACAACTTGAGCCACTTGCCTATACCCACTTTATTTCTCTCATCTCTTTTTCTTTCTTTTTATTTTTTCATTTCACATTTCTCTTCCCTAATAAACTCCAACCGCTCTTTCTAAGATTCGTTTTACTACTCTTACTCTATGTACATATCTAATATCAAATTTTGTTATGTTTTTCTTTTCAATGAGATAAAATTTCAGCCATTCTATTAAAAAATAATGTAGTATTTGTAATTATTTTGAATAAAATTTCAATGTTTCTTTCCCTTTTTTATTTGAGGGAGCAACCAATTTTCCCTTTTAATTGAAATAATTTTATTTAGTCAATTGAACTTGCCAACTTATCGAGTTGAAACCATTATGAATTTCAACCAATCAGCTAGATTTATAAATTGGTGGGTCGATCCCAAATAGGAATTTTTCCAACCCACCATTGACGGGTTGGTTAAAAATATTGCCATTCACCCACCCAACTCGACATGTGCACACCCCTAAATATACTAGTTATTCATATAGTTTAGCTATTCTATAGCTTGGTTAGGTTTTCATTACAAGGAATAGTCATTCCTTATGAATGACTATTTTTTTAAAATGAGGAATAATTATTTTTTTCTAAAAGGGTTGTAATAACTATTTCTTAGTAGGTTTATCAATTTTTGAAATTAATATATTTTTAAATATAAAAATTTTCCATATGCAAATATCAATTATAAAAATTAAAAATCATAAAAATAACTTCTCTCTCAAATTTATAAAAAAAAAATTTAGGAAATATAATTGAACAAGTAAAATATTTCCTAAATATAGATCTTAATAAATTTTATTCTAATGCTATGATTTACTGCCAAACATAAGAATATGTTTAGTTATTCATTTACAAGACATTTTGTCCATAGTAATAAACATTACCATTCCTCTTGTAATTTTTATTCAATATACCAAGCATGTTCTAGATTTCAAATTTATTCAATTCAGGTATTTATTTGATTTTATTAAAAAAAAATTGCAATTAAAAAATATATTTTTCTCAGATGAAAAAAATATAAAGTAATAAAAATATTTTTATAGATATTTTATGCCAGAATTATTTTTTCAAAAAATATTTTTTAGTAGATAATTGCATACTTAATAATAAAATTTTAATGGAATTTGACAAAATACGTAAACGGAATAAATTTGAAAATATTTTATTATTGATGTTCAATTAGACTAGTTGCCCCTCTCCTCTAATTAGTGATTTTTGTATTGGTTGAAGTACAATTTGATTTATTTGCAATAAAACTGTTATTTATTACACACACACACACACAAATTATACCATTCAATTTTAAATCTTTTTTCATGGATATAATTATGACATGTTTGTCATTAACATAATCGTATGTTAGTTTTTTTTATTAAAATGCAAATTGCAACATCTAAGTTTGACTGAAAATTTATCTCAATCATCTAACTTTATTTTCACTCAATTGAGTTTTCTAAGTTTCAAATTTTTTCAATTTAGACATTTTGTCTGATCATGTTAAAAAAATTACAATTAGAAAAATATTCTTCTCACATGAAAAAATTTATAAAATTATTTTTATAGATATTTTATTTGAGATTTGTTTTATCAAAAAAATAAATTTCCAG
This sequence comes from Castanea sativa, assembly GCF_040712315.1. NCBI lineage: Eukaryota > Viridiplantae > Streptophyta > Magnoliopsida > Fagales > Fagaceae > Castanea > Castanea sativa. The sequence goes on along the minus strand of NC_134017.1, from coordinate 79,321,975 downwards.
TTGATAATTACAAACTTAATAGAAAAATTTCAACGGAATTAGATGAAATGAATTAATGGAATAAATTTAAAAATAATTTATATTTTTTTTCCATGTTCAGTTGGATTAGTAGTCCTTTCCTTGAATAAGTGTTTTCTATATTAGTTGATGTACAATTTGATTTGTTTGCAATAAAACTATTGTCTATTACCAACAAAAAAAAAAAATACTATTCAATTTTAAATGTTTTGTGATGGATATAATCATGACATGTTTGTCATTAACATAATTATACTATTTAATTCTAATTTTTTTATAATGGATATAATCATGACATGTTACATAATCATATTATTTAATTCTAAATTGTTTTTCTTGTATTTAATCATGATATGTTTGTCGTATGTTAGTTTTTTGCTAAAATGCAAATTCAGTTTTTTGCTAAAATGCAAATTGCACTATTTAAGTTTGGCTGAAAATTCATTTTAATTTTTTAACTTTACTTTTGCTCAATTGAATTCTCTAAGTCTTAAATATATTCAATTCAGATATTTTGTCCAATTTAGTTAAAAAAGAAAAGCAACAAGAGGCATCAAGTACTAAGTACCTTTGAATTAGTAAAAGCTTAGGATTTCAATTCTATGAGGCATGTAACATGTTTTTATTACATTCATAAGTGTATTTTTTATTAAATTTTTTTTAAAATATTTTTCATTATATTCTTGTCTTGAGAAGAATGGAAAATTTTATTCTAGTTTCTCATTCCTTTGACAATACTTACCACAAAATTGTAGATTTTAAACTTTTGCATGATAAACAAAATAAATGAATGAAAATAAGCTCCTCCAAACAAACACTTATGTTAATAACTTGCGAAAGCCTACATTTATCATAGAATCATTCTAATCTATAATGTATAATGTATGGTATAAATATCTATATAACTTCTCAAAAAAAAAAAAAATATCTATATAAAATATAATCTATAATGTATAATGTATGGTGTAAATTCACGTTAGCATTCTATTATAAATTTTGTATTTTGGCTTTTAGCGTTAAATAAAACACGTTGTCTTTTTGGATAAACAACCTAATACTAAAAAGTTCTTATTAAATTATTGTTTTTAAGGGAAAGTTCTAATTATGTTATATTTTATATTTTCTATAAAAAATTATAGTTAAATTAAGTATGGTACTTTTTACGCTTTTTGCTATTTTGACTTTAATTAATTTACCAATATTGGCAATTACATATATAATACACCTTCATAGTTTTATAAATAAAAACATAATGAATTGGAGAAAATTCCTCGAATGTAATTTGGAGCAAAACTTTAAAATAATGAAATCATAATTTAACTAGTTTCCTATTTATGCTAAACAAGTAACCGAAAAGTAGAAATACACTTTTCTTGGTTGAAAATAGTAGTAAATTTTCTTCTCAAAAAGAAAGAAAAAGGAAAAGAAAATTGAGGTGAAATTGCATAGCTCAAACCTAGTAGGTCCAAAGGCTTCAATCCAAGTAAAACCTATTCTTGTTGGCCCAATCCAATATGAAGGGCTCTAAATTGCAAACTTTGGCAAGTTTAAAATTTTAATGGAACACAATTGTACCTCCCCCTTACAATCATGGAAAAAATGCCCAAAGTTCCCTAAAACATTACAGGGAACTTGATGTAGACTCCCTTATGAAATAATTAAAAACAAATATTAAGCCAAGAACTTTATTACTGTTTTTTTTTGTTGAGAAAGAACTTTATTACTTGTCCTTTTGGTGTTTGAAAAAATTGGAAGGATACAAAGAAAATTAGCATTAATTTTGCAAGGATGACACGAATTAAAAAAAAAAAAAAAAAAAAAAAAAAAAACCTTAACCAAAACCTTTTGGTATTACTAATGAAACATTCAAGGTTCAAATTTTTATTCCTTTAATTATCCAATTATTGAAAAAAGTTCAAAAAATTGATTAGTTACATAAAACCCAGAAATCACACACTCTTTTTCCCGTTCTTTGTGTTTGGTCCAATATTTAAGACTTGCTTTGTGGAGTAGGTTCAATATATGTAGAGAAATAGCTATTATTGACGGTGGATAATTTACCCGACCCGTCTTGCTCCACTTGGCTATAAATACCCGCTTTAAAAATAATAATAATAGTGGGTCCCGCCCCCTCCAACCTCAGAACAGCCACTCAGTTCTATTGTACATGTAAAATCCAGATGAGATAAGACTTTACTTAACTGAACTAAACTAACCTTAACTGTATATAACAGTGCTCACCTGACACCAATCTTTTCGACTAAAATCTTGTTAGGTATGTTCTCGTTCTTTTTACTAATCAAAAATTTTAATTTATTGAGTCAAATTTCAAAACAACTTTTTTTTTTTGCTTGCAGATTAGCAAATTATTCATTGAAATTTTGACACCCTTTTATTTGTTTGTGAGCTTCTAGCAAGTTTCACGTGATGTGAGTCCCTTTGGACTAGTTAGTTTGAATGCTAAACTGGGTTTTGATCCATTCACACTGGGATTTCATGATTCAGTGCATGTAATTCAATTGGCTCATTGTCTGAATGTTAGTATTATGATTTTTGTGAGTTTTATAATTTGAATCCCATACTGGCCGTAGAGCCAATCTAATTGGGATGTCAATGAGCTTATTTTCATTCAATTGAGTTTGTTCTGAGTTTAATATCAACTTATTATTCATAATATGATTTGTTTGGTATATGTATTTGTATTTTTTTAAGATATGGATTTGGCTTTTGTGCCTCCATTGTATCCACCAAAAGGAAACAGAGCCATCTATGAGGTTAAACCTTTTGGCTCAGCTCTTCATAGAAATCTGTACTCCCGGAGAATTTCACCATGTTTAGCAACTGCAGCTACCCAAACCAGTCAGGTTTTTCTTCTTAATCTTTGGAACTCATCTTTCAATTGTCTATTTATTTCTGGAAAAGATTACACTTTTCCATCCTAAGCTTTTCCTTCATTTTCAATGTCCCCCAAACTATCAATTTGCTCAATTGACACCCCAATTTGACAGAGTTGTATTAACGTGCCCTATACCATGTAAATCTGTGTTAAATGAGATTGAAATGGAAGTTTCACATTGCAACCAGTGAGGGTCTTTTAGGCATTACGCATGAATGAGAATGTAGGGTGGTGCAGTGGCTCTTATGTCCATTTCCATCTCAATTTAATACCCAATTTAGATAGAATGGGTCACATTGATACAGTCATGTCAAATTGGGGTGTGAATTGAGCAAATTTATAGTTTGAGGGACACTGTAAATGGGTTGAAAGTTTAGAGTGGAAAAGTATATTTTCCTATGTTTTTATTCATATTTAGTCATTATTTTGCATAAATATTGACTTTGTTTGGTCTTTTAGGCATCTGAATTTGTGGTAGAGAACAAAAAGCATGATTTATTGAGAGCTATCCAAGAGACAAAACGAGGACTTGTCACAACTGCTGACCAACGCTCTTCCATTGAGGAGGCTCTTGTATGGTTTTACTCCAGTATATTTGTTTGCTTCGTACTTATGCTTATAGATTCTATATTCTACATGGGATGTTCACTTGATTAAAAGGAGGAAGAGGTATGTAAAAGTGAGTTTGTTCAAATATAACTAATGAAATGTTTATAATTGGCAGGTGAGTGTGGAGGGTTATAACATGGGTTTGCCAATTGATCTTGTAAAGTTGGATGGGACATGGCGCCTGCAGTATACTTCTGCCCCTGATGTTCTCATTCTTTTCGAAGCTGCTGCTAGACTTCCTTTCTTTCAGGTTTTTCTTCTTTTGATATAACTTCTAAGCAATTCCTTCAGCTATATTTCTGAACACTGTATTGCTCTTAGTTATGCATCCCCTCTTTTAGTTATGAAATTTTTATTTCCAGAAATCATTATACATGAAGAGGCTTGAAGAACTTGCCTAAGGACAGTTTTTATGGGTCATTATCTGCCAGAAGATGCCTTTTTTTTTCTTTTTTTTTTAAATTTTTTTTTATCGCATCTCATGTCTAAAATTCATGTACACTGGCTTATTCTGTCTAGGTGTATGTGAAATGTCCATCACTAGATTTGTTATTTCCTTTATATCTGTGTTTTCCCCCTAAAACATTGTTCTCTGCATGAATGTGGAGCTAGGTTGGGCAAATATTTCAAAAATTTGAGTGCCGAGATCAATCAAATGGGGGTGTCATCCGTAATGTTGTTCGATGGAGTATTCCAACCTTGTTAGAGGTAAACATCTGCCTTCCTTTCCTCCCACTGCCTTATTTGGAAGCTATTCTACTTAAGTTGAAAACATAGATCTTGAAAGCGTGCACTGCATTGAGTCTGGATTTTCTGTATAATTCTAATTCACTTTCGCATTATTCTCTATGTTTAGTTTTCTTTTGAGTCACACAATATCAATTTTATTACAGTTGTTTATGTTCAATGATAGGTTCCTCAGTATGCTAGAACAGTACTGAATATTGTAGAGCAACAGTAATTTCTGCTTGTCATTTGCCATTTCCAGCAATGTATATGAGATTTCACATATGGGGATGCTTCAGCTAGTGCATATGATAAAAAGGCCTTCAGCTTGTTGTTTGAATAAATGGGGATGCTTCTCTCAATCTTTCATATTGATATTGACTAAGATGTAACAAAAGGTGAGTAGAAGTGCAATTCATTTAGTATATAAACATAATGAACAAAAAGAGAAAAAAAAGAGAAGCCATTAGAGGAGGTTCTTCTCAATGAAAATAAAATTAAAATAAATATTCAAGCATCACACTCTCCCCAAAATGGCAGCCTAAAGAACATGATGATTTAAGAAGAATATCCCCCCCAACCCTCTTCTTCATAACACAGGTTCCTTTCAAATCTTTTAGGAAAATATGCATTGTAAGACACCAAAGGTGAAAGGGTCTCCTTTCCTTACTCAAACATTTCATCTCCCATGCCTTGAAGAAATTACACAGCAATTGGGCATGAAAGTAAGAAGGGGAAAAATAGAAAAGAAAAAGGCCACCTCATACACATATGAGCAAATACATTATACATATTGGATACGTAAATACACACCCACATGCAGAAAGACACATCCTTAAATTTATTTCTCATAGCATATACAAAGGATTAGCGCATTAACAATTTTCCATATTCTTATTGATGTCGTTTGGTCCTGGGCTATCTTGTCAATCTTGAGTTTATGAAAGTAAGAGTATTTCCTTGCTTCTCTTATACGTGTCTTCTAGATTCCTGTAAGCTAATTTTAATGTACTTACTAAATTCCGACATTTTATTGTGATGGTTGACTTAAATTGATTATGGGTAACTTCTTGTTTGTAGTGGTGAGTATTTAGTTAATTTAAGAAACAGGGTTTATTGGAGATGCTTCATGTGCATGCAAACTTTAGGGGACTATTGAAGATTATCCACATTCTTTATATTGTTTATGGAGTTGTGGGAATGTGAGAACGTTCATATTTCATGAAACACAAATCCTTCAGTTTCTTTGAAGTGACTTCATGGTTATTTGCTGTGCAGGAACAAGAAGGTGCCACTCTGCTTGTATCTGCAAAATTTGAAATTGTTTCTGCACGTAATATCTACCTTCAGTTTGAAGAGGTTAGTTTTCCTGCCCTATATGAAATATGACATCCAAAATTGTTGAGCTGTATCAGCTGCAACTGTTCCCACTTCCTTGCAATTTTGTTTGACTGTTTTGGAAGTATTGTCAACAGAACTTAATAGATTAAATGTGTCATATTCTATGCATTTGTCCTTTTGTTTAGTATCATCCTATTTGAGTTTTCTATTTGATTAATATATTCATATAGTATATGTAAATTCACCTAATTAGATATATGCAAATGAGGGGAGAAAATAGGATAATATTGAAAATTTGTTTAAAAGCTACAGTCCAGTTTATATTGCCTAGAAGAGGATACATCAGCTATTTCAATTGGTTGCCACACCAAACAAGATAGGGAAAAAAAATTGACTACTGGTTTTGTTTCATTCTTGTTCTCATTTTTGCAAATTTTAATCAATTTGTAGCTCCATCATAGCTGGAAGTGATTCTCATCTCTGTCAGTCCTCTTCAGATTATCTTTTATTTATTTTATTGCATCATTCATTTGAGCCAACACATCTGTAGGAATAAACATCACACAGGTAATCATTTTGCATGATGGATGAACTTGTCTATTTATGCTCTAACTCCCAACAAAACAGATCAAATTTTCGTAGTGAGGTTGCAGATAAGGCAAAATTTGTTTTGTTTAGATTTGCAATACCATATTGCTGTAGACTTAAAATGTGCTAAACTAATGATCTGTCTTTGAGTTTGGATTAATTTGGAGTCAGACCTGTTATCAGCAAGCATTCTGATCAAATTTCAGGTGAAAAAATATTTATGCTTCTTGCCGGACTTACCGCCTCTTCATTTCCAGATCTCAGTATAGATTATAGGCTGAGAACAAAGTATTGAGCTTCATGTCTTTGCAATGGGCCAATATTAAATGTCTAGTCATCCAAGAAGATTATGGAGATCTTAAGATCACTCCAGCATCACTTAAGAATTAAGATTGATAAAAAGATAGTATCTATTTGTATAGTATAGCAAGAAAAAGGCAGAACACTTCTTTCTTTTGGTGAGTGCTTATTGTGATATTTTGGTATTTCTTTACTTGCTATGAAAAACTACATGAAGTATTAATTTTTGTAAATTTAGCTAAACCCTGCAATTTGTTTTTGGCAGATAACTATTCAAAATATAAATGTCAGTGAAGAGCTGCAAGCTCTAATAGCTCCAGCAATACTGCCACGATCATTTTTAAGCCTACAGGTAACTTGACTACATAAGTAGTTTCATATGCATCTAAATAGGTCCTATTCCTGTTAATAGTCACCATTTAGACAGCTCTGTTATCTGTGAACCTTGGCCAATAATAGGCTAGCTCAACAGTCTAACATTACTATTAAGAGAGTGCGGTACTTGTTATATCTTAGCCATGCTCTTGGCTTTTATCGATGACTCTGCAGATATGTCATTACCTAAGCTTGTTTGCTACTAAGACAACAGTTAGATTGTTATATATCCTTTTGAGAGTATATTCATGGTTGTGTGCAGATCTTGCAGTTTATCCGTGCTTTCAGAGCTCAGATCCCTGTAAGTAACCCAGGAAGGTATGTCATGTTTATCATATATATTGTATCAATTATGAATTTATGATGCTTCCTACAAGTGTGAGTGCTAAATGTATTTGCATTGTAGACAATCAGTGGGAGGACTATATTACCTTTCTTATTTGGATGATAATATGCTTTTGGGTCGTGCCGTTGGTGGCGGAGGAGTATTCGTGTTTACTAAAGCTCAACCTCTTGAATGATAAGGGCTAAGTTATTCAACTTATTATTTACTGCTGGTCAGCATTTCTACTCAAGAAAAGCATTGGTTTTGGAGGAAATAGCAATTTGAGGACTACACTGATAAGGCTTTTATTGATTCCGACTTATTATACATTTTTCTAAGACTGGTGGTTTTTACAACTGGCCGCATACTTTTATACCCTTGCCACTTCCGGCATGCAAGAAAAACAAAAGAAATATGGAGGCCTTGTTTCTGGGTTTACTCATTATTCCTTAATTATAACTATGTTATTGGATGGCATTGAAACTTGAAACTAACAGTAGCTTATGAGGGTTTATGCAGAAACCAAATTACTTACTGATAGAAACTGTCATAGTCAAAGTGAAAATCATATTGTTCTTCAAATTCAGTTCAAATCCTAGTTAGTCTTTCCCTGAGCTTGATGATTGACATGAGATATAAGGGTTGCATCTTACTTCTATAATAGAAATCTTGATTATGCTCTCCTAATTATGTGCATGTGAGTCTTAAGCTAAGATATGGGAGATGCTTTGATGGTTTTATATATATATATATATATATATAAAGAAAGAAAGAAATAGAGAAAGCATTAGTTAGTGATTAATGTCATAGATATCGATGGATTTGAACCTAAAGAAGTATTAATGATAGATCATCCATTGTCGCAGTCATTAGGATGTGCTCATAAACAACTTACTGTTGACATGACTTGTGAATATAATTAAAATAGCGTCAGTGGTGGAACTAGGTGAAAGTGATGTTGCTTCAATTATAACAGACTATGTCAACAGTTGTAAAAAATGTTGCGTTCCTAACATTAATCTTTGAGAATAGTGATTGTAGTGTTGTTATGGACTGAGGTTTGTAATAGAGGATTGTGACTATAATGGGTGCTGTTCTTTATATCTTAAAGCATTGGCGTGGCTGCAACCTTAGGTGTTTTATGACGTGATAATTGAAAGCGTTTGAGAAGTTCCTGCAATTATTTTGGAGTAATAACTGAAGTACAACCCTTTGGTACTACCAAAGGTCCAAAACTGTATGTATTTTTCTATTTTAGATGGGGATTCACGTGCAGCTAGAGCCTTTAACTACAATTAAGTTTTACTTATTGAGATTTGAGGTTGCAACATGTTCCTTTGAACCAAAGAGAACTCTTGCAAGTTTACTTGAATTTTCTGAAAATTCACATATTTACATAAATATTATTACAATACCTAGTGACCCTAGAGAAAAATAAATTACCATGACGTAAGGATTTAAATAAACCATTAAAAGATTAACTAATCTTTATTTCAAAAGTTTCAAACCATTCAAATGCACATGAGGCATATAAGGGTTTAAACCTCAGGAATAGCTAGGCATAGTTATAAATTTTAGTTTCAAAATAAGAAAATTTCTGAAGTGGGAAAAATCAATGGCTAGGAAATTGATCAGAAACTCAAGGTGATGATAATAGAACTGGTTATCCTTCTCGTCATTGTTGTGCAAGCAAATGAACTTGCTCCTACCTCGTCTCCTCCCTCTTCACTTCTAAACTTGCTTCATAATCCCTCTAAACTCAATAATAAAATCATCAAGCAAGGACTATTTTTTCGGTGCCTGTATGAAAAAACTGATCTTTGTTCGAAAATACCAGAAACGGACCCTTGGGAAGATTAAAAAAAAAGAGTTTGCATCATGTATTTTAGATTCTTTTCAAAACTGTTTCAGTAACAAATTGCATGTGTTTGATCCAACATATTATATAGCTGCAGACTGCTGGATTATTGCTCCATGATTGTAAACAATCTCAACTCGTTAATTTTATGGTTTGTATAGTGCAATGTTATCAACGGAATGTACCTCTCTAACTTCAGTTGTACGTAATTTATATGAAGAATCGAAGAATTAACTTCAATTTTGAATATGGTAAATAATTCCTAACATCTCTCTGTCTCTAAAAACTTACTCTTTTTGGATTCAATATATTAATGAAATTTCTTGTTTGAATCAAGTTTAATCTAATTTCTATAAGTTTGTGATATGATATCTGTTGTATAAGTCATGAAATGATTTATGATTTATGATAATGGGCTCTCATTTCTTCTCTTTTCTTCTCTCTTTTTCTCTCACCGGTCTCACTTTCTTCTCTCTTTTCTTCTTTCACCGGCCTTTGGCTTTCTTTCACTTTCTTCTTTCATCCCAAGAGGAAAACTTTGAGATTTTAGGTTTGGATTTGAGCAAAATCAAAAGAAATGAAGTTTGGGTCTAAGCAAAATCAAAAGAAAGGAAGCTAGATAGAGGATGGCCGGAGCAAGGGCTGCCGAAGGAGGCTGGCCGGAGTGTGGGTTTGTGGAGGTGGTGAGTGTGGGGTTGTGAGCAAGGACGAAGCCAGGACTTGAAGTTAGGAGGGACGGCTTCACTATTGGTTGCATGCGGCGACTCTAATCTCCGACTCTGTTGTTTAACAGCTGATGATTTTTTATTTGTGTTTTTTATGTGTGCATCTATATATGAACAAAATTATTTTATTTTAAATTTTTTAAAGGGCCAAGTTATTTGTTTTGGGTAAAATTGGTTGATTAGGCTTAATTGTTTTCAGCTTTACTATCGATAATATTTGTTGTTAGATAATTTTTTGGGCTTGTTTATTTTGTTTCAAATTTTAGATTTGACCTTTAAAAAGAGGAAAATGCTAAAGTCACAAACTTTTTTACAAATCGTTAATGTGGTGAATGGTTATTAGTAAGTAAAATGTGATGTAAGTGATGAACTCACACGCAAACTAATAAGAATTTACTACTTCAATGGTTTGTAATATATTGTAGGAAAGTTTGTAGCTGTAGTAGTATTCATAAAAGAATTAGTGATATTGTTTAGAGGGCAAAAGTGTAATTTTATAAAAAATTGCTAAAATTGGTACCTATATATATATATATATATATTTTTTTTTAAATTAGGGGGGATCGTTGCCCCCCTTGTCGAAGTCTCCGTTTGTCCTTGGTTGTGGGGTTGCAGAGGTGGTGAGTGTGGGTTTATGGAGGTGGGGCCGTGGGTTTGGGGTTGTAGAGGTGGGGTTGTGGACTTGTGGGTTTGGTTCAGACAAAAAGAGAAGAAGAGAGTTCAGAGAGAAGAATAAAAAAAATGAAAAGGAGAGAGAGAGAGAGAAATGAAAAAAAATGAATAGTTTTCAGGTAATGTAAAAAATAGAAGCTTTGATGTAGGGTGTATTGTAAAGTGTGTTGTTAAAATAGATAAAATAGTTTTTTAAGTTGCTAAATGCTAAAAATTTTAGGTTCTATACTATATGTGCTAATAAGCTTTTATATTGTCTAATATGACTTTTGTACATTAAATATCATTTTTTTAATAATTGACTATGTAATTTTTTGGAAGCATATTCTTGTATATTTTTATTTATCCACTTTATGTACTAAGTTGTGTTTCACTTTATTAATGTGCTATGTTTTCAGAGATTCAACTGATGGATTTTCAAGATTTCTCCAAGAGTTAGACTTGCTTTAGTGTCATCTACAAAAATAGAAATAATATTATTCAGGGATACTTTGTTACCTGATTTTATACATCATGCATATTAATTTGGGCTTTAAAACCATGTCCATTAGCACGTTTTGGGCCCGAAACGGATTTATTGTGGAAATTTAATTTTATATAAGATTATATTGATTTTTTTTTATCTTGTTAAAAATTGTACCTATTCCATGTGTGATAAAGTTGTATATTAATTAAATGTTCTGGCCTATACTTGAGGTCCTTGGTCCCAATGACAAGGAAGCCATAAATAGTTAAATACTACCAAAATTGTTAGTGTCGTGTGTTAATCCCAATTGTCCAAAATGCAAGACTCAAACCCATTCTATTAAGAACAACCGAGATTTTACAATAACTAGTTGCAAACTTTTGTGAAACGAACTATAGTAATTATTTTTAAGAATATAAAGTAAAATTTGTAAGTTAAATAGTGCATGTGTTAGTTAAAAGTATTTTCTATTTTTATATGTTTTATGTAATGGAACATACAATATATTTTGAATTGAAAAAAAAAAAAATATATATATATATATGAAAAATGTAATTTACTAAAAATATTTAAACTTTATAATTACAATATTTTTAATATAAATGGAGGTGTTATTAAAAGACCTTTTTTAAAATAAATACTATAATCAGTTGACTAATTTAAACATATCTAGAATATTAAAAAACAATGCACACCCCATTATGTAGAATACATGTAACATGTTATATTAAGTTTAAATTATTATATAAATTTGGAAGTGTAAAATTTGTTTTCTTTTCAAATATAAGTATAATGCCTATATTACTGAAACTCGAATTTTTAGAAGCAATTTACACCTTCTGATACCCCTATAGAAAGAGCTTCAACATTTACATGACCTTTAACACCCTTCCCCCACCTCCCAAAAAAGAAAAAGAAAAAGAGAAGTATAACACCAAATTCTATTATATTTCGCCAAAATTTGATATCTACGGTAAAAATCAATCCTACATATGAAGAATCAAACTTATTTGAGCAAACTATTCCAAAGTTCTTTGAGCGCCTTATATGCCATTGGACATGGAACAGCCTGCAGTCTGTTGCTTCCATCAATTGGAGTTTCAGTTACTAAGCCCAGCCTCAACAATGTACTAATTGCCTTGTCAATTGGCATTTCAACCTGCAAAACTCAATTATCACAAAATGCATATAATCTTTCTTGGTTTTTGTTACTTGCCATATTTATGGATCAAAGAATACATATAGTCAGCATTGCTGGATGGCCATAATGAACTCATTTTGTTACCTTTATTTTAAATGCATCATACATGAATCTCTCACATTTGTCTCCAACTCTTTGGCGACAAGTGACCTGCATTTGGCACATTTTCCAGGTGATCTATATGACCGAAACAACGCTGGAAAACACTGGCAGTAAATTTACCCTATGGACTTCAGAAGAGGCATACATTTTTGTTAAACCAAATAACCTAAATAAAGCCAGAAATAAGAATGATGGTTTTAAATAAAAAGATAGGTTTGGAGTCAACAACTTTTTTGTATGAGTTAGTATCATTTAAAATTCTTATAGTTCAGACAACTAGCTTTAATTACAAACTGAAAAAAATTTACAAACATGTTGGCCATAACCATGTAGGCTTTAAACGGAAAGCTTGCTTCTAGGTTTCCAGCACCAGTACAAAGACCTCAATCTGTAAAGAAAAGCTTTTTGCACTACTTAATTGAATTTTTTTTTAATCTTATTTTTCTGATCAAACAAGAAAAAAAAAATTAATTAATTCCTGCCTAATATGCCTTCTCCCATAATTAGCCTTGATATTTATGCATATAGAATAGGTAATGGAAAATGCTAATGTTACTATCAATTTGCTACCAAGAAAAAAAAAAAAAAAAGGAAGGATGTGACAATGAATATGATTGCTGCCACTTCAATTAAACAATAAATAAATGTGTAAATAACTTCTTTACTTGTAAGGTTACGTGGCAAAATTTGTGATGTGTCTAGCATTATTCATAGGTAATTTGTAACACTTTTTTCGGAATCATTCAATTAGGATCACAGGAAGGCCACTCAATATAGAATCTTAGGTGATAAGGACCAGGACCTTTTATCTTGATAAGTCATTAGGACAAGCACTCTTTACAATTTTAGTAAATGTAAACTTTTTGGTTTTAGTTCCACTAGTTTTACATGATATATTTCCACTTTAAATAGATTATTCATTACATATGTCTTTGAACACTTTGATCTCCAATAGTAACTTGAAACATATATAAATTGTTGAGCAACTTAGTTATTCACCATTTCCAATATGTTTTCCCTTTCATCTATGATCAAAATTAATTTTTTTAAAGAAATCTATTCTGCATTGTCATGAAATAATTTAAATATGAAACAACCAAGTACCCTGTATAAACAATGAAATGTGTGCAAGTAGCAGCTACAAGAGTGGTGTATGTTGTTAATGAAGCATATAGTCAAAGATGATTTTACTTTACTATGCACAAAAAAAAGTAGGTTTACAAAATCCTATAAAGCTTCCTGATCATATAGGATATAGTAGAAACATTAAATTGAGATAGGGAAGGCAAACCTGGCCATTCTCTGCTTTGAGCAGGATTGCATAGGCCAAAATGGCTTCCTTGTACTGCATATAATGCAAGGGGAAAAGAATAGTTATTCTTAAATGTTGGCATAATCATCAATAGGTAAACTAGAAGCACAGAGGAGATAAACTTTGTTCATGTAGAGTGTAGAATGGAAAATGTTAAAAGGCTTAATCTCATTCTAACAAGGTGCAAAATCTTAAATTTAGAGAGAGTTTCTAAAGTCCCAAAGGAAAGAATATACTAAAAAATATTAAGTAATCTCAAAAGAATATTTAAATATACTTTTTTTTTTGGCCTTTCTACATTGAAAAAGCCTATTCATAGGGGCCAAAGAACTTAACCAGAAATTACGACATTCCTAAACAAAGGACACCATTTCAACTTAAAAAGCCCTATGATACCAACGAGAAAAGAAAATATTCCAAAAACCTAAAAATCTGAAAATTACATTAAAAAGTATAAAAAAATTGACCCTCTAGTTTTGTCCTACATCAATATTTGTCCTATCTTCATCAAAATATTTTCCACATTAGTCATACTAAGGCAAGTACTTTGCTTGTGTTTGGTGCTCCGTTAGACACTAATGCTTCTTTAAAATTAAATAACTAAATGTTACTCACCACAATTACAATTATGAGTTACTTTACTAGTCTTCTCACCTAGACCACATAAAGCCAGTCATATTTTTAACATTTTATAAAATCAACCATTTTGCATTGCAATATAAAGGAAGAAATATCCCTTTACATGGCTAAATAGGACTAAGTATTTAGTTGGTATCAGTCACCACTGGCAAGCTTTAAGTCAGCTAGTTGCTGAAATGAAGGCCTGAGAAAAGTATAGCAGGTGGCCATGTAAGGCTTTAGAAAATGACAGTATTGTAATAGATAGTAATTAAATAATTGCAATCCAAGATGATACAATAAACATCAGTGCTAAAAGACAACTGATTTAGAACCTTGCAATGTTATAACATACTCTAGCCCCAAAAAAATTTTAGCAAATAAATGCTGTACAAGTTTCAAAAATAAACTAATAAAACTAAAATACTTCTTACTTGCTGCTGTTCAGAAGCATCTAGAAGAAAGTGCACTGAGCCAAAGCCACTTGCTAAGGTTTTCTCATAAAGGGTCTTGTTGACCAATAACTGCAACAAAGGCTTCTTTTAGAACATTATTTATATAACTTAATTTGAATAGATTTAGATCATAATCATCTTCAAGACAGCATACGATGTATTGAATTGACTCACTTGATACCTATCCCATGTCTGCTTGTAACCCAGAACTACACGAGTCACATAAATTATAAGAGCACTTATAGCAACCACATCAAGAATTACTGCTGATCTGACATAAAATGTAAAAACAAAATTAAAACAGAAATTTCACAAAGAAAATTATAAACAGAAGATATTATTACATACTACTATAAACTAAAAGGAATCAATGGAAAAGCAATGGTACAAATTTTCATAGATAGATTTTCACTTCATTAAAGAACCAAACTGATCAATAAAAAAGGATATAACATAGAAGAATGGAAACAATATCATTATTTAGTAACCCTGCTCTACAGCAAATATTGTTGGGGGGGGGGGGGGAAGGTAAATATATATATATATATATATATATATATATATATATATATATATCCCAGTGTTCTTTTGCTAATAATCCTCCTTGAACTTTTGCCAGGGTCACTATAGACAAGGTCCAGTTATGAGATAAGCATTGTGCGTAGACTTTTACCAATTCTGCATGTTTAATAAACTCTCTCGAATATAATGTTTCATTACTCTGGGAAAACAATATTGTCTTCTAAATCCCTTAGAAGTAATGACTAGAAAAAGCAAAGGAAACCAAGTGCATGTGTAAATAACAATAAAGAAAAGATCAAAAAACTGCAATAAGTTCAATTCAAAGCACATGTTAGAGGTGAATGATCAAAGCATGATATATGTAATCACCATGATCACTTTTAATGTTTTAAAGTAATTAAATATATATATATATATAGAAAACAAACAATGCCTTATTAAATTTGGAAGATACTCAAAGGATTTAAAGAAAATGACCATTAGCGAGAGACAAATGTTAAAAGCAGTGTCTAGCAAGTAATCCTTATGCCTAAGCTTGTTAGCCTCTTATGACAATTGATACCTTAAGAATTCATAAGTATATCATGAGAAGTTAATATAAGAATCAATTAGACTTTCTATCTGCAATATACTATTTGCTGCCATGTTAGTAAAATTCCAAAAGCAATTTTACAATATCTAAGAAATACATACGGAGAAGATGAGATGTTTTCAAATTTGTAGTTTATGAAGAATGCCAAAAGTCCCACAATTGTGGCAGCATCCAAGCGTACCTACAAGTTCACAATTCCCAGACATGAGGCTAGAGATTTGAAACATATTTTTTGTCAATAGAATTATCTCATTACTATTTTATAAAAACATTATCAAAATTTGCATTACAGGTATGACTACTTGATGTGCATGGCTTAACAGGGTATGTATTAACCAGGTAGATTCTTTGGTCCAACACCCACTACCCACTATTATTATATCTTATAAATTATGTTGAACACCTTTGTTGAAATATAAAAACACTTCAATGAATATGATCAACTCATATGCATCTTAAAACAAATCTTAGCCATAGTTCTTGGCTAAGGTAGTGAAGGAGTAGGGTGGGGTAGATGTAGTAGTTCTTACCATCAAATTTAACAGACATAGTTTTGTCAGCCTTATTTTCCATTTGTTTTCAGGCCGTTCAGGCTTCTCAGCGCTCAGCAGAGAACTCATTGCTTAACACTTTATTCTATATTGTTAATAATTTATACATATAAACATAGATTAAAACAAACCCATTCTAGCAAATTTTGATGATACTAGTTACTACTCAGCAGAGCACTCATTGCTTAACAGTTTATTCTATATTGATAATAATTTATACATATAGACATAGATTAAAACAAACCCATTCTAGCAAATTTTGATGATACTAGTTACTTGATACACACACACACACACATATGGCCTTCCAATAGATAGCTATCATCAAGTCATGGATGCAAAGGAAAATGCAAAGGAAAACTTTTTAAACATATTTTTTGTGGTATTTAATTATAAATACTTCAAACACGTAATGAAGATTCATCCACCCATTCATACCGTGTCTATGATACGGAAAGATAGCTTTTTGTGGGGGAAGATGACCTACAAACAAATTTGACAACAATATGAAAATTCACAGGCAAACATTTTCAAATTACAAAATAAATAACTATCAAAAATGGTAAATAAGCACAGGAAATCACATGAGATGAGCCTAAGATATTGGACATTTGATAGACATTGCAGTCTCAGAAGTATTTACTGGTAAATCCGGAATAGGAATCCTTTCAAAGATCTTTAACTGCAATGGTGGAACCTCAGCTTTATTTTCAGCATCATTATTGCCATCTTCCTCAGTATAAAGTAAAATCAATTCTTGGAATGCTGGCTCCTAGAAAAGGCACCAGCGATTAGCACATAGTTGCTGATTCATATTGGCAATCCCTAGAACATTATATTCTTTACAAGACTAAGCTGTTATTATAGCTGACAAGCTTCATAATGCAAAATGAATACATATAGAAAGAGGGGATCATAATTTGAGTAACAGTACATACAGGGCAAAACTAATGTTAATATTGGGACTAAAATGACATGAGAAGGAAAAATTGTGGTAAGACATCAATGATTGCTGTCCCTAAAATTAGGAATAAGGACTAACCTGCAAATTTTAACTGTATCTGTATAAATGATAGCAAGTGTAAAGTCTAAGTGATATAGAAATAAAAAGATGGAGACATATAAGTTCATAATTAAAAAAAGGCAGATATAGTTATGAGTATAGTGACAATGGAAACCCTAAGCTGCACTATAATACTTGAATTGGATCACTCTTCAATCAGAAGAATAAGGTGATTTCTTTAGAACTCTACCAACATCTGTGATTGCTTAGCTCACGCAACTCTGAAATAATTTATTTGTTATAAAATATAATAAATAAAATAAGAAAAAGCATTCCTTATTATCGGAACTACTTAAAGTTACCCAATATCAATAATAATGCTTTCTATGATCAAAAAAAAAAATAATAATGCTTTCTAAATTTTGTATTTACCACCATTTTTCTTATGTGAATGGGTCTTGTCTTGTGCTTAAAACTGTTTTCCTCTTTTCCTTTATCTTACAAATTCCACCTTATAATTTTCATTCTTTTTAGAACAATCACCATCCCATCCATTGTCCTTTATTCTGAATCCTTATTTCTCTCTCAAAGGCATTTTAATATTTTGAAGCATTCTGTCTTTCTTTTCATTTTTATTTTAGTATATACTATATACAGAGGATTGATTACCAAAAATGGGCAAAAGGTATAGTCTTCATCTCTTAAGTGGATTGTCCATAACAAACAACATTAGAGACAACATTTTCGATAGAACTAGAACAGGAGAGATATGGGGAATACCTGCAGAATTGACTGAGATAGAAGAATAGAAATAGAAGTTTTAAACATCTTCCAAAGATCATTTCCACAGAATTTCCTTGTCGCAGGTCTCCATATATCATTAAGTGATATTCTTGATAAGAAAATAGGCCTGGGTGAACAATTCTTTTGTTACTCGGTCATTCAAAGGTTGATTTTCACTTAAATAACTACTGATTAAAAAAAATTTCAGAAAACAAAATGCTAACATGGCATGAATATGGAATTACAAAAGAGCTTCAGTTCCAACTAATTTTTGGTCCAACAAAATTCTTAACTTTCTAGCTCTCTTTCTTTGCATGGACATGCCAACTTTTGAAGTGTACTCATATCTGTACTATTAGTTGAGCAAAAATAAGTATTGACAGTTTAATTTTCTTAAATTAATCCAAAAATGAAATTATAGAAACTACAAAAATAACTTTATTCTTTGAACTCTGAGAGATTCCTAGACCCTACCCCACCAATGGTAGCATGGACAAGGAGTTAAATACAGAACATCCTTAAGAGATAGGCACTCTAACAGAAATAGAACTTCCATTTCTTTTTTTAATCTGTAAATGCATCAATTTACATGAAAATATCTTTATCTAGTGAAAGAAACCAAGTATAAGTAAGGCATTAGACTCTACTTTTAAACTGCAACACTTATGTTAATTCTTTGTTTATTTTAAGGAACCCAATATTTGGATAGGTTTTTCTCCTTAATAGGAAAAAAGCAGCAAATGAGAGGCGAACACGATTTCAAATAATTAAATAAAAAATAAAAAATAGACCACTACAGCCACATTATGAGAAGAAAGGGATTTAACTGGTGCCAACCTCTTGTAAAGTTCAGGAGCATTACTGTCACTATCAAGCTCATGCGGTGTTTCAGGTGTGGGTGGAATTAGTCCACTCCATGAAAGCAGTTTCCTCAAGAGCCTTCCACGAGGACCAACTGGTGACAAAATCCCTTCATAACGACTTACTGCCCTCTGCGCTGCCAGCCAAATAGGAAGGTCTGTATCTGATAATTGATCCACTCCTAGCTGATCATCAGAAGCATGTTGATTATTGAGAAATAATTGCTGAAAAACTGAGAGCTCTTTAAGCCAAAGCTTTGTTCTCTTGGTCCACTCTTGAACTTCTTCTGTCTGACTAGCAGTTCTCAAAGCCTGTTCTACAGCAGAAGAGATAACATCCGTCAAAACTAACATGGACTATGATTGAAAAGAAGAACACAAAATGAATGTTTTTAAGAAACTAAAAATTTTAATTGCATCAAAGAAGAAATTACTATCAATTGGAAAGAACCTACAGTTCCTTTTCAATGTAAAAGACCTTAGGAAGATTGTTCTGTCTCATCAGAAATAGTTTCAGACATGTAGTGGTTATCATATCAAACTCGTTTGAAACTACTAACAAGCCATGCGGTTCATCATGCAGTCGCATTTATCAGATGCATTTAACATCTGAATTATACAGTTTTCTAAGTCAGGTCAATATAAAATTATGACAGGCACTGTAATCATGCAAAGACATATAATTACCTTATGTAAGCAACCAAAGTAATATGGTTACATGCAGCGACATAAAAGAGTTTTTCCCAATCTATGGAAATTCTACAGATAGGCCAATAGAAAATAATGACAGACAGTATAAACATGCAAAGCCATATAATATAATTAGCTAAGATTAGTAACCAAAGTACTATGATTTCAAGTAGAGGCATAAAAGATGTCTGCCAAATCTATGGAAATTCTACTGATAAACATTCAACCAAGTTAAAAAAAAAGGACAGTATTCATCCCTGAAAAAGTTCTATAAGTGAATAGAAGAGTTAAAAGGAGAAAAAGATTAAAGTAGGTAGCACTGGGAAGTTTCACGGACCAGGGAAGCAGAAAACAGTGACAGCAATTTAAAAGTTCATTCCTTGTTAACAACCAAATTGCACATATGTATCCATATGAGTATGTTGGTACGTGTAAATGTGTATAAATGCCAGTTTCTAATTTTATCTTTTCATTAAAGATAAATGCCAAATTAATGTATTATCTATGAGATCTACATATTCGAGAACCATCAAAAAGTTTAACCATGAGACTGCCTCATAATGGAGGAAAACTAAAGTTAAAAAGAAAGAAAAAAAGAGTTACCTCATTTATCCAGGTTCCAAGTTTCCCTAAAGGTTTTGATATAATGAAAAAAATTCCTCTCAGAAGTTTGGATTGTATGTAATCCAGTTTTTCAACAATTAGGAGGCCCTTCTGCCTCTCAGTTGCATAACCCCGCCTGCAAGGAAAATTGATGAAATGTTAGATTTTGTAGAATTCTAGCAATGGTAAGTCCAGTGTTATATTCTAGAAATAGTACCCAAATCTAGCCAATTTCATCAGCTAAAAATGGATTTGTTAGGTAGCTCAGATACCACAAGGTATTTACCATAAGGAAGTACCCTGGGCACTTCTCAAAAGTGAAGTGATTGGATTCTAGCAATAGTACCCAAATCTAGCCAATTTCAGCCACTAAAATTGGATTTGTTAGGTAGCTCAGATACCACAAGGTATTTACCATAAGGAAGTACCCTGGGAACTTCTCAGTATAGTTCTAGTTAACATGTTGGTCATCAACTCAGGACTTAATGCAATCATTATAATATGTATTATGGTATATAATTCATAAAATAACAGCTATACCATATTTCATGATTTGGCTTGTTCAAATTTCTTGTATATTTAAGACAAAAGCACCATATTCAAGAAAATATAACATCACCTGAATATTATTGCATTGGACTCAGACGCTCTCTTCCAATCAACATATATTGGCAAAGTAAGGAGATAATCTGTGTTAAGTGCAGATGTCAACATCAAATCCCTAGCTGATAATTCTTCAAACTGAGCGTCGTGAAGAAGTTGCATAAAAGCACGCTGGAAACGAGTGGCAACAGCAACTCTGTGAACAAATTTGCACTATAAGTTCAATATACCTGAGGGATGAAGCTGAACAACAACTACAATATCATATATGTTTACCTGAATATAAAGAAACAATACATCATATAACCATCTAACATCTAGGAAGCCTTCGTATATTCTCACAAAAAAGTTTCAACAAATAAACATACTATGAATAAACAAAAATCAAATCAGACTTATTGTAAATATCACTTTCCTCATAGAATTATTGTTGTAATCTCTAAAATGATTTGTTCACTTTCCTGGAACGACAAAAACTCTTATACAAGTAATATATCAATTTGAAATATTTTTTTCCTCCTTATGTTGATAAATCTGCTGGTGCACATGCAAACACACACACACACATATTCTATAGGTTGCCATATATCTTGCAGGCCTTCCCTTCTTTATTGACCTGCAGTATCATGTTCATATTCAAGCTAACAAGTTATTTCTTGGAGCTTTCATGTAGATTTGAACATTTTACACTCAAATTACCTGTAGGCCATGTTGCATCATTTTAAAATTTAAGAGTTGAGACACTGAGGATATCTGCCACATAAAAGGTTTTCAAAGCCCTCATGGTGCGTTACCCTGGCCTTTATTGCTTAAAAGTTATCTCCTTTATTTGGCCATTACCATAAAATAAATAAAGACTCTAGCTTATGCAGCAACTGCAAATTAGTATCCAATTCATAAAAGAACTTATTTCAAGTCAACTAGAAAACGGTCTAATGTCTTCAAGACAATTTGTGATAAACCTGGATCCACTATCAGAATATTTCTTGACAGATTTGTCTGAAGAGACCAAGAAATTTCTCAAGTCCAGACTGTGGATGAAAGAAATAGCCTTATCAATTTTGATCTCTTCCTCCTTATATCCCTCCATGCTCCCAATTCCATTAATGCCATCCCCAGTAGACTCTGCCTCCTCCTCATCAGCAACAACTTCTGTGTCGGAAGTAGCTGAACCATCATTAATTGTTTCTTCTTTTTCTATGGAACAAGCATAGGAATAATCAGTGCGCATTTCTTCTAATATGCTTTTGTGTTCAGCATGAAGGATGGTGTCCAAGCACCTGCAGTTACATAAAAATATGAAAAATTTTGCATTTATATAGACACAAAATAACCACAAACTTTATGTTCAAGCAGAAAGCTGCTTCTAGTTTTTGATTGTTGACCAAGCATATGAACTCTTGGATATATCATGGTGAAAGGAAATCTCAAAAATTGGGATACATAAATAAGCGAGCACAACTGCTGTTTGGAGAGGCCCTGCATATTGTGAAAATGTACAGAATGTATAGAATCTGGTGAAAACAACACCCTTCACACTGATGGGTAGGGTACTGAGGATGAGAGAGCATGGAGTCCCAAAAATAAAGAAAACTTTTCAGTTAAATTTTCTGAGCAAGCTATGGAGGAAAACATGGGGGAGAATCTTTGGCATAAACTGGCATGGAGCAAGATCAGGATAACAATGTATAGTTTCATATATGGATAGGAAAAGCAGCTGCTGCATTACCATACAAGTGGGAGCAGAGAATAAAAATTTGAATGGCTCATAATCACTGGAGGCTTGGTGATGTGATCTACCATACCGTGTGCAGAAAGTGGAATTTTTGAGGAGAAATCTTCAGAGCAACTACTTATTATGTAATAATTAGGAGAAATAAAAGGGTCTTTACAAACACTGGAAGACTAGGAATTCAGCCTATTCTCAGGCCTTAATCCATTTAGCTAAGAGTAAAGCTTAGTTCATCAGAGTTGGTTCAAAACAACCCTGGCAATGGGGCTTTCACCAATAAGCAGGATTTTTAAAGCTGATTCTAAGCAAAAGGTTGAGATTGTTTCTAGACAGGGAAGAGCCACCTAAAAGGGGTTAGAAATTTCAGAAACTGATCTCCTCAGTAGAATAAGAGTGAGTGTGGAGGCATTCTCAAAATTTTAATTAGAGAAAACTGAAACAAGCAAAAAAGATAAAGGTATCAGGACTACTATGAAAGCAATGAACTCCAACAATTATGCTGGTATTCACAATAGGCTGAATGAGATACCATGAGAAAGAATCGTTTTGTAAAAGAAATAAGACAATAAACGGGTTTTATTGAAATTTTAAGCATTAGTCAAGTAGTTAGTTGTTGCTTCTCCTGGCTATGAGTGTGAAGGTATCAGGCAGTTTGTTGTGCTTAATTATCATGAACAGAGGCTTCTTATATCTCATGCACAGTGCTCTAGATGGTTCAGATGATCTTCTCCCTATACAGTCCTTTTCTGTCCAATTTTTTAGAATAATAATTAAATG
Source organism: Castanea sativa (assembly GCF_040712315.1). Taxonomy (NCBI): domain Eukaryota; kingdom Viridiplantae; phylum Streptophyta; class Magnoliopsida; order Fagales; family Fagaceae; genus Castanea; species Castanea sativa. The sequence goes on along the minus strand of NC_134017.1, from coordinate 79,298,672 downwards.
ATAAATCTCACCCTTTCCTAATAGCTTAACTTTTGGGATAAGTTGTATTTTATCATGGTATCAAAGCTGCTAATCTTGAGTTTGAATTCTGTCTCCACTCTATCTCCACTCTATCTCCCATTTAAAAAGTTGGGGGAGTGTTAGAATACTTAATAGCTTAAAATTTTGAGACAATTGGTCATTTATCACATTTCTCAACTCCACCAATCAAGAATAAAAAACAAAAAGATACACAATATCTTCTACTAAGCAGAAACACAGATAATCTATTCATTCTAAATAGTTCTCTTATATTGTTTTGTGTGAATCCTTTTTTACATAGATACATACATGCATATTCTGTCAGTTAGAAAAGGGTTGTATTTGACTGTCTGTGAGAGTGAGAAACTCGTTAATCAGTGAAATTGCAGAAAAGTTCTATTCAATTCATGTTCTTTTACCTTTGATTGATCATATATGCACCACAAGCAGCTACACAAAGCAGAAATCTCTCTTAAACACACATACACTCACAAACCCTGTACAATACTATTAAAGAAGAAAAAAAAATTGGGGGCTTACGATGAGAGAAGAAGAAACTGTTGGGTATCACCATCACCATCGTCTTGCTGAGACTGAAACATCTTCAAAACAATAGCGTCTAGCAACTCAGCCTTTGAAACCGGGATGTACTTCTGCCTCGGCACTTTTATTCTCGAAATAGAAACTCCTTCTTCTTCCTCCTCTTTTTCTTCTTGTTGTTGTTTTTTTTCTTCTGGGTCATCTTGTTTTGGTACAAAGTCTCTCTTTTTCTTCTTCTTCTTCTTTGTTGGTGTCATTTCGATAACATCGTCAGTTCTGGACTCCATGGGTGGCTCTGTGGACATTTCTTGAAACCCAGTAAGAGAGGAACATCGAATTCTGATAGAACTAGAGTGAGGCTTCGTTAATGAACGGTGTGAGACTGAGACAGCGCAGAGGCTAGTGAGAGCTTGCAGAGAAACTGACATCAGAACCAACCACCAAACCCAATTGAGAATTCAAGAAGAAGAAGAAGAAGGAAATCTTTCTGAGAGTGGTGGGGGTGGCAAAGCTGTGGCTACAAGTTTTTGAGAACTAAGAAGCATGGTTAAAATTAACGGCTAAAGAGTACAACGTTGTTAAGTGGAATTTCCTTTTCGGATAAGGAATATTTTGTGTCTATGGGTGGGGGGAAAATTGGCTATAGCAAACTTTTCTACCAATCATTTTTTTTTTTTTTTTCCTGAATCTTTGGCTTGTGTGGTTAAGTAGTATTAAAGTACAGTTTGGCATCATTTTTTAAAAAAAAAGAGAGTACAGTTTGGCAGCCTGAACATTGTAAATTTCTAGAAATATATGAACTTCTGGTTCTAATCCAATTATAAGTTTATTGCTGTGTTTGTTAGAATAGTTATTCAATTTTGTTATTGTGTAAAATTATGGGGGAAAATGTTGTTTTTATACTTGATATTGCACATTCTGTACACATTGCTTTTGAAATCATGTTTTCAAATTTTCAATCGCATTTTGAAAACACAATTTCAATTAAAACAGAAAAATGGTGAAATAGTATAATTTTTAACTAAAATTGTGTTTCAAAAATATGATTTCGCCTCACGATTTTAGTTAAATTAGCAATTATAATTTAAAATCAAGATTTCACAATATAGAGTAGTCTTTTGGTAAGATAGGAGTCTTGGAGGTAAGTAAACTAATAGAGAAGTGCATTTTTTTAAAATTCTTTAAGTTTTCTTATCTTTAAATTACCATGTCATAACGCATTAAACAATAAAAAAGTCAATAAAATGATCCATTTAAAAATCCGAATAGATATAATTTTACAAATTCAACTAGGTTATGTATATAAACTCATCTAGGTTATTACAAACCCGTCAGGTTTGACTAGATTTGACTAAATCTTATGTATAAATGATCCATTTAAAAATCCGAACAGGTCTAGGTGTCAGGTTATTGGATTTTTGTTTGAACCTAGTGTACAGTGAGTGTATGATTCTAAACTTTGTCTATTAGTGCAGTACAAATAAATTGAGTGTTATATAAGTAATTAGCCTAAGCCCACAACCTAATTGGTGCTTTAAGAGTCATGCTCAAAGTAAAGGTGGGGGCAGTAGGAAGCTAATTTTAATTTGGACACAAGATCACGAGATGGGCCTGGCTGATGTGATTTGGTGAAGATGTTGGCTAATCAAGCATGAGAGGGAATGGATCACAACCGTAAATTACCCTAAATTAAAGAAGACGGTGACAAGCAAAGTCGACCTGAACGTGGACCCCCCAAATTTATGAATCATCTACAGCTCATGATTTTTTTTTTTTTGAGAAGGTCTACTGCTCATGATTTAGAAAAACTATTTGTCTCTTATATTTCAATTTTAATTAATATTCGATTTCAAAAAAATAATAATAATTAATATTCAATTACTCCTACGGTTTTGATCATAAAGTCTATATACTGATGCTGTAAATAAAGTCATAGAAACCAACCCTCCATTTGGATGTCAAAAGGAATGAGAAGAAAGGAAAATGAAATAAAATAAAAATAGAAAAAACACTTAAATTACTTTTTTTTCATTAGGATGTACCTCGAAGGTGATAGTTTTTATCAAATAGTTATGATTGTGTGTGAGTTAAAGTGATTGTCTCATATCTCAAATCGTCATAACCTTGAGATGCTTATGCAATCTTGCGATGTTTTTCACACACAATACGCAATATTCTTTGTTACTCTTGATACATGTGCAGGTACAATGTGATTTGGTCATCACAAGGTTTACATGTGTTGATATATGTTCACTAAACTGTCTTAACTTGTTTTTGAAATATAAAATTAATTAGGCTTGTTTAGTGTGTGTGTGTGTTTTTTTGGGAGCTAAATGCTTAACTCTTTGTTGTTTAAGAGATGTTTTGAGAGGTTAAAATGTTAGTTGGATCATTGGCTTAGTTGCATGTTTGATTGCATTCATATCTGTGTTTTTCTCCTCCTTGAAAAACTGTTTTTAAGCCATCTCGATACCTTCTCGACACCTCTCGATACTTGGCTTATCTGTCGAGCTCATCAGTTGCATCTTATCACAATCTCGACACCTCTCGATAGCTAGGTGGATAAATCGAGAAATCTCCTAGTCTCTTGATAACTTCTCGATAGCTAGGTGGATCGATCGAGAAATCTCCTGCCTCCTCGATAGCTGTTCGATCCGTCGAGGTATGCTCGATAGCTTCTCAACACCTCTCGATCCATTGAGATACCCTTGCATGCATTTCATTTTTTGTTTTGCATTTTTTTTCTTTGTGTCCATTGCATCTTGTTTTTCTTTTTCTTGTAGGTCTATGGTTCCTTGTTCTCCTCGTTCCTTCTATATCTGTTTTCTTTCTATCTCCGATCAAGTCTTTTGGCTTTTTATGCCCTTTGACAATCGTTTCAAAAATGGGGAGAAATTTGATAATTGAATGTCTTTCCTCAAGGGGAGTAATAGACTTAGGGTGAGAACTTCATGTCAAAGGGAGGAAAGTTTTTTATGTAACTAACTTAGGAAGAGTTAGTTTGATACACATTGATATTGATATATTTTTGTGTTGTGTATCTTTTGGTTTTGTAACCATTTTTACATACATGATGTGATGATGTATGTGTTTCACTCTTTATCTCACATGTGTTTTTTCTTTTCTCTTTTTATACACATGTTTCTTGTTTATTTAACTTGTCATTGTTTTTCACATGGTACCTTGATGTGTTTTGTTTAGTGCCTTTCAGGAAAGACTAGTTAAAGCCAAGTCAAGATTCCGAACCTTCTTCTTGCGGCAACTTTCAAGGTTCAAATTTTTTAGACTAGGCTTATTTATTCTGTAATCTTGAGTAGAATGTATTCTAGGACATTCAATGTACTCTTGTGGTTTTGTCACGGATTGCCAAATGGGGAGATTGTTGGGGACATATTTTTATGTAATTGGCATATCTTTTGACAAAATGCACTTTACTTGTATTTGGGTAAATCTAAGTAGGTTCAAGATGATCATTACAAGTGGTTAAATTGAAGACATGAGGATTACTCAAGAACTGCCCAAGAAAAGTGCAAACTGCAGGTCTTGATACCTCCTCGACAAAAGCTCAATCTGTCGAGATTCATTAAAGCTCGACAGATGTCTCGATTGATCGAGCTTACGGGTTTCAGATTATAGCTAGGGATGGCAATTTAGATCCGGCCCGCGGATACCCGGCCCGGCCCGACCCTAATGGGCCGGATTTTACCCGGCCCGATAAAGAATAGGGTCGGGTATGGGTTTTTTTTAAAAACCCGAAGCGGGTTCGGGTCAGGTCCGGGTTTTATAAAAAAATCCGAAACCTAACCCGAAACCCGCCCCGGATAAAAACCCGGTTATGGAGGATAAGACATTTTGTAAGAATTTCTTAGTCTTTTTCATTTGTTAGTTGGAGGATAAGACATTTTGTAATTTCCTAGACTTGTGAGATTTATTTTATAGCTTTTTAAGTGATTTGTTGATTTAAAATCTTAGTTGTGATTTGTTGATTTATGATTAACTTATAATTTGGTTTGATTTGGTTGCCCTATAATGTGGCCTAAATGCCAAATTTTGGCATTTGGGCCATGTTAAATGGCTTGAATAGGCTTGAATTTAGGGAAAAAATTTAATGAGCTTAAAAAAAAAAAATTTTGTTAGGCTAGATTTGGGCCCAAGAAGATAAACGGGGCCCGCGGGGCCCGTGGGGCCCGACGGGGCGGGTATGGGCCCCGAAAAAAAAACCCGATTAATAATCGGGCCGGGTCTGGGTTCCGGGTCTTGGCCCGCTGGTCGGGTCCGGGTATACAAAAACCCGGCCCGAACCCGACCCGTTGCCATTCCTAATTATAGCTAGCAAAGTTTTTACTCTAAAAGCCTATTTGTTTATAGGTTCGTATAATTCTTATTAGACTAGGAAAACTTAAGGTTTGTGTAAATCTATTTGGAATAGGAGAGCCTATTAAAGCTCCTATTTAAAGGAGGTGGAAAAAGAAAAATCTAACCCTAGAGAACTTCAAAAGGTTTTCTTTTTGAAACCCTAGCCTTCTCCTACAGAAAAAAGAGTTTTTTCTGCATTTCTTGTACGCCTTTGGGTTTTGTGACCAAGAAAATTCTCTTCCACCAACATTGAAGATCTTATTGGTGTTTCTATGTAAAGCTGCTGCAAATCAACTTTAACAATCAAAGGGTTGTTGTGGAGTTAGTCACGTATTGGGATTCGTGCAAAGGAGTAAGTTGCGTACTGAGATCCGCATAATTGGTTAGTCATGTACTAAGAGCCGTGCATTGAAAAGGAAAGATTGTCACTACAAAACAAATTCAATTGGGTATTGGGGTAAGGGTTCAACTGTAGGTTGGTATAAGGTACTGAGATTCATTTACTTGTAACCGTTTGTTGTGATAATAGTGGATTCTCGCAAGTGGTGACCTTAAAATCACCCGATGGAGTTTTTGCCTTGGAGGTTTTCCCCATTCGTAAACAAATCACCGTGTCAATTTATTTTCCGCTGCACTTTAGTTTATTGGTGATTTATTTGTGCTACCACGCGTTTGCATGTTAATTTGATTAATTAATAAACTTGGTTAATTAATCAACTTAATCCATCACAAGGGTTCAATACGTTTTTGGCCTATCAACCAAAAATTCATAATGCCCCTCATAGGTTCTAAAGGCAGTTTTCTCTATGTCCTCCTCTTTCATTCTAATTTGGTGGTATCCAGATCTAAGGTCTAGCTTAGAAAAGATGAAAGAATGTTATGATCCTGATGTCCCACTTTGGTTAAGTGTAAGCTTAACCATGCATTTATAAGCTCTTGGGCACCCTCTCCTTGCAAGCCAATTTATAAGGGTGAGTTCTACCCATGAGTTTATAACATTTGGTATCAGAGCCAACTATCGTCCCGATTAATCGGGTGTAGCTCCTTAAGTATGGAACAAATGAGTTGCGGCTTTGTGGTCAGATCTCAGAAGGGGCGACCTAGAGGCTGGATTAAAATTACTGATAGTTGAGTGGAGCCACCAAAAAGAGAAAGGGCTACCAACGGGTCAGTGTCGCTAGAGTGAGCCATCGTGGACGTTGGTTGCAGAGTGTGGTGGTATGTTATGATCCTAATGTCCCACATTGGTTAAGTGTAAGCTTAACCATGCGTTTATAAGCTCTTGGGCACCCTCTCCTTGCAAGCTGGTTTTCATGGGTGAGTTCTACCTATGAGTTTATAACACATATGTCAAGAGGATTGTCCACAAAAAGTTTTTCTAAAAAAAAAAAAAAAGAATTGTCCACAAACTAGAGATTGATAACTAAACAATCATTTAACCGTATTACATGCCAAGTCAATATATAGCAAAACAAAAGTCCCGCATATATAGATATCTTCAATGGTGCTTTTCCATGAGCTTGATGTGCAAGCCCTTCCCAAATCCGATCAATGGATCTCGACATATGTCACCTCCCCTGATTTTCATCCACCTACAAATAAAAAGAATTTAATTGTAACTATTTAATACACATTAAAAAGTGTATTGAGAGAGAGAGAGAGAGAGACTTTGGTTAATATATATATATATATATATATATATATATATATATTAAATCTAAGATAGAAATTATATTCTGACATAATGTAAGTGTACATGTATATGAATGTCTTTCTTGACGACTTGAATCCTAACATATGTCCCCCCATTCCACAAGAATTTATACTTATTAAGTGACCATCAAACTAATGGTGTGCGGCAGTCATGCTAAGGGTATTGATAGAATGTAAGAAGAGAAAAAGAAAAGTACCTATATTTTGTCACCAAGACATGGAGAAAGACGGCAATAAAAACCCTAGTATACTCAGAACCAGCACATTGCTTCATTCCTTCTCCAAAAGGCATGAAATTCTTGGACATTAAATTTGATTTGCAGTCCTATATAATTAATCATGACATAGAATGATATCAATCTAAAATGGACTCAGAAAAAATTGTTAAAAAAACGTGAAAAAAGACTTTCCAAACAACAAAAAGGATTTTATAAAAAATGTAGAAGAAAATTTTGATGGCTCCTCTCTTCAAGCAAAAGAAAAATGATAATCTTTTTTTTTTTTTGAGAAACAAGAAAAATGATAATTAGGTGTGCTAATGATCTATCTTTTAACCAAAGGTTGGACAAAGGAATACTTGGCAGAAAAATTGCTTGATTATTGCTCATTAAACATTATATTAAAAAACAAAAAAGATTTTGAGTTCCACTTGCTTAATATAAAGTAGCATTCTGTAAACCAAATTGGTCAAAAAATCTAGCTTAATTAAATTTAAATTCATTATTGGAATTAATTTCATTTTCACCTTAAAACGTTGTGGATTAAAAGCAAGTGGATCGCTGAATATATCTGACTTTAAATGAAGAGCAGGAGTGGCTATGAATATAGGCCAACCAGTTGGAATTGTGTAGCCTGCGAATGACATATACTACTTAGTAGCTGAAATATTGTGAATGATTTCTTATTCATGTTGAAAATTCTTATGCAAATAAATTCCTTAAAAAATTACCATTTACTTGTACATCCCTCAGTGTTCGTCGAAACATGCCAGGGGCGAAATTTCTCAACCTCAACACTTCGTTGACAACCTACAAATCCAATAGGGAATCAAGTCATAACTCATAAATATCAAAACTAAAAGAGTTAATATATATAAAAGAGTAAATTGCAAAGTACATTCATAAAGTTTGAAGTTTGGATTTCACAACCTGAAGTTTAAGAAATTGAATTTTACATTAAAATTTGGTTCCGTTTTGCAAAACCCTACCATCCGTTAGTTTGGGGAGGCTAGTTTGGCAAAAAAAAAAAAAAATACACATCAGCATGGCAGCGCATTACAGTATTACTTAACAACTTAAACTAATTGAAGGTGGAATTTTGCTAACAAAATCAAACTTCAAGGTATAAAGTCCAATTTCTCAAACTTTAAAGTGTAAAATCCAAACTATCCCAAACTTTAGGGGTGTGATTTGCAATTTACCCTATATATATATATATATATATATATATATATATATCTAGAGAGAGAGAGAGAGAGAGAGAGAGGCTATTAAACATACTTGAAGTGTATAAGCCATGGACTCATATGCATTCCATGATAACGATTAATCCGGTTTCTCCCTCTTTTTCAGAATGTCTTCGTGCTCAACCTAAGAAATTAACATAACAATTATGCAAGTTTTTTTTTTTGGGGGGGTGGGGGGGGGGGGGGGGAAATTGTGTTTGTGTATGTGTGTCTCTAATTTTTGCTAAAAATGCTTTAAAAAGAAAGAACTTACAATCAGTTGTTCCAACGCAAGTGTTGGAACAAAATCATTTGAACTACGAATTCTGCAGTTAGAAAATCCTCAACCTTCATGTCGCCAATGATGGTGTCAAGGAAGTCTCTTGGACTACGCTTCTCTGGAGATGCAAGCCTCTGCTTGAACACCTTCCTAATCATATTTAGAGCCTTCTCGCAATTCTGATGAACAAGTAACAAATTAGCACAACCAAGGTTGTAACCAAACTTATGTCATTTTAATTTTTTTCTTGTGTATATGTCTTTTTGATAATTCAATAGTTCAAGCTGGAGGTTTTGAACCTTAAATGTCTTAGTTGGAAATATTAAAAAAAAGTATCAACTGAGCTATAAGACTTTTAGTTTGTTATTATATATTTAATTGTCTCAATTTTTTCCATCAATTTTTAATATTGAATCAATTATGGATGGAATGATGAAATATAATATGTTGATCAATATAAAATTTTAAACATTAAAGAATAAAATTTAAATGATCAAATTTATTTTTATTTATAATTTGATAATTACAACAATAAGGGAGGGAAATGTGAATCTTGATAGGTAATTTCACCGAATATATCCAAATTAAAAAAAAATGTAATTTACTATTTAGTCTAATCAACGTGGTGTAAAAATTTTGTTAAAACATTGAAGACATGAAATGGAATTAGCTTGGCATGGAACTTACAAATATTGACATTTATTTTTAGAGACTTTTTAAAAAATGAACACATAATTTCAGATATTTACATATGTTCTCTAAAAAAAATAATGTTTTTGAAAAACACTCATCTTAAAGCTACATTTTCAACCACTTTTGAGTCTTGATACGTATTTCAATGGTTTTTTTTTTTTTTACCAAATGACTCCATTTTGAGTTAAACTATGCGTTATTTCCTACATTTTCATCCCTTTGGCACTTTTCAACTTTCAACAAAACGTTAACGTCTTTCTCAAAAAAAAAAAAAAAAAAAAACAACAACATTAATGATCGTACCATCTAGATTTTGCTTGACCAAGAAAGACAACAATCTATATTATTACTAAAAACTAAAGCGTAGTATTTATTATTACTACGCTCCCGTTGAGCCACATTAGCAGCCACGTTATTCATTTATTTTTTTTTTATATTTTCTTTTCTCTATTTAAACTTTTCTTCCCCCTATTTTCCAAAATTAAAAATTAAAAACTCTTCTTCTCCCTGTTAGTTCACACACCTACTGTTACACTTCTTCCAACCTTTCCATTTCTTTTTTCCCTTTTTATCCTCTCACTACTTTACCGTTATACTTCCTTTCTCTTTTTTATATTTTGACTCTTCTTCTACCCATTTTATTTTGTATAAATTTGATATCATTTTCCCATTCAATCCATATTTTTCCCATACAAAACTATGAGTACCTCTCTCTCTCTCTCTCTCACTGAATTTTTGTTCTTTCTTATAATTGATGTTTTAATATATATATATATATATATATATATGTTTTGGTATTGTGTTTTTTTTTTTAATATCCCATCAGAAAGTCTTCTCTTTCCCTTTTATAACTTTGGTTAAATTTTTGTTTGGGTTAATACTTAGCTTTTTTAGAAACATGAATTTGAATATGCCTACCAATTGTTTAGATAATAAATTATTATAAAGCCTATTGTTTGAATAATAAATTTTTTGAGCTATAAATTAGTATGCTCATCCTTTGGTATATTTGGATCATATATAAATTTTATGCCTTGGTTTCTCTATGGTTTGGGTACATAATGTGTTTAATGAATGTATCATGTGCTTTAGGGAACCTTGTGTGATGAGAATTAAAGATTTTCTTGAATTTGAGAGTTAGGTTGTGATTGATGTATAAGTTTATATATTTAGGAAGAGTTGTTAGTAATAAGTTTTGGTCTTTCATCTAGGTGAAGAGAATGTTGTTGAATCAAAGCTTGTTAGAAGCTGAAATTGTGGTTTTGTGTAAGCTATTTGAAAGATTGAAGATATCATGGTCTTTTAGATGTCTATTCATATAATCTAACATGTACAGTATAGGTATAAAATACCCACATGAAGTGAAGGTCAATTGTTATTAGTTGAAGATTTTGTAAGAAAACATGTTAATGCTGTCATTGTGACAGATTTGGTGTTTACAACAAGAAAAATTTGGATTAAATCATATTCCATGAATTAGGATTCTAAGAGTAGTTTTTATGAATACTAAGACACACATGGTTGTAATGGAAGTTTTCTCACAACTTTTGGATTTATATAAAAATAATGGTTTAATTTCTAAGTTGCATGAAATTCTGTCAGGACAAATTTGAACATGTTGTCTTGTATGATTTTTAAATAATCATGGTTTTATGGTTTGACTCTAAAATTGATATGGTATATACTAGACATCTAGGGAAGCGGTTCTGTAGAATTTTATGACGTTTGGATGTGTATGGACAACCCATTTGTATTTTACAAATGAGGCATATGTTGTTGAAATGAGCAATGAATAGCATATGATACATCTAACTTTGAGGATTTAATTCTAAAGTTAGGGTGAATGTTTTGAGCTATAAATTAGTATGCTCATCCTTTGGTATGTTTTGATCATAAATAAATTTTATGCCTTGGTTTCTCTATGGTTTGGGTTTATAATGTGTTTGATGAATGTATCATGTGCTTTAGGAAACTTTGTGTGATGGGAATTAAGGATTTTCTTGAGTTTGAGAGTTAGGTTGTGATTGATGTATAAGTTTATATATTTAGGAAGAGTTGTTAGTAATAAGTTTTGGTCTTTCATCTAGGTGACGAGAACGAGAAAATGGACACTTGAGCTCCTCTTATACAAATCTCTCGCGTCTAAGGGATATGTGACATGTGTATTTGATAAGTATAAAGACTATTTAGAAAATTATTATGCATCAAAACCTTTTAATTAGAGATATTACATATAAGCATGATTTAAGTAAATATTTATGTTCGTGACTTATTGAATCCTATATATATATATATATATATATATATATATATATGATAATTTTAGCATTTTGATGCTATTACTTATATCATGAACGTAATATTTAAAGAATGAAATAGATATGCTACTGTTATGAAATATTTATATTACACTTGAAAATATATACTTGCTTTCTACAACTTATACATTAGGAGTTGTGATTTTAATTCATTGGTGTGGCTACTGTTAATACATTGTTAGAAATGTTTCTTATAACACAGTTAATGTTTTTATTTTACGATTTTAATGTAGTATTGTTTTTATATTTGTGCAGATTTCTTATTGGTAGCTTTTAGGGGATTTACTTTTGGCATTACTTGAAGACATATGAGGACATTCTCCGTTGGTTCTAATTATATTATGCTACACTTTTTGTATTGTTATAAAACATCTTGAGTTATTGTATTTGTTGCAAATAATTATTGTATGGAAGGAGTTTGAATTGAATACTTGTTTTATTTTTTACTTGTGGAATGTATGGATCTTTTTTTATAAATGTGTTGTTGAAATAAATGTGTTATTCAAATGTAAGGTTTTAATAATGTAATGACAGGTCACAGGTTAATATCAAAGCCATGAAAAAATTAAAAACAAAAAATAAGTTTTAGTGACGAATTTTTTCGTCACAAATATAGCAACAAACTACTATTTTAGTGACGACATATTTCGTCGCTAAATGTAGCTGAATTTTGTAAGAAATGGTTTTAGTGACGAAAATTTTCGTCGCTATATATGCTTGGATTTTCTTAAAAATAGTTTTAGTGACGAAATTTTTCATCACTATATGTACTCGAAAATAGTTTTAGTGACAAAATTGTTTGTCACTAGATATTATTTAATAAACTAAAGTGTTTTTAGTGACGAAATATTTTCGTCACTGAATAGTATTTTTAGCAAGAAAAACATTTAGTGATGAAATGTTTACATCACTAAAAGTAAAAAAATAAAAAAATAAAAAATAAAATTGGACTTTTAGTGACGAAATTTTTCGTCACCAGAACTTTTAGCGACGAGGTTTCAGTGACGAAATGAGTTTCGTCGCTAACTAGTAGATTTCGTCGCTAAAGATCCTTAGCGACAAAAAACTAGACTTTTAGTGACGAATTTTTTCGTCACTGAAAATACATTTTGTTGTAATGTCAATAATAACTAGTCATGATAATAAGTTCAAAAGGAAATCATGGAAAAGGTTGTGTCTATATCATTATTACATAGATATTCCTTCAAGTAGTACCACATGAGTGCTTATAGGAATCCAAATCTGCCGAATAATGTTATGAACTTCTACAACCCGGAATAGTAAGAATATTAAAAACTGGGTTTTATTTCTTTGTCATTCATATATTACTTGAACTACAGAATTTACTGCTTCACTCAAGTGATTCTAGATGGCAATGGGACATGCTTGCGGTATTCAGCGAGAGCCCACAACGGATATATATTTCGGTATGCTGCATAGTGTAACATGCAGTTCTGCATGAAGACTCCAGTGATTTCCTGGCATAAAAGAATTATATAAATGGTTAAAAAACGCTGGTAGTAAAATTCAAGCATAATATATTTCCAGAGTTTGTTACTTTGTCTTTCTCCTCTTCCCACTTTGATAAAAAATTCTTGTTTCAATCACCTAGTTTCACAAGCTAGTTTAAACCTGTGTTCTTCATAGTGCAAGAAAGAAAACTATCTTCATGTCAATCTTCTTCTTCTTTTTTTTAAAACATTATCTTTTTCCTTCTTTTGATTTTTGAAAACTATGTTAATTACAAGGAGATACCTGTTGAGGAAAATCACCATCTTCCATTTGAGAATTGATTATCAGCTTTGCCGCACGGTGAAGAGGTGTTGGGTCTCTTTCAGCCTATTCAAAAGGTTTTGATATAGAATTATGAAGGAAAAACATAAGAATAGATAGTATGTATAATGCTAGATTTTTAAACTAACAACTTACTTGTCCAGCATGAATAAGACCCATCATTGCCCATGCAGTTTGCACCAAATTTGATCTGTTTCCTTCCAAAGGTACATATTCCTACATAATTTATGTACCATCCACTGAATCTCATGCTTAGAAAAAACAATAACTTCCTTGACAAAGATTCTTCCCTTAATAACAATTTGGGAAACAAAATGGGGTGTGTTATTAAAGGTGCTTGAACTGCTATCAATAGTGATCGAATCAAAGATATTATGAAAATTTATCAAAGAAGCTCAAAGCACATTCCATGTTGAGACATTTACCTTCTTTGGGCAAGAAAGATAGCTCTCTCCCCAGCCACCATTATCTCTCTGTATTTTGAGTAGAAAGTCAACTCCTTTGCGCATAGTGAGACAATTGTTGTAAGTCTTGCCAATAGCAGCCAGACCTCCAAGTGCAAACCATGAACCATAAGTGAAGCAAACCCCCCAACTTCCATACCTATCAAAATGCTTTATCATGTAATTGATCTTCTCTAATACTCCTTTGTATAATTAAAAATCGTTTCAAACATATCTAATTGTAAACCTCCTTCAGATATGAATTTATCTGATTTAGAGGGGAAGAACTTGTAGCAGAATCTCAATTTCAATTCAAACATGGGTTTGATTCGCACTCCATGTTTTGAGATAAACCAGTTGAGGTACATACCATGAACCATCTGGCATTTGTATGTCTTCAAGGTAGTGCACACCATTTTTAATGCAGTTTTCAATCTCTTCCTTCCTATGCTTAGGGTATAATTTGTTAAACAAAACTAAAGCTTGGATTGCTGATGCGGTGCATTCAACATACTCATGCTCAATAACAATATTCTCCAAGAATTCTACAGGATTAAGCAACTGGGGGGGGGGGGGGAAGAAAAATAATATACCATTAATATATGTCAATGTCTAAATTTAACGGCAATTAGATAGTTTCAAAGTATTTCCAAAATAATATTTCAAGGTCAATTCAGTATTCTGAGATAATTACTTACTTCCAACCAATTTGATGCTCCTGCTGGCTCCCATGCGGCTAAACCACCATTTTTACTCTACATTAAGCCATAGAATAAAGCTTATTGATCTGTATAAAGTGAAATACTTAAGAAATAAACAATGTACTAGAGGGAAATAAAGCTTCCATGGTTTATGGAAAGTGAGTTTCAAAAGCCTTTAGAGTTTTATCATTTCATTCAAATGTAATGGTAGCTACAATTGGAATTGGTAAAAGTTTAGGAGAAGATGCTTTAGAAAAAAAAAGAAGACCTTTTGCATTTGGAAAAGTAATTTTGTTGTAGTTAAACAATATTATTTTCGTAGTAAAACCAAGGGCATTCTGGATTTCCTCTTCATGCTCACAAGTGCACAATAAGTATTCTTGAAGATAAGACATTAGCTAAGTTAATCCTTACCTGTAGAGAAAGTAGGACGTTGACAGTATCATAGAACCGCTCTAGTTCCATTTGCTCACCAACAATATCTGGTGGCATCATTGAGAAAAGCAAGCAACACTGTGAAATAGATTAAATTTGGTGAGGAACACAATGATTATGGATGAGGTGAAATACTTGACTTTATTGAATCATGTAAACAAAGTAAATTACCTTCAAACCTTCTGCAGTGCAATCAGAAACTTGCCATCCATGATCTTGATCAGAGAAGGTCCATGATCCTTTGGAAATGTGACGGTACATGCTTTTGAAGTCCCCAGAAGGATTGTCTTTGACCTTTTTAATTTTTCATGGAAATTGCAATAATTAGATTGAGGGAATACAAGATACATGTGTGTGTGTGTGTGTGTGTGTGTGTGTGTGTGTATTTTAAATAAAAGAAAAAAGGTCAAAAGGTATGCTTGATTATTAAGGTTAAGAGATGGTAAAAGAATTGAAAAGCAAACCTGAGATTTCTTTATGAAGTCATGTCCCCTTGCGAGTGTAGGTCCAATTTCATCAACAAGATTACTAGCAAGTAATGCTTGAATGGCAAAACTAGTATCCCACTCTTGACTACCAAAACTCTGCATACAAAATATCAAAATTAGCAAGCACTTATTTTCTTGCAAGGTACCTCAGCAATTATAAACTCAAAACCAAAAAACCATAGGTTTAGGCTTATGCTAAAGTTTAAATGTATATATTGGTGTACATAGCCGACCCTAAAATACAACAATTTATAAAATGTCTTCTTACACAGTTCAATATAAAGTGAAATGTAAATCTTCAACAGCGGGAAAAAAAAATTCTACAATTGTTTTGCTAAATTTAACTACTAACGTGCATCTTCATTCCATCTTCAGCAACCCATAGGTAATCTGGGATCCTAGCAAGATGCTTCTTGAAATAATCTCCATTTGGATCTTCAACCCAACAAGCAAGCATACATAGAACCTATTCAAAGCTTGTGACATTAGGAAAACTGTTTCATAGCCTAAGTAGATGTTCACCATTGCTTTTCTTGATTGTAAAGTTACATTACCTTTTCCACGCATCCAATAGTAATGTATCGACTATTCTCATCTTCATAATGAATGTGCTTCATTGTTACTTGAAGAGCCTTCTCTCTGACCAACTTATTAAATGGCCAACGAGTGAGAAGAGGCTCAGTGAATATGTATAGACTATCCCAAAGCAAATCTTGTATCAGAGGGTGGGGATAGTAGATATCCTCCTATAATAATAGTTTTACAATCAATGCATTGGAAGAAATATTTAAAAACTTTTTTAGCAAAAAAAAACAAGTATCAACCACGAGGAGAAAATTAAGGTAAACTCACCTGCGCGCATAAATGACGCACACTCTTCCAGTTAATTTCATTATAAGGTTCATTGTAGAGTTCCTCCCTCAATTGAAGAATAAGAGGTGTGATTGGGCCAACAAACCTTTTCCCATATAAGTATGACATGGGCATGTACACCATCCGGCAGTAGCACCACATTTTGGCTACATTTTAGGGGCAAAGCAATTGGTAAGCCATAAGTAAAATAAGCATTTTGAATGTTAAAAGTTTTATTATGAAATTTCAAAAAACAAAAACCGGTAAAAATTTGTTGTAACAACTTTAAGTAGAGATGACTAATACAAATAGAAGCAGTAAGTAGATATTGTACAAACCTGGATGCATGGGAAGGAATGAGGGAAGGATCCAAAATTCTGGGGGCATTGGATTGCTTCCAATCCATTCAAACAGACCAAGTATCTAGAATAAAGGAACATTGCATAGTTGAGTTATTTATCATATGATAGTTATTATCCAGAGTGTATATATTTGAAACTTAACCTATTTATTCCAAATTGGTAATACGAGTATGATTAGATTTTGAGAAATGATATGTCCACAACATTTTTACAACAAATTCTAAGTGGCAGGATGTTACTGGTTGTTATTGTTGGGGCAAAAAAGTAATCTTAGTGTTAGGTTCAAATTTGAACCAATAACAACTAACCACCTATGATTTGTTGTAAAAATGTTGTAAAAATGTTGTGGACGTAGCACCTCTCTTAGATTTTAGTCTACAGTACAAATTATTTTTTGTATGTAAGTCTATTGAGATGTGAATTTTACAGAACATGGTCATACCGAAAGCCATGTCTTTCCCCAAGAAGGTATGTGTGTTACTCCACCATGATCAAGGATCCATTTTTGTGCTCTTACACAAGCATTGTCCTGACCTCCATCAAGTCCTTCCCCAAGCATACGCATACAAATATAGTTGAGAGCTGTGCAAAACATGGTGCTATTGCCCTCTATGTGAAGTCCCCAACCACCATCTTCATTCTAATAATAAACAAAATTTTAAAAATTGTTGTTATATAGGAAAGATTGAACTAAAAGAAAAAGGTAGGTAAGAAATTTAGCCGAAGCTCTAATTTTGTCATTACAATTAACTTGTAAAGCTTCCAAAAAATATGTACCTGATGGTAATATATGTATCGAAAGATTTCTTTTTGATACTCAGCAGGAAATACAGTATTAAGATGTCCTGTAATATACATACAAAATACCTGCATTTTTTGAAAACCATAAGAAGTTACAAGCAGGCATCTCATAATCCAATTGCACAGTGTATGGGAAACAATTGTATTATTCACATTAAAATCAATCTTATATGTTCAATCGTATACATTGGATGAATTAAAATAAATTATATAAGCAAGCACAATTTTCTATAGTTTTTCTCCCCCTCAATGATTTAGTATGGTATTACCCTACCAATTACCTCTCACAAAATCCTTATAAATGGAAATTTTTTGTATTGGGTATGATATTTTTAGTTCGATACTGCAAAAAAACTCTACTAATGTATTCTTTGTAAATAATTATGCGAAAATAGTTAGTGTTCTATGAAGTATTAATCACAATGATGCTATTTAATGATGAAACTCACCAAGGGTGGAAGAAAGAACAATGGGCCAGCATTTTCAGCTGGCCAATGACCATCACTAGCTTGCAAGGCTGAATAGAAATGGACAGCCCTCTTCAATGCAGTTGTGGCATTTTCATATGTGATTTCTTGCCCATCCTCAATCTTAATTGGAGGGATTGTTTGTTTGAAATTTCTCTCCCTCAAAAACTGCAACCATTTTGACCAAAAAAAAAAAAAGGATGACATTAGTGTCAACAAATTTATGAACCATTCGTAAGCCTAATATATAATTAAATATCATCAAAAAATTTTAATCTTTATATAGATTACAATGTATCCACAAGTGACAGCAATATCATCACCTACTAATACTCTAGAATTTCATTTCCTATTTCAACCAGCCAAAGTCACATTTATAGATCCAGTCTCTTCGTTACAATAATATAATTTTGTACCATATGTTCTAAATTATTTATTTTTAGAGAGAGTTTTATTTCTTAGAGAGAGTTTTATTTTTGGAGTCAAATATGAGACCATATCATAAATATCCATCCAAATGAGTTATTGCATGCAAAAACCAAAAAGTCTAGAATTAATAAACATAAAAAAAATTTAAATTTTTTTTATAAAATGAACAATTTACATTTTCTATCAAATAATATTTTTTAAAGAGTTAAAATATATATATATATATATATATATATATATATATATATATATATATGAATGACTATCAGTAATATTTAAATTATATATGTAAGAATTATACTATGCATAGGGTTATACGCTAGTTTTAATAATATATAATTGCAAACACCCTATTTTATTCTCAATTAATGATGATACATACCTTCTGGCATCTGCATCCCCTAACGATAAACAAATTAAATGATTGGCCTAGACTCTCCAATATATTTCTCATTTGTTGTCTATTATTTGTTTTTAACTTTACTTTTATTCTTGATTTAATCTCTCTTCTTCTTTTTTTTGGAAAATTTGATAGTTTAAAGTGGTGGAGATTTGAATCTGGAATATCTCCATTGGAAATACCAAGAGATACTAATTAAACTACAAGTCTAATGGCAATTTTTTTTTTTTTTCTTGATGAAAAACTTGTAACTTTATTAAGAAGAAGTTACATCATGAGAAATAGCGGACTTAATCAGCAATGAATTTTCCTCTATCTAGGTTACATAATTATAAAAGCTATCTAATTCTTTGGCATGCTTAGCCAAAAGATGCGCAGGCCTGTTGCCTTGTCGCTTCACATGGGAGACTTCAGCTGATCTAAAATCTCGAAGTTAATGGACTACACTAGTCAAAATATTGGACACAGTTATAGGTGAGGTAAATAAACCCAAAAGAGCATCAGATACAATCTTAGAATCACTTTCGACCACCATATCCCTTATACCAACATCCCAAGCAAAAGATATGCCGATCTCCATAGCCTTTGCCTCAATCTCTAATGGACCCAAAGGTTGAAGAATTAACTTACTCAATGCTGTTGTAACTTGTCCGTCATAGTCACGGACCACCACCCCTTCCCAGACCTCTGTGCTTGAGTGAAGATAGCACCATCAACATTTACCTTGTATTTTGGTGCCGTCGGCAATTTCTATCTTAAATGCATTATAAATCACAAAATTTGTTATTTATCATTTGTAGTTGAAGCTTTTATATTTTGTCCGATTTATCAATTTTAAAAAGATCTGAAATTCCTATCTTATTTCTTGCCCAAACTTCTTACTTTTATTTAAAAAGTTAATTTTTCATCTGAGTCATTCGTAACCATTGCACCCAACGCAGACCCACTCAAGTATTGACAAGGCTTTAGGCTTTTTTATTTATTTATTAATTTTATTATAGAAGAAATGCTTTAGGCTATTTGTAACGTGTTGAATTAAAGAAGAAGAATTTGGACCAACTTCTAAAAAATATTCCTAAGGTGGGGTAGTTTAGATAGAACAAGTTTTCAACTCATTCTATTAATATGGTTTAATAATTTTTTAACATAAAGTCAATATAAAATAAATGTGCTATTTTCCCTCCAAAAAAAGAGTGCTATTTTTCCTTGGATCCCTAAAATACATGTGCTATTTAACATGCTTTACGTAATCCCTAAAAAATTGGTAAAAATACTATTTTGGTAAACTTAACCAAAAATTTGTTTTTGCCCCTAAATTTTAAAAAAGTTATTTTTTCATCTTAAAACTTTTGTAAAGATTTTTTTTAATAGTTTAGAGACAAAAATAGGGATTAAAAAAGAACTTCTTTCAATAGTTTAAGGAGGAAAAAAAATCTTTAAGTTGAAAGACTGAAAGTAAAATACTGTCAATTATTTAGGGACAAAAAATAAAAATTTCAATAATTTAGGGGCAAAATGAACTTTTAAAAGTTAGGAATGAAAAAACGAACTTTTGGTAAAGTTTAGGAATTAAAATAGAATTTTACCAACAAAAAAAAAATGTTTTGCACGATAAAATTAACACTTATAATTATTATTATTATTACTAGTCATTAACTTGTGTAATGCAAAAAAAATTTGCATTAAGTTACATTTCTCCACTATACAAAAGATTAAAAATGCAAAAAAATGATATGAATGAATTCAAAAGAGATCTATTTTTACAAGGTAAAAATCCATGTCTAACATGACACCTAATTTATTCTCGATATTCAAAATGGACCAAATGAGCGTAACAACAATAAATGCTACACTTCAGCTTTTAGAATAAATGCTACACTTCAGCTTTTAGATATTAACTAGTCGCAAAACCATACTATGCACGGGAACCTACCTATTTGTGTAGCAGACTAAAATAATTTTTATAAAATCCTAACTTGATTATGAAACTATGCCATCACATAAATTACTCTGGTCTTTTATATGTTTAAATTTGATAAAGAATTTATTGCTTGAACGTGTAATGGCTTGCACAAAATTTGCTAGAAGTTTTCAGATATTGCAAAAAAAAAAAAAAATTTCAGATATAAAAACTTCCAAAATGCCAAAAAATATTAAAGAATCAAAAGATTCACTATCTAGAAATTATCTATATTTGACTACATAATAGAGAAATATAAGAGAAAGATGTGTTATCTTCAAAAGAATGATTTATGGTTATAATGGTTGAAATCTGCCAAATTGTTTTAGATATTACCAAAAAAAAAAAAAACCCAAAAATATCAATGTTAAAACTTCCAAAATGACAAAAAAAATTAAAGAATCAAAATAGTCAAAACCTACAAATTATAGAAACAACATAAAAAAATGTGACTATAGTGTTACCTTTAAAAGAAATAATTCATCTCTATAGTCATGGAAATCTATCAAATAATTTCAATATTGCAAAATAATATCTCAAAAATTCATATGTTAAAACTTCTAAAATACCAAAAAATATTAAAGAATTAAACTGAAAACAATTAAATAAATGTTCTAAGGCATCCTATAAAGGAAGAGACAATCTTATACTGATGTAGCCTATAATAAGATTCACAAGTAATAGAGATAATAATGATTTATAACATGATCCCACAAAGAGCTTTTGAACCTTCCACCGCAAAGAGCTTTTAAGCCATTGTGTTACAACGAACGCACCTTCAACTTATTTGTATTAATAAGAATCTTAAAACTGAAAGAGTCCAGCAAAAGATGGATTTCAGTAAGAGGAAGAACTACCCCTCCATAGCTTTGTATATTTTCCGTTGACAATACAATGTAGCTAAACAATAACTGAACAGAAAACGGCCATACATATAAATATAAGACAGTGACCAATCATTATAAAAAGATGTCAGTTTCAATATTCGCTTCGTGGTGAGGGTCCTCAAACATCTTCTCCACAAATAGTTTTTGGGTTTTAGGTCTTCTACACAAGCAGTTCTTAAATAGGAGAGAGTAGAGGCGGTGGGAGAGTGTTATTGTATTTGGCTAGAAGTCTAATTTGCATTAGGGGTTATTTTTGTTATAGAATTTTAGTTGAAGTAGAATTTTCAAGCTCTTGAAACATATATCTAATAGAATTTTACTTAAACTACACTATTGTAACATTTGATAAGATAATTACACAATGAAGAGAAATAATAAATATATAAGATATAAAACCTAAAATAAAAGAATCTAAAATAAAAATAAAAAGAAAAAGAAAATACTAATAACGTGAAAAATTGTAAAAGGTTCAGAAGCTTCGGTTATATATATATATATTGATAATAGATCATGTCTTTTTTATTATCAACTGCACTTGTTTGCATTGTTGAGATAAATTTAGGATAATAAAAGTATCCATTAAATAATTGATTAAACACCAAATTAGCCTTACTCATTTAGTAGAGACCAAAAAGTATTTTGGACGCACATAGGTACCTCACACTTTTCCAAAATATAATCCTGTTTCCCGTACTCATCCTTGGTGAACCTAGATTTATTTCCTTACTCATCGAGACAATTAAGTGAAATGGTTTTTATTTCTTGTTTTCGTCTTCCCTTTAAAAATATACAATAAGTGACAACTCCTATATTTCTAAAAATTTACATTTTCTTTTATTTATTTTAAAGATAATTTTTTTGTGGAAGCATCACGTGACAGTGCCAACAATAATATATTTTTGCACAATGAGAGCATATGATAATGAAAGGACAATATATGGGGTATAGGCTAATATTAAGAAATCAATAGGTTTAGGAATATAACCTTAAGTGGTTTTTTATTTTTATTTTTTATAAGAACCTCAAGTGGTTAATTGTGAGTGCCAGAACAAAATTTGTCACATCGATCATATTTTATAGGTCCAAATTAGTAATTACATATATAACAGATTTTTATTGTAGAAGCTCAAATTATTATTAAAAATCAAGCATTATAATAGATTATAATAATCATAATTATATAATAAAATTTGGGTCTAGAAGTCATGGTTGCGCCAAATAGGTATACCAAATTTTTTAGATAAAGAATAAACAGTTTATCAACTACGTACTATTAGTTTTTTTCCAATATATATATTGTTAGTGTTTTAACAAAATATACAACTTTTTTTTTTTTTTTTGCATTTTCAACCGCTTAATTGTTTTTATCAATATTTCTTTAATTCTATAGTATTTGATTAATAATATTTTGATAAACATAGTAGAATTTACGTGTATTTTTTAAATAAAATAAAAAAATTTCTATTTTATTTTACATTTTTTTATATGTTATTAACAATTTTAAAAAAAAAAAAAAAAATATATATATATATATATATATATATATATATATATATATATATATATATATATAGCGCTATTTTTTTCTTATCTAACCTATGTTTTAGGATTTGAAATAAAATAGCCACATTATCATAAACTCAAAATCTATTTTGCAT
Organism: Castanea sativa; assembly: GCF_040712315.1. Taxonomy (NCBI): domain Eukaryota; kingdom Viridiplantae; phylum Streptophyta; class Magnoliopsida; order Fagales; family Fagaceae; genus Castanea; species Castanea sativa. The sequence continues at coordinate 79,275,630 of NC_134017.1, read as the reverse complement.
CTAAACAAAAAAATCACCTAAGCTTTAAATTGGGCAAAACCGACAAAAATGAACCAAAGTGAACCGAACTAGACCAAAATATACTAAATTGGACCGAATGTACCAAATTAGACCCAATGGTCTGGTATGGACCGAATTGGATGGTAATTGACCAAAACAGACCCAATAGACTGACTAGACCAAATAGACTGAATTAGACCAAATGAATCAAAATGGACCAATGTGGACCAAATCAACCGAATTAGACCGATTTGGACCGAATTTGACAAAAAACTGTGCAACGCACAGGTATACTAAAAGTATGATATGATATATAATTTTTAATGAAGCCTTGTTATTAATTTATAGTTTGTAGTTTGTAGTTGTACCAACGGGAGACATGAGCAAGTGGAAATTATGATTTTTCTCAAACCAATTAATTAGCCCAGAAAATAAAAAGGGATAAGAAGTTTGCTTAAACAGTAAAACGTATTTATTCTTTCTTTCTTTCTTTCTCTCTCAGAGTTTCACATTATTGACATGTCCATGATCATGAGTTTCACTTCTACCCACCTAGGTTCATCAAAAATTAGGCTATAACTCGTACATTTTAGCTTACCCACGATGATTTGGACCTTCTAGATTTCTTAGGGTTCTATACCAAATAGATTTCCTTAAATCTTAACCATTCTATGGTGATTTAATGGTCTAGATTTTGTTATGTTAGCATTCCACTAACAATAATCTTAATTGTTTTGTTTGGAACATTATTTTATTATATTAAGAATATTGTTAGTAGAATGTTGATATGGTAGAATCTAGACCATTAAAACATTAAAGTGTGGTTATGATTTAAGGAAATCTAGAAGATCTAAATCCACCTATGACACCTACCAATCTTATATCTTTTGATTGCTTTAATAATAATTCTTTCTAGAACCACAACAAAAATTTATAAAATTTTACAACATTTCTAATTTGGCCTACCACCTCATAATTAAAGGGGTTATTGAAAAAAAAAAATTACAAATTGTGGCGGATGCATGTGTGAAGTGGTAGGCTAATTTGAGAATGTTGTGAACTTTTGTTATGTCCATAGTTTTATTGTTAATTTTAGTAACAAGTAGTGAATTGTACATGGCTACAAAGCTAATTAGTTCAGTGTTTTTAGACCCCTTTGCCTTCAAACTGACATCTATTCGATATCTAAAGCCTTTTTCTGGAATCTTATTAATTCCAAAAATTTGTATAATTAGTATTATGCTTGTGCAATGCATGTTTTAAGAAAAAAAATATAAATAATAAAATTAAATATTTAAATAAAATCAAATAATAACATATATAGTAAAAAAAAAAACCATGGTAATAGAGACTCACTCCAAGTAAGTTATATTAAAGCTTTTCATGTACTTAGATACGACATTTAAACAGAAGGTTTGAGAGTAAACAAAACCCAACGTACATAAAAGAAAAATCGTTATACCCTATAACAATTTTCCCATAATACAAGTTTTACATGATATTGCTAAAAATTTAAATCATTCTTTTCATATAAAAAAATTGTTCTGTCATTGTAAGTCATATAGCAAATAAGAATCATATTACATCAAAAAAATAATACATTTTTTTTTTCACTCAAAATTAAAACTCAGCCACACATACATCAAGGAATTTAGAGAGAGGGAAAAAAAGTGAACCAAATTATATATATTCACACACACACACATGTGTGTATGTATGCATACATATACATACATATATATATATATATATATATATATATATATATAAAATGTGCATACATTCATACATAATCACAGATATATTAGATATAGGTAATAGGTTATTTGAAGTTAATAGTATAACTATAATTAAAAATAGTATACATGACAATTAGGGAAGATATCTTGGTATGATCAGGGATGGATCGAGGTGGGGCCCAAGGGGGCCCGGCCGGCCCCCTAGTCTTAAGGAAGGAAAATATATATATAGGTATATTTTTTACAATTTTATATTTAGGCTCCCTCTTTCAAAACTTTTGGGCCTCTCCCTTACAATTTTACATTGATTTTATTATAATAGCATTTGCATCAATTGTAAAATAGCATAAGGCTCCAAATTTGTCCAATCAATTCCAAAATACACTCACATCAATCTATATATTATTATGCAAAAATACATTTGTGCTATTGTAACTTTGTAAATTTACACAATTTCTTTAGCACAAATGGATTTTTACAAATTTACACAATTATTATAGCACAAATGCATTTTTGTACAATAATACATAGATTGATGTTGGTCTATTTTGAAGTTAATTGGGAAAATTTACACAATTACTGTAGTTATGCAAATGAGTGTTTTATAAATTATTTAGATTGAGGGCAATGGTTTTTAATTGAGGAAGAGAGAGATGATTTGAGATAATAATAATAATAATAATAATAATAATAATAATAATAATAATAATAATAATAATAATAATAATAAATTTGGTTAGAAAATAGTTGAAATTTCATGATTATTTTTTTACTTATACTTTGGTCCCCTTAACTCAAAATCCGAAGTTTGTCCTTGGGTATAACCACGATGTTTAAGAGACAGTTTTGATATATATATATGTGTGTGTGTGTGTGTAAACACATTATAATTTTTAAAAGGAACATTCATTCAATAAGGCAAAATCAGGATAGTGATAACGATATGGAATTTATCTTTACCCATAAATTGAAAGTATTCATATGCCCATTACTCGAATTGTTTTCAATGTTAAATTTTTATATTTTATTATTTATCCGAATAATCTCCAATACAAAAAGTAAATCAACAATGCCCCAATTAAAAAAAAAAAAAAAAAAAAAAAACGAAGTCAAAAGATGTAATACAAAATAAGCGTGACGTCCACACCCCACATCTCTAGCATAGTACTCCTTTTATTTTTGGTTTGTTTAAGGTGAGCTTTCATAAACTTACGAGAATGTTAGCGTGTGTTCAAAGGTAATTAGTTTAGGAAATATTTTTATAAATTTTTTATGAAAAAAAAAAATAATAATAATTTTTTTGGCGATATAATTGTTTTAAGAACATCTATTAACATGACACATAAATTTATAAAGACTTGGCTTTGTTTGTCAGAATAGGAACATGCGATTAAAATTGGATACATATCACTATCACTTATAGTCTAATTAATACTCCAATGTACCATAACGCTTACCCAAGGTTTGTCCTAACTTATTGAAAAAAGTATTTCAAACAGGTTTCATTATGGTTCAAAAATTAATATTAATTCTTCCTTGACTTATTCGTTTAAGACACTCACTAACAAATACCCATCCAAAAATTTACCCACTACCGCACACTCTTAGTGTGATGGTCACTCTAAAGTATTAAGTGCTTGTGGAGTGTGGGGAGCAAAGGTTAGAATTTAAGTCTCTAAGAAGAAATTTCACACACATATACACTTAGATTGGGTTAAAGTTGAATTTCTATCTTGTATAAGAAAAAATTACCATTTTTTAACCTTTTATTTAATGACAAAGGAGTAACTAAGCATTCAAAAAAACAGGGCAAAGGCAATAAAATATGAACAGCGAAATTGGCTTAGGGGAAAAGGAAGATTAATTACTATTAATTAGGAACAGTGCAACGGTTGTAGCATGCAGTCATGGCAATCCGAAATTCCGAACTTTTTGAAATGTAATTTTTTTATTTATCGTATTTAAGGATTTTTTAAGACACTAAATAACCGCTTAAAACTAAATCTATTTCATATATATTATCAAAAAAAAAATAATAAAATAATATATCATAAACACTTTTATGTAATATTCTTTTAATGATATATGTGGAAGGCTACCACCCTCAAACCTCACAAATAATTTCTTTTATCAAAATTTTTTTTTTTTTGAGAAACAGGCCAAAGAGGCCACTTTATTCAATAGCTGAAAAATCCGACAAATAACAATTATAAATAGCTGGTAGAACAGACTCCATCCAAACCAGTAACGGAAAAGAAAACTTTGCTCTCTTGGCAAAGGCATTAGTTAAAGCATTATATTGCCCACAAATGTGAGAGAAAGAAAAGTTCTAAAGAAAGCTAGAAGACAACAGAATGTCTTTAATATTATGACCACAAAACAAATGTAATAATTGTCCATTACTAATAGCATTAATGGAAGTCTAATTAAGTGATTGTTAAGGAATTATTGCATTATTTGCTTCCTTTAGCTTTCGGATGCCAACTTGGACCATCTTTCATATTTTGGGTGCATTAGATCATAAAATAAAACCTAGGATTGTTGTAGTTGAATTGGCACCTCCCCATATGCAAAGTGCTTAGGGGTCTAAGGGGGAAAAGGTTTGAGCTGCGGGATTAGCAGCATGTTGTAATTATTTCTCAAAAAACCTAAGATTGATTTTTTAACAGTCATAATAAGGAGAGGAAAATTTGAATCGTAAAGATATTTTTGGGAAGTACCAATATGCCAAGTGAGTTACAAACTCTTAAGTTAGGCGTATAATTAAAACTTACAAATATTCCACTTTTCTAGTTAGTAGATTTTCCTATGAAAAAAAATCTAGAGTCCAAATCCTGGGCCCTCTTATATATATTGGACAATTACAGAAAAGTATTCAAAAGAAATAACTTTATAGAATTTGTCAATAGGTATATATTAGATTGAGGGTACGTAACCTATAAATAAATACATAATTGAAGGCTTTCCAATCTGCCACCCCATCTGAAATTAAGCAGAAATAATAATCATAAAAAAAAAAAAAGAGGAAGAAAAGAATAATAGTATTTATACAGTTTACTACGTAAGTACTTGAGGAATAATGTGGATATGAAAGGTAGACAGTAGAGATGGAGAGGTACCTGCATTCGCCAAAGTAGGTCGCCACTGGGCTTGATCTGGTAGCGGTTCTTGTAGAAATTTTGACGAGCCTCTTCAACCTCAGCTCGTTCTTCTGGACTACCAGCCTCGGGGTCAAATTCCCATATCTGCCTTCCAACAAAGTTGTTTGTGCTGAAGATGTAAGGGTCATTGCCACCCTCAGCTATCTTGAGCTTCCACATTTTCTTTTAACTCTGAGTTTCTTTCAATCAAAATGCACTGCTATGATCAAGATTTGATGATGTTGATACCACTTCTCTCTTCTTTTCACAGTTGAGAATGCTACTGTACACTAGTACTATCAAATCATATTTATGGCCATGTGTGCGGCTTGTGTCGAGTGAAAGGTTTCACTGGACACGGCAGGATTCGGACATGTGGTCTGTGTTAGGAACTTCCTATTTAGTAAATTTGACAAGGATAGAAGGTGTAAGGGTACGGTTGTTGTAGGGCTACATGTGGATATATGTCATTATTCCGGTTGTTGTACAGCTACGTGTGGATATAGGTCATTATTCCAATGGGTCCAATGCCCACCCCACCCTTGTTGTAAAGTCGTGATCACCAGCGAAGCAATCTCGAACTACAACCTGCAGTGATAAAACTTAGTCATTACTCTTAACTAGCTTATAACCCGCATAATGTGTGGGATACTTTTATTTATTATAAAAGACAAACTATAGGTGAAAAATTAAAAATTTCATAATTAGATAATACCAAAAAAAAAAAAAAATGCAAGAAAAAAACCTATATTCAAAGAGTCTTACATAGAGACAATGAAATGTAATCTTGAAATTTCTTGCTCATTCAACAAAATTTGAAATAGACCCCCCCAAAAAAAAAAAAGTTTTCCACTATACACTAGTACTATCAAATCATATTTATGGCCATGGGTGCGGCTTGTGTCCAGTGAAAGTTTTCACTGGACACAGCAGGATTCAAACACGTGTCCAAATCCTGCTGTGTCCAGTGAAAACTTTCATTGTACACAAGATGGCCATAACATCATAACCAACCTAATACACTAGTTCTATCAAATCATAAAGCCATCTTGTCAAAAGGAAAATACTTAATTATTTATTTGTATATATGCAACCAAGAATTTAACATCAAGTATATATCGTTAGTGGATTGTAATTTCCAAAAGAAATTTACTTTTTTAGTGTATATAAAACCAAGACCAAGAATATATGAACAGTATTTCAATGGTTCATACATGGTTTTCAAAAACAAAAAAAAAAAGTTCATAAACACGGTAGAGAACTCTTTAATATCTCCAAGAACTCTGTTTAGCAAAAAAAATCTCCAAGTACTCTTTTCACCATAAACATGCGCGGTAGAATATGGAAGAGAGAGAGAGAGAGCAATGTTGGCTTACCTAAAGAGGGTGCATTTTCGGTAGAAGTTGCTGGGACCTTTATGAGATGTGACACACAGAACATGTGGTCTGTGTTAGAAACTTCCTACTTAGTAAAATTGACAAGGATAAAAGGTGTAGGGGTACGGTTGTTGTAGGGCTACGTGTGGATATATGTCATTATTCTGGTTGTTGTACAGCTACGTGTGGATATAGGTCATTATTCCAATGGGTCCAATGCCCACCCCACCCTTGTTGTAAAGTCGTGATCACCAGTGAAGCAATCTTAAACTACAACCTGTAGTGATAAAACTTATTCATTACTCTTAACTAGCTTATAACCCGCATAATGTGTAGGATACTTTTATTTATTAATAAAAGACAAATTATAAGTGAAAATTTAAAAATTTCATAATTAGATAATACCAACAAAAAAAAAAAAATTGCAAGAAAAAAACCTATATTCAAAGAGTCTTACATAGAGACAATGAAATGTAATCTTGAAATTTCTTGCTCATTCAACAAAATTTGAAATAGACCCCAAAAAAAAAAAAGTTTTCCACTGTACACTAGTACTATCAAATCATATTTATGACTATGGGTGCGGCTTGTGTCCAGTGAAAGTTTTCACTGGACACAGCAGGATTCAGACACGTGTCCAAATCCTACTGTGTCCAGTGAAAACTTTCACTGTACACAAGATGGCCATAACATCATAACCAACCTAATACACTAGTTCTATCAAATCATAAAGCCATCTTGTCAAAAGGAAAATACTTAATTATTTATTTGTATATATACGACCAAGAATTTAACATCAAGTATATATTGTTAGTGGATTGCAATTTCCAAAAGAAATTTACTTTCTTAGAGTATATAAAACCAAGACCAAGAATATATGAACAGTATTTAAATGGTTCATACATGGTTTTCAAAAAAAAAAAAAAAGGTTCATAAACACGGTAGAGAACTCTTTAATATCTCCAAGAACTCTGTTTGGCAAAAAAAATTTCCAAGTACTCTTTTCACCATAAACACACGCGGTAGAATATGGAAGAGAGAGAGAGAGAGAGAGCAATGTCGGCTTACCTAAAGAGGGTGCGTTTTCGGTAGAAGTTGCCGGGACCTTTATGAGATGTGACACACAGAACATGTGGTCTGTGTTAGGAACTTCCTATTCAGTAAAATTGACAAGGATAGAAAGTGTAAGGGTACGGTTGTTGTAGGGCTACATGTGGATATATGTCATTATTCCGGTTGTTGTACAACTACGTGCGGATATAGGTCATTATTCCAATGGGTCCAATGCCCACCCCACCCTTGTTGTAAACTCGTGAGTCGTGATCACCAGTGAAGCAATCTCGAACTACAACCTGTAGTGATAAAACTTAGTCATTACTCTTAACTAGCTTATAACCCGCATAATGTGCGGGATACTTTTATTTATTATAAAAGACAAACTATAGGTGAAAATTTAAAACTTTCATAATTAGATAATACCACAAAAAAAAAAAAATTGCAAGAAAAAAACCTATATTCAAAGAGTCTTACATAGAGACAATGAAATGTAATCTTGAAATTTCTTGCTCATTCAACAAAATTTGAAATAGACCCAAAAAAAAAAAAGTTTTCCACTGTACACTAGTTCCATCAAATCATATTTATGGCCATGAGTGCAGCTTGTGTCCAGTGAAAACTTTCACTAGACACAAGATGGCCATAACATCATAACCAACCTAATACACTAGTTCTATCAAATCATAAAGCCATCTTGTCAAAAGGAAAATACTTAATTATTTATTTGTATATATGCGACCAAGAATTTAACATCAAGTATATATCGTTAGTGGATTGTAATTTCCAAAAGAAATTTACTTTTTTAGTGTATATAAAACCAAGACCAAGAATATATGAACAGTATTTAAATGGTTCATACATGGTTTTCAAAAAAAAAAAAAAAAAGGTTCATAAACACGGTAGAGAACTCTTTAATATCTCCAAGAACTCTGTTTAGCAAAAAAAATCTCCAAGTACTCTTTTCACCATAAACACGCGCGGTAGAATATGGAAGAGAGAGAGAGAGAGAGCAATGTTGGCTTACCTAAAGAGGGTGCATTTTCGGTAGAAGTTGCCGGGACCTTTATGAGATGTGACACACATAACGTGTGGTCTGTGTTAGGAACTTCCTATTTAGTAAAATTGACAGGGATAGAAGGTGTAAGGGTTGTTTTTGTAGGGCTACATGTGGATATATGTCATTATTCCTGTTGTTGTACAGCTATGTGTGGATATAGGTCATTATTCCAATGTGTCCAATGCCAACCCCACTCTTGTTGTAAAGTCGTGATCACCAGTGAAGCAATCTCGAACTACAACCTATAGTGATAAAACTTAGTCATTACTCTTAACTAGCTTATAACCCGCATAATGTGCGGGATACTTTTATTTATTATAAAAGACAAACTATAGGTGAAAATTTAAAATTTTCATAATTAGATAATACCCAAAAAAAAATATTGCGAGAAAAAAACCTAAATTCTAAGAGTCTTACATAGAGACAATGAAATGTAATCTTGAAATTTCTTGCTCATTCAACAAAATTTGAAATAGACCCAAAAAAAAAAAAAAAAAGTTTTCCTTCATCACACATGCACTCAAGAAAATGAAAGAAAGTGATTTTTTTTTTCTTTCTTTCGAGTCCAAGAGTTAATTTTTTTTTTTTTCTAAAAAAAAAGAGTTAATTAGTTAAAGCATGTTCCAAAGTTCCAAAAAGATTAAAAAAAAAAAATCAGGGTGGTCCAATAGAGTTCATAGTTGTCTTTGTTTTTGCTAGAAGCAAGTACCAATGTCTTCAACTAACAATAATTAATAATTCAAATATCATGAAATTCAAATCCTATAGTAATAACCTATGAATTACATCAACTACAGTAGTAAATAGTCTCACAAAATTCACTTAGCCAAAAAAAAAAAAAAATCACATTTTCACTATAAGAGCGATTCCAAAAATGTAGTGCCACTAATTTATACCAAATTATCAATTTCACTTTTTTTTTTTTTATGACAAACCTACCAATTGTATTAAAGCAACAAAATATTCAATAGAACCCAAATGAAGGCCAGTTTAACTGTGAGAAATCTCAACCATGTATAAAAATCAAACTGAATATTACAATTTGTTGTATATAATTGAAAAAGAACAAAGTTTCTCTCCAAACTAGTTTGGAGAGAAACTTTTCAAACTTCTCATATATTTCTTTTTTGGGTGTGAATTTTGAGAATCTAACCATTGAATTTCATGTTCCTTATGTTCTTAACATATGTATCAAATTTCGTTCAAATTGGATATTATTTACTATTTGATCAATTAACTTATTTTTTATATACAACTTTAAATCACAAAAACTTGAAATTATAACATTTATTTGATGACATAACAATTGATCTTTGATCTTCTTGAAATTTTGTAAGCATTAAGAATGTAATAAGAACATGCAATCTAATGGTTAGATTTTTAAAATTCACACTCAATATAAAATATATATGATGAGTTTGTAGGGTTTCTCTCCAAACTAGTTTGGAGAGAAACTTTGTTCATTGAGAAATCTCAACCTTGTATAAACTGAATATGTTATTCATTTAACTATTGATATAGATTGTCTATTTAAGGTACCAAGATCATGCACTCTACCAGCAACCTCCTCATCATAATATTCAACTGTATACAAAACGTAAATAAATGAATACATAATTTATATGAGATAATACATCTATTACCAAGTTTATCCCCCATAAGTCTATGGAGACGTAATTTCTTTATGTCCAGCTCTTATGCTTTAGGTTTAATGTTATATCTTTAAGTTATAAAATGCAACTTTTATATTTCAGTTATGGTTTAAATTTGATAATGCAATTTTCATGGAATCCTCTTCTCAAAGATGTCACTCAGATTAATAACAGTGGGCTGCAGGCATCAAACATGTCTGTGTTGTACTTTTAACTATCTAAGGATTGGAAACATTTTCAGTCCCTACTAACAAAATTACTTTAGTAAACAATGTTACTCAAAATATTAAGAAACAAATTAAGCAAGATGAATATGGTAATTCCTCTCCGTAACCTAACAATTTGAATAGACAATTCAATTATTTTTACATAAATATGCAAAATTAAAGATCAAAGCAAATCATTGTATCAAAAGATTTAAAACCCTCTGATTCAACAAATTTGAACCTTTTCACCACAATCTATGAAAGAACAAAATCAAAGAGATTTCAATAAAGTAAAAACTATACATTGTCATACCTTATCTTCTAAGACTTGGATTGCATTAAGGAAATGCCTTTCCACCTACAAACCCAGGGAAAAAAATCAATAATAAATGAAGAGAGATAAGTAAACCTAATATTGTTCTTGATGAAAGTTGAGTGGAAAGTTTGTAAACTATTAGGTTGAAATGGTCATTCAAGAAGCATGATACATATGCAAAGGCAAAAACTCTTATGCTGATTGAAAAATTGCCCAAAACCATATTAACCATATATCCAAAACCAAACCAAATCAAAACAACTACACTAAGCAGAAATCAATACTAACTGAAATACCTTTATTGAAAAAGCACCTAAACATAAGCACTCAATAAGACAGCAAGAATCAAGATTAATTACACTAAAGTTCGTCAAATTTTTTAGGCTTTGCTTTAAAATTACACAGAGATAGATTAGATTATATACACACCCAAGTTATGGAATTCATGAAGCTTTTCACCCATTATTATGTAATCTTCTATTCATAAAATAAATAAATAAAATTAAAGCATCTATAAGTACTCAATCCAAAACACTAAGACATGCACAATAAAAACAAATGAATAAACAAAATAAACAAAGCTAACAACAACAACATTAAAAAAAACCTGCCAATAAACTGAGCCTGATAGCCTGAGCAGTACAAAAATTAATAGAAACAAAGTCTAATAGAACAATTTTGAAATATATGAGAAATTATTGTTAACACAAAAGGAAAGCATAAGATGCTCCAAAAAAAAAAAAAAAAAAAAGCATTCTAGTATATCAGAGATATATATCAATAGAGAAATAATAGTAAAATTAAATATCAAGAAGAAAAACAATGAAGGCAATCAGAGAAAATGCATTTCAATATGCAAAAACTTAGTAATTAACATAAAAATCCAATAATTTTACTTTAAAAAAATTACAAAATAACTGTACTTCTTAAACATTCATATTTTAAGCCATCCATCTTACAAATATGGCTATTAACAAAACATAGAATACAAAACATAGGTGATTAGAGATAGGTGATTAGAGGATAGGTGATTAGAGATGGCATCACAAAATTGTCTCTAATAGCCATATATGAAAGAAGAGCCAACAAGAAATAACAAAACGATATTCTAAAGAGAACCAAAAACTCAGTAATTAACATAAAAAATCAATAATTTTACTTACAAAAAATTACAAAATAACTGTACTCCCCAAACATTCAGATTTTAAACCATCCATCTTACAAATATGGCTATTAACAAAACATAGAATACAAAGCATAGGTGATTAGAGATAGGTGATTAGAGATGGCATCACAAAATTGTCTCTAACAACCATATATGAAAGAAAAGCCAATAGGAAATAACAAAAGTGTTTTTTAGAGCATCTAAATCTATAGTTGGTGATGTCTAAGCCCACCAAACTCCAAAATTGAAGCAGAAAATATATATTGATAATTAAAGTAAAATATATATATGTATATAAATATAGGCAAAGATTCCCTTAGGAAAAATCATTACATGCCAATACAAAAAATTTTAAAAGAAAGCAACGACCTATTAAGAAAATCAACCCTTAATGGACACAAAGAAAAACCTTCATCTATAATTACCTCCAAATCATGTTGTAGACGACTAAATTCTTAGTTTGAAATAAATCAAACAAGTAAAATAGTTTCACAAATGCGAATTTGTATTGATGAATATGTGGTACAATTCTCTGTAATTACAAAAGAGTGATCCTCTGATTCAATCTCCTTGAAAAATTTGTTGATTGGAATTGTGGTGATGTGATTTTAATTCGAACACAAGATATCCTTCAATTTGGTTGAGGAATGGATCGAAGATCTTTGAAACAGAATTACAATGAATCTCTGGCTATGAGCTTGTTAGAAATTCTTTGTTCTTCGTGTTCTTTGTGTGTTTTTCGTGTTTTTCGTGCGTTCTTCTTTTTTGAAGGTTTGTGGTGGAAGTTCTTCAGGGCTTTAGAGGCTATAATCCTTAGAGCTTCGCTGATCTGTGGTTTGTTGAGGTTTCAGGAGGCTTTTAAGCTTGATTCCAATGAACTTTGAGATTTAGGAATATGATTTGGATGATTCCTCTTCGATTGTTCTTCGAATTTGAAGGTTTGTGGTGGAAGTTCTTCGGGGCTTTGGAGGCTTGAATCTGTAGAGCTTCACCAATTTGTGGTTTGTTGAGGTTTCTAGAGGCTTTTGAGCTTGATTCCAGTGACCTTTGAGATCTAGACAAGTTGTTTGGATGACTTTACTTCGAATGTTGTCTGTATTCGAGGTTGAAGTTCTTGAAATTCCTAGAGGCTTCGGGGTTTGATTCCGGCAGAGCTTCTGGATTTCTGAACTCAGAATCTCTTTTTTTTCTCTGTCTTCTGTCCTTCTGTCTTCTGCGTGTCCTCTCTAAATGTCTTAGGAAGGCTTCTATTTATAGGAGTTTAGGGGTGGATGAGTGACACGTGGCGGAGTCTGATTGGTGACACATGTCACAGCCTGATTGGTCCGCTTATTTCATCGCTTACAAGTACTGGATTGCTTGTGTCATCGCTTACACATGCTGGATTGCTTGTGTCATCGCTTACACGTGCTGGATTGCTTGTGTCATCGCTTACACGTGCTAATGCGTTTTATGCATTTATTTCGATGACACTTGGCAAATTTCTATTGGTTTCTGAATAGTGATGGCAAAACCTAGTAGCAGTACGTGACGCTTTGTAATTGGTTGTATTTTGTGGACTTGGTAGTATGATGTGTCAGCTTATGATAGGTCGGGAATTTTCCCTCTTTAGACATGTCACTTTGCACTCTGCCAGCACTTATGTAAAAATGAAAACAGAATTTGACCTTTCAAATTAATTCAGTAACTCTTATTGAAGTATGATAAATGGTCTTATCAGTGAGAGGACCCTTTGTAGCATTAAGTAGTTGGGACTGAGAAGTTAAAGACTTTAGATAAACTGAAAAAAGACTTTGATTTAGTAATCCCTTAGCATGCAGTCATCAATAAAACATAATCAGTTAAAAGAAAGCTACAACCTATTAAGAAAATCAACCCTGAATGGACACATATAATAAATATAACCTCTGTTAGTAGAGAAAGTAAAACCTAATATGTGACCCCTTCTTTTGATTCAAAATGTTGTATTGCTAAAGCACATCGCTAAGATTCCATTACTCATCAATAGAAAGTCAGCCCACTACCTTCTTTTTATCTCTTCATTGGGTTGCGAAGCAAAATTTTCAATAAAAACTCAAGAACTAACACCAAATGGTGGATGCACGCACATATGAAAAATTATGTGAACATGAAACACTTTTTGAATCATATGCTTATTCAGAGCAGCCCAAAACACCAAACCCTACAAACATTGAAAAAAAAAATGCTAGAGACCACAAATTAAATATACAAAAATGGCTTAAAATTGAAATTAGCAATTATAGAACCCTCACTATTACAAACTAAAATCTCTCAAAAACCAACACAATGTCATCACTGAGCTAGTCTGAATTGTAGTGAAAAAAATTTGTGGAGAATTCCAACCTTCTATTAGGCTGCTGCAAAAATTGTAAAAAAACTAAAGCAATTCCAAATTTCCAACAATTTTACGGGACAAAAATGAAATAATAAGATTTTCTTTGATAAAAGAAAAAAGAGCACAACTGTACATGCTTCCAAAATCATCACAAACAGAAGTCAGAAAGATGGCAGTGAAAGCAGTGACAACATAAAAACATATTCCTCAAAATGTTTAGGCCAACTTATGTTCTAATATTGAGTAGCCAAGTATTTAGCATGCAGTCATCAACAAAACATAATCAGTTCAAGAAAACAAAACAAAACAGAACTCAAGAAATTGAAAAAAAGAAAAAGAAAAAGAAAAAGAAAAGGAAATTAGGGAGAAAGGTAGCCAAACCTTAAACCTTGATTGAGTAATGCAGCAAAACCAAGTTCTCACTCCCAAATTAAGATAGATAAATAGCTTTTGCTTTGGGTTTTCATTTGTTCTGCTATTAAATTTCCAATGCCAACAATGCTTAGCTTCATTTAAAGTCACACATGACCAAGTATATATGTTGAAGAGCATTCCAAAGCAAAAAATAAAAATAAAAACTATAATCAATCTATTGTAAAAGCTTGTTAACGAAAATTTTTATATTTGATCATGAGTTTCACTAATAATTTTCCTCCTTTTTTTTGTTTTTGGATATGAATTTTTTCAAAAGATAAGAGTTGTCAAAATGATAACCTGTGCATAATTGTAGAAATACGTGGAATGATGAGAGTATATATGATTGTACACGATTGTAAAAATGGTTTCATTAGAAGCTATAGAGTTAAAAGATTTTGATATCATTATGTTTCTTTAAAATAAAAAAAAAATAAAAAAAGAAGAGAAGAGAAGAGAAGCAATGGAAAGAAAATTTTGGATTGCTAGATCTATATATCTGGACATAATATGAACCAAATTTTGATGAACACTATGATGAGAAATCACTTGCACTTTTCATTACCCTTTTCATTATTATCTAAAAATTATAATTTGGTCTGTCCCTATGGGTAAAACACCATAGTGTTCCACTAAGCAATTGAGCATGCACTCTACTCCTCAAAAGATGATGAGAAGAAACAATAGCCTATGTAATATTACATGCAATACCGAAATAACTTGTATAAGATTATCAAACTTCTGTATCAAGATTGTGCTTTACTGCTTTAACAATTTACCTTGAAAATATGAAAAAAATGGTGAACCAAATTTAACACCACTACATTATAGCCATGACACAAAATCTTATGCAAAATTCAATAGACATTATAAGGAAAATTTTGATGCATTCAAGCAAATATATAACTGATCTAGACAGTCACAATACAATTAAATACGCTATACTGACTCAGTCGAAAAATAAAAATAACTAAAAACATAGGAATTAGAGATGTAAAAAGTACCCTTTCCATGCTTTCCAATTTGTTTCACAGCAATAGACACAACAAAATTATTAATAAAACATGAAAATTCAAATAAAGTTTAACCCTTTGCATGTTTAACTTAGCTCTGTCTCTCTGTTACAACAGGAATGAAAGAAACTGGAAAAATATAACTATAAAAATTTAATGCTTCCTCAGTTTCTTTTATATATAGCGTGTGAGGACACCATTTTCACTGATATAGATTTAATATCATGCTTTATGCTCATTGTTAAGTAGGTACTCAGTACATATCTGCTGAGCCAAGAGGGAGGTAGTAGTCTCCAAATTTGTGAGAATGTTCCTGCAAGTCAAAATGGAAAATTGCTATCAACATACAAAATGCAGTAAATCCATCCACTTTCCAGCAACTAATTCCCTCTCAACTACACAGAATATCCCCTTTAGGCTATCTTGCAGATTTGTTAGGATGTTCCTTTTAATCCTTTTTTGATGCCAAGTGCTTTTCAGCCACTGCATTACCAAGAACGGCTGTACATACATTACATCCCTTTGATTTTGAGGGTAACTCCTGAGTTTGCATCAGGATGAAGTTGCAAATGAATAAAAGAAGAAGTTCAATATTGTTTACCCAAGGAAGAAGAAAAAAAGAAGCCTGGAACTGGGAAGACAATTCCAAAAGACAGTTTAAGCAGTCTACATAATTCATTCATTGAAATAATCATAAATCAAATCCTAATTTATGGTCAAGTGCAGGTTTCTTCTCTGCATTCTCAATTTTTTAAAAAGAGTTTTGAGAGAGGGCTTGGTTTTTGTTCTTTTGAATCAAAGTAGTATAAATCTCAGTCATAACTATAATGTGAGTCCGATTGACAACTATAATCAAACACATTCAAGGCTACTCATCAAATGACAAAACACCCAAATCTACTTTTTAATTAGCACACCTTGTTGCTTTCAACGGTATAAAGATAAATTTTAATGAAGAGCCATGCTAGTTAGTGCAATTAAATCTTCAAATTGCTTCAAAAAAAAAAATCATCAACTTATGCAAATTATTCTATAAAAAAAATGCAAATTAGAAAATTTCAAAACTGTGGTGCTTACTGGCTTCTCTTCAAACTTGTTTTTGCCAAAAATCTTCAGTTGGGCTTTAGCACTTTCTGATTAAAATCCACTTCGTTCTTCAAAAATTTTGTCTAACGCAAATGTGCCCCTATCAAACCAAAGTATTTCAAAGATTTTAAGAATTAAAAACAGAACTTTACAGGTTTTTGCAATCTAACTGTGTGTCAAGACTTTGATTTTTCTTTCTCTACTTTAAAATCTCAAATCTCTACATTGTTATTCTAAAAGCCTCAAATTTTTCCTGTTTGATACTGAAATAGTTTTTTGCAGCATCTGAGGTTCTACCTTTCAACAGAAACTACCATAGAACAGTTACAGACAAAAAAAAAAAAAAAAAAAACAAATAGAATTCAGAGAATAAGAAGAAAGAAAGAAGAGTACAATAATATTAACAAAAAAAAGGAATATACAAATCTGAAAAATAAGAATTAGAACTGATTTTTTTTCCTTAGAACTTTTAGTCTCTCTCATTCCGATGTGCGCCTTAATAAATATTTATCTCTTGGCACCCTACGAACTCTGTCTCTCCTATCTCTGTATCTCAAGCCTTTCGAGTTTTGATTGCATTTTAAGTTTTTAAAATCAAATAACTAAATCTAAACAATCCAACCAAAAAATTCAAACCTAAATCATATTCAATCCCCAGATTTGAAAAAGAAAAGGGAAAAAAAAACTTTACTGGTTATGGGTATACAGCTAAAAAACCTAAAATAAATATCAATACAACATTCAATTCTATACAACAACAAGAAACAAAACAAAAGTAAAAATCTAAAATTGAGAAAACAAACATGAACAGTAGCCGTAACACCCATTTTTGTGCAGCAGAAAAAAAAAAAAAAAAAAAAAAAAAAAAAAAAAAACGTGCTGAAGAAAACGCAGACGCACATAAGTTGGATCCGAACGCCACCTAATAATTTGGAAAAATTGGCATTTATCCTTAATTTACAAATTATGAAGCAAAATGCATTTGTTTTAAAATTATTTAGCAAAACATTTCTATTTTTTAAATTCAATTTTAAGAAAATTGAGTTTAGTGTAAAACTCGATATTCTCAAAATTAAGTTATATATATTTTTAAGTGGAACTTGATATTAGTAACATCGACTTTCATTTAAATTTTCAAAAAAATTGAAGTAACAAAACATATATAGAACCCGACATTGCTAATGTCGAGTTTTACTAGTAACTCGATTTTGTTAAAATTACATTTCAAAAATATGAGCATTTTCTTAAATACTTTCAAAATAGGAATATTTTGCTGCATAGTTCATAAATTAGGAAAAAATATCCATTTTCTCCCTTATAATTTTGTAGACACAAATCTCACCTACTATGTCACATGGCTAAGGCATTGAGTGGTAGTGTGCGTTGGTTCCAACATCAAATTTCACTTCCTATGGTCTAGCCGTTGATTAAAATTATTTAAAAATAATTAAATAAAGCAAAGAAAAAAACATCTATGCTGTTTCAATACAAGAATTTGAGTTGACGATTGCGGTGAACAATGACAACTTTTTGACCAAATCATCTTAACACTAAAAGTCTAAAACCATACTAGATTTTTCAATACCAAATCCTATTGACCAGTTAAATTTGATGTTTTATTAATATACAATTGCATACACCCTATTTAATTCATTCCTCTATTTTGGAACATAATTTCTCACGTATGCATCCCCTAAGAATGAAGAAATTAAACGACAGGCCTAGACTCACCACTTATCTTTCTCACTTGCCAGGTTAAGTTTGTTAAATACTTAGTATTCTATAAAATAAATAAATAAAAGAAAAAGAAAAAGAAAGCTTTAGTCTCTTGGAAATCTCTATCTTAAATGCTTTATAAATCACATAATTTAATGTGTTTGGCCATTATCTTAAAAAGCTAACTTTTTTTTTATTATTCAACTTATTTTTATTATTAGTTATGAATTTCATTTTACTTTTTGATACTATTTATTGGTATCTTTTAGTATTATTTTTAGTACTTTCAATAACAAATTTTAATTTTCACTAAATAAATTGTCATTTCTATTTTGTTAAGTTTATCAATTCCAAAAATGATCCGAAATTCCTATTTTATTTATTGCTTAAACTTTTTAGCTTTTAATAAAAGAAAAAAAAAAAAGGTTAACTTTTCATCTCAGTCGTTTTTAGCACTTGATGTGGATCCTTTCAAGTATTTATCATTTCTTTACTCTTTTAGTCCATGTGATTAGCTTCACTCGATCATGCCTTGAGCAAGGTGGGAATTGTATCCTTTTAAAACGACAAGAAGTTTGCTCTGAGCACCCAATTTTGTTTCCTTTTGTAGAAAGAGTTGTCTGCACCAAATTTAATTGTCTTCCACTCTTTCTTTCCTTGCTGTCTTTTCACATTATTGTCACGTCCATGAGTCATGACCAGTGGCCCCGCCTATACATAAATAATTATGGGGTAATGACCAGTGGCCCCGCCTATACATTGGAAGCTTTGATATAGATATGCAAAGGTAGTAGGACTAGATAAATGTGGAGACAAGCTATTCACGCATCACCTACAATTTAACAAGCCCTTATTTAGAAGATATGAAAAAGAGGAAAATTGGTCTAAAATGATAATCTACATGTTAATGAATCACAACAATAAGTCATTACCAACAATTTAAACAGAGAAAAACACTCAAACATATAGCTACATGAAATCTATAAGGATACAAAGAGAAAGTTTAGACTAACAAAACCACTACACCACTGAAACATGATCAAGAAAACCACTACACCACCCCACAACTGAACCTCTGCCATTGGTGGCCAAATCCACATCACTGCAAAATCCAACATCCCAAATGGAACCTCAAACCACCACTGCACTATTCCACAACCATGACACATACCCAATGCCACCCCCGCACTGCAGTAAGCCTGCCCATTTCACCACTCAAAAAATTCTGAATTTATGATTAGAGAACAATGTGCACATAGAGAAGAGAACCTTAATTCCTTTATAATGGGGTGAAAAACTTTATCTGTATCAACTTTATTTGATTAGGATTGAAGCCAATTTATCAATAGAACATGTTTTTACCCCAATAACCATTTAATTCTTTACCAACAACAATTGGTATTTTCCAAGTGCATAAATTTATCAAATAAACATCAAATGCCCAACTCTAGCTCTAACAGTTACTCAAAACCCAGATAAAAAACCAATTCCAATTATCAAATTCCACTCACTACTTATAGACCACAGTTGACACATTGGCTTAAAAGTAAGAAAAAAAAACAAGCGCAACTACAAATATATGGCATTCATGCATAATGCTATGTTGATAATACAATGCCAAACTCACAAACGAAGCTGCGGAGTGATGAACACAAATATTTATAAACACATACACAGAAGCCAAAAAAAAAAAAAAGGGAACTTACTATGAAGCTGCGATCTTTAAAGGAGTTCAGTCATGGGTCAATCCGAAAACCCATTTCCATTGGAATATCTCTCTCTCTCTCTCTCTCTCTATTCAATTAGTCTGAAAACAGGGGAGAAACAAGGTGTGCTCCGAAGAATCCATAAAAAGAAAAACCCAAACTAGAAAAAATTTGAAACAAGAAACTCCCAAGAAACCCTAAAAAAATTAGCTTAGAGAAACTCCCAAGAATCTCGCTTGAAACCAAAAAGAAAAAAAAAACCCTAAAATCTTAATGAGAAAAACCCATACCTTTTTAGAGAAATTAGCCCCAAAGTCTGTCAATAAAGAAGATGGGTCTGTGGCTGCAAAACCCCCAAACCAATCACATTTTGCTTCCTATAGTGATGAGAATGAACAAAAGTAAGAAGCAAACGAAGAGAGAAGATGAAAGGAAGAGCTCAAGAATGAAAGGAGGAAAAGAGAAGAGCTGAGACCTGAGAGAGGCGTGGAGTTGCTCAGTGAGAGGAGAGAGAAAAAAAGAGCGAAAATGAGTTTTATACTGTACAAATAATATTTAAAAACTAAATAAACGAGCTACAGTACCCGTGTATATTTACACAAGTATTATAGCTCGTGTATGGATTTACACATTTTTGCCTATTTTTACACCCATTGATGTGGGTGTTTTTTTGCATAAAATGTATAAAAGTTGTACTTTTTTATTTTAGAAGATTTTAGCTGATCTGGTGTGGTTGCTCTAACTGGCATCTAGTTTGGGAATTTACACTACATGTTTGGTTGTAGCTGAGGAAAGGAAAAAGAAAGGAAAAGGTGAAGAGAAAGGAAAGAAAAAGGAAAGTGAAGAGAAAATATTTTCCTTTGATGTGTTTGGATAAAGGAAAGAAAGGAATGAGGAAAATGTGAGAGTTTTATCTATAGGACATCTAAGGTCTTTTGGTATCTTTTTGATTCCAAAAATTAGTATAACTAGTAAGCTACCTTCAAGAATAATAATTTGACTTTTAGAATAAGTAATGATAGAATCTTGTGCCTAGTTAATGATCACATGATAATTTAAATTATCATGCTATATTAATGCAAATCTCAATTAATAGGTCAAGAATATATTGACATTTGGTAAATTAATCAATTAATTAGCCAAGTTAATTAATTAGATTCAATTACATACAATAAGCGTGGTAGCACAAACAAATCACCAACTAAGTTAAATGTAGTGGAAAATAAATTTGACACAATTGATTTGTTTACGAATAGGGAAAACCACCGAGGCAAAACCCCACCGGGTGAATTTAAGATCACCACTCCAAAGAATCCACTATTATCAAAACACAAGTAAAGGAATTCCAGTGCCTTATACCAACCTATAGTTGAACCCTTATCCCAATACCCAATTGGACTTGTAATGTAGTGACAATCTCTCTTTTCAATGCACAGCTCCCAGTATGTGACTAACCAATCGATGCACAAATCCTAATACGTGAATAACACACCAACTTGAGAAGGATGTTGGCTGCAAAGTTCTTCAATTCATCTTCACGATGAAGATCAAGAAGCTCCTTAGTTTCAAAACCCTCAGCGCACAAACACAGTAGCTTCTTTAAGAGAAAGATAAACTTGGACAAATTGTCTCCGATCACAATTTGAGTGAATAATCACTTTACATCAAGTTGAATCACCTTTGACGGCCCTTAAAATAATCCTTATACATGTCTAGGGTTGTGAGAAAAGAAACCCTACACAAATAGCTTGGATATGCGTGAAAAACATATATGAAAATTCAAATTTCGTAATTCTCGATAGATACAGCTTTTGTCGAGAGCTATTAAGAATCATATATTAAATCTCGATAGATACATCTGTCGAGCTATCTGTCAAACTTTATTGAATAACGCTTCTTCACTTGATTCTTGGACAAATTTATATGATTTCAATACTTGGACTTGAACTCTTGTTCCTTGAAGTATTAAGCACATCCTAGATCTACCTAATTACAAGTGAAGTGCGTTTTGTCAAAAGATCTACATATGTCCTAACAATCTCCCTCTTTGGCAATCCATGACAAAACCACAACAAACAAATGAAGTATGAGAGAAGTCATAAATCACTCAACTCATAAACACTTGTTGAATACAATAAAATATAATCTTAACACAAATTCTAGAAAAACTTTGCAAGAAGAGAGTTCATGGCATGATAGATTTTGACAACCTGTCTTTCTGAAACACTTTAAACAAAACTCATCAAGGCATCTTAGTGTAAAACAAAAATAAAAAGATTGCATACATAATAAGAAACATGTGTATAAAGAGGGAAAAGAAACAACATATGGAGAGATAAGTGAAAATGATAACAACATCATCATATATATAAAAGAGATATAAGTACAATGTTTGCTATCACTAAATGGTCACATGATCGATATACAAAAAGATAATGTATCCAAAAAGAAAGAAAAGATAAGATACATAAATCCTCACTACATCCCTCATAAAAATGAAACAGTGCCCCTATCAAAAAGTCCTATGCTAACTCTCTCTCTAAGTACATGACTACTCTCATACCCAAAACTACTTCTTCTTTTTGTCACACAAAGGGCAAGTCACTGAAAAGTGATCATCTCCTCATCACTAGAAGAGCTAGCATCCTCATCCTCATCATCATCATCATCATCGGAGCCATCATCATCATCCTCGTCCTTTGAAGCTTGTGGAGATGGAGAGGGAGAAGCAACGAAGCTACCAAGGCGAGCCTAACGTCGTGCAATACAACCCACACAGGTGGTCACCTGACCTATCTCATCAGTGAGAGTGTCAAGGCGAGTATCCATGCGCTGAAGCTGTGCCATAATCGCCTCAAGTGTCACGCCATAATTGCTGTCTCGGTCCGTGGCCGCTTCGGTCGAAGTTAGGCCTCACTCTGTCAAATAGATGCCGCACTAATGGCACCCATGATGGTGAAATAAGCAGACTTGAGATAAGAGACAGAAGAAAGGCAAATGATCCTCGTGATAGTAGAAGGAAAGATAAGCTTATCATGGGTCACCGTATCTCTATAGACATTTATGAGAGGGAGAATGAAGTGAAAGGTAAATTCTATAGTAAGGTCCTCGATGAGGGAAAGTAAAAGGCAAGCACGAGGCTTGGTAATAGAATTATAGTGAGACAAGAGATGGAGAACAAATGTCATCACCATATTCAGGAACCTCGGACCTTTTGCAAAGCCCGAACATGAAGTGTTTTGACGATTACCCCATGAATAAGGTGTCTCACAAAAGTGAGATAGAAGATCATATTTGGACGCAGTCCTTAGATGTGGACATCCGGGTAAGTAGGATATGATACCCTCGGAACATGTAGCACATCGGAGATAAATTCCGTAGTGACTACTATACGTGTACCTTGAACAAAAGTAATAAACCGAGGCATAGGAGAATCAAAACCGTGCATATTGGAGTAAAACTCCTATATGATCATGGAGGGACAACTCACGGGTATCTCACATAAAGATTCCCAACCCCGACTGTGAATGACAGTGGGTTAAGCAATAACGAAAAAGCTCTCTAAGAATAACATGGCATTCCAAATGAATGCCACGTTTGGAGAAGCTATCTGAGAAGTCTTGACGGGCCTTCTTATCAAGGAACCTGATAGAAAGAGGAGTAGGATCAGAAGATGATGCCCCATAATGAAGAGGGTTCTGGGATGGAGAAGTTTTGCACTTGGGTGCCATGCGCAAACTATCCGAGAGATAGAGAGAGAGAAAGAGACAAAAAAACAACATCAATAAAGAGTACCAAATATGAAAAAGAAAATGTGTATGAATAATGCATGAGCATGTGACGTGCAAATAAAAAAAATATCATGGGCTTAACCCAAACCAATCCTACCAGCACACAAATTTTCAACATAGAAACACACATCTAAATTCATGAAACATTGTGAAAATGCAAATGTAATGCAATGCATAAGCATATAACAAGATAAAAGCAAAACTCAACCCAAAAATTTCATAAAATACTCATAGATTTTCAAAAACCCCAAAAAGTTTACAAAAACCCAAAACCTAGGCCTAAATGCACGAAATGCATGAAGAATGAAGGAAAGAGAGATCATTCCAAAGAATAAATGATTACACTAGGCCGAAATCCAAGTGGGTTTGAGGTTTAGAGAGAGTAGAGAGTGTTTGGGAGGTGAAAAGACAAGTTTCTGTTGAGAGAGTGTGACAGAAATGAAATCTAAAATCATGCTGAAGCTATTCAAAGAAAAAGCGTCTCGATGGATCGAGGATCTGTCAAGAATCTGTCAAGCACTAATTCTCGACAGATAAATCTGTCAATGTGTTGTCGAGAACCTATCGATGGCAAAAATGCCTCGATGGATCGAAAAGATGTCGAAAAGCTATCGACAAGACAGAAACTTTCTCAATGTATCGAGAATCTGTCGAGAAGCTATCGAGACAAATTCTAGAAAACTTTGATGGATCGAAGATGTGTTAAGATTTGTCGAGAAAAGAAGTCCAAGGGACTTGATAGATAGCCATCTATCGAGATCTGTCGAGAAGCTGTCGAGCTTGATAAAAACAAGTTTTTCAAATAGAGGAAAAACACAGATATGAATGTAATCAAGCAAGTTACTCAACCAAATATCCAAACAACATTTTAAGCTCTCAAAAACATCTCTAAAAAAAAAAAAAAGCAAAGCATATAAGATCCAAAACACACATACACACTAAACAAGTCTAACCAATTTTATATTTCAAAAACAAGTCAGGACAGTTTAGTAAGCATACATTAACACATGTATTCACTGTGATGGCCAAATCACATTATACCTGCACATGTATCAAAAGTAGCAAAGAATTTGCATATTGTGTGTGAAAACATAGCAAGAGTGCATAAGTGCCTCATATTATGATGATTTGAGATATGGAAAAGTCACATACACTCACACACAAGCATAACTGCTTGATGGATACTATCACCTTTGACGTATATTTTATAACTCCCACATCTCCTAAAAACATGCCTACAACCATATTTAAAAACATTTTGATTCTTTTTGCCTTTGTTTTCTTTGCATATTTTTCTTTTTGAGCACATCATGCATAGGCATATAAGAGAGAGAAAAAAAACACCCAATTATGTTAAGTTTAAACATTATAATTTTGCTATGTCGAAGCACACAGATGTTTTACATGATTGATGGGCGTTAGTGGTGAGATGATTATTTATGCCTTTCTCTTAGGATGTTTTAGTCCTCCTCATCAAAAAGAGTGATATGATTGTTAAGTACAAAAGATTACTTAATTGTACTTATCACAAACACGAGCCATAAAACTCACTTGCTTAGTTGTCCATTGAGATGCTTATTTAAGCTACAAAAAATACAAAGTTTAGAAAACTTTGTTTCAATGGCCATCCAAGGTACATAAATACCAATGTACATAAAACACACACTGTTTTTGTATTTTTCTGATTTTTCAATTTTTTTTTTATATTTTATGAAAACAAAATAAAGCAAAACTCAAAACAAACAAACAAAAGCATGTTAAACAAAGTATAACATAAAACTAGACTGACTCAAAAATAAGAATGCAAAACACATAAGTAATGCATAAACAAAAAGAGTCGGAGAGAGAAAAAATGACTAAATCACTTTGAGCCTTTTTTCTTCCACACCTTGGAAAAAACTTTCTGTTTGGCGAACCCTTGATCCAATAATGAGGGGGAAGAAATGAAACCGTTCAAGTTCAAAAGGAACATGAGGGCCTTAAGAAGACTTCCAAGAGGAGCAAAAGAGGATGGAAACTGATTCTGATTTCCAGATGAAATCATACTGTTGCTTTATTGAGTGACTAACCACTCGTAGCAATTAGGTCGAGTATGTCCTGTAACTTCATAGTGATGACAGAGATGCTGCTTCTTCTGTTTAGACTTTTGATTATTGCTCTTCTTAGTCCTAGGGTTTTTAGTCTTTTTCTTATCAAGCTTAAGGGGTGCTCTTAATATAGATTTGCCCTTATCTATATTCTCACTAACTAAAATAGTTTTAACATCATTGTTCTTAGAATTAACATTTTTAGTAAGTAAAAAAAACATAGTAGTACTAGAAGAAGCAATATTAGGAAAAGAGAAATCATTCCCCAAACCAGTACTATCAGAAGCAGATTTCTGAAAGCTAAGCATCTCATCAAGCTTTGCACTGGAAGTCCTCTCCAATTGAGCTCTAACTTGAAACAACTCTGCTTCAAGCTTCTTGGTCCTTTCAGCTAAGAAATTGTTTTCAAATCGCAGTGCTCCAATAGTCTGATTAGCTTTGTCAAATTTTGTGGAGAGCTCTTCTTAATCAAGTTCTCCATCACTCAGCTTCTTGGTTGCCAGCCTATATAGTTTCTCATACTTCTCAGAAACCTTGTACAATTTTTCATGGGCTTTATGGATATTATCTTGATCGTCCATTTTCTCAAACTTAGAGTCCACCAAGTCCTCTTCATCATCTACTATTTCTGAAACCCCATCAGTAGGATCAACTGTAGCAATGAAGGCATTCAAGATTCTCTCGTCATCATTGTCATCTGAATCATCCTCAGGTTCAGTGTCACTCAAGGTAGTAGCAAGGGCCTTACTTTTTCCAATAGTCTTGAGACAAGTTGGATATTCTTGTTTCATATGTTCAAAACTTTAACATTCGAAGCATTTTGGTCTGGAGTGAATAGTGTGCTGACCACCTTCCTTAGCATCCTTCTTTCCTCTGTCTTGGTTCTTGAACTAAGATGAACTGGACTGCTTACGGTCTTTATCAAATCCCTTTGCATTGGAATTCTTCATAAACTTTAATTTTGAACTACCTCGTAATATAGGATTTCATCTTAGAATCTTCATCATCAGAAGACTTATTACTATCACTGCTTTTGGCCTTCAAAGCCATGCTCTTGCTCTTGCTTGATTTCCCTATCCTAATCAAACCCAATTCATAGGTTTGCAAGTTGCCAACCAACTCTGTCAAAGGAATTTGGTCAATGTCCTTTGATTCCTCAATGGCGGTGATCTTGCCATGAAATCTCTCCGGTAGAGATCTGAGCACATTTCTTACAATCTTGGGTTTAGGAATTGTTTCCCCAAGATTAAAGGCAGAGTTCACTATGTCAGTTAGCTTGGCATAGAACTCATCAAACGACTCATCCTCCTCCATCTTAATCTCTTCAAAGCTTGTAGTAAGCCTTTGAAGCTTTGAATTCTTGACAGCCTTAGTCCCTTCATAATTGGACTTAATTGTTCTATTAGTCTAAAATTAACTTAATTGTAATTGAGGTTAAAATTTGGTAATACTTGCTAGTTTGTAGGTTGCCTGATTTTCTCACTATAGAATAATTAGACTTACAAACTAATAAGCTAAGCTTTTACTTTTGATTAACTAAAACAACCTTAGCGGTCCAAAATATAAGAAAACAAAAGGCATACCAGATAACTAAACCCGCCATTGTTCACTCCAAACATATGTAAAAAGGATTGTCCACAAAGTTTTTTCTCAAAAAATAAAAAAATAAAAAAAGGATTGTCCGCAAACTAGAGATTGAATAACTAAACAAACATTTAACTGTCATATATGCCAAGTCAATATATACCAAAACAAAAGTCCCACATACTTGGAGACTTGAATCTTAACCTATGTCCGCCCAATTTATAAAAACTTATACTTGTAGAATAATCATCACACTAATGGTGCATGGCAGTCATGCTAAGGGTATTGATAGAATGTAAGAAGAGAAAGGAAAAAAAAAGTACATATATTTTGTCACCAAAACATGGAGAAAGACGGCAATAAAAACCTTAGTATACTCAGCACCAGCACATTGCTTCATTCCTTCTCCGAAAGGCATGAAATTCTTGGACATTTCATTTGATTTGCAGTCCTATATAATTAATCATGACATAGAATGATACCAAACTAAAATGTTACTCAAAAACAATTGTTAAGGAAAATTTAAAAAAGACTTTCCAAACAACAAAAAGGATTTTATAAAAAATGTAGAAGAAAATTTCGATGGCTCCTCTCTTTAAGCGAAAGAAAAATGTTATTTATTTTTTTTTTTGAGAAAAAAGAAAAATGATAATTAGGTGTGCTAATGATCTATCTTTTAACCAAAGGTTGGACAAAGGAATATTTGGCAGAAAAATTGCTTAATTATTGCTGATCAAACATTATATTAATTAAAAAAATGATTTTTAGTTCCATTTAGTTGCTTAATACAAATTAGCATTCAGTAAACCAAATTGGTCAAAAAATTTAACTTAATTCAAATTCAAATTCATTATTGAAATCAATTTAATTTTCACCTTCCAACGTTGTGGATTAAAAGCAAGTGGATTGTTGAATATTTCTGAGTTTAAATGAAGAGCAGGAGTGGCTATCATTATAGGCCAACCAACTGGAATTGTGTAGCCTGCAAATGATATATACTACTTAGTAGCTGCAATATTGAGAATGATTTCTTATTCATGTTGAAAATTCTTATGCAAATAAATTTCTTGAAAAATTACCATTTACTTGGACATCCCTCAGTGTTCTTCGAAACATGCCAGGAGCGAAATTTCCCAACCTCAACACTTCGTTGACAACCTATAAAACCCATAGGGAATCAAGTTATAACTCATAAATTGCAAAGTACATTCATAAAGTTTGGAGTTGAATTTTACACCCTTAAGCTTAAAAAATTGAATATTACATCTAAAAGATTGGTTTTGTTTGCAAAACCCTACCATCTGTTAGTTTGGGAGGCTGGTTTGACAAAATATATACACACACATCAGCATGGCAGAATGTCACTTAACGACCTAAACTAATTGAAGGTGGGGTTTTGCTAATAGAACCAAATTTTAGAGTGTAAAGTCTAATTTCTCAAACTTACGGCCCCACCCCAACTGTATAGATATTGTCCGCTTTGAAGTCCATGTCCCTCACGGTTTTGTTCTCCCTCAAAGCACACAGCAGTGGGGGAAAATGCCTCTACACATTAAAAGGAAGTCATTCCTTATAAGCACATCCTCATGTACTTCCCTAGGCGATATGGGATTCCATGAAATGCAAGACCCCCTTCTGGGTCACTACATGAAGTGTATAAGCCATGACTTATATTCATTCCTTGATAACGATGAATCTGGTTTCTCTCTCTTTTTCAGAATGGCTTCATGCTCAACTTAAGAAATTAACATCAGTTATGCAAGTATTTTGTTTTGGAGGGGGTGAATCTTGTTTATGTGTGAGTCTGTCTCCAATTTTGCTAAAAATGCTTTAAAAAGAAAGAACTTACAATCAGTTGTTCCAACACATGAGGGTAGTCATCCAGCAACTTCAGTGTTAGTGTAGTCATTATAGAAATCGTATAGGACAAGGCTAATAAAAGGCCAAAAATCATCTAAACTACGAATTCTGCAGTTAGAAAATCCTCAACCTTCATGTCGCGAATGACACTGTCAAGGAAGTCTCCTGGACTACGCTTCTCCGGCGATGCAAGCCTCTGCTTGAACACCTTCCTAATCATATTTAGAGCCTTCTCGCGGTTCTGATGAGCAAGCAACAAATTAGGACACCAATTACAAATGAAATACCATCATGGCTATCGTTTATTATAACATCAACATTATTCAAACTAAATGATCAAGTTCAGCACTTTTCTTAATAATTAACTACTTTAATTTCAAACCATAAAGAAATTTTATTATGTATCATAAATGCTAGATAAATTTTATTGTAAAGAAAAATTTTGTTTTTTCACTCATAATCCACTTCATGTCTTCCCCTTTCTTTTCATGGTCCACATATGAAAGAAAATCTTCATCCATTTACCTTCTCTTTTTTCCTTCCTAGCTATAGGATAGACCTATCCTCTCTAAAAAAATATATAAAAAAAACTCAGATTTGTTTGAGACCCGTGCTTCCCAACTACCCCCACCTACCCCACCCACTCCTACCACACATTTCACTCCACCTTATCTCCCCACTTTGGCCGGATCACTCACTTCTCTTCTTTTCTTTTTTCTTTTTTCATTTTCTCTCATACACTTCTCTACTCTTACATCCTCTCTCACCGATACTTCCACACCACCACCGTTTCCACCATCATTTTCCGGCAAGATCACTGAAAAACTCCAGAGAAAAACGGTAAGGCTCACTCATCTCTACTATTTGAAGTAAATTTTTTTAATCTTTTTATGGGGTTATATGCTTTTGCTTTGAGTTTATATGCTTTTGCTTGAGGTTATGTTTATCTAAGCATTAATAATAATACCCATGTGATTTATGAGAATTAGAAATAATATTTATGTGTTTTTATGTATGGGTTTTGGTCTTGGTGGATGCATTTGATGAGTGGGTTTATGATTTTTGCAACGGTGATTAGCTAAGTAGTGAAGATTTGAGAGTTTTGGCTTTCTTTTGTGAAATGGTTGATGAATCTAATTTTTATTGTGTATTTGGAGCTAGTGGAAGATTTACATTTGGGGTTTGTAATGGTGGGTATTGTTATATATGTTATTGTTTCGTGGGTCTCTTGAAAATAACATGTATATTGTGGAAGAAATTCATAAAGTGTTGGGATCTCTTATGGTAATGAAGTGGCTTTGAATGACATGATTATAAATTGAAGTCTAAGCCTTGTAAATAAAATTGTTGATAAACTTTGGAAATGAAATATATTATTTGTGATGTTAAGTACATAGGCTTGCCTAATTAATTTCTTATCTAGCGATTTATAATTCGTAGCTACATAAAATTTCAAGCCTTATGCTTATCGTGATAGATTTGTTTGGTATTGTTTAGGTTCTACCTAATCCCCTTTGAAGTTTTGGAACTAAGCTTTTTGCGGGTTGCAACATAAGTAGCTTTTAATGAGATTTTTGGAAAATAACCATGTTGCATAAACGTTAATTTTGGGTCAAACACATTTTGGAAAATTATTTGTGGAATTATGTTTTCTTAAAAAGTATTGTGTTGTGACCCTATTATATATAATTATATATGAAAAGCGCATATGTTTAATACTACATATTTGGAAATGCATGATTTGTTAGTATGGAAGAGATAAACATTTTTTATATAATTCCTAGGAATGGATTTTATGAATTTATTGCATTAATTACAAATTCTAAAGATGCTTTATCTTAGCTTGTTTTATTTGGAAAATTCTCACAAAATATTTATGACAAGATAAAGTTTAGAGGACTTTAAGAATATTGTGGCTATTTGGTTATTGAAATATTTTATGAAACTACTTGAAAATGAACTATGTATTTCAAATACTTTAACTTGTGAGATTTTGGTATGGTTTTGTCATTGTGCTGTGATATTGGTGATTACCCTGTCTGTGTGATGACCCTTTCTATGTGACAACCCATCTGTGTGATGACTGCCTGTGTGACGACTCCGTCTATGTGATGACCTTGTCATGTGGCCTTGGGTGAGGTTTCTGGATTTGAAATGGTATTGGATATTTATGACTCACAATGAATAATATGTAGTTTCATAGTTACTTTGGGAAGCTTGGTACTACAATATGCCTATCATTCTTGTCATGATGTTAAGGAAATTTATTTTGCAAAATTCAAATGGAAATTCCCTAATTTTAGCGTGTCTGTGAAATGTTTATTATCATGAAACTTACATTTCTCCCACCCTCATTAATTATACTACTTACTAGGCTTTGTCTCATTCCATTATATTACAAATCTTTTCAAAGTAAGCAACTATCATTTTGAGGTAGCTTTTTGGTGGCTAGTAGTAGTTAGACTAACTACTGATGGAGGTTGACTTTGGTGATAGAGATAATTAATGATGTATAACTTAGAGTAGGCTTGACTCAATTCTTTTGTATCTCATAGTGGTTATGCCTTTATTTCCACTAATGGGATAAGTTTATTATACGTAATTATTTATTCAGACCTCTATTCTTTTGTGACCAATGGTCATTGTATTTATTACATAGAGGTCTGACTTATTTTGGGAGTATATTTAATGGAATTATTATGATAATTCTTGATATTAGTACTTGATATGATTATATTTGGATTGAATTGCCAAAATGAACAAAATCTACAGATACCTTTAAGATGTTTTTCTCATGCTTTAGACCCTTTCGGGTTCGGGGCGTGACAATCTCCTTTGCCTTTAAAACATTATACTTCCAATCATAACGTAAGACTGGCATTAATTGGAAAAAAATGCAGTGATTACCTTCATGTATTTGTGGTAAGCAGTACCCCGAATGTTCAAGGGAAAAGACATTAGGGTCCGTAGCAATGAGAAGTAGAAATCAGTTATGTTCCCTGATGATTGCTGGGGATCATAACTAATCAGCTGCTTTGCACCAAACGAAAAGTGCCATCTGCATTGTCCTAATTACTCTAAGTTATATAATAATCATTATAGTTAGTATTTACAGCAAATTAACATAGGTCTGGTTAATGAATGCCCTTTGAACATATATTAATTATTCATTTTAAGAAATGTTTTATGAAAAATTGAAAAAGATATAATAATAAAAAAGTTACTCACTTTTTTATTTTTTCATAATAAGTTTCCTGAACTAGTTTATTAACGAATGTCCTAAGGGCATATATTAGTAAAATGCAATTATCATTACAAATAAGCAACTATAAGCTTAGGAGCGTGATAATTGATCGTTGATAAAGGTATGCATGGTAATTTAGGTAAAATAATTAATAAAGTATAGGCCTTTTTTGAAAAAGGGTTGGTTTTTTATTCTGTATATTTCTGAGAGAGAGAGAGAGAGAGAGAGAGAGAGAGAGAGCAAATAAACGAGTAATATAGCCTAACATCCATAAAGGGGTTCACTATTGAGGGGAGACAGTGAGAGTACAGTACATGTAAGTTCGTTTAGTTCCTTTATGCATGGAACTGTGCTGATAAGCGTATGGAAGAGGGATTTTTTTTTTTATAAATAATTTATTAGAAAAGTTTTAATCATAGGGCTTTACTTTAGATGGTCTTCACTATTTAGTGGATTTGTTCTAGGTCTTTTTGATGGTCTTCACTATTTAGTCAATGACTCTAAAATATTTAACAATAATACCCCAGCCTGATCCCATAAAATTTGTGTAGTATGTGAGGTTTATCTTTTTCAAGTAATAGAGCTGCTAGGACAGAGTTGCAAAGTTGTTATGTACTTAACAGTCGCAGATGCATGTTTGACATCAATTGATGCGTGGCAAGGCCAATTGTCTAGGGCAACACTGACCATCTCTTCCATTTGTAGGAGCAACTTGTCTTTGAGGGCATTGACAACAAAATGATTCAAAGCCATAGACCTCACATACTTATGAATGTGGGCTACATCAATGCCAGCACCCGCTTCGCCCAATAGGTTAGCCAATGAATCTAAATACCGTTGGTCAAATAGTTTCCCATCTTGTGGAAATTTGTAGTGGTTGAAATTTGGGTCTGCAGACACTATGAGTGGCCGGCCAGCCACACTGGTCTTAAATATGTAGTGGTTGAAATTTGACTCTTCCAAATTATGCAGACCCCAAATGAAATATCACGCAATCAGCACTAGAGCTAAATAATTGGCCGAGAAAATATCACAACGTACGCATGTGCGACAGAGTGCAGAATAAACAATAGTGGAGTAAAACTTACCAAATAAAAATGCAATAGATTTTGAGAAAGTGGTTTTTTATTCGGTATATTTATGTGAGAGAGAGAGAGAGAGAGAGAGAGAGAGAGAGAGAGAGAGATATTCCTTGTATAACATCATGTAATTTTAAATAATATTACATTTCTCAATTTTGTTTAGTGTTAAGAATTTTTTAACAAATTCATTGTTGCATTAATTTTTTTTTTTTGTTATAATATACATACTTGTAAAATTTTAAGATAAAATGAAATTTTTAATTATGAAAGAGTGTGTGTATGTGTATATATATATTGTTAGGTTCTAAAACTTTTGGAACTAATGTATTAGAATTTCGAATTGTGTAGGTTGGCAAATCATGATCAAAACATCTAGTCTAGGTTTAGACTTGCTCAAAGTTTGGTTTAAATTAAGTTTGGAATCAAGTAATTACAGAAAATAACTATTCAATTTCTGCAAAGCTTGATCAATCAAAAATTAGATTTGATCGATCAAAAGTCGCATATCAGCAAAAATCAGTAAACGTAAAAATGCCATAAATTATCCGTTTGAAGCCCAAATCGTGATCTATTTTTTCCAGTATTTAAAAGACATCATAAGCTAACCCTAGGTAGGGTTTTCAGAGTTTTTTAGAGAGATGAGAGTGCATCTTGTCCTTTTTTTGTAGATCTAGGGTTTTGTACCCAAAAACTCTAACGTTTTCTACCAGTGTTATTTCTTGAGAAATCTCAAGATTCGGTATTGTAAAAGTTGCTGTATACAAGATCAATGCCTAAGGAGATCTAAAACCTTTGAGTGGAGTCTCAAAGTCACAAGTGTGGGTGCTTGTGTTGCAAAGGCCTAATAGAGAAGGACTTCGTGGATTCGGAACTTGCACGTGGTTGTGTCAGTAAGTTCTACATGTGGTAGCAATAGGATGTTCCTTCAAGTAGTGCCACATGAGTGGTTATTGGAATCTAAATCTGCTAAATAATGTGATGAACTTCTTGTCCCAAAATAGTAAGAGAATTAAAAACTGGGTTTTATTTCTATGTCATTCATATATTACTTGAACTACAGAATTCGCTGCTTCACTTTAGTGATTTTAGATGGCAATGGGACATGCTTGCAGTATTCAGCGAGAGCCCACAACGGATATATATTTATGTATGCTGCATAGTGTAACATGCAGTTCTGCATGAAGGCTCCAGTGATTTCCTGCCGTAAAAGAATTATATAAATGGTTAAAAACGCTGGCAGTAAAATTCAAGCATAATATATATTTCCATAGCTTGTTACTTTGTCTTTCTCCTCTTCCCTATTGGATAAAAAATTCTTGTTTCAATAACCTGGTATCACTAGCTAGTTTAAAACCTGTGTTCTTCATAGGGCAAGAAAGAAAACTATCTTCATGTCAATCTTCTTCTTCCTTTTTTAAAAACATTATATTTTTCCTTCTTTTGATTTTTGAAAGCTATGTCAATTACAAGGAGATACCTGTTGAGGAAAATCACCATCTTCCATTTGAGAATTGATTATCAGCTTTGCTGCACGGTGAAGAGGTGTTGGGTCTCTTTCAGCCTATTACAAAAGGTTTTGATATAGAATTATGAAAGAAAAGCATAAGAATAGATAGTATGTATAATGCTAGATTTTTAAACTAACAACTTACTTGTCCAGCATGAATAAGACCCATCATTGCCCAAGCGGTTTGCACCAAATTTGATCTGTTTCCTTCCAAAGGTACATATTCCTACATAATTTATGTAGCATCCACTAAATCTCATGTTTAGAAAAAAAAAAAAAAAAAAAAAAAAAAAAAACCTTCATTGACAAAGATTCTTCCCTTAATAACAATTTGGGTAACAAAATGGGGTGTGTTATTAAAAGTTCTTGAATTGCAATCAATAGTGAGCGAATAAAAAAATTTATGAAAATTTATTGAAGCTCAAAGCACATTCCATGTTGAGACATTTACCTTCTTTGGGCAAGAAAGATAGCTCTCTCCCCAGCCACCATTATCTCTCTGTATTTTGAGTAGAAAGTCAACTCCTTTGCGCATAGTGAGACAATTGTTGTAAGTCTTGCCACCAGCAGCTAGACCTCCAAGTGCAAACCAAGAACCATAAGTGAAGTAAACTCCCCAATTTCCATACCTATCAAAATGCTTTATCATGTAATCGATCTTCTCTAATACTCCCTTGTATAATAAAAAATTGTTTCAAACATATTTGATAAACCAGTTGAGGTACATACCATGAACCATTTGGCATTTGTATGTCTTCAAGGTAGTGTAGAGCATTTTTAATGAAGTTTTCAATCTCTTCCTTCCTATGCTTAGGGTATAATTTGTTAAAAAAAACTAAAGCTTGGATTGCTGATGCAGTGCATTCAACATACTCATGCTCAATAATAGCATTTGCGAAGAATTCTATAGGATTTAGTAGCTGAAGGGAGTATAGAAAAAGAGTATTCCATTAATTTTGGGCACAAGATGATACTAAAGCATTTTCAAAAGAACTTTAAGGCCATTTCAATATACTCAGTTACTTACTTCCAACCACTTTGCAACTCCTGCAGGCTCCCAAGCTGGTAAACCACCATTTTTACTCTACATTAATCCATAGAATAGAGCTTATTGATATGAACAAATTCAAATACTTAGAAATAAACATTGCAATATATATATATATATAAACAGTCCCTTCAAAGTGAGTTTTAAAAGCCTATAAGAGTTTATCATATTAATATAAGGTAATGGGGGTAGGCTGGTAGCTAGCTACTGGAATTGCAAACAGTTCAGGAGAAGAAGCTATAGAAAACAAAACCATCAGCTTTGCATAAATTATTTTCTTGTAATTAACTAGCTTTAGTTCGACAGTAAAACCAAGTGCAGTTTAGATCTCTCATTGATGCCTAGATGTGCAAAATAAGTATAACTAAGATACAACAGCAAAGTTTAGCCTCACCTGTAGAGAAAGTATGACA
Organism: Castanea sativa; assembly: GCF_040712315.1. Classification (NCBI taxonomy): domain Eukaryota; kingdom Viridiplantae; phylum Streptophyta; class Magnoliopsida; order Fagales; family Fagaceae; genus Castanea; species Castanea sativa. Next base: position 79,239,016 of record NC_134017.1, on the reverse strand, counting down.
TTTATAGAATTGCTCTGGTTTCATTTTCTCACCAACAATATCTGGTGGCATCTTTGAGAAAAGCAAGCAACACTGTGAAATAGAGAAGAATTTGGTGAGGAACACAGTGATTATGGAAGAGGTGCAATACTTTACTTCATTGAATCATTTAAACTATTACCTTCAAACCTTCTGCAGTGCAATCAGAAACTTGCCATCCGTGATCTTGATCAGAGAAAGTCCATGATCCTTTAGAAATGTGACAGTGCATGCTTTTGAAGTCACCAGAAGGATTGTCCATGACCTTTTAAATTTTTAAAGGAAAATGGAATAACTAGATTGAATAAATATAGTTTTTCCTTCTTTTTTTTCTTTTTTTTTTTGGTTAAAAGCAAAATTGTCAAATGTATGCTTGATTTTAATGGTGAACAATTGCTATAAGAATTGAAAATCAAACCTGAGATCTCTTTAGGAAGTCATGTCCTCTCATGAGTGTAGGTCCAATTTCATCTACTAGATTACTTGCAAGTAAGGCTTGAATGGAAAAACCAGTATCCCACACTTGACTACCAAAACTCTGCATACAAATAAAACAGGATATATCAAAATTAGCAGTCCCTTCTTTTCTTGCAAGGTACATCAGCACTCATAAATTTAGAACTAGTAAACCAAAGGTTGGGCTTATTCAAAAATTTAAATGAATGTACTAGTGTCCAAAACCAACCCTAAAAAGAAAACCATTTTAGGGAATGTTTTCATTCACAATTTGATATAAAGTGAAATGTAATCTTCAACAGACGCAAAAGATTCTATAATTGTTTTGTTAAAAATGAGTACTAACCTGCATCTTTATTCCATCTTCGGCAACCCATATGTAATCTGGGGTCCTAGCAAGATGCTTCTTGAAATAATCTCCATTTGGATCTTCAACCCAACAAGCCAGCATACATAGAACCTGCTCAATCCATATGGTATTTGGTATACTGTTTTATAGCCTAAGTAGAAGCTTGCCATTGTTTTTTCTTAATTGTAAAGTTACATTACCTTTTTCACACATCCAATGGTAATGTATCGACTGTTCTCATCTTCATAATGAATGTGCTTCATTGTTACTTGAAGAGCCTTCTCTCTAATAAACTTGTTAAATGGCCAACGAGTGAGAAGAGGCTCAATGAATATGCATAGGCTATCCCAAAGCAAATCTTGTATCAATGGATGGGGATAGTAGTTATCCTCCTGTAATAATAATTTTGCATAATCAGTGCATTGCAGGAAGTACTAAAAAGCATATATACCAAGGAAGAAAAATCAACCAAAATAAGAAAATTAAGATAAACTCACCTTTGCGCATAGATGACGCACACTCTTCCAGTTAACTTTATTATATGGCTGTGTGTAGAGTTCTTCCCTCAATTGAAGAATGAGGGATGTAATAGAGCCAACAAACCTTTTCCCATATAGGTATGACATAGGCAAGTACACCATCCGGCAGTAGCAAAACATTTTGGCTACATTTTGGGGACAAAGCAATTGATAAGCTATTAGTAAAATAAAAATTCAGAATGTTGCAAGTTTTATTATGAACTCAAAAAATAGAATAAGGTAAAACCTCTGTAGTAAGGAAAATTATTGTGTACTCTCAGGGTACCATAAATACGTACTATCGGAGTACCATAAATACGTAATTCCTCCTCTCACACGAATAGTAGGTCCCACTAATTAAATTCATGGTAGGACCCACCATTCATATGAGAGGGGAGTACGCATTTATAGTACTCCGAGAGTACCTAATAATTTTCCCTATAATAAAAGCTTCAAGTAGTGGTGACAGATTCAAATAGAAGTTGTAAACAAACATTGTACAAACCTGGATGCATGGGAAGAAACGAAGGAAGGATCCAAAGTTCTGGGGGCATTGGATTGCTTCCAATCCATTCAAACAAACCATCTACAATAAAGGAACATTTAATTTCCAATTTGGTAAAAATAAGTATGGTTAGATTTTCATTTACATTACAAATTATTTTTATTATATAAGTTTATACTAAACATGGTCATACTAAAAGCCAGGTCTTTCCCCAAGAAGGTATGTGTGTAACACCACCATGATCTAGGATCCATTTTTGTGCTCTTACGCAAGCATTGTCCTGACCTCCATCAGGTCCTTCCCCAAGCATACGCATACAAATATAGTTGAAAGCCGTGCAAAACATGGTGCTATGGCCCTCTATGTGGAGTCCCCAACCACCATCTTCATTCTAATAATATACAAAATTTACAAAATTGTTGTTATATAAGATTGAACTAAAAGAAAAAGGTAGGAAAGAAATTTAGCTGAAGCTCTAATTTTGTCATTACGATTAACTTGTAAAGCTTCCAAAAATATGTACTTGATGGTAATATATGTATCGAAGGATTTCTTTTTGATACTCAGTAGGAAATACAATATTAAGATGTCCTGTAATATACATACAAAATACCTGCATTTTTTGAAAACCATAAGAAGTTACAAGCAGACATCTCATAATCCAATTTCACATTGTATTGGAAACAATTGTATTATTCACATTAAAATCTATCTTATATGTTTCAGTGGTATACATTGGATGAATTAAAAGAAAGTCTATCAGTAAGTACAATTTTCTATAGTTTTTCTCCCCCCTCAATGATTTGGTATGGTATTACCCTACCAATCACCTCTCACAAAATCCATAGAAGTGGAAATTTTTTGTATTGGGTATGACATTTTTAGTTCGATACCACAAAAAAAAAAAAAAAAAACTAATGTTTTCTTAGTAAATAAGTATGCGAAAATAGTTTGTGTTCCATGAAGTATCGATCACAATGATGCTATTTAATGATGTAACTCACCAAGGGTGGAAGGAAGAACAATGGGCCAGCATTTTCAGCTGGCCAATGACCATCACTAGCTTGCAAGGCTGAATAGAAATGGACAGCCCTCTTCAATGCAGTTGTGGCATTTTCATATGTGATTTCTTGCCCATCTTCAATCTTAATTGGAGTGATTGTTTGTTTGAAATTTCTCTCCCTCAAAAACTGCAATCATTTTGACAAAAAAAAAAAAAAGATGACATTAGTGTCAACAAATTTATGAATCATTAGTAAGCCTAATATATAATTAAATATCATCAAAATTTTTGAATCTTCATAGATTACAATGTATCCACAAGTGAGGGCAATATCATCGCCTACTAATACTATAGAATTTCATTTCCTATATCAACCAGCCAAAATCGCATTTATAGATCCAGCCTCTTCATTACAATAATATAATTTGTAGACACAAATTTTACTACTATATGCCACCTTTTAATCTGATGCTGCATGCACAAAACCAAGGCATTGGGGACTGGTGTGTACTGGTTCCAACATCAAATCTAACTTCCTATATGGTCTAGACATTGGTTATAATCATTTTTAAAAAAATAAAGCAAAGAGAAAAAGTTGAATCTATAATTTTTTTGACCAAATCACGTGAACAATAAAACCGAAATAGTTTTTTTTCCCAAGGAAATAACTGAAAAAGAATACCAAATCCTATTAATCATTTAATATATATATATATATATATATATGCAAAGTTTAGAGAAAATCTAATTAAATTCTACAATTGATGTCCAATTTTGCGTCATCTATCCTATATTATTTATTTTTAGAAAGAGTTTTATTTTTTAATTGTAGAGCCAAATTTGGGACCATAACTTAAATATCCATCCAAGTGAATTATTGTGTACAAAACCCAAAGAGTCTAGAATTAATGAACATAACAAAAAATTTAAAAATAATGAACAATTTACATTTTTTACCTAATAATATTTTTGCAAGACTTTTTAAACGGTTAAAAAATATATATAAAAATGACTATCAATTATATTTAAATTATATATGTAAGAATTATATTATGCATCTTAATGTATATTTTTTAAATATATTCATACATATACCTGGGGTTATAAGGTAGTTTTAAAAATATATAATTTCAAACACCCTATTTTATTATCAATTAATGATGATACATATCTTCTCACGTCTGCATCCCCTATTGATGAAAAAATTAAATGACTAGCCTAGACACTCCAATATTTTTTCTCATTTGTTGTCTTATATCGTTTTGTAACTTTACTTTTATTCTTGATTTAATCTCTCTTCTTCTTCTTTTTTGGATAATTTGACAGTTTAAAGTGGGGGAGATTTGAATCCTGAATATCTCCATTAGAAATACCAAGAAATACTAGTTAAACTACAAATCTAATGGCAATTTCTATCTTAAATGCATTATAAATCACAAAAGTTGTTATTTATCATTTGTGGTTGAAGCGTTTATATTTTGTCCGATTTATCAATTTCAAAAAGATCCGAAATTCCTATCTTATTTCTTGCCCAAACTTCTCATTTTTATTTAAAAAGTTAATTTTTCATCTCAGTCACTCGTAACCATTGCACCCAACGTGGATCCACTCAAGTATTGACAAGGCTTTAGGCTTCTTTTTTTTTTAATATAATTTTTATTGTAGAAGATATGCTTTAGGCTATTTGTAACGGGTTGAGCTCATAAAGAATAAGAATTTGGACCAACTTCTAAAAAAAATTCCTAAGATGGGCTAGTTTTGATAGAACAAGTTTTCAACTCATTCTTTGGTGGACTGGATTTATAATGAGTTTGATGAATGAAGTCCATTTTCTTTTAACATAGTTTAATAATATTTTAAAATAAAGTCAAGATAAAATAAATGTGCTATTTTCCCTCCCAAAAAAAAGGTACTATTTTTTCTTGGATCCCTAATATAAATGTGCTATTTAACATGCTTTAAAAATAATATTTTGGTAAACTTTACCAAAATTGTTTTTTGTCCCTAAATTTTAAAAAGTTATTTTTTCATCTTTAAAATTTTGTAAAGAGTTTTTGAATAATTTAGAGACAAATAGAGATGAAAAAAGAATTTTTTTTTTCAATGGTTTAAGGATGGGGAAAAAAATTAAATTGAAGTATTGAAAGTAAAATATTGTCAATTGTTTACGGATGAAAATTAAACTTTTCAATAATTTAGGGAAAAAATGAACTTTTAAAAGTTACGGATGAAAAACGAACTTTTGCTAAAATTTAAGAATTAGAATAGTATTTTACCAACAAACAAAAAATGTTTTGCACATTATAATTATCACTTGCAATTATTATTCTTACTAGTCACTAACTTGCGTGATGCAAAAAAAAAAACAATTGCATTAAATAACATTTCTCCACAATACAAAAAGTTTAAAAATGCAAAAAAATGATATGAATGAATACAAAAGAGATCTATTTTTACAAGGTAAAAATCCATATATAACATGACACCCAATTTGTTAAAGAGCATATTCAAAATGGACCAAATAAGCGTAGTAATAATAAATGTTACACTTTAACTTTTAAATATTAATAGATCATGTCTTTTTTATTATCACCTACACTTGTTTGCAATGTTGAAATAAATTTAGGATAATAAAAGTGTGTCCATTAGATAATTGATTAAACACCAAATTAGCATTACTCATTTAGTGGAGACATAGTTTGGTTCATCACTTTGGTAATAGGCCCATGAATTAATGCTTACTCTTGTTTTGAACCAACCAAACATGTTTTCAACTTTGAAAACACAAAAAATCTGTTTTTTATTTTTATTCTAAAAAATAAGTTTTTGAAAACAAGAGGTAAAAATAGTTCCCAAACATAGTATTTTGGACGCATATAGGTGCCTGATTTCCTTACTCATCTTAGTGAACCTAGATCTATTTCCTTACTCATTGAGACAATTAAGTGAAATGGTTTTTATTTCTTGTTTTTTTCTTCCCTTTAACAAATATACAATAAGTGACAACTCCTATATGTAAGTGCACAATTGCACCTGGACCCAAGAATAGTTATGGGCTCAGGCCCAATGAGCCTTAAACAATAAGAATTTGTAGAGTGTGGGCTTGAAACCCAGGTTAGAAGTATATGAGGATTAAATGACAAACTAAAGATTGCAAGTAATTGAAAACAACAAGGAATATTGTAACTGGGCCTCCTCGGACGTAAGCCGAGAGCTGTTCTTATATTATATCTCTCCCTTTGTCTTTTGTCTTTTTAGGTTACAAAAAGTTCCGTGCTGTTTCTGTTCCAGGTCCCTCCTTAAATACTCCTCTTTTTAATACGTTATCCACGTGTTGCCCCAATTCCTCCCTTAGCCTAGATATTTCTTTTCTTAGTGCCTTTGAACAGTAACTAGAAGTTTCCCTTCCACTGTTCAAGTGTCACCTCCCCATTAATGCAGCCAGGGTGGTAGGTGCAGGGTCTTTAATGTGGAAGTAGCAGCCTTTATTTTTGACATTTCTTCAACACCGGTGCTTCCGGGGCATTCTGAGGTTCACCCCCTTTAACCATTGGTCTTGACCGTGCCATTCCCTAACCTGTACCATGAAGTCCCGGGTTCTTTGGTGTCAGTCCGAGGGGAAAAGCATCATCGGCTCGGTCCTCGGATCCTCGGCGTATGGGCCGACCTAGAGTATCAACAAGCCCTAAACCCAAGAGTAGGTCGGCCTTCCTTAGCGAGGCCCAATGGCCCATATCCCTATTAAGATATTTTTACTCCCCACACTATATTTTCTAAATATTTACATTTTCCAACAAACTATTGAAAACCTCTTTTCATTTATTTTAAAAATAAAATTTTTCTGGAAGCATCACGTATCAGTACCAACAATAATATATTATATATTATGGCAGAATGAGAGCATTTGATGATGAAAGGACAATATATGGGGTATAGGCTAATATTGAGAAATCAACAAGTTTAGGAATATAACCTTAAGTGGTTAATTGTGAGTGATAGAACAAAATTTGTCCAATCACTCATATTTATAGGTCCAAACTATATATATAACAGATGCATATTGTACAAGCTCAAATTATTATTAAAAATTAAACATTATAATAGATTATAAAAATCATAAACTATATAACAAAATTTGTGCCAAATAGTTATACCAAATTTTTTAGATAAAGAACAAACAAATTTGTTTTTTTGTCTATTTCCTGTGTCTTACCACTTTCTTATTCCCTATTTCCTGTGTCTTCTATCTATATTATCTCAAAAAAAAAAAAAAAAAAAAACTACTGTTAATTTTTTTCCAAAAAAAAAAAACTATTGTTACTTTGTTAGTGTTGTGGGGGGCGAAAAGATCCTGATGAGAATGTGGGCCTTTTGGGCCGTGTTAAGGAAGGCCGACCTGCTACTGGGTTTAGAATTTGTTGGTACTATGGGTCGGCCCATACGCCGAGGGTCCGAGGATCCAGCCGAGGGTGGACTTATCCTCGGACGGACACCGAAGAACTCGGGGTTTCGCAATAAAGATTAGGGGATGACACGGTTAAGACCAGTGGTTAAAAGGGGTAAACCCTAGGATGCCCCAGAAGCACTGGTGTTGAAGAAATGTCAAAGATAAAGGTGCTACCTCCACATTAAAGACCCTGCACCTACCACCCTGGCCGCATTGATGGGGAAGTGACACCTGAACAGTGGAAGAGAAACTTCTGGTTACTATTCAAAGGCACTGGGAAAGGAAATATCTAGGTTAAAGGGGAGGTAAAGCAACACGTGTAAAAGGGATTGAAGAGAGTAGTATTTAAGGGGGAATCTAAGACAAAAAGGGGGATCTCCCTTTTTGTAACCTAAAAGAAAGAGAAAAAGAAAGAGAGAGAAATTATATAAGAACAGTTCTCGGCTTACGTCCGGGCAGTTTGATTCATAGCATTCTTTGTCGTTTTTAAGCGTTTATCATCTTTAGCTTGCTATTTAATCCTCAAACACTTCTAACCTGGGTTTCAAGCCCACACTCTACAAATTACATTGTTTAAGGCTCGTTGGGCCTGAGCCCGTAACTGTTCTTGGGGCCAGGTGCAATTGTGCACTTACAAGTGTTTTAACAAAACATACAACCTATGTTTTTCATACTTCATATCAACTTAATTGTTTTTTTTTTTTCAACTGCTTAGTTGTTTTTATCAATTTTGTTTTTAGTTCTATCCTATTTTATTGTTAATATTTTGATAAACATAGTAGAATTTACATGTGTTTTTAAAATAAAACAAAAATTTTCCTATTTGATTTTACATTTTGTTGATATGTTATTAGCAATTGTTTTAAAAAAATATAGGACTCTTTTGTTCTTATCTAACATATGTTCTAGGATTGGAAATAAAATAGCCACATTATCATGAACTCAAAATCTATTTTGCATCTTTTAGCCAAAAAAAAAAATCTATTTTGCATCTAAACACAAATCACATAACCGCTAAATTAGACACCGAAATGGACCAAAGTGAACTGAATTGGACCGAATAGATCAAATTGGACTGAATGTACTGAATTAGACCGAATGATCCGGTATGGACCATAATTGAGCGAAATAGACCCAATCGACCAAGAAGACTAAATTAGACCAAATAGACTGAATAGACTGAATTAGAACAAACAGACCGAAATAGTTCAAAGTAAACTGAATGGACCAAATTAGACCAATTTGGACCGAATTGGATGAAAACTGTGCAACGCACAAGACTTCTACAAGTATAATATGATATATGATTTTTAATGAAGCCTTGTTATTAATTTGTAGTTTGTAGTTGTACCAACGGGAGACACGAGCAACTGGAAATTATGATTTTTCTCAACCCCATTAATTACCCCCCCCCCCCCCCCCCACCCCCAAAAAAAAGGACAAGAAGTTTGCTTAAACAGTAAAACGTATTTATTCATTCTTTCTTTCTTTCTCAGAGTTTCACATAATTGACATTTCCAGGGTCATGAGTTTCACTTCTACCCACCTAGGTCCATTTTAGCTTACCTATAAAACCTACCAATCTTTTTTTTTTTTTTCTTTAATTATGATTCCTTCTTGGGACACAACAAAAATTTATAAAATTTTACAACATTTCTAATTTAGCCTACTACCTCATAATTATAGCCTATAGGGGCTAATGAAATGCAAATTATTGCAAATTGTGGTAGATGCATGTTGAAGTGGTAGACTAATTTGAAAATATTGTGAACTTTTGTTATGTTGATAGTTTTATTGTTAATTTTAGTAACAAGTAGTGAATTGTACATGGCTACAAAGCTAAGTTCAGGATTTTTAGATCCCTATGCCTTCAAACTGACATCTATTGGATATCTAAACTTTCAAATCTGCCACCTCATCTGAAATTAAGCTGAAATAATAATAAATAAATAAAAAGAGAGGAAGAAAAGAATAATAGTATTTATACAGTGGACAATGTACGTACTTGAGGCGTAATATGGATATGAAAGGTTGACAGTAGAGATTGAGAGGTACTCAGGTACCTGCATTCGCCAAAGTAGGTCGCTACTGGGCTTGATCTGGTAGCGGTTCTTGTAGAAATTTAGACGAGCCTCTTCAACCTCAGCTCGTTCTTCTGGACTACCAGCCTCAGGGTCAAATTCCCATATCTGCCTTCCAACGAAGTTGTTTGTGCTGAAGATGTAAGGTTCATTGCCACCCTCAGCTATCTTGAGCTTCCACATTTTCTTTTAACTCTGAGTTTCTTTCAATCAAAATGCACTGCTATGATCAAGATTTGACGATGTTGATACCACTTCTCTCTTCTTTTCACTGTTGAAAATGCAACTACTGTACACTAGTATTATTAAATCATATTTATGGCCATAACTCATAACCAACCCAATACATTACAGTGATGGAACTACTCAAGGGCTGAGGAACACAGCGGGGACTACTGAGCACTATTCATGTGGTCCTTCCTACCAAATGAGACAAATCCAATAATGTCATTTATGCAAATATATGTGTGAGTTTCTTAATCAGCACAAGGAATAAAAAATAAAAATTACCGAATGATGTTACATTTGCATAAATTTACTTTTTTTAGTTTATATGTGTTAGAGATATATTATACATATTAGCCCAATGTAATAGACTCAAGCCCACTCCTGCTTGTACTAGTAGTCTAGGGTTTAGTCGTCTATATATGCTAATGTCAGAGTTCATTGTAACACAGGTTATTATACAACATTCTTACATAACAAATATGTAATACTTAAGGATACATCCGTGGACGTAGGCTGACAAGCCTGAACCACGTAATCCTCATGTTCTCGGTATTCCTATTCTATATTTCCCCTTCTGCATCCACTCTAACATATATAACATGATATAACACATTGCGTTATTAATAATATATATTTAACTTGCTATTAGAGCCAAACTTCGTTCCTAGCATCAAACAAACATCTCTAGCAAACAAAGAAGATTCTCACGTGCACACCACTGTTAGAAGTCACACATGCTTGTTTGCTAGATCTAGACTCCAAGCATCTCGCAGCCGCCATGGCTCACTACTGTGTCCAAATCCTCAAGCCCAAGTAATCTGTGCCTCTCCCTATCAGATTTGTGCACATCAAGCCTTCGCCTAACAAAACCAACCACACAGACATGCCCTATGGTCTCCCGCGAGAAAAACCCAGAAGTCCGGTCCCTACTGAACGGTGCACGCACCACCACGTGCTAAAGCCATTTAGACCAACTTCTCCACGCGCTGCTGCGGATTTCTCAGGTTCAGATCTCTCTATGGTTACACGCGCTGCCATGATGTCCTTTTAGCCCTCCGATCTGTAAACAGGTGAAATCTAGAGGTCATTAGGTGTTACACGTGCCTCCACTCGCCGTTTGGATTTCTGGATTCTCTTCCATGCACCAGTAACTACTCGCACTCGCCACACACGCCGGCAGATTGTTGCTAATGTCATCATGACGTCATCAAAAAGCCACATCTGCTTGAGCCACATCAGCCATAGCTACGTCATCAACCACGCATATTGCCACGTTAGCAGTGTCACCTCGTCAGCACCATGTCACCTAGTTGACCCAGACGGACCTGACCCGACCCGGACCACTCGGATCTGACCCGTGAGCACTGATTTATTGACTTTGACCATAGTTGACTTTGACTTTTGCGTTGACCTTTGAACTTTGTTTTTCGAGAGCCAGCTTGCTCAGTTTTTCGAGTAGATTCTGATTTTGAACTCTGTTTCTTCATTTGAAACTCTAAAATTGGTCAATTGGCACATTATTTGTTGTGGTTTCTTCAAAGGCATTATTCAAGGTATCTCCAATTATCCAACCTCAAGCCTTCATCGAGTTTTCGCCATGAGTTTGAGGGAGGATGTTAGAGATATTAGACAAATTATCCCAATATAATAGACCCAAGCTCACTCCTGCTTGTACTAGTAGTCTAGGGTTTAGTCGCCTATATATACTCATGTTAGGGTTCATTGTAACTCAAGTTATTGTAATATACTCTTACATAACAAAGATGTAGCCCTTAAGGGATACCTCTGTGGATGTAGGCCGACAAGGCTGAACCACGTAACCCTCGTATTCTCAATATTCTTATTTTATACTTCCCATTCCGCATCCACTTTAACTATATGAAACCAAGACCAAGAATAAATGAACAGTATTTAAATGATTCATACATGGTTTTCTAAGTTCTTTTCACCATAAACATGGTAGAATATGAGAGAGAGAGAGAGAGAGAGAGAGAGAGAGAGAGAGAGAGAGAGAGAGAGAGAGAGAGAGAGAGAGAGAGAGAGATGTGGGCTTACCTAAGAGCATCCGTAGCAGCTGGTGCAAAAATTATGTCATTTTACCACACCAAATGCCTACTTTATTATTTTACCACATCATTTTACAACATCTCATTTATCAGATGTTTTATAATTCAATTCTATATATTAAAATAATATTTACTACACATTAAAATAATATTTACTACACATTAAAATACATTATTTTGGTTTACCACATATGTCCGTACCGTTGCAAATTTGCAACGGTACGGACACAAAATGGTATATGTGCCAAATATATGCAACATATGTAACATCCGCTAGGGAGCTATTTTTTGTGTTTGGTGTGGGATATGTGCCAAATTCTAAATATTTGGCACATATCCCACATCTACTGTGGGTGCTCTAAGAGGGTGCATTTTCTGTAGAAGTTGCTGAGACCTTTATGAGATGTGACACACAAAACATGTGGTCTGGGTTAGGAACTTCATATTCAATAAAATTGACAAGGAAAGAAGGTGTAAGAGTACGGTTGTTGAGAGGTTTAGGTGCAACGCATCCACCAGTGAGATTAGCAACACGTGTTTAAAAATAAATATATGTTATTATCTTTGGGATTAGTGCAACTAAACACTAAACCCAAACCTCACATGTTGTTGTAAACTCGTGATAATAAGTGAAACAGTCTCAAACTACAACCTTCCGTGATAAAACTTTGTCATTATTCTTATGGGGAAGGTGATGAGTAGTGGATAGAGAGTAATAGGTACATATAAAAGTGACATGCAACAAATCACTATCTGTCATATGAAATAATTGTAAAATTGGGGTTTTAAAATAACTCATCACCAGTAAGCCATTAGGTCAAAACCCCTCTTCATCTTCATTGTATACGGCAAATCAACCCAGTGTGACTTATGATATTTCTCTATAACAAGTGGGGTGATACAAAGTTATCTAAAATATATTAACTAAGCAATATTGAGAAATAGAAGCTTCTTTAGTGTAAGCAAAAGGTGCCATTGACACGTTCCAACAACATCAAGAATATATATTGCCTTGCTAAATAAATAAAATATTTCTTTTGATTTAGTTTCTACCAAAAAGAAAATAGAAATTTGTTATTTTTTAAATAAAAAAAATTAAGTTGGATAATCAAAAAAGTTAAGGTTGCTATACTTTCAAAGGGCCTACAAATCACAATAATGTAATATTCTTTTTCTTGTTCTATTTGTTTTTTTTTTTTTTTCAATTGAAGAATAAAACTTGGTAAGTGATACAATAGCATGTCTTATCTGAAAATTCCTTTTAACTTTGTTTCAAATTTTTTTTATGTGCATTACTAGCATTACATCCACTTGAGCATATGTTGGTTCACATTTTAATCCCCCGATTGACATCTGTTACCAAGCTCAGCTCTAAGGAATGTATGAACTACAACCAGCCAAAAAATAGCATTTATAAATCCAGACTCTTCATTACACTAATAATTGGGAAAAATGGGCATTTATCCCTAATTTACAAACTATGAAGCAAAATGCATTTCTTTTAAAATTTTAGCAAAATGTCACTGTTTTTGAAACTCAAAATTGAGTTCTGTGTAAAACTCGATATCCTCAAAATCAAGTTATATTTTTTTTTAAGTGGAACTCAACATTAGTAATGTCGAGTTTCATTTAAATTTTCAAAAAAATTGAAGTGGCAAAATATACATAGAACCAAGGGAGTCAATCTCGTACCGAATGCTGTATCAGTTTGACCAGTGGAACGATATATTTCGGTACCGGTCAATACCGGTGTACCGTTTCGTGTTTACCGTTATTTTTTTTATATTTATATATAAATATGTGTGTGTGTGTGTGTGTATTATAATAAATATAAAAGTTTACTATAAAATATTACCCCAATTCAAAATAAATTATTCATGGTTTTAGACTTTAGTATCATTGAAAAAAAAAAACACACACTGCTGGGTTTTAAGACTTTAGGTTTAAATATATTAGAATTTCAATTTGTAATGTTGGCAAACCATGATCAAAACGTTTTGTCTTGTTTTAGACTTGCTCAAAGTATGTTTAAGTTGTAAAATTGGAATCGAGTGTTCTGCAGAATTTACTGTGTAAATTTGTCTGGCTAGATCGATCGAAAATTAGACTTAATCGATCGAAGCTCATGCAGATTATTTTTTTTTGTAGAATTTTCCAACTCAACCCAAGCCCGTTTTACGTGTAGGGTTTTATATTTTGCCCTAAATATAAAAGGGAAAACTCTAGCCACATTTTAAGGTTGCTCTTTGTGCTGTGTGTGTGAATCTTTTGTGAGATCTAGAGGTGTTTGCCTTCACATACACTTAGGGTTATTAAGATCTAGATTGATGTCAAGAGCTTGGTGATCAATTCAGTTGCAAATTCAAAAGTTTAAAAATATACAAGCGGGAGTGCTTGTGCTTGCTGGGAATCCAAGAAGAAAGTAGTTCGTAGACTCAGAGCTGTCATGTGGTTGTGGTAGTAAGTTTCCTACTCGAGATAGCAATAGGATATTAGTAATCTAAGTCGCTATTATGTAAATTTCAATTCTTTTATAGTGGATTTAGTTAACCTTGAGGATAGTTAGGTTAAATCCTCTCTAGGTTTTTTACCGATTTGGTTTTCCTAAGTTATCATATTGTTGTGTTTTTTTTTCGCACTATTTCAATGATATGATTTATATATGTTAACCTAGATCTGCATAATTTACCTAAGTTAATCATTTGGCTAAACAACTAGGTTAATCTGGTTGTGCTTAAGGGGTCTTAAATGTACAAACACAATATAAAAAAAGAAAGCTTAAATGTTCATTGCATACTAAGAAATCAAATAATATTAATATGTTAATGCAAATGCAAGTAAGTTACCATGCATTCTGCCTTTATAAAAATTAAAAAATTACAAAACTAAAAAAAAAAGTTTTTTTTTTTTTTTTTCCGTATCAACCGATATTGCCCGAAATTGACCAGTATGGTCGGTATTTAAATCGATACGAAAATTTGATGATTTGATACCGGTATACATACTGGTATGGTACATATTGACTAGTACGACTGGTATACTAATACAATATTGACTACACTTCATAAAACTCGACATTGTTAATGTTGAGTTTTATCTGTAACTCAATTTTGTTAAAATCAAATTTAAAAAATAATAATATTTTCTTAAATAATTTCAAAATAAAGACATTTTGTTATATAATTTATAAAATAGTAGCAATTATCCATTCTCTCCCTAATAATTTTGTAGACACAAATCTCACCTACTATGTCACGTGACAAAGGCATTGGGTGGTAGTGTGCGTTGGTTCCAACATCAAATTTCACTTCCTATGTTCTAGCCATTGATTAAAATTATTTTTAAATGAATAAATAAAGCAAAAAGAAAAACATCTATGCTGTTTCAATACAAGAATTTGAGTTGACGATTGCGGAGAACAATGACAACTTTTCGACCAAATCATCCACTAAAAGTCTAAAACCATACTAGATCTTTCAATACCAAATCCTATTGACCAGTTAAATTGATATTTTATTAATATACAATTGCATACACCCTATTTAATTTATTCCTCAATTTTGGAACATAATTTCTCACGTACGCATCCCCCAAGAATGAAGAAATGAAACGACAGGCCTAGACTCACTAATTATCTTTCTCACATTTGCCAGGTTAAGTTTATTTTTTAACTTTACTTTTATTGATAATTTAAATCAATTTATTTTTTGAGATAATTTAATAATTAGAGGTGAGAAAAATTTGAACCAGTTAAGCTATAGTCTTTTGGCAATCTCTATCTTAAATGCTTTATAAATCACATAATTTAATACATGAGTTATTTATCATTCTTCGTTTCTATTTTGTCAAGTTCTCAATTCCAAAAATGATCCAAAATTCCTATTTTATTTCTTGCTCAAACTTTTTAGCTTTTAATTAAAAAAAGTTAACTTTTCATCTCAGTCGTTCACAGCACTTGATGTGGATCCACTCAAGTATTAACAAGGCTTACTCTTTCAGTCCATGTGACGACCTTCACTCCATCATGCCATGAGCAAGGGGGGAATTATATCCTTCTAAAACGGCAATAACTTTGCTCTGAGCACATAATAAATTTGTTTCTTTTTATAGAAACAGTTGTCTGCAGTACATCTGCAGTCTGCACCAAATTTAATTGTCTTTCACTCTTTCCTTCCTTGCTGTCTTTTCACATTATTGTCATGTCCCTGAGTCATGACCAGTGGCCCGGCCTAGTTCCCATAAATAATTATGGGGTAATAATACAAACCAAATTTATATCCTTTGATTGCTTTAATTATGATTTACTGTAGTAACACAACAAAAATTCATAAAATTGTTTACAACATGCTTAAAATTAATGCGATTAATGCCTGATCATACTATATGCATATGTAAAGTAGTAAGCTAATTTTAAAATGTTGTTAAATTGTTATGCGTATTTGTTATGTTCATATATATAGTTTTATTATTAATTTTAGTAAACAGCAGTGAATTGGACATGCATGGCTACAAAGGTAAGTTCAGTACTCTTATAGATCCTATTGCCTTCAAATTGACATCTATAGGATATCTAAGGCCTTTTGGTATTCTTTTGATTCCAAAAATTAGTATAACTAGTAAGTTAATGATCACATGATAATTTAAATTATCATGCTATACTAATGCAAATCTCAATAATTATTGTGCAACTATTAATAAAATTTCCTATTTAATTATCAACGAATACCAATTTTAACACATGATGCTATTCAAAGGACTTAAAGAAATGAAAAAAGAAAAAAAGAAGAAGAAAAAGATAATGTAATTGATAGCAATGTTTTCAACTAAGAGTTGCAACAATATGAATTTTTTGAATATCCAAACCTTCAAATTTTCCATCACTGTTCGATATAAATTACATATCAATCCTTTATCATTTAAATAAAAAATAGCAAGCAATAATAATCGACAATATTAAGGACAATCTGTGTGGCATGAAAAATAAACCCCACCATGTGAGCTGGTTCTATTATTGCTAGCGGGCCATTATAAATGGCCTTTGTGGTGAAACCTATAACACTGGTCCGATTCAAGCACAGTGGCCATGCTAGCATTTGATTTTTGTAGTGGTACATTAAAAGGCAAATATACATGATTAGAAGGATTGAAGGACCCTAGAAAATCACTAAATAATTTGCCTACTGAGACACAAAACAATAAGATCCAGAGGAAAAGCCCAAGTCAAGATTCGATACACTTTTAGGTAGGGCACGGCTATATAAATACTAACCAAGCCAATTATTGAATTAGTAAAATTATTAAATTAGTACCTGCAAGCTCAGCTGCAGGCAGATGCTTATCCAAGGCACTAATGTTGGCAGATGACTCCTAACTTCTTGCAATGTAGTTGTAGTAGCAACATCACCATAAATTCCAACAACTGAGTAAGGAAAAAAAATTTATAAATGGAGGGGTTGCTCGCTGAACCATTTGCCTATTTAGTGTTGGTCTCTTACAACTATCCGTAACATGGATAATTGCCATTTCATTAGGCTTTTTCATTCCTATGACTTCCACCTTTAAGTTTCTTTGACAATTCCATGTGTATAGAACACATCTTCACCATCCTTTTCTTGTGCATGATCTCAAATGGTTAGAGGACCACATGGTTTTGGCACAAGTATATGAGAAAATTTATGGAAGTTTTAATTTTTAAGGCCACAAGAAAAGGGTATATATATAAAAGAACATAATTTACAATATGCAAAGCAAAAATTTGATGAGCTAACTCTTCAATTTCAGAAAAAACAAAAATTACTAGTGCAAGATTCCAAGAAGTTTGAAAAGGGTGAGGAACATTGATGTGGCAGTTACCTAGTGTTAAGTACATTGTATAAATGGTTAAAATAATATGGGAAAGTGATTGCACTAAAGTCCAAAAGACCAAACATAGAAGTCTCTTAGTACCCATTTATTTAAGCTTTTAGAAGCTAAAACGCACTTTTAAAGAGCAAAAAATGTTTCAAAACGTACTTTCTCAAAAAAGTCGCGTTTTGAAATGCAAAGAATTGAGCCAAAATGTGAGGGCAGGTTTGAGGAGCTTTTGCAAATGCAAAAGCGTTTTTGATCAATATTACTATTGAAAATGCAAGAAATGACCCAAATTACCCTAATCTCACTAACTATAAAATACACTGAAAACTGAAGACAAACACAGAAAATAAGAGAAATTACCTATGAAGATCAAGGTGAAGAAGTGCGTGGGTGTGGGCTGAGAGAGGTATTGAAGATTTTTGGTGAAATTAAGAGAAATTACCTGTGAAGATCAAGATGAAGAAGTGCATGGGTGTGAGCTGTGTGTGGTTGAATTTAGAGAAAATGAAAAGAATAAAGAAGATCAAGGTGAAGAAGTGTATGGATGTAGGCTGTGTGGCTGAATGTGTGGAGGAAAGTAGAGAAAGAGAAAAAAGAAAGAGTGAGAGCTTTTGGTATGTTCTGGGATCTTGGAGTGGACGAAATGGTAGACTGGTGAAAGAAAAGTATAAAGAAAAGTCAAAAGTGAAGATAAGGAGAAGGTAAAGAATACATGTGTGGAGGAGAAAAAAAGAGGGAAAAAATGTGTGGACAAAAGAAAAAGAAATAAAGAAAACAAAAAAAAAAAAAACTAAAAAATGCTATTATAACATTTTCATAATATTTTCATAATAAATCGTAAGTGGTGGGTTGTTACTAATTAATACTAGTGAAAAAAATAATAATTTAAGTAGTGTGTTCAAATTAAAATTAGTAATAACTTACCATATATGATTTGTTGTGAAAATATTGTAAAAATATTTTAACAACAAATTTTAGTTAACAATAAATTATTATTATTGTTGTTGTTATTATTATTATTATTAAATAGTTTTTTTTGAGTAAGTATTATTAAGTAGTTGATTTAAGTATAAAATAATCTCTCATATATATACATTGTCCTTTTTGGTAATTTATATCTCAAACTGCCACTTTTATAAGTACTAACCAAATACTCAGCTTTTTCAAAAAACACTTTTTAATAGCTTTTACCAAACATTCAACTTTTTAAAAAAACCCAATTTTATATTGCACTTTTTAAAAACCCTACTTTTTCGAAAAGTCCAATTTCGAAAAGCTTAACCAAACTCACTGTTAATCTTCTACATTTACTACTTCACCTGATCACTGAATCTAGACTGCAAACCTTTTTTTTATGAAAGATGCTGAATAGTGTATTTGTAGCTTGAGAGGCAGAGTGTCACATAATAAAGCCTCATGTACTCTCAAAGCCACATAACAAAGCCCCATATATATATATAGACACACACACATATTGATTAGTTATGCATGATTTAAGCGAGAAGTATATATAAATTAAATAATATATTTAAGTAATATAATTAAAATTAAATAATAAAATATGCTACAAATTTGATTGTAATAAAAGGATGACATGTGGTTATTGTTAACTTACTAATTAAACCACACTGAAATGATTGTATATAATCATAAATGAGTTATGTACAATTATATATTGCACATGATATGGACACATGTAAATTTTTTTTTATTGGTTATAGTTTTAAACTACAATAAAGTTTATAGTCAAACTTTATCTATAAAATATATAGTAAAAAAAGCCTTGGTAACAAAGATTCACATAAAGATACGACATCCAAACAAAGAGTTTGGGAATAAATAAAAACCTAACACTTACATAAAACACTATTAGTGTTATTTTATATTATACTTGTATCCCACATTATATTTACAGAGAAACCCTAATACTTAGAACAATTTTACAATAATACAAATTCTGGACTTCTTTGGGATTTCGAGGAGGCTGTAGGTTACAGATGATCCTGATCTGATTAGGGTCGACCTCAATCCCCCGATGGGTGACCATGTAGCCTAGAAACTTTTCAGAGTTGACACCGAAAGAACACTTCGGAGCATTGAGGCGCAACTTGTGTTTTCTTAATATACCAAAGATACTTCCGAGGTCGTTTATGTGCTCGGACTCCACTTTACTCTTTACTACCATGTCGTCTGTTGGGAAATTTAGACCCCGGTTGATAAAATTAACAAGTTTTAAACCCAAGTTGTTAATTAAATTTATCATGCATAAAACTTGTTAAAACAAACAAAAATCAATATCATGTCAAAACTAAGTGCAGCGGAAAAGTAAATAAAATAAGATATGATGACCCAGGAAAACTAATGAAACCAACCAATTTCAAAGTAAAAAACCTGGGGGAAACCTTCCCGAAAAGCAATTCACTATAGTAAGAAAAGTTTCAGATCTAGTACAAAACCTTTGTCCCTAGACTCTACAATTCCCGTAGATCAACTCACAGCAGAAACCTTTTACCGCTTTAAAACCTCTGAACTCTTCAATATATGAACGCCACCCTTTGATGCACGAATCCCAGTACGCGACTTCAATCACCAACTAGAGAAGAAGATGTTGGCTGCAAAATTCTTCACTTCATCAATAATGAAAATCAAGAAGCACTTGGTTACAAAATCCTAAGGTGCAAAAACGCAGTAGCTTCTTCTAGAGAGAATAAGGCTTCGGTCACCTTTTGCATATGTTTTCCTTGTATTCTTTTTTGTGACGACCTCTAAAATAATCCTTATATATGCCTAGGGTGAGAAAAAAAAAACCCTACATAAATACAAAAGCTAGGCCCAAAAATCATATTTGAAAATTTTGATTTCCGTAACCTCGATAGATACCTCGATAGATAGCATCTGTCGAACCTCATTAAACCTTGATAGATAACTATCTATCGAGCAGTTATCTGCAAGTGTGTAGCATGTGTCCAGCTTTAGTAAACACATTTTCTTCATTTGTTTCTTGGTCCAATCTTCATGGTTTTAATACTAAATGTGAACAACATGTTCTTTGAGTATTAAACACATCCTAGACCTATCCAAATACAAGTAAAGAGCGTTTTATTAAAGAATTAGCCAACTACATAAAATATGTCTTTAACATCGTCTATGTAAACTTCGATACACTTGCCCAGCTGCAGTTCAAACATCCTGATCATCATTTTCTGATAAGTAGACCCCGCATTTTTCAATCTAAATGGCATTACCTTGTAATGATAATTTACTGTTGGCATGACAAAGGAAGTCTTCTCTTGATCCTCTAGGGCCAACGGTATCTGGTGATATCCCTAGAAGGCATCCAGGAAGCTTATCTGAGGATGGCCCACGGTTGCATCTACTAGTTGGTCTATCCGAGGCAGGGGGAAGGGTCTTTTAGGCAAGCCTCATTCAAATCCTTGAAGTCCACACATACCTGCCATTTTCCACTTTTCTTCTTTTCCACCACCGTGTTGACCAGCCATTCAAGGTAGAACACTTCTTTTATAGCTCCAGCTCGTTTAAGTTTAAGTAGTTCTTCCTTGATGGCATCAGAGTGTTCCTTGGAAGAGCGCCAAAGTGGTTACTTTTTTGGGGTGACAAATGGATTAACGTTTAAATGGTGGTAGATGAAGTCCCTATCCACCCTTGGAGCCTCGTAAAAGTTCCATGAAAATACATCAACATTTCTTCTAAGAAAATCTATTAACTCCTCCTTCTCCCAAGGAGGGAGTTGAATGCCAACTTGAAAAAACTTCTCCTCATCATCCCTGATGATAATCTTTTCCAGTTGCTCGCGCTCTGCCTCACTTCCCACCACATCCGTGGATAACACTAGTGCCTTAACTACTATAAACTCTGCCCACCGGTGGCCGAGGGCTCCATTCCTACTTGAAGTCTAATCGCAGCTACCAAGCATTGTCTGGCCATAGACTGGCTTTCCACCAACTCTTCAATCCGATCCCCCAAGAGATACTTTACCTTCAGGTGTAAGGTGGATCGGACGGCTCCTATGGCATGGAGCTAGAGCCTTACCGCAATGGCGGTATAAGGGGAGTAGGCGTCCACCATGATGAAATCCACCTTTACTACTTCTGATCTCGTCTGCACGAACAATCTGATTTGCCCCTTTGGGATAACAACCTTTCCATCGAAACCTACTAAAGGGGAGCTGTAGCTAATTAGGTCTTCTAGCTTTAGTCTCAACCCCTTGTAGCTAATGGAGACTCTAGTTACGCTTCGTGGGGTCTCCTCCCATCTTATTTGGCTACTTAAAGTATGGCTTGTTCCCTATCTTTTCCAAGACCCGGTGAACAGGCTCTCAAAACACGATGCTAATTGCCTGGGCAATAGCTGGACCCAAGGGCCCAGTAAAATCCCACCAAGATCTGTTGTTATTGTATCGGTCCGACCTGAAATCGCCTTAACCTTTCCCTTTCCTTGCTGTTGGTCTTCCTCAACTCGGTTGTACTCAATAATAAGATCCATGAGCTGGTGCACAAGTCCGCACAGGCTTTCTTGTCAAGGATTTTCTCAAGTCATGCTCGATGGGCAGATCGACCTTAAAGGTGCTTATAGCCATGTCATTGAAGTTGCCCTCAATCTCGTTGAACATCTTCTAGTACTTGTCGGAATACGTTTTCAGGGTCTCACCTTCGTGCATTGCCATGGACAAAAGTGAGTCCAAAGGCTGAGGAACCCTGCTACAAATGATAAAACGAGCCCTGAATGCTTGAGTGAGCTCCATAAAAAAGCCGATGGAGCGTTCCTTTAGGTTGTTAAACCATTTCATTGCCACAAGCCCCAAACTGGAGGAGAACACCTTGCACATTAGGGCCTTATTTTTGGAATGTACAGCCATTTGCTAGTTGAAATGGCTCACATGCTCCACAAGATCTGTCTTACTATTGTACATAGTAAACGTAGGCTGGGTAAACTGACGAGGAAGTCTTCCTGCCTCGATTTTATGAGTGAAGGGCGACTTGGAGATCTGGTTCAACGCTCTGCTCATGGCGTCATTCCCCAGGCCTTCACAGGATGAGCCTTGACCCTACCATGGCTAAACGCTGAATGTCCTAAAAGCTCAAGTCTTCCCCACAAAACGGTGCCAATTTTAAGGACTGGATTTGGCGGCCTAAACAACTGAAGGAATTAGGCCCAAATAGCCAAATACAATGAATTTGTTAGAGAGTGAGCTCCAAAACTAGGCTTTCATTGGTGAGATAGCGCTTACCATGGGCGAAGAAAATCAAAGAGACAAGAAAAAATGGATGGTAATCACAGTATTGAGAAGGATAATTATCCTTGGACTTATCCAAGGAGGTTTTGTTCTTGAATATATCACTATCATACTTGCTTACAATTTCCTTTCTTTGTGCTACAGTATTTTTCTCTGCTATTTTTCCGATCCCTTCTCTCCAGGAGACCTTCTACCTTATATAGGCCCTTTTAGACAATCCTGGCATTCCATTTGTTGATCACACAGGCCACCACTCAAGTGCCAATCCCAACATTCACTTTCCCTGTACTCCTGTGAGATGAGACAACTAAGGCAGCACTGTTCAAGGGTTTTCTCCGCATAAATGCGGCCAGGAGGTTTGGTAGGATGCATTGAATGTGGTGGCAGCCTTCAGCTTTTCAATCACGTCAGTGCTAGTCCCCATCCTAAAGCTCTTTCCGCACAATAAGGACTCCTTTGATAACGTGTTGACAACGTGATCATTGAATCCAAAGACGTGGACTCCTCGGCATAGTAACTACCCTTCTTGGCCACACTATAACATGTGGTGTAACAGTCTTACTCGGAATTCTAGTACCCCACATTATTCATTATCCATAAAATAATGTCAAAACAAATAATTATATTTGCCAACTTTCAATAAAAAAATTAATAATCTTAGTTAAAATTTATTGGATTCAATATATTAGATTCTCCCATTATATTTAAATTTTGAATGTAATTATCTTTCAAAAGACAGTAATTTTTTGTTTTATTGATCAATAAAAACATTTATATATATATATATATATATAATTTTTACCCCTAATTTAGATATATAATAGTAAAAATAATTCTTTTTTATTCATAGCAGTAAGGGATATTTGAAAGAAAAAAAAAAGTCTCTACAATAATTATTGCTTCAAAATCTTTTTGGAAAACTTTCTATCATCCACCATTCCTCAAATTCTATTGTTGAATTGCAATGGATATAAATATATAAATAAAACTATATTTTTCAGTATGAAAAGACAAAGTTAATAGTTTTATTGTTTAAATGATGTAACATTACGTTTCAAAAAAAAAAAAAAAAAACAAAGATGTATTGGATCCATCAACTTTGGAGTGCAAATTCAACACTTTGAAGGGAATTAACCATTACCTTACAGCTATGTACCATTTGGAGGAGGACCTAGGATGTGTCCTGGAAAAGAGTATGCACACTTGGAAATTCTAGTTTTCATGCATAATGTTGTGAAGAGGTTCAACTGGGAGAAGTTGCTTCCTGATGAGAAGATCATTGTGAATCCAATGCCCATACCGGCCAAAGAGCTTCCCGTCCGCCTTCTTCCTCACAATGCTTAAATGTTACCGGCACCCTAATTCCACCATCTTACTGAGCGTATGCAGATAAATAAAGGCATAAGAGATACTTGAATGCCATAGCTAATAGCCTAATAGTGAGGGATTATCTTTCTTTTCTTTTTCTTTTTTTTTAATTTTTTTTATATGTACAGGATTTTTTTTAGAAATGACAAAATGCTACCTTAATTTACTTGCAGACCACCCCCACCTGATATTTTTTGCTGATTTGTAATGCCTTCCATACAAGTCTGTCCCTCACAAGGGTGCAAGACCATCTTAGAAACAATAGCTATTTCGTAAAAGTGATTCAATAATATTTTTTCAATAAATAATATCTTGACATGATCTATTAAACTAATTAACTCAAAATTTTTTAATTTTACCGTCATAATTAAAAGAGGTTTATTGTAAACGTCCCATTTTATACTGGTTAATAAACTGAAACTCTTGGTCCCCTGTGATGATACTAGAAGGCGAAAGTCTTAGTCAAATAGAGCATGAGTTAGAGGATGTAAAATGAGAAAATCCTGGAAAAGTTCCTACAATTGGGCCCTTCAACTTTGGGCATGAAATTCGAAGTACTCGTAACCCCAAAGCTACAACAAGAGAAGTCAGCATTTAAATCAAATCATGAGCACATTATGAGGAAGTTAAGGAGAAGGAAAATAAGTCTTTACCTCCCAATTACTTGGTGAACAGCCTGAACCATATGTGGAAACAAGGTGGCATAAGAAGATCCAGAATCAAAGTCCCTGATATGGTCCACATCCTCTAAAAATGGAAGTTGATGGGTCTTTGGTGATGAAGAGACATGGAAAAATTCAATAAGTTTGGATGAGATGAAACAATGAAGTAATCAAGGAAATTTGCTGAGAACAAGAAAATTTTTTATGAGAATAAGGGAAAAAAAAATGACTACACATGAAGGAGGCTTCGGTTAGGAGAGGGAGTGGAAGAGTTTTTTTCCTTTTTAAACTAGTGTATGTGTTTGGAAGTTTGGAGGAAGAGGAGAGTAGAGGGTAAGAGGGGGGAAAGTAGAGGAGAGGGAAGGGAAATTAAAGAGTTTAGTATTTATAAAGAGCCAAGTTTCCTATAACAAATCTTGAGGTACAAACGTCCCACAACATTGATAGTTTATATGACAATAAAATAGTTAAGTATTTATAAGTTTTTTTCTTTTTAAATTACAAACATAAGTTATTTTTTTAGAATAATTAGATTCAAACTAATAAGAAGCCTTACTTTTGAATAACTAAATCAACCTCAGCAGTCCAAAATATAAGAAAACAAAATGACATAAATAAGTTGTTTGTTTAGTTATTCGTTCTCTGGTTTGTGGACAATCCTCTCTACACATGAATGGCAGGTTCAGTGTGTTGTTTCTAATTTAAAACATTTAGTTAGAAACAAAGTAAAATAATGGTCTTTATCTGTGTACATGACAAATAATATCATTGGGGGCATTATTAATTTACTTTTTGGTAATAGAGAATTTTGGGATAAAAAACTAATAAAAATAATAAATTTATGGGTTAGTATAAATTTTGTATCTTTATCAACGTCCTAATTTTTCTTTTCAAACTATTGGAAAAGACTTGAGGTCAATGTCTTTTGAATTTTGTAACCCCCGTTTTCTCTAAGATTGTAATATAATTTTGTAGTTTAATGAATGTTTTCTTCAAAAAAAAAAAAAAATTTACGTATTGAATTTTGACCCAAAATTAATTTATTGACTTATTTTAAATGTGACATTTTTCTTTTTTAGAGTTTCACAACTTATAGCGTCCATTCATAATAATAAAGAATTATCATCAAGGACTTTAACGCTGAGATAATTGAAACTCACATTTTAAATGTGACTTAAGTGACCTGATCAAGTTCAAATGTTATGTAACGTAGTGTCAATTGTGTACCAATGTGAAAAATCAAAAATAACTAGTCATGTTAATAAGTTAAGAAAGACATTGTGGAAAAGGTTTTGTCTATATTATTATTACATATATAGATATTCCATCAAGTAGTACCACATGAGTGATTATAGGAATCCAAATCTACCGAATAATGTTATGAACTTCTACATCCCAAAATAGTAAGAGAATTAAAAACTGGTTTTTATTTCTGTGTCATTCATATATTACTTGAACTACAAAATTCACTACTTCACTTAAGTGATTCTAGATGGCAATAGGACACGCTTGCAGTATTCAGTGAGAGAGCCCACAATGGATATATATTTCTGTATGTTGCATAGTGTAACATGCAGTTCTGCATGAAGGCTCCAGTGATTTCCTGCCATAAAAGAATTATATAAATGATTGAGAACGCTGGTAGTAAAATTCAAGCATAATATATTTCCATAGTTTGTTACTTTGTCTTTCTCCTCTTCCCTCTTTGATAAAAAATTCTTGTTTCAATCACCTAGTGTCACAAGCTAGTTTTAAACCTGTTTTCTTCATAGTGCAAGAAAGAACACTATCTCCATGTCAATCTTCTTATTCTTCTTCTTTTAAAAACATTATCTTTATAGATAACAATGTACCCACAAGTGAGACCAATATCATCACCTACTAATACTATAGCATTTCATTTCCTATATCAACCAGCCAAAATCGTATTTATAGATCCAGCCTCTCCATTACAATAATATAATTTGTAGAAACAAATTTTACTACTATAATATAATTTGTAGACACAAATTTTACTACTATATGCCACCTTTTAATTTGATGCCGCATGCACAAAACTAAGGCATTGGGGAGTGGTGTGCATTGGTTCCAACATCAAATTTAACTTCCTATATGGTCTAGACATTTGATAGTTCAAATAGTGTGTAAAACAACTATGAACGTTTAGAGCCCCAAATCAAAGTTACCAACACAAGCTTATAATCAAACACTATATGTACGGAAAATGAAATATAAGCTATGACCAAATTGGTAACACACTCTAAACCATATTTAATCACAAACACAGCAGTAATTAAAAGGTAAATAAAAATGGAAGAGAGATGTAAACACAAAATAACATGTTGATGTATTATTGAAGAGGAAATCGAAGAACTCAGTGAAAAACCTCTCCACCGCCCTCCAAGCAGTCAGTAATCCACTAGAGAATGAAGTTATGATACATGAATAACAGAAGACCCTCTAAGCCTAATCTACCTAGTACACCTAAGCCCTCCAAGCTTCTTACTCCAATAAGGTTACGCCGAATCTTGTCTTCTCTAACTTATCGGATCCCGCAATCGCCCATTGCATCCACAATCCTTGGCATCTTCAATACTTCCCAAAACTCCAAAAACACACAACACTCTAAATGGGTGTGGGTAGTATTTGGATACAAATCTTCTCTCAATGGGTATAACAATGGGAGAGGGAATGAGAAGAGATTACAAATATTTCTCTCTAAGAATGAGTAGCACTCTCTCTAATAGGGTGAGTGTATTATAGGAAACCTATCTAGGGTTTTTCTTTCTGAATAGTCATGCTTACATTTCGTGAGAATGAGGGTATTTATAGTAGGGTATGTGAGGAATGTGAAAAATTAGTTTTCATCCAAACAGGGCATTCTGGCAACTTGGCCTCACGACTGAAACGAGTCGCGAACTAACTGCCTGGCCAGATTGGAAGTCTTGTCTTGTAGTGCTCCAGTTGTCGTGACCCTTCAGCTCCCTGCATGCTTCACATGTGTGGCGACTTGCCAGTCGCGAGTCAATTGCGAGATCTAGTCGCGAGACTCTTTTGAATTGCACACATCTTGAGTTTTCTTCAAATACCCTCACACACTACCCTTACATAATTCCCACCTAAATATAGGGTTTCTACATGCTGAATTATAAGTAAATTTGGCACAAAATAAAGCTGACACATGGTTGATTAAATTCAACCTTACAACATTGATATTAATCATTTTTAAAAAAAATAAAGCAAAGAAAAAGTTGAATCTATAAAATTTTTGACCGAATCCTAACCGCAAAAAAAATACTAAATCCTATTGACCATTTGAATTTGATATTTTAATAATATATAATTGCAAACACCCTATTTTATTCTCAATGAATGATGATACATACCTTCTCGCGTCTACATCCCCTAACGATGAACAAATTAAATGACTGGCCTAGACTCTCCAATATTTTTTCTCATTTTTCGTCTTATATTTTTTTTTAAACTTTACTTTTATTTATGTTTTAATCTCTCTTCTTCTTTGTTTTGGATAATTTGATAGTTCAAAGTAGTGGAGATTTGAATCATGAATATCATCATTGGAAATACTAAGAGATACTAGTTAAACTAAAAGTCTAATGGCAATTTCTATCTTAAATGAATTATAAATCGCAAAATTTGTTATTTAGCATTTGTGGTTGAAGTTTTTATATTTTGTCCGATTTATCAATTTCAAAATGATCCGAAATTCCTATCTTATTTCTTACCCAAACTTCTCACTTTTATTTAAATAGTAAATTTTTCATATCAGTCATTCGTAACCATTGCACCCAACGTGGATCCACTCAAGTATTGACAAGGCTTTAGGCTTTTTTTAAAAAAAAATTTAATTTTTATTATAGAAGAAATGCTTTAGGCTATTTGTAACGGGTTGAACTAAAGAAGAAGAATTTGGACCAACTTCTAAAAAAAATTCCTAAGATGGGCTAGTTTAGATAGAACAAGTTTTTAACTCATTCTTTGGTGGGCTGGATTTATAATGAGTTTTTTTTTTTTTTTTTTTTTTTTTTTTTTTTTTTTTTGGTTGAGAAAAAAGTAAGTAGGGATTTATAATGAGTTTGTTGAATGAAGTCCATTTTCTTTTATAATAATTTTTTAACATAAAGTCAAGATAAAATAAATGTGCTATTTTCCCTCCAAAAAAAAAAAGTGCTATTTTTCCTTGGATCCCTAAAATAAAATTTCTATTTAACATGCTTTACGTAATCCCTAAAAAAATTGGTAAAAATACTATTTTGGTAAAATTTACCAAAAATTTATTTTTGTCCCTAAATTTTAAAAAGTCATTTTTTTCATTTTTAAAATTTTGTAAAGAGTTTTTTTAATAGTTTAGAGACAAAAATATGAATGAGAAAAGAACTTTTTTCAATAGTTTAGGGATGAAAAAAATAAAATTAAGTTGAAGGATTGAAAGTAAAATATTGTCAATTGTTTAGGGATGAAAAATAAACTTTTCAATAATTTAGGGGAAAATTGAACTTTTAAAAGTTAAGGAAGAAAAATGAAGTTTTGATAAAGTTTATGAATCAAAATAGTATTTTACCACCCAAAAAAAAAAGTTTTGCACAATAAAATTATCACCTGCAATTATTATTATTACTAGTCGTTAACTTGCGTGATGCAAAAAATTTTGCATTAAATAACATTTCTCCACTATACAAAAGATTAAAAATGCAAAAAATGATATGAATGAATACAAAAGAGATCTATTTTTACAAGGTAAAAATCCATGTATAACATGACACCCAATTTTTTTTCAAGCATATTCAAAATGAACTGAACGTAACAATAATAAATGATATACTTCAGCTTTTAGATATTAATTAATAGATCATGTTTTTTTTTTATTATCACCTTGCACTTGTTTGCATTGTTGAAATAAATTTAGGATAATAAAAGTATCCATTAAATAATTGATTAAATACAAAATTAGCCTTACTCATTTAGTAGAGGCCAAAAAGTATTTTGGACGCGCATAGGTGCCTCGCACTTTTCCACAATATAAACTTGTTTACCGAACTCATCATCCTTGGTGAACCTAGAAATATGTCCTTACTCATCTAGACAATTAAGTGAAATGGTTTTTATTTCTTGTTTTTAATTTTCTTCCCTTTAACAAAATACAATAAGTGACAACTCCTATATTTTCTAAAAATTTACATTTTCTAACAAACTCTTGAAAAACTCTTTTTATTTATTTTAAAGATAAAATTTTTCTGGAAGCATCACATGACAGTGCCAACAATAATATATTTATTGCACAATGAGAGCATATGATAATGAAATGACAATATATGGGGTATAGGCTAAAATTAAGAAATCAATAGGTTTAGGAATATAACCTTTAGTGGTTAATTGTGAGTGCCAGAACACAGTGGCGGCGCCACATATAGGTAAGGGTGGTCCCAGGACCACCCTGACCTGAATTATTTTTTTTTTAATATATATATAATAAAAAAAATTATTTATCTACCTATAAAAAAAAAATTAGGAACACCCTCAAAAAAATTAGGAACACTCTCAAAAAAAATTTATGCCAATAAAATTAAATTTTGATAGATTATTTGTTACATTTTGGCTGATACCAGTTTTTAGAAGAAAAAAAGAAAAACTCTTAAACTGACAAACTCGTCAGCACAGCATGTCATTACTTGTGTCGAACGTCTAAAAACAAATCCAACTATCGCAAAGGTCGCCCCTTCTTCTTCTTCTTCTTCATTGCTTCGTCTCAGACGTTCTGCAAGTCTACCTCTTCTTTCTTTTTTTACTCTAATTTTTGCTTTGTCAAGTTTTTTCTTTAGTTTGTTTTTTAGACTTTTAGCTTGCTGACCCCACCCACATGACAAAACTTTGGAAATGACAAAACTCAAAAAGCTAACAAAAGATTTTGATTTCAAATTTATTTATTGAGTCTTGCCTCTTCCCAATATGATATACATATATACACTCTTATTGTACTATTTTTTGTTGTTGTTTTTCATTATTCAATTACATATTTATGTTTTAATATTCTAAAACAATAATTGTTATGTAATAACTAAATGATTTGAGTGTCAAAAAAGAAAAACTAATGATTTGTTTATTTGAGTTTTACTTATTTGGATCAATAATTTTATGTTGTATAAGAAAATATAAATATATTTTTTTATTTATTTTTTAGAAACCCCGAAACACCCTGAAACGGTACGTCGAAATAGATCAGTACCAAAATATTTCGTTCCACTAAACAAACTGAAACAAGTAAAAAGAAAAAGCTAAAAAAAAATTTGAACTAAAATCTAAAAAATAAAAAATTGTAATAGAGAATCTGAAGAAAAAAAAATTGTAATAGAGCAAGTCCACCAAGAAACACCCTGAGGAACAATCCTGGAGCCGCCACTGCTAGAACAAAATTTGTCACATGGTTCATATTTTATAGGTCCAAATTACATATGTAACAGATTTATATTGTAGAAGCTCAAATTATTATTAAAAATCAAACATTACAATAGATTATAAAAAAAGTTATACTAAAAAAAAAGATTATAATATTTATAAACTATATAATAAAATTTAGGTCTAGAAGCCGTGGTTGCTACAATCATAAACAACCAAAGAGGCATACAAATCACTATCCATGGCAACAAGCACAAGGGGTCAAGAATCACACTTAGGTATTTAAATCACAA
The DNA here is from genome assembly GCF_040712315.1 of Castanea sativa. NCBI lineage: Eukaryota > Viridiplantae > Streptophyta > Magnoliopsida > Fagales > Fagaceae > Castanea > Castanea sativa. The sequence goes on along the minus strand of NC_134017.1, from coordinate 79,207,501 downwards.
CAAGTGTACCCGCTTTGATACCAATTGAAAGCTCGAATTTATGTGGATACACAAGAGCTTGTTTAGACCCCCAATTAAAAATTACGGCTACATTGCTTTTACTCTAACTTATCTAAGTGCGAAACAAGAGTAAATAAAACACAATAAACCGATAACTACTCTAGTGCATAAACATGAATAACAAACAATAAAAGTAAAGTATAAGAGTAAGGGAAGAGAGATGCAACCACAAAATAACACCAAGACGTGTTAACGAAGAGGAAACAGAAGAACTTGCCGAAAAATCTCTCCGCCGCCCTCCAAGTGGTAAATCGATCTACTAGAGAATAAAGTTGGAGTACACGAATAACAAAAGACCCTCCAAGCCTAGTCTATCCCATGTATTTGAGCCCTCCAAGCTCTTGCTACCAACTGACTTAACGAAGCCTTGTCTTCTCTAGCTCTCCGAATCTCGCAATTTGCCCGATTGCATCCACCAAGTCTCACAGGCTTTTTTTGGCAAATCTCCAAAGCTTTCCAAGCTCCAAACACTCTCTATACTCTGAAAATGTGTAAGTTGTGTTTGGGTACGAATCTCCTCTCAAGGTATGACAATGGGAGAGGGAAGGAGAAGAAGCTAGAATGATTTCTCACTAAAGATGAGTAGCTTTCTCTCTAAAAGATGGGTGTGTGTGTTGTAGAAAACCTATTTAAGATTTTTCTCTCTGAATAACCTACTTATAATTTATGTGGGTAATGAGGGTATATATAGTATAGGTGAAAGGTAAGAAATTCACACTTAAAAATCCTTCAGGCAGAATGTTTCGCGAGTACCTCGCGGGAAGGCCTTACCTGCGAGACACTCACGAAACTAACAGCCTAACATGACATTTCAACTTCTAGTCATGTGCTTCTCACGTGGCTACTTCGCGGGTTAGCTTTTCATGAGCTTCTTGCAAAATCCACTTGATCTTTCATTAAGCTTGAGTCTTCACCAACTTAATACTAAACCCAATACATTAAAATCCCACAAAAATACAAGGAAATAAATTCAAAAAATTACAAAATTTTTTGTCATGGAATAAAGCCAACATAAACAGATTTTTAAATCACAACTTTACAATCTCCCCTTTTGGCTATTCCGTGACAAAAAACCTATAACAGACTCTAAACTTAAACGTGAGTTTGAGAATAATAACAAAACTCACTCGCACCTAAATCTAGAAGTTGTGATGAACTTGGAACATATGTACCTGTAACTAAAAACACTTGCACAAAACACATTAGACCCTCAAGGTAAAGCAAGTAATAAAATGACAAGTATAATGTAACAAGTAAATTGCGATCAAATAAACATGTGAAATATGTGAGCAACTTGATCATACACCAAAACAATCATATAAAAATGACTACAATGACTACACAGCAAAGCAAATGATCATCCAAACATGCAATCAATAAAGCATAATGGCATTAAGGATGTATGCATGTGCAACACATAAATACGATGCGATGAGAGCAATAAAGCATAGATACTAAATGTAACTTAAAGCACCAAAAAACAATGAGAAAACAAGCATAATGTAAAGCAAAAGAAACAAGGTTTTCTCATAAAAGATGTCTTCTTTCCATTGGTATATGCATCTCCCAATGACTTTCTCCTCCTACGGATGTGCACGAGGTAAAATTTCTCCTCCTAAGAATGTGCACATGAGTCATATAGAAATGACGAAACACACCGGTATACTCTCCGGTATACTTTTCCCCTTTTTGTCTCGAATAGACAAATGAATCAAGAGGAAGGAGGGAAAGAAGAGAAGATATGAACAATGGTAAAAGATGATGCATGAGGGGTGCAAAATGAATGAGAAAATGAAGCTCAAACGAAAGAGAAAGACAAAGAATGCTACAAAGTATAAAGTAAACATGACATGCTAAGGATGTTGGAACAAGGTATAGACCAAGGCATGACATAGACACAGGAATATGTTATATGTGCTAAAAGGTCTAAAAAGACTTAACTAGCATGAATGAATGCAAAACATGTCAAGTGTAAGTGTGTGTGTAGCAATGTGCATCTAGTGTGCATGTGAGATGCATGACTAATGCATGAGCAAGACACTCACGGGGCAAAGTGTGTAAAACTCGCAACCAATGATTAAAACATGATAAACATGTATAATCATGGTAATCTCCAAAAATTGGTACTCATCGGAGTCCAAAACAACGAGAAAATACCATTTGGACATTTTTTTCAAACACTTAGAGTGCACACACTACATATGTATGTTAAACAATGCATGAACATATGAAAATCTTGTCTAAATAGATGTTATTTTTGCCACAAAGGGGCCAAAATCCAAAGAAAATCATCATTTAAAACAAAACCCAATAAAAAAGACTGATAAAAATTTAGTTTTCCAACTCCCATTTGAGAAAATCCCAACTTTGAACATACGGCCCCCAAAAACATAATCTAAGGATTAAAATCAATGAAAAGAGTTAAAAATTACCTTAGAGATGTTTATGGAATGTAAACCACTAGAAATTAGTTAGGTTTTGATGTTGAAGTATTAAAATAGGGGTTTGGGAGAAGATGAGAAAAGTTTAAAACAAATATCCCACAAAATGCCCTTTGAAAAGTTGATCTGAAATTTTCGTAGGAAGTTGGAAATTTTTACAGGAAGCCCTACTCGCGAAACAGCCGTGAAACTTTCTGTTCAAAGTTGAAAAACTTGAAAATTGGACCATTTAACTTGCGACAGAGCTTACATATGAAATAAGTCACGAAAATACTTAGAAAACATGTTTTTTCACACAAAAACTACTTGAAAAACTTTGAAAAAACATGGGTGATACAAATCACTTCCCAAAACAAATAAAACGATCAAAAACTTTTTGGTTTGATCCACACATAGTTGAGCACACACACATCACATTTGAACACGTACAAACACACAAATGAGATAGACATTCATTGAACATTAGACTTGTGTATTGTGTGTGTGTGTGTATCAAATGTGGAATAGTCCTTAGTCTAGAGTGAAACTTCAATGATCAATTCAATCAAGTCATACACAACTAGTATTAAGTCCAACGATCTATCTCAATTATAAAAATGACCATATATGACCTCCCACAAGCAAATAATTACATAATTTTGAAGCTTTACTTTTAGCTTCTTTCAACTTATAACTTTTTGATCATTTATGAACAACATATCTCATTTTGAGATTGATACCTGGAATTTTTGATATTTCATTTTTGAGAATAAGCCTTTGGCTTTTTGGGCACCATACATTTCAATACAAGTCGCTTTCCATTTTTCCTAGTCAAATACAAGTATGTCTAACGACTTTTGCAGCTCATTATCTCTTTTTAAGATTTGACATTTGTTAAGCTATAAAGCAAAAACATAAAAATGTGTGAGAAGATATATAGGCACAAGTCTATGCATGTATCATAACCATCAAGACTATTGACAAATCATTCATTACAAGCTTGAAGATCGATTTACAACAATCACACATAGATTTTCAATATTTTTCTCCACAAATGTAAATGTGCATGCATAACATGCTAAACTCGTAAATGCACTACGCCATTAGTACGAAGGTACTAGGCTTAACTTACATGTTAAATGTGCTCAAACATCTACGATTAAACTTTTTAAATTTTTCACTTTTTATGTGGTTTTAAATTTTTACTCACACAAAACAAAAGTAATAAAGTAAGATCAAAAACAAAAATAAGAACAATGCATATAAAATAGGGGTGTACACGGTTCGGTTCGGTCGGTTTTAGAGAGGTTTTTTGCACCACACCTATAGGGTGTGGTTTCAGCCAATGCTTAACCGCACCTCACTTTTGGAAGTTAAAATCCGGTCTACACAAGGTGCGGTTAATCTTGGCGGCTCGGTGTGGTTCGTTCGGTTATAGAGTATCAAGTCTCAATATAACTTAAATTCAACCTATCAAATTAAACATGTGTTTATTAAATACATTAACACATTAATAAATATAAACCTATCACAACATTCTAAATCAAACACTCAATTATAAAATATCAAGTCTTAAGCATGGCAGGAAAATTAACATTAAAATTTCTATCATAGTAATCACATTAAATATAAGCAGTAGCACAGCCCAAGGAGGAGTAATAGTGCAGCACTACAAAATAGTCAAGTAGTGCTTGAGAAGCACTATACAAATACAAGAAAATAACGAAAAAAAAAAAATTAGAATAATCAAGAAACATTTAGTGACCATAAAATAAAACTAAAACAAAGTAGGGGTTAGGGTTACCAAAGACAAAACTACATAATGGCAGAGCAACGGTGGAGAACGAAGATGAAAAGGAGATTGACTGACTTAGGTATTAGGAATTTTGTGAGACCTTGAGAGGAAATTCTTTCTTTGTGAGAGAGTGAGACTAAGAATTAGAGATAAGTCTTGAGAGTGAGACTGAGAGCTTGTGTTCTTAAATAGCGGAAGGTTAGGTCGGAGCCTAAGATTGAGAATTTGAGAGGGAAAAACTACTGTTTGTTCGGCGGGATTAGGGTATGGAAAAAAATTATGTAGCTAAGTGTTAAAGAGAAGAGAAAAATGGTTGGTGGGTGCTTGAAAATCTGAGATTGAGAGGGAAACATTTCTAGTTGTTCGGCGGGATTAAGGTTTGGAAGAAACATTATGTGGATGAGGATGAAAAAGAAGAGAAAAATTGTTAGGTGAGATCTTGAGATTCTAAGATTGAGAGGGAAAAAATAATTTTCGTTCGGCGGAATTAGTGTTTGGAAGAGAAATGAAGGTGGCTGATGAGTGATGACTGAGTTTTGACTTCTGAGTTTGAGAGGGGAGAGTGTGAGACTCGAGTGAAGGCAAAAGTCTGGAGAGTGAATTCTGAAGAGGAGAATTGAGAGTAAAGAGGAGAAAAGACATTTGTGGCTGAGATCAAGAGAAAACAAAATATCTTGGACAGTAACTGACAGGCATCCTTTTTATTTTTAATTTTTTAATATATATATTTTTTTCAAAAAAACGCAGGTGTGACAAACCCATTACCCATGCGGCATTTTTTTAATTTTTTAATATTTGTTTTTTCAAAAAACGAAGTGGCAATGTGGCATTAGGCCTGTAACCCACTAACTCATAGTCTCATATGGCCATACAACTTTTTTTTTTTAATATATATATTTTTTTAAGAAATGCAAGTGGGAGATATTAGACAATTAGAGCATCTACATCAGTTGGTGGATAGTCATGTATAATATAAAAATTCTTTAATTTTACACATTTTGAGCAAAAAATCTCCTACATCAGTGGAGCTAAAATGGTGTAAAATCTTGCAAAACCATCTACGAGCTACAGTAACCGTGTAAATATACACGGCTACTGTAGCTTGTTTATACAATATTTTATCATTTTCTCTTTCGCTCCTTTTTTTCTCTCTCTGATTCGTGCTCAACCAACTCAATTCTCTCATCTTTTTCTCAACACAGAATATACATAGAGATACACTTTGGTCAAAAAAAAAAAACACAAACATACACAATCACAGATCGGTGCTTGACTGGTCGGAGCTCGTGGGTCTTGCCCTGGGTCGGAGCTCACGGATCGAGGATCAGAGCTCATGGACGCGGATCGGAGCTCGCGAACGCTGGATCGGAGCTCGCGGATCTCGATCAAAGCTCGCGGATCGGCGATCGGAGCTCCCAAATCTCCGATCAGAGCTCGCAGATCGCCTATCAGAGCTTGCAGATCCCGATCGAAGCTCGCGGATTGTGATCGGAGCTCACGAATTGTCGATCAGAGCTCACGGATCGCCTATCAGAGCTCGCGGATCCCGATCGAAGCTTGCCGTGGGTCGAAGCTCACGGATCGAGGATCGGAGCTCGCGGATCACCGATCGGAGCTCGCGAATCGCCGATTGGAGCTTGCGGATCACGATCGGAGCTCGCGGATCGGCAATCGGAGCTTGCAGATCGGCGATCGGAGTTTGTGGATTGCGTTCGGAGCTCACCGATCGTCGATTAGAGCTCGCGGATTGCCTATCAGAGCTTGCGGATCCCGATCGAAGCTCGCGGATCGGAGAGGGAGAGGTGATCTGAGCTCGTGATCGGAGAGGGAGTTGATCAAGAGAAAGAGGGAGAGGGAGAGGGAGAGTTGATCGAGAGGCAAAGGGAGAGGGAGAGGGAGAGATGGAGAGATGGGTATAGAGAGAGAGAGAAAAAAATAAAAAATGAGTAGGGAGAGAGAGAGAGAGCGCTAATTATATCCAGGTAGTTAGGAAAATAATAAAAAATTGAAGAGAATTAATTATTTAATTAAAAAATGTGGTAGGATAGATGAACTGATGTGGGTGTTTTGTAAAATTGGATGTGCAAAATAGAAAAAGTGGGTTTTTAGTGTAAAAGTGGATGTGTAAAATGAAAAAACTGATATGGATACTCTTAGTAGTCTTACTTTTTTTTACTTAGACAAGACCACTCAAGTCTCAAACTACCACCTTACAACTTGCTTTTTTAATTCAAAATTTCTTTTTTGATAAGGACATTACTACTTACTACGTTAGGATGAACGATAGGCCTCTTCAGCACTTCTTAGAATTCGATTTTTTTTTTATAAGAACAACTCTATTCCTGAATGAACGTTAGGTGGCCTCTTCTTAGAATGTCTTCTTCTTCTTCTTCTTCTTCTTCATTCTTATACATATTAACATATATATACCATGCTCGGGTCAGTTCGGTCTTTGTCGGTGTGCACATCTCAACGTCGATGGCCGCACCAGTCTGACGTCGGCACTGAAGATCTACCGCCGACCACCATGCCGAAAACCTTTGGTGGAGCTCTAAGCAGGGCGGGGCGGTGTAGTTAGACCGGTTTTGTTGGTGCCGGTAAATCCTTGAACAGGCCTAATATAAAGAGATGCAAGATGCACAAATGTACGATAATGAAGCATCTAATGCATAAAGGGTCCTACAAAGATTGAAAAAATTAGATTAAGGACCAAAAAGAGCATAAGCTCAACAATAGGAACCATTCCTCATCCAAACAGAACGATTGTTTGGAATGAGTGTCTCGTGAGAAGTGAGACAATGGTTGGAAGAATGAGAACCGAAGATGCATATAGACAAGGAGATAAGTACATCAAAAACTATCTTTAATAACTTACCAATTTCCCCCAAATCCGGTTAGCTTGCAAAGCACAACTACCAAGAAACTCAAGTTTCTATTTTCTTTTGATTCTTTTAAGAGCTTGAAACTTAGAGCAATGAGGTCTAAGATGACCAAAAGCACCACAATGGTGACACACAATGTGTTTAGGTCCATTAGGCTTTTTGGAAAGGGATCTAGCAATAACATGGTTTTGTTCTTTCAACTTTGGACATTGAGGTCTTATATGGCCAATCACACCACAATGGTGACAAGTTGGAACAAGTTTAGATTCATCCAAAACCTTAGGTTGAGACCTAAACTGAGGATTTGTCTTAATAGCCTTTCTCTCCACTTTTTGGTTTCTTTTATATGGAGGAATGTACACCGATTTTTCTTTAGAGGTAGAACTCACAATAGGCACAAAATTGGGCACCACAACATGATTGCAACAAAGTTTTTCTTCAATTTTCGCAATAGGTTCAGTAATCAAACACTTGACATGCATTTTAAGAGATTCATTTTCACATTTTAGTTCATCAACAAGTTTGTTAAACAAAACAAGTTTAGCATCTAAGTCCATATTCAAACATTCAAACTCTTTCAACTTTTCACAAGAATTTTCAGCAAGTTTCTTATGCTTTTTAACCAATTTGTTGGATTCATTGAGCTTAGCAATTAAATCATCATTTTCACAAAATAACTTGCTCAAATTCTTATGAAACTTGTTAGCATTTTCTTCAAGAGTTTGATGCTAGGAATATTAACAGCACCCAACGATTCAAGGAATATGTTATCACAATTATAAAAATTAACACTCATAGAGGCATTTTCACAAACACGTGGCATGCTACAATCATTAACAACCAAAGAGGCATACAAATCGTTATCCATGGCAGCAAGCACAAGGGATTCAGGATCACACTTAGGTATTTAAACCACAACAAGTGTACCCGCTCTGATACCAATTGAAAACTTGAATTTGTGTGAATATACGAGAGCTTGTTTAGACCCGCAATTAAAAATTATGGCTAAATTGCTTTTACTCTAACTTATCTAAGTGTGGAACAAGAGTAAATGAAGCACAATAAACCGATTAATACTCTAGTGCATAAACATGAACAACAAAGAATAAAAGTAAAGTACAAGAATAAGGGAAGAGAGATGCAACCACAATATAACACCAAGACGTGTTATTGAAGAGGAAATCGAAGAACTCAGTGAAAAACCTTTCTGCCGTCCTTCAAGTAGTAAATCGATCCACTAGAGAAAAAAGTTGGAATACACGAATAACAAAAGACCCTCTAAGCTTAGTCTACCCCATGTATTTGAGCCCTCCAAGCTCTTGCTACCAACTGACTTAACAAAGTCTTGTCTTCTCTAGCTCTCTGGATCACGCAATACGCCCGATTGCATCTGCCAAGCCTCTTTGGTTTCTTTTGGCAAATCCCCAAAATTTTCCAAGCTCCAAAACACTCTCTATACTCTGAAAAGGTGTGTGTTGTTTTTGGGTACAAATCTCCTCTCAAGGTATGATAATGAGAGAGTAAAGTAGAAGAGGCTAGAATGATTTCTCATTAAGGATTAGTAGCTTTCTCTCTAAAAGATGGGTGTGTGTGTGTGTGTGTTGTAGAAAACCTATCTAGGGTTTTTTTCTCTGAATAGTCTGCTTACAGTTTCTGTGAGTAATGAGGGTATATATAGTATGGGTGAAGGGTAAGAAAGTCACACTTAAAAATCCTCTAAGCAGAATGTTTTGCGAGTACCTCGCAGGAAGACCTTACCTGCGAGACACTCGCGAAACTGACAGTTTGGCATGACTTTTCAGCTTCCAGTAATGTGCTTCTCATGTGGCTACTTCGCGGATTAGCTTCTCACAAGCTTCTCACGAAACACTTGATCTTCAATTAAGTTTGAATCTTCACCAATTTAATATTAAACTCAATACAATAAAATCTCACAAAAATACAAAGAAACAAATTTATGTAATTACAATACTTTTTGTCATAGAATAAAACCAATATAAATATAGTTGAAAATCACAACTTTATATAAACCATTTAAATATTGTTCATATATTCTTGGTCTTGCTTTTATATACACTAAAAATGTATATATTTTTTTTTTTGAAATTACAATCCACTAACGATATATACTTGATGTTAAATTCGTGGTCGTATATATACAAATATATAATTAAGTATTTTCCTTTTGACAAAATGGCTTTATGTTGATTTTGTATACAATAGTTAAAGTCAAAGGGCCGGTACTACGTATTAGGTTGGTTATGACTTATGAGTTATGGCCATAAATATGATTTGATCGTAGTAGTACTAGTGTATGGTAGTTGCATTTTCAACAATGAAAAGAAGAGAGAAGTGGTATCAAAATCATCAAATCTTGATCTTAGCAGTGCATTTTGATTAAAAGAAACTCAGAGTTAAAAGAAAATGTGGAAGCTCAAGATAGCTGAGGGTGGCAATGACCCTTACATCTTCAGCACAAACAACTTTGTTGGAAGGCAGATATGGGAATTTGACCCTGAGGCTGGTAGTCCAGAAGAACGAGCTGAGGTTGAAGAGGCTCGTCAAAATTTCTACAAGAACCGCTACCAGATCAAGCCCAGTGGCGACCTACTTTGGCGAATGCAGGTACCTCTCAATCTCTACTGTCTACCTTTCACATCCATATTGTTCCTCAAGTACGTACGTAGTAAACTGTATAAATACTATTATTCTTTTCTTCCTCTCTTTTTTTTAATTATTATTTCTGCTTAATTTCAGATGGGGTGGCTGGCAGATTTGAAAGCCCTCCAATTATGTATTTATTTATAGGTTACATACCCTTAATTTAATATATGCCTATTGACAAATTCTATAAAGTTGTTTCTTTTGAATACTTTTCTGTAATTGTCCAATATATAAAAGATAAGAGGGCCCATGATTTGGACTATAGATTTTTTTTTTTTTTAAGGAAAATCTACTAGCTAGAAAAGGGATATATTTGTAAGATTTAATTATAGGCCTAACCCAAGAGGTAGTAACTCAATTGGCATATTTTGGTACTTCTTAAAAATATGTCTAGGATTCAAATTTTCCTATCATTATTATGACCGTTAGAATATCAATCCTAGGTTTTATGTTGTGATCTAATGCACCCAAAATACGAAAGATGGTCCAAGTTGGCATCCAAAAGCTAAATGAAGCAAATACCGCAATAATTCCTTAACAATCACTTAATTAGACTTCCATTAATGCTATTAGTAATGGACAATTATTACATTCATCTTGTGGTCATATTATTAAAGATATTTTGTTGTCTTCTAGCTTTCTTCAGAGCTTTTCTTTCTCTCACATTTGTAGGCAAGTTAATATTTTAGCTGATGCCTTTGCCAAGAGAGCAATTTTTTTTTTCCATTGCTGATTTGGATGGAGCTTGTTCCACTAAATATTTATAATTGTTATTTGTCGGATTTTTCACCTATTGAATAAAGTGGCCTCTTTAGCCTGTTTATATATATATATATATATATATATATATATATATATATATATATATATATATATAATTATATGGTCTTGCACTTGTGCCTTGTGTAAGAATTTCATAATTTCTTCCCTTGTATATGTTTCTTAAAAAAAGAAAAAAAAAATGATAAACAAAATTATTTGTGTGGTTTGAGGGTGGTTGCCTTGAAGTGGCGGCTCTAGGAATTTTTTTTCAAGTGGTCATGAAGAAACTTAAATTAAAAAAAAAATCTAATAAAAAAATAAATTCATATATTGACAACAACCAAAAATAAAAGTAAAAAAAAAAAAATCAAATACATGAAGTCTTACAATTTTCTTCTACAATTGTTTTTTTATTTTTTAAAATTTTGAAATCGTTGTGTGATAATCTCATTATCAATGTTGCAAGTTACATATTTTATAAAATTTTAGTTAAATAAAATTTTTCTTGGTTTTTTCTTTTTGTTTGTAAGGGCTCAATAAAATGTTGAGAGAAACAAAGTTTGAGAACAAAATTTGACTACAAACTTAGTTGTAATTTAAGACTACAACTTTCACTAAGCAAATTAACATAGCTACATATTTTGAAAATCTAACCATTGAATTTAATGTTCTTAAAAGACATGTCAAATTTTATGTCAATCGGATATTATTTACTATTTGATTCACAAACTTATGTTTTGCGTATTGATGACATAAGCTATTGATCTTTGATCTTCTTGAAATTTTGCAAATATGGAGGGTATAAAAAAAATGAAATCTAATTGTAGAATTATCAAAATTCGCATCCAATAAAGAAAAAATGTCGAGTGAAGTTGTAGCTTTAGTCTACAACCAAGTTAATTTGTTGCTAAATTTTATCCAAAGTTTAATTATATTGAGTTTAAAAAAATTTAGGGTGATCAAACATTTTTTAAAGGGTAAAAAAATCATAAATTTTTTAAATTTTATATATAATAATGTTTTTTTTTTTGAGGTCAAGGTGGTCCTGTGACCACCCTGACTCTAACATGGAGTGGCTAGCCTTCTACATCATCAAAAGAATATTACATAAAAAGTGTTTATGATATATTATTTTATTATTTTTTTCGATGATATATATGAAATAGATTTAGTTTTAAGCGGTTACTTAGTGTCTTAAAAAATTCTTAAATACGATAAATAAAAATATTACATTTCAAAAAAGTTCGGAACTTCGGATTGCCATGACTGCATGCTACAACCGTTGTATTGTTCCCAATTAATAGTAATTAATCTTCCTTTTCCCCTAAGCCAATTTCGCTGTTCATATTTAATTGCCTTTGCCCGGTTTTTTTGAAAGCTTAGTTACTCCTTTGTCGTTCAATAAAAGGTTAAAAAAGGGTAATTTTTTTTTTGACATTGGGACATTAAAGTCTGGAGCCAAAGAGGAGAGAAGAAACCAGAGAGAGAGAGTCACCTTCTCATGCAATTGCGTCAATGATATGTAATGTAACATAAGGCAAGTATTGCTGTCATGTGCTCATTGCTACCCATCTTTTCACAAACGTACTCATTTCCCACTTTGATTTTTTCATTTTGCTTTTTTCTGATTTAGCTAATTTCCTGTCCAAAATTATCATGCTGATTGAATATGAGTTCAATGATAATTTTTCTTAAGACGCTCTTTGTCACCCAAATCCAATAATTTAAAAAAAAAAAAAAAAAAAAAACCAAATTTTCTTAGCATATTCTTTTTTATAAGACAACTTTTATTTAGTGCTAACTTATTTATTTAAATTCTGTCTATTTAATTTTTTTTTAAAAAAACTTATTTTACTTTAAATGTGAAATAAAAAGTGGCTTTAATTCTATATAATAAAAAAAGAGAAATGATATGTCCACAACATTTTTACAACATTTTTACAACAAATCCTAAGTGGCAAGTTGTTACTGGTTGTTATTGTTGGGACAAAAAAGTAATCTTAGTGTTAGATTCAAATTTGAACCTATAACAACTAACCACCTATGATTTGTTGTAAAATTGTTGTAAAAATGTTGTGGACGTAGCACCTTTAAAAAAAAAAAGGGCTTTAAACAAATAAAGTAACTTATTTCCTTAAATACACTTTTTGATAGTACTTGATTATCCAATTTTCTTAATTTATTTCATAAAATTTTTATAACTCAACTAGTATATTTTTATATTTTTAATAGAAACGTTTAAAATTTAAATCTCAGTCCTCTATTATTATACCTATCAAATAATTTTTTAATTTAAATATATATATATATATATATATATATATATGTGTAAAACTCATTTTTGGAGACTTGAACCCAGTCCTTACCCCCCACACTTTACAAACACTTAACACTTGTAGAGTGACCATCGCGCTAAGAGTGTGTGGTGGTAGGTAAATTTTTGGATGGGTATTTGTTAGTGAGTGTCTTAAACAAATAAGTCAAGGAATAATTAATATTAATTTATAAACCATTATGAAACCTGTTTGAAATACTTTTTTCAATAATTCATTAATTAGTTTACACCCATAACTTAATAATTAAGGTTACATATGCTTTTCATTAATGGCAAGTGATGACTTCGTTAGGTATAACATGTATCTGAATTCATGATCTTTGTCAATGTCATTATGTAGAGCCACAAGTACCACTTGCTAACAAACAACCTACTAATTATGAATTAGGACAAACCTTGGGTAAGTGTTGTGGTACATTGGAGTATTAGTTAGACTATCAGTGATAGTGATATGTATTCAATTTTAGTCGCATGCTCCTATTATGACAAACAAAGCCAAACCTTTATAAATTTATGGGTCATGTTAATGGATGTTTTTAAAATAATTATATTGCTATTTTTTTTTTCATAAAAAGTTTATTAAAATATTTTCTAAACTAATTCCCTTTAGACACATGTTAACTTTCTCATAAGTTTATAACACTCTTGGAAATCTCACTTAAAAAAACCAAAAATAAAAGGAGTACCATGCTAGAGATGCGGGGTGTAGATTACAGTATTACACCCTTTTCTTTCTCTTTTTTTATTTTATTTTATAAATAGCCTTTCATTTCTTTTTTCATTTTCTTAAGGCAAATCCTCTAGATAAAAACTAAAAATGACTGACAACTTATTAATATAAATTTATTAATAATTTTTTTGTATCCATTTTCAGAATTTGAGAACAAAAAACACTGGGTACTCTATTTGACATTTGATTCTTATATATGAAAAAATGTTACTTTCTTAATAAAATGCTCACAATCTTTTTCCACAATCTTCAATTTTTTTCATGAAAATGTCACTGCATTCATTTTACTGAAAATAAAAATGCCAAAAAGTTGTTTTCTTATTTTGTTTTTATTCTCACGTTTTTTAGGTATTGAAACTGGAAATGATAACAAAAAATAAACCTAACTATGCAAGTTTTTCACCCGTGGATCGCACAAAAAATAAGAATTGAAAACAGAATACACCCCATTTTCAGAGAACTAACCAATGGCTTAAAATTTTCTTTATCCTCCCATCCCACAAATGGTTCATTATGGCTTTTAGAATTATGGGTTGTTTCTAGAAGGTTCAACAAATTATGGCTATGATTTCTAGAATGGCCATTGTTTTTGCCTATATACACTCACATATTGTCTTTTACAAAAAGGTGCCACCAAAAGCCATTTAATACATTAGTACCAACTGCTTCATAAACTATGGAGCTTTTCTTCCTTTGTGGTTTGATACTCTCAGTTTTCCTTGTTTCTCTTTGTTGTGTTGTATTCCTTCTATACCACAATTCCTATGCTTCACTTCCAAATCTTCCAAGGGGGAAGATGGGCTTACCTTTCATTGGTGAGAGCCTTGAGTTTCTCTCCACTGGAAGAAAGGGTCACCCAGAAAAGTTCATATATGATAGAATGGTTAAATTCTCTTCCCAAGTCTTCAAGACTTCAATCCTTGGAGAGCCGGTGGCTGTTATGTGTGGTTCGGCCGGGAACAAGTTCTTGTTTTCCAATGAAAACAAGCTTGTCACGACTTGGTGGCCGAATTCTGTGAACAAAATCTTTCCTTCCACTCAAAAATCCTCTTCCAGCAAAGAATCCAAGAATTTGAGAAAGTTATTACCAAACATCATGACAGCAGAGGCCTTGCAAAGATATATAGGTATCATGGACACTATTGCACAAAGACACTTTGAGGCTGGTTGGAATGGAAAGCAAGAAGTGATTGTGTTTCTACTTGCAAAGAGGTACACCTTTTGGTTGGCCTGCAAGCTGTTCTTGAGCATTGAAGATCCAAAGCATGTTGCAAAATTTGAAGATCCTTTCAGTTTTTTGGCTTCTGGGGTCATTTCTATTCCCATAAATTTTCCAGGGACAGCATTCAACCGTGCTATAAGGCTTCAAACTTGATAAGGAAGGAATTGAGGGCTATCATTGAGCAGAGGAAGATTGATTTGGCTGAGAACAAAGCATCTCCCACACAGGATATATTGTCACACATGTTGCTCACCTCTGATGTGAATGGACAGTACATGAATGAGATGGACATAGCTGACAACATTATTGGTTTGCTTATAGGTGGACATGACACAGCAAGCGCAGCTATTACTTTTGTTGTCAGGTATCTTGCAGAATTTCCTGATATCTACAAGGAGGTCCTAAAAGGTAAACTTTCCTTCACTTACCTTTTTCAATTCAATGATTCTTCTGTTCTTTGTGAATTCATATTAGTGCATTTCTTCCAATTTAAGCAAATTCCAAAAAGGGATTCAAATGATTTCCCACTGGTGATGGCATTTTTTTGGTGTTCATCTAATGGTTTGAATCTCACCCCCCCCCCCCCCCCCTCTCTCTCTCTCTCAGCCTCCTTCATTTACTTATCTGGAATAAATTAATAAATAAATAAATAATTTCAAAAAAATATTCTTTGAGTGATAGGAAATAACAAAGAATTCAATAATTTTAAAAACACGATATTTTTTCCAACATTTTTTTCAAAATTTTTGACATGGCCAGTTGTGCAATAAGCTGTTCCTTCACAATTGTTTCCAATATTTCAAAATAAATTTAATGCATGTTATTTTTTACAATAAAAAACCAAACAAACATATTCATGAAATATATATATATATATATATATATATATATATATATATAGTATTAATTATTGGACATAAAGATCTCCACTATGTTTTTTCATTAACATTATTAATAATGTTTTAATGAATATCTAAATGATAAGTCATAAAAGAAAAATTCATAAAAGACTATAACGTAATTCAAGTTTAACTTATTAAGGAATATATTAAGAATGTTGACACAAATATAAGTAGAAACAATTCACTTAAGAAATTTAAAATAAATAAAAGAGAAAAAAAAAACTTTGAAATGAAAATAATTCAAACCATTTCTGCATATATATAAGTTAAGAGACACTTTTTTTTGTGTGTAAATAATCAAAATAAATCATGGGAGATAATGTCTTCATTGATTTTGTTCCTTAATACATGCTTTTCTCTTTTCAAAAAAACCAAAATTTCAAATCATTTAAAAAATTATGTGGGGTACATAAAGAAAAAAACCCACACGCTTTTAAGAGTTTGTTAGGGTTGATAAGGATTACAAAGAATTTGTATCTATTTGGATATCACGTTTGTTGCATTTCATGCGTTTTACGTTTTCAGTTCGTGGGACCCACGACTACAGTACTTGGAACAAAAACACCCAAAACGCGTAGCTGTTTTTTCGTATTCTTCATTTCTTCCCAGCAATTTGAAACCTAGCAGAGCAGTGAAATCAAAACCGTTTTGGAAGTATCTGTTTTGGAAGAACATGACTATTCATGTTCTTGAAACCCAGCAAACCCATCAAAACAGAAGATCAAAACAGTGAATCTAAGAAGCCACCAATCTAAGATTAAACCGATCAAACTCATATGAAAAAAAAAAATCAAATGGATCAACCCATCAAACGCAAATCAAACCCATCACCAATCTCAACCTCACCCAGTACCACCGAGTTCCCATATCAAACCCATCAAACCCAACGCCGATCAACCCATCCACCACCACCGATTTCCCAAATCAAGAAACTAAAACGTTAAATCTTCATAAGACCAAACTCCATGGGAGAAAGAGAAAGGAAGCTCCATCTCGTGCATATTGAAGAGTACACTAGAGAGAACTCGATCTTCGTCGGCGTCAAACTGAGTTGTCTTCCTCATCGATTTCTCTTCTGAGCTCTTCGCCAGCGTCGGACCAAATGGTCTTCGTCATGGATTTCTCTGGTGGGCGTGGACTTCTCTTCTCGAAGACACATGCGTGAGGGTGGGAGAAGAGTGAAAAAGAAGAAGAAGAAGAAGCTAAAACGCGTGCTTTTCAGCTGAGCTACAATAATCGGCCCCAAATATAATAAGCTGGTGTTTTAAAATTATTTGCTACAGTATTTTTAGTTTTCAGCAAAATCAATGGTATCCAAACGGAATACTAGAGTTTACTAGATTTGACCAAGTCTTATGCTTTATTTTTCACTAATTCATTGATCCAACTAACCAAGTTGGTTAGGGTTTACTATTCTAGAATGAAAAATGCTAGAGGTAGAAACCGTTTTACAACAAAATATCATGCTTAATTAATTTGCATTAGGGTTTATTGAAAAGATTATTGATTTGTTTACTAGTAGTTGGCAAATATATGATTCAGTTTAAAAATAATAGTTTAAAAAGCTGAAGATAAAAAATAAGTTAATAAAATAATAGTAAAAAACTTTGCGAAATACCAACCTACTTGGAGCTTGCTTTCATATGCTTGGAATGCATTGATGCCTATGGATGCAAACAAAAACTAGATTTAATAATTCCGTTTGTTTCAATGAAAAACATGATATGAATACATTTTTTCACATTTTCCTATATTTAGTAGTAGAAAAAAAATGAGTTAAAAGAAAGTTATTTCTTATTAACTTTCCGTATTTAGTTTAATATGAGATAAAGCTATCTTCCGCTAAAATTTTCAAGAAAACAACTCTATCTCATGAAATATTAAATAAAGAAATTAATTTTATCTCATACGAAGCTAAATAAGGAAAGTCAATAAATAGTTTTCGAACTTATTTTAAGGTTGTTATTAAGGGTCCGTTTGGATAGAACTTATTACTGAAAACTGAAAACACTGTAACAAAATAATTTTTAAATATGTAAATAGTACCGTGAGACTCATTTTTAATGAAAAAATTGCTGAAAAATACGTGAATAGTACATGAACAGTGCTTGCACAGTGACTTGTCCCCTAAGGGTCCGTTTGGATAGAACTTATTGCTGAAAACTGAAAACTGAAAACTGAAAACACTGTAGCAAAATAATTTTAAAATGTGTGAATAGTACCGCGGGACCCATTTTTAATGAAAAAGTGGCTGAAAAGTGAAATTTGTGGGTCCGTGAACAGTGCACCGATGCACTGTTCACGAAAGACTGGTCAACATCTGCGGCTTAAAAAAAAAAAAAAAAAAAAAAAAAAAGCTTAAAACGCAAAACGCAAAACGCAACCTTGAATCCAAACACATTTTAAAGCTAAAACGCATAACATAGAAAAAAAATATCTAAAAACTCAAACGCGTAGACACAAACGTGGATCCAAACAAATACTAAACCTTGAAAAATGAAATAGTTAATGTTGAAACAAATAGTTATATTTGCCTACTTTCAATAAACAAATTAATAATCTTAATTAAAATTTATTGGATTTAACATATTAGATTCTTCAATTATATTTAAATTTTGAATGTAATTATCTTTGAAAAGACAGCAATTTTTTGTTTTATTGGTCAATATAAACATTGATATATATATATATAATTTTTACCCCTAATTTAGATATATAATAGTAAAAATAATTCTTTTTATTGATAGCAGTAAAGGAAATTTGAAAGGAAAAAAAAAGTCACTACAATAATTGCCTGTGAAGTGATGAGACTTGCCCCACCCCTTCAGGGTACTTTTCGAGAGGCTATTAATGACTTTATCTTCGCCTGTTCCATGGCAATGGCTCAGCTGCAAAATTAAGGGCAAGCTAATGGTTGCAACTACCTGCTTTTCTCAGTCCCTAATCACAACACCCATACCAGAATGACCATCCAAAGCCGGAATAGCTCCATCCACATTTATGAGGAACACACCTTCTGGGGGAGGCTTCCATGCTCTGATCTCATCCCTTTTTCCTGTAGCCAATAAAGTTGTTTGCATTTTTAAAATCTTCAATCATACGGATTGCTGTCCACCAAACCTGGTCCACCGTTGTTGTATTGGCATCATACTCCAATTGATTTTTGTGATACCATATCGCCCATGCTACTCCAAACAACTTTTCCAAATCACCTCCTGTTGCTCTTTGTTTTGCTCAGCCCATCTGTTGCTTTGAGGGCCCCATTCATCACTACCAACCACCTTCACATTGTCTTCAGGCACATCTGATTCCTTTCCTCCCTTCTCAACTCTTCTATTGTGGGTACCCACCCTTTCTTGCCTTGCAAAATTTCCTTTGCTTTTTTGAATCTGAATTTAATTGCATCTTTCAAAAGAGCTTCTGTCTCCATCAACTGACACGCCAAGTAAGGTTACATCAGCCTTTTGTTTTTCAAGAAAAATTTCTGCCTCCTGGTTTTGCCTCATGGTTTCTTTCCTCCAACCTTCTCCTTTCTCTATTGCTGTACTTTGCCTTGTTTCCCCTTAAATTTGCGGATTAGTGGGCATCCCCACTGCCTTTGTTGGACCAATTTTTAAGCTTCCCATTTTGTTTCCCCCTTGAGCTCTTAGCCATTCTCCATATTGCTTGGGTTCATTAGCAGGATTTCCCATGGATTGGCAATGTCGTTCATCATGCCCCATTATCCCACATGAAAAACAGAAAACGGGGGAGCCTTTTGTATCGAAAATAAACTCGATAAATCTCTCCTTCCGGACTAGCAATCATCACCCCACAACGCCTCAGTGGCTTGTCCAATGGAATATCTACCCGAATCCTCATAAATTTTGCTTGGTCTGAAGACCATGATCTCGAATCTGCCATCAGAAAATTCCCCATACTATTTCCAATATCTCTTCCGGTTTTTCCGACATCATATCAAAAGGAAGACCCCATACCTGTATCCAAAAGGGAGAGTGCGTGAAGTTGATATTATTTGCTGTCACCCCTCTTTTCCATCTTTGAAGAAGCAATAGATTATTCTCAAAATTCCATGGACCATTTGTTTCCACCCATTGTAGCTGGTATTCATTTGAAAATTTGAACTGGTATATATCATTTCCCACTTCCACTATTCTCAAGTCTGGACCTGCTTTCCAAGCCAAACGTAATGTATTCTTGAGTGCTCGCTGATTTTGCTTTCTGTTTGTTAATAATCGGCCCAGCAGACTGAGTGCACATTCTTCCAACATTTCAGCTCTGCCTTCCCCTGAAACTGCAATCTGAACTTCTTCATCCTTGGCCAGGCGCATGTGTTTTATCCCTTCTATTAGATCTTGTTCCATCCTAGCTTGAACATGTCAGTTGACCACCAGAAAAGGACAAGCAAGCTACCTAATCTGGGCCAAAGAAAGGACTCTTTACACTTTTTGAGAGAGAGAGGATCTCCTACGTTTCTAGAGAGAGGAAGAAACTCGAAGAGACTCAATAGAAGAAACCCGAGAGAGAAGGACTCCTACTTAGGGAGAGTTTTCTAATTGTGTGTGTTTTTGTACCTTGGTATATATGATTTTGTACTTTGTTATACACTTTAATTTTGGATGTTTATATTTGCAATAACTTTACATTTTAAATTGTTGTTAATTTTATAGTTATATTGGAGTGCAAATTCAACACATAGGAATCCAAAATTCTTCCCAGAGTCTGAAAAGTTTGAACCCTCAAGATTTGAAGGGAATGGACCATTACCTTACAGCAATGTACCATTTGGAGGAGGACCTAGGATGTGTCCTGGAAAAGAGTATGCACGCATGGAAATTCTAGTTTTCATGCATAATGTTGTGAAGAGGTTCAACTGGGAGAAGTTGCTTCCTGATGAGAAGATCATTGTGAATCCAATGCGTGTCCCGGCCAAAGGCCTTCCCGTCCGCCTTCTTCCTCACCATGCTTAGCCCAATGTTACCGGCACCCTAATTCCACCATCTTACTGAATGTATGCAGATAAATAAGGGTATGTGAGATACTTGAATGCCATATAGCCTAATAGTGAGTAATTATCTTTCTTTCTTTTTTATTTTTATATGTACAGAATTTCTTTAGAAATCACAAAATGTTACCTTAGTTTACTTGCAGACCACCCCCACCTGATATTTTTTGCTGATTTGTAATGCCTTCCATACAAGTCTCTCCCTCACAAGGGTGCAAGACCATCTTAGAAACAATAGCTATTTCGTAAAAGTGGTTCAATAATATTTTTTCAATAAATAATATCTTGACATGATCTATAAAACTAATTAACTCAAAATTTTTTAATTTTACCATCATGATTAAAAGAGGGTTATTGTAAACATCCCATTTTATACTGGTTAATAAACTCAAAGTCTTGGTCCCCAGTGACGATACTAGAAGGCAAAAGTCTGAGTGAAATAGAGCATGAGCTGGAGGATGTAAAATGAGGAAATCATGAAAAAGTTGCTACAATTGGGTCCTTCAACTTTGGGCATGAAAGTCGAAGTAGTCATAACCCCAAAGCTACAAGAAGTCAGCATTTAAATCAACTCATGAGCACAATATGAGGAAGTAAATAAGTCTTTACCTCCCAATTACTTGGTGAACAGCCTGAACCATATGTGGAAACAAGGTGGCATAAGTAGATCCATAATCAAAGTCCCTGATATGGTCCACATCCTCTAAAAATGGAAGTTGATGGGTCTTTGGTGATGAAGAGACATGGAAAAATTCAATAAGTTTGGATGAGATGAAACAATGAAGTAATCAAGGAAATTTGCTGAGAACAAGAAAATTTTGATGAGAATAAGGGAAAAAAAATTGCCTAGACAAGAAGGAAGCTTTGGTTAGGTGTGGGAGTGGAAGAGTTTTTTTTTTTTTTTTTAATATAAAAAAACTAGTGTGTTTGAAAGTTTGGAGGGAAAGGAGAGCAGAAGACAAGAGGGGAAGGTAGAGGAGAGGGAGGGAAATTAAAGATTTATGTATTTATAAAGAGCCAAGTTTCCTATAACGAATCTTGAGGTACAAAAGTCCCACAACACTGATAGTTTATATGATAATAAAATAGTTAGGTATTTATAAGTTTTTTTCTTTTTAAGGGTCCGTTTGGATAGAGCTTATTGCTGAAAACTGAAAACACTGTAGCAAAATAATTTTTAAATGTGTGAATAGTACCGTGGGACTCATTTTTAATAAAAAAAAATTCTGTAAAGTGAAGTTTGTGAGTCCCATGAACAGTACACGGGACCCACAAATGTGCTGAAAGTCAGCAAAATGCGGCTACTGTTCATGCACAGTAACATAAACAGTAGCCTTGTCCCCCCTGACCCGTGCTGCAGCAGTAGAAGAAGAAGAAGAAAAAAAAAAACAGAAAACTCAGACGCAGACGCAGAAAACGCTGTATCCAAACCAAGCCTAAATTACAAACATAACTAATTATTTTAGAATAATCAGACTCAAACTAATAAGAAGCCTTACTTTTGAATAACTAAATCAACCTTATTAGCAGTCCAAAATATAAGAAAACAAAAGGCAAAAATAAGTTGTTTGTTTAGTTAGAGGCTGTTTGAATTTGTTGTTTTCATAACTCATAATTCAGTTTCCATCATCCATAATTTAAAAATGGTGGAACTCATAACTTATTTGGTTTTTTGTTTTCATCATTTAATTTTTTGATTTGTGAGCGATGAGTTATGGAACTACATACCCGGAACCCACGGTCAGAGCAACACGTGAGGCACTGCTTTTGACGGTAGATGCAACGGCTCTCTCTCTCTCAACAAGTTCACTCCTCCATTTTCATACCACCACAAGTCCTTAGAAGCCTCTTCCCTGCCCTCACCTCCTCACGCACGCAGTTACCGATCGGAGCTCAGCCAACCCGCGCCGCCCCGACCTCAGAAATCCAGTTCTTCACGCGCCACTGCACCGATCTTCCCCACCGACCTCTTTTTCAGTTTTTTCACCAATCTGAAGGTATTTTATACATTTGAGCTGTTTTATACATTTGATTTGTTGGTAATAGGGTGGTATTTTGCATCTCTTAGATCTATTTCAACCCGTGGTGATTGATTGTTGGGTGTTTGCTTCTCTTTTTTTTTTTTTTTGGTGTTTGGGTTTTCAGTTCTTCGGGTTGAGGGCTTTGTGATTGCTGGGATGTGCGAATGGATTGGTGTTTTTCTTCTCCATCCTTCCTAACTCCACCGTTGGCACCATCATCATTTGCTGTCAGCCCATCAGTGATGTCAACCATAGTGCAGTTTGGTTGTTGCGTGTTGGATCATGCTCTGTTTTATGTCTGGCTTTAGTTGTATGTGCTTCTATTGGCTTGGGACACCACAGTTGTTGTGGGTGGTCCCTTAGTTCTGGCCCTTGGTGTTCTTATAGCCATTTCTTTTCTGTACTTGTTTCTTATCAATAAAATCTTTCTACCGTTTTTAGCTAAAAAAAAAAGAAGAAAAGAAACGAACTTTTCAAACAAAACAATACCCACAAAAAATCTTTACAAACACCCAAGAAACGAGAAAGTGCCACAAAACAAGCAATGAACTATTTCCTACAAAGAAGCAAGACCAGCTAAAGAATATGACAATCCTAAAGACTTTGGGAACCAAAGAAAAAAGAGGTTTTTTTGAAAAATTTCAACAAACCCTGACTTACAAATGCATAGGTACAATGAAAAATAAGCACAATTAGAGGTAAATTAATAATCTAACCATGAGTTGTTTTACTTAAAAAAAAATAAACACAATGAAATGAACAGGGTTGAAGGGCTTGTGTTTTAGCTGGGTTTGGTCTGGTGTGGGTTGGATTTCATTGAGGAGGAGGGAGGAAGTGAAGAAGTGAAGAAAATGCTTCGGAATGACGGCTTCGCAGGGAGGCTAACAGCTTCGATCTGACCAAGCACTGGTATGGGTCCCACAAAAATCAGAAAAGTGTGAGCGATGGGAAGCTGAGTTATGGGTGCCAAACGGATGGAATTAGAAAATTTGGATATTATAAGTGATAAGTGAGCTGTGAAGAGTGATGAATGACAAAAATTGAGTGATGAGTGATGATAAAAAAAAAAAAAAAAAATTCAAACAGGGCCTTATTTATTCTCTAGTTTGTGGACAATCCTCTTTACATATGAATGGCAGGTTCAGTGTGTTGTTTCTAATTTAAAACAAAGTAAAATAATGGTCTTTGTCAGTGTAAACATGACAAGTAATATTATTCTTCTTCTTCCTCTTTTTTTTTTTTTTTTCATTGGGGGCGTTGTTAATTTACTTTTTTGTAATAGAGAATTTTGGGATAAAAAAGTACTAAAAATAATTTTAAAAAAAATTTATGGGTTAGTATAAATTTTGTAGCTTTATCAATGTCTTGATTTTTCTTTTCAAACTATTGGAAAAGACTTGAGGTTAATGTCTTTTGAATTTTTTATTCCCCGCTTTCCCTAAGATTGTAATGTATTTTGTAGTTTAATGAATGTTTTCTTCAAAAATATGTGTGTGTGTATATATATATATATATATATATATATATATATTCCTTTGGCCCGGAATTGATTTTATTTACTTATTTTAAATGTGACTTAAGTGACCTGTTCAAGTTCAAATATGATGTAACATATGTCAATTGTGTACCAATGTGAAAATCAATAATAACTAGTCATGTTAATAAGTTCAGAAAGACATTGCGAAAATGGTTGTGTCCATATCATTATTTCATAGATATTCCTTCAAGTAGTACCAAATGAGTGATTATTGGAATCCAAATATGCCGAATAATGTTATGAACTTCTACATCCCAAAATAGTAAGAGAATTAAAAACTGGGTTTTATTTCTATGTCATTCATATATTACTTGAACTACAGAATTCACTGCTTCACTTAAGTGATTCTAGATGGCAATGGGACACGCTTGTTGTATTCAGCAAGAGCCCACAATGGATATATATTTCTGTATGCTGCATAGTGTAACATGCAATTCTGCATGAAGGCTCCAGTGATTTCCTGGCATAAAAGAATTATATAAATGGTTAAAAACGCTGGCAGTAAAATTCAAGCATAATATAAATTTCCATAGTTTGTTACTTTGTCTTTCTCCTCTGCCCTCTTTGATAAAAAATTCTTGTTTCAATCACCTAGTGTCACAAGCTAGTTTTAAACCTGTGTTCTTCATAGTGCAAAAAAGAAAACTATCTTCATGTCAATCTTCTTCTTCTTTTTAAAAAACATTATCTTTTTCCTTCTTTTGATTTTTGGAAGCTATGTTAATTACAAGGAGATACCTGTTGAGGAAAATCACCATCTTCCATTTGAGAATTGATTATCAGCTTTGCCGCACGGTGAAGAGGTGTTGGGTCTCTTTCAGCCTATTACAAAAGGTTTTGATATTGAATTATGAAAGAAAAACATAAGATTAGATAGTATGTATAATGTTAGATTTTTAAGCTAACGACTTACTTGTCCAGCATGAATAAGACCCATCATTGCCCATGCAGTTTGCACCAAATTTGATTTGTTTCCTTCCAAGGGTACATATTCCTACATAATTTATGTAGCATCCACTGAATCTCATTTTTAGAGAAAACAATAACTTCAATGACACAGATTCTTCCCTTAATAACAATTTGGGAAACAAAATGGGGTGTGTTGTTAAATGTTCTTGAACTGCTTTCAATAGTGATCGAATCAAAGATATTATGAAAATTTATCAAAGAAGCTTAAAGCACATTCCATGTTGAGACATCTACCTTCTTTGGGCAAGAAAGATAGCTCTCTCCCCAGCCACCATTATCTCTCTGTATTTTGAGCAGAAAGTCAACTCCTTTGCGCATAGTGAGACAATTGTTGTAAGTCTTGCCACCAGCAGCCAGACCTCCAAGTGCAAACCACGAACCATAAGTGAAGCAAACTCCCCAATTTCCATACCTATCAAAATGCTTTATCATGTAATCGATCTTCTCTGCTAATACTCCTTTGTATGATCAAAAATCATTTCAAACATATCTAATAAACCAGTTTAGGTACATACCATGAACCATTTGGCATTTGTATGCCTTCAAGGTAGTGTACAGCATTTTTAATGAAGTTTTCAATCTCTTCCTTCCTATGCTTAGGGTATAATTTGTTAAACAAAACTAAAGCTTGGATTGCTGATGCGGTGCATTCAACATACTCATGCTCAATAATAGTATTCGCGAAGAATTCTACAGGATTTAGTAGCTGAAGGGAGAATAGAAAAAGAGCATTCCATTAATTTTGGGCACAAGATGATACTAAAGCATTTTCAAAAGAACTTTAAGGTCATTTCAATATACTCAGTTACTTACTTCCAACCACTTTGCAGCTCCTGCAGGCTCCCAAGCTGGTAAACCACCATTTTTACTCTACATTAAGCCATAGAATAGAGCTTATTGATATGAACAAATTCAAATACTTAGAAATAAACATTGCAATATATATATATATATATATATATATAAACGGTCCCTTCAAAGTGAGATACAAAAGCCTATAAGAGTTTATCATATTAATATAAGGTAATGGGAGTAGGCTGGTAGATAGCTACTGGAATTGCAAACAGTTCAGGAGAAGAAGCTATAGAAAACAACACCATTAGCTTTGCATAAATCATTTTCTTGTAATTAACTAGTTTTAGTTCAACAGTAAAACCAAGTGCAGTTTGGATTTCTCATTGATGCCTAGATGTGCGAAATAAGTATAACTAAGATACAACAGCAAAGTTTAGCCTCACCTGTAGAGAAAGTATGACATTTATAGAATCATAGAATCGCTCTGGTTTCATTTTCTCACCAACAATATCTGGTGGCATCTTTGAGAAAAGCAAGCAACACTGTGAAATAGAGAAGAATTTGGTGAGGAACATAGTGATTATGGAAGAGGAGCAATACTTTACTTCATTGAATAATTTAAACAATTACCTTCAAACCTTCCGCAGTGCAATCAGAAACTTGCCATCCGTGATCTTGATCAGAGAAAGTCCATGATCCTTTAGAAATGTGACGGTGCATGCTTTTGAAGTCACTAGAAGGATTGTCCATGACCTTTTAAATTTTTAAGGGAAAATGGAATAACTAGATTGAATAAATATAGCTTTTCCTTTTTCTTTTTTTCTTTTTTGGGTAAAAGCAAAATTGTCAAATGTATGCTTGATTTTAATGGTGAACAAATGCTATAAGAATTAAAAATCAAACCTGAGATCTCTTTAGGAAGTCATGTCCTCTCATGAGTGTAGGTCCAATTTCATCTACAAGATTACTTGCAAGTAAGGCTTGAATGGAAAAACCAGTATCCCACACTTGACTACCTAAACTCTGCATACAAATAAAACAGGATATATCAAAATCAGCAATCCCTTCTTTTCTTGCAAGGTACATCAGCACTCATAAATTTAAAACTAGAAAACCAAAGATTGGACTTATTCAAAAATTTAAATGAGTTTACTAGTGTCCAAAACCAACCCTAAAAAGAAAACCATTTTAGGGAATGTTTTCATTCACAATTCGATATAAAGTGAAATGTAATCTTCAACAGACACCAAAGATTCTATAATTGTTTTGTTAAATATGAGTACTAACCTGCATCTTTATTCCATCTTCAGCAACCCATATGTAATCTGAGATCCTAGCAAGATGCTTCTTGAAATAATCTCCATTTGGATCTTCAACCCAACAAGCGAGCATACATAGAACCTGCTCAATGCATATGGTATTTGGTATACTCTTTTATAGCCTAAGTAGGAGCTTGCCATTATTTTTTCTTAATTGTAAAGTTACATTACCTTTTCCACACATCCAATGGTAATGTATCGACTATTCTCATCTTCATAATGAATGTGCTTCATTGTTACTTGAAGGGCCTTCTCTCTAATAAACTTGTTAAATGGCCAATGAGTGAGAAGAGGCTCAATGAATATGTATAGGCTATCCCAAAGCAAATCTTGTATCAATGGATGGGGATGGTAGTTATCCTCCTGTAATAATAGTTTTGCATAATCAATGCATTGCAAGAAATACTAAAAAGCATATATACCAAGGAACAAAAATCGACCAAAATAGGAAAATTAAGATAAACTCACCTTTGCACATAGATGACGCACACTCCTCCAGTTAACTTCATTATATGGCTTTGTGTAGAGTTCTTCCCTTAATTGAAGAATGAGGGATGTAATAGGGCCAACAAACCTTTTCCCATATAGGTATGACATAGGCATGTACACCATCCGGCAGTAGCACAACATTTTGGCTACATTTTACGGATGAAGCAATTGCTAAGCTATTAGTAAAATAGAAATTCAGAATGTTGCAAGTTTTATTATGAACTTAAAAAATAAAATAAGGTAAAACCTCTGTAATAAAAGCTTCAAGTAGAGGTGACAGATTCAAATAGAAGTTGTAAACAAACATTGTACAAACCTGGATGCATGGGAAGAAACGAAGGAAGGATCCAAAATTCTGGGGGCATTGGATTGCTTCCAATCCATTCAAACAAACCAAGTATCTACAATAAAGGAACATTGCATTTCCAATTTGGTTAAAAGAAATATGGTTAGATTTTCATTTTCGTTACAAATTATTTTTATTATATAAGTCTATGCTAAACATGGTAAATACCGAAAGCCAAGTCTTTCCCCAAGAAGGTATGTGTGTAACACCACCATGATCAAGGATCCATTTTCGTGCTCTTACACAAGCATTGTCCTGACCTCCATCAGGTCCTTCCCCAAGCATACGCATACAAATATAGTTGAGAACAGTGCAAAACATGGTGCTATGGCCCTCTATGTGAAGTCCCCAACCACCATCTTCATTCTAATAATATACAAAATTGTTGTTATATAGGAAAGATTGAACTAAAACAAAAAGGTAGGTAAGAAATTTAGCTGAAGCTCTAATTCTGTCATTACGATTAACTTGTAAAGCTTCCAAAAATATGTACCTGATGGTAATATATGTATCGAAGGATTTCTTTTTGATACTCAGCAGAAAATACAGTATTAAGATGTCCTGTAATATACATACAAAATACCTGCATTTTTTGAAAACCATAAGAAATTACAAGCAGGCATATCACAATCCAATTGCACATTGTATTGGAAACAATTGTATTATTCACATTAAAATCAATCTTATATGTTTCAATGG
This sequence comes from Castanea sativa, assembly GCF_040712315.1. NCBI lineage: Eukaryota > Viridiplantae > Streptophyta > Magnoliopsida > Fagales > Fagaceae > Castanea > Castanea sativa. The sequence goes on along the minus strand of NC_134017.1, from coordinate 79,178,549 downwards.
TATACATTGGATGAATTAAAATAAATTATATTGGCAAGCACAATTTTCTATAGTTTTTCTCTCCCTCAATGATTTAGTATGGTATTACCCTACCAATTACCTCTCACAAAATCCATTTAAGTGGAAAATTTATGTATTGGGTACGGCAATTTTAGTTTGATACCGCCAAAAAAAAAAAACTCTACTAATGTATTCTTTGTAAATAAGTATGCGAAAATAGTTTGTGTTCCAAGAAGTATTGATCACAATAATGCTATTTCATGATGAAACTCACCAAGGGTGGAAGGAAGAACAATGGGCCAGCATTTTCAGCTGGCCAATGACCATCACTAGCTTGCAAGGCTGAATAGAAATGGACAGCCCTCTTCAATGCAGTTGTGGCATTTTCATATGTGATTTCTTGCCCATCTTCAATCTTAATTGGAGTGACTGTTTTTTTGAACTTTCTCTCCCTCAAAAACTGCAACCATTTTGACAAAAAAGAAAAAGGATGACATTAGTGTCAACAAATTTATGAAGCATTAGTAAGCCTAATATATAATTAAATATCATCAAAAAATTTTAATCTTTATAGATTACATTGTCCACAAGTGAGAGCAATATCATCACCTACTAATACTATAAAATTTCATTTCCTTTATCAACCAGCCAAAGTCGCATTTATAGATCTAGCCTCTTCGTTACAATAATATAATTTTATGTCATGTGTCCTAAATTATTTATTTTTAGAGAGTTTTATTTTTGAAGTCAAATGTAAGACCATATTATAAATATCAATCCAAGTGAGTTATTGCGTACAAAAACCAAAAAATCTAGAATTAATAAATATAAAAAAAATTTAAATTTTAAAAAATGGACAATTTACAATTTCTATCTAATAATATTCTTACAAGAATTTGTAAAGAGTGAAAAAATATTTATATGAATGACTATCAATAATATTTAAATTATATATGTAAGAATTATACTATGCATCTTAATGTATATCTTTTAAATATATCCATACATATGTATGGGGTTATAAGTTGGTTTTGATAATATATAATTGCAAACACCCTATTTTATTCTCAATTAATGATGATACATACCTTCTTGCATTTACATCCCCTAACGATAAACAAATTAAATGACTAGCCTAGACTCTCCAATATTTTTCTCATTTGTTGTCTATTATCTAGTTTTTACTTTTATTCTATATTTAATCTCTCTTCTTCTTCTTTTTGGAAATTTGATAGTTTAAAGTAGTGGAGATTTGAATCCAGAATATCTCCATTGGAAATACCAAGAGATACTAATTAAACAACAAATCTAATGGCAATTTCTATCTTTTTTTTTTTTTTTTTTTGATGAAAAACTTGTAACTTTATTAAGAAGAAGTTACATCATGAGAAATAGCAGACTTAATCAGCGATGAATTTTCCTCTATCCAAGTTACATAATTATAAAAGCTATCTAATTCTTTGGCATGCTTAGCCAAAAGATGTGCAGTCCAATTGCCTTGTCGCTTCACATGAGAGACCTCAGCTGATCTAAAATCCCGAAGTTGATGGGCTCCACTAGTCAAAATATTGGACACAGTTATAGGCAGGGTAAATAAACCCAAAAGAGCATCAGATACAATCTTAGGGTCTGTTTGGCTAAAAATTATTTTACTGAAACTGAAAATTTATTACTAAAAGTACTACAGATAAAGGTAAAAGATAGTTGAAATAGTCAGCGAGACTCATGAATAGTAACAAAAAATGTAGTGGGACCTATAAATAGTAGCAAAAATAAACTGAATAATAAAATAATTTTAATTTTTTATTGATATCCAAACACACACTTAGAGGGCGTTTGGATTGCACGTTTGCGCGTCCACGTCCACTTTTTTCCTTTTTTTTTTTTTTTTTTTTTACCCCAGCCGCATGTTTTGACTTTTCAGCAGTGAACAGTGCATGAATGCACTGTTCACGAGTCCCATAAATTTCATTTTTTAGCAACTTTTTTATTAAAAATGGGTCCCACAGCACTATTCATACATTTAAAAATTATTTTGCTACAGTGTTTTCAGTTTTTAGTTTCAACAAAATAAGTTATATCCAAATGGACCATTAGAATCACCTTCGCAAAGGCATCAGTTAAAGCATCACATTGCCTACAAATGTGAGAGAAAGAAAAGTTCTAAAAAAAGCTAGAAGACAACAGAATGTCTTTAGACAAGACAAATGTAATAATTGTCCATTACTAATAGCATTAATGAAAGTCTAATTAAGGGTCCGTTTGGATAGAACTTATTTTGCTGAAATTGAAAACTGAAAACACTGTAGCAAAATAATTTTTAAATATGTGAATAGTACCGTGGGACCCATTTTTAATGAAAAAATTGTTGAAAAGTAAAATTTGTGGGACCTATGAACAGTGCACTGTTCATGGCTAAAAAGTCCAACCTTGCGACTGGGTTAAAAAAAAAAAAAAAAGAAGTAAGACGCAGACGCAGCACTAATAAGCTGGATCCAAACCAGCACTAAGTGATTGTTAAGGAATTATTGTAGTATTTGCTTCCTTTAGCTTCCGGATGCCAATTTGGACCATCTTTCACATTTTGGGTGCATTAGATCACAACATAAAACCTAGGATTGATATTCTAACAGTCATAATAAGGAGAGGAAAATTTAAATCCTAAAAGTATTTTTGTAAAGTACCAAAATATGCCAATTGAGTTACAAACTCTTGGGTTAGGCGTATAATTAAAACTTACAAATATACCACTTTTCTAGATAGTTGATTTTCCTTTGAAAAAAAATCTAGAGTCCAAATCCTGGGCCCTCATATATATTGGACAATTACAGAAAAGTATTCAAAAGAAATAACTTTATAGAATTTGTCAATAGGTATATATTAAATTGAGGGTATGTAGCCTATAAAAAAAATACATAATTGGAGGGCTTTCAGATCTGCCACCCCATCTGAAATTAAGCAGAAATAATAATAATAATAATAATAATAATAATAAAGAGACGAAGGAAAGAATAATAGTATTTATACAGTTTACTACGTACGTACTTGAGGAATAATATGGATATGAAAGGTAGACAGTAGAGATGGAGAGGTACCTGCATTCGCCAAAGTAGGTCGCCACTGGGCCTGATCTGGTAGCGGTTCTTGTAGAAATCTTGACGAGCCTCTTCAACCTCAGCTCGTTCTTCTGGACTACCAGCCTCAGGGTCAAAGTCCCATATTTGCCTTCCAACAAAGTTGTTTGTGCTGAAGATGTAAGGGTCATTGCCACCCTCAGCTATCTTGAGCTTCCACATTTTCTTTTAACTGAGTTTCTTTCAATCAAAATGCACTGCTAAGATCAATATTTGATGATGTTGATACCACTTCTCTCTTCTTTTCATTGCTGAAAATGCAACTACTGTACACTAGTACTGTCAAATCATATTTATGACCATAACATGATAACCAACTTAATACACTAGTTCTATCAAATCATAAAACCATCTTGTCAAAAGGAAAATACTTAATTATTTATTTGTATATATACGACCAAGAATTTAACATCAAATATATATCCTTAGTGGATTGTAATTTCCAAAAAAAATTTACTTTTTTAGTGTATATAAAACCAAGACCAAGAATATATATGAACAGTATTTAAATGGTTCATACATGGTTTTCAAAAGAAAAAAAAAAGGTTCATAAACACGGTAGGGAACTCTTTAACATCTCCAAGAACTCTATTTAGCAAAAAAAATCTCCAAGTACTCTTTTTACCATAAACACGAGGGGGTAGAATATGGAAGACAGAGAGAGAGAGAGAGAGAGATTGAGAGAGTGTGAGAGAGAGAGCAATATCGACTTTCCTAAAGAGGGTGCATTTTCGGTAGAAGCTGCCGAGACCTTTATGAGATGTGACACACAAAACATGTGGTCTGTCTTGGAACTTCCTATTCAGTAAAATTGACAAAGGAAAGAAAGTGTAAGGGTACGGTTGTTGTAGGGTTAGGTGGATATATGTCATTATTCCGGTTGTTGTAGAGCTACGTGTGGATATAGGTCGCTATTCTAATGGGTCCACTGCCCACCCCACCCTACTTGTGAACTCGTGATCACCAGTGAAGCAATCTCGAACTACAACCTGTATTGATAAAACTTAGTCATTACTCTTATGGGACTGGCCGTGAGCAGTAGATAAAAAAATAATAGGTATATACAAAAGTGACGTGCACCAAGTCGTGTAAAATAGTGGTAAAAAATAGTAAGATAAAATAACTCATCACCAGTAGAAACCGGATTGAACCGGCCGATTCAATAGGAAATTAAACCTTAATCCGGTCCAGTTATTATTAAAAACCAAAAATTAAGAAAAAACGGTAAAACAGAAAAAATCGCCGGTTAAACCGACAAACCGGTACGATTAAACCGGTTTTACGCTGCTTCGTTGATTAACGCTTCAGCCACTGTGTTTCTGACAAAAATAAAAAGAAATAAGAGATTTTGTTTCAGATTTAAGAAGAAGAGAGATTTTGCCTTTTGAAGATACTGTTAAGGCTAAAGCTGTGAAGCCTAAGACATCAGATTTACTATATATGAGTTGACACAGTTGAGGAAGAACCGAGGAAGCCCAAACCAAAGAGATGCAGGTACAATGTCAATCTGTCCGCTTCAGTTTAAGACCTTTTCTTGCTGCTCTTGTAGACTTGCTCATGCACTGATGCACATATATTGACGAGAGAGAGAGAGTATTGAAGGCAAAGACCAGAGATGAAATATTAGAAAAAAGTAAAAGAAGAAACTAGTTCAGAGCTGCACTGATGCCCATACATTGACGAGAGAGAGATAGAGAGAGAGTTCCGAAGCAAAGAGATGGAAAATTAGAAAAAAGGAAAAAGAAAGAAACTAGTTCAGAGCTTTTAAATAACGAAGATATGGATGTATGATTTCAAAACATGTGGTAGGAGAACTTTCAACGTGTAAAGGTTGGAATAGGATATGTGGTGGGAAAGAAACATCAAGGTAATGATATTGTTACTCAACCGGTGACTTTTTGTTATGTGAAAAATGAAAGAATAACTAAAATAATTTTTGGAGTGGGTTTGACCACTTGAGTTTTACGGTGTAATATATAAATTAAAAAAAGTTATATACACAATATTTTTACAATAAATGATAAGTAATTAGTTGTTGTTGATTTAAATTTGAACTTAACAAGCTTCCAAAAAAAAAAAATTTGAACTTAACACTAAAATTACTTTTTTGCCCTAACAATAACAACTAGTAACAGTAAGATTTTGTTGTAAAAATATTATGGACATATCATTTCTTAATGTTTTATTGTTATTTAATTTATAGTTATAAAATTATTTATTTATTTATATTTTATAATTATTAATTATTTATTTATGATATCATCGGTTCGACTATCAATCCGACCATAAAACCAAAAATCACTCTCCATTCCGATTCTTTGACCGTACCGATTTTTAAAACCATGGCCAAAACCCCCTGTTTATCTTGACTGTATATGGTTAATTAACCCACTGTGACTTATGATATTTCTCTATAACAAGTGGGGTGATACAAGCTATTTAAAATATATTAACTAAGCAATATTGAGAAATAGCACCTTCTTTCGTGTAAGCAAAAGGTGCCATTGACACGTTCCAACAAGATCAAGAATATATATTGCCTTGCTAAAAAAAAAAACTTTTAATTTAGTTTCTACCAAAAAGAAAATAGAAATTTGTAATTTTAAATCAAAAAATAATTAAGTTTGATAATCAAAAAAATTAAGGTTGCTATACTTTCAAAGGGCCTACAATTCACAACAGTGTAATATTCTTTTTCTTGTTCTATTTTTTTTTTTTCAATTGAAGAATAAAACTTGGTAAATGATACAATAGCATGTCTTATCTGAAAATTCCTTTTAACTTTGTTTCAAATTCTTTTATGTGCATCACTAGCATTACATCCACTTGCGCATATGTTGGTTCACATGTTAATCCCCCCCCCCCCCCCCCCCCCCACAAAAAAAAAGAACTAAATTTGGACATATAAGATATATGATTCATATGGGACTCTTGTGTGTGTCATATAGATATAGTGGACTAATTAACGTAGAACGAGAAATCATTCTAGTTTAATAAATCCTTAGCGAACCAAGGGAAAATAATATCGAAAATCCACCAAAATTTTGAATACTGGACTAAGTAGGTATGTTGGCTCCTATGGAGGCTACTAATCTAATCTTTTTAGAAATAGTTACAATGCTCAGTCTCAGTTTGACAATTGACACCCCCCCCCCCCCCCCCCAATTGACATTTGTTACCAAGCTCAGCTCTAAGGAATATATGAACTACAAGTCTACAACTAGCCAAAAAATAGCATTTATAGATCCAGACTCTTCGTTACACTAATAATTTGGAAAAATTGGCATTCATCCTTAATTTACAAACTATGAAGCAAAATTTGTTTTAAAATTATTTAGCAAAACATTTTTTATTTTTAAATTCAACTTTAACAAAATTGAGTTTAGCGTAAAACTCAATATCCTCAAAATTAAGTTATATATATATTTTTAAGTGGAACTTGACATTAGTAATGTTGACTTTCGTTTAAATTTTCAAAAATATTGAAGTAACAAAATATATATAGATCCCAACATTGCTAATGTTAAGTTTTATTAGTAACTCGCTTTTGTTAAAATTACATTTCAAAACTATGAGCATTTTCTTAAATAGTTTCAAAACAGAAATATTTTGCTACCTAGTTTATAAATTAGGAAAAAATATCCATTTTCTCCCTAATAATTTTGTAGACACAAATCTCACCTAATATGTCACATGACTAAGGCATTAGGTCTGGGTGGGTCTGGGTGGCCCAACATCGAATTTCACTTCCTACGGTCTAGCCATTGATTAAAATTATTTAAAAATAAATAAATAAAGCAAAGAGAAAAACATCTATGCTGTTTCAATACAAGAATTTGAGTTGACGATTGCGGTGAACAATGAGAACTTTTTGACCAAATCATCTTAACACTAAAAGTCTAAAACCATACTAGATTTTTCCATACCAAATCCTATTGACCAGTTAAATTTGATGATTTATTAATATACAATTGCATACACCCTATTAAATTTATTCCTCTATATTGGAACATAATCTCTCACGTATGCATCCCCTAAGAATGAAGAAATTAAACGACAGGCCTAGACTCACCAATTATCTTTCTCACTTGCCAGGTTAAGTTGGTTAAATACTTAGTATTCTAAAAGTAAATAATAGATAAATAAAAAATAAAGATAAAAGAAAGCTACAGTCTCTTGGCAATTTCTATATATCTTAAATGCTTTATAAATCACATAATTTGTTCCTCAAAAAAAAAAAAATCACATAATTTAGTGTGTTTGGCCATTATCTTAAAAAGTTAATTTTTTTTACTATTCAGTTTATTTTTATTACTATTTATGAGTTTCATTACACTTTTTGGTACTATTTATTGATCTCACTGTAGAATTTCAACTATCTTTTAGCTTTATCTATAATACTTTCAATTAAAAATTTTTAATTTCAACTAAATAAACTGTCGTTTCTATTTTGTCAAGTTTATCGATTCCTAAAATGATCCGAAATTCCTATTTTATTTCTCGCTCAAACTTTTTAGCTTCTAATAAAAAAATATAAAAATAAAAAGTTAACTTTTCATCTCCGTCGTTCATAGCACTTGATGTGGATCCACTCAAGTATTTATCATTTCTTTACCTTCACTCGATCATGCCTTGAGCAAGGTGGGAATTATATCCTTTTAAAACGACAAGAAGCACCCAATTTTGTTTCCTTTTGTAGAAACAGTTGTCTGCACCAAATTTAATTGTCTTCCACTCTTTCTTTCCTTGCTGTCTTTTCACACTATTGTCATGTCCATGAGTCATGACCAGTGGCCCGGCCTATACATAAATAATTGAGTTGTGCTAAGACCATTAAAAATGACACAATTTTATACCACAACTCGCCATGTGGTTAGTTATAACTAGTGAAAGAGTGTCTGTGAACTATGTAGGAACATAATTTTACTAATTATAACTCGCTACGTAGCAAGTTGTGACACAAGATTGTGCCATTTTCGACAATCCTATCATTTTCTTAAATAATTACGGGGTATTGACTTCTAACTGGCATCTAGTTTGGGAATTTACACTATATGTTTGGTTGTAGATGAGGAAAGGGAAAAGAAGGGAAAAGATGAAGAGAAAGGAAAGAAAAAGGAAAGTGAAGAGAAAATATTTTCCTTTGATGTGTTTGGATAAAGGAAAGAAAAGAATGACGAAAATGTGAGAGTTTTATCTATAGGATATCTAAGGTCTTTGGTATCCTTTTGATTCCAAAAATTAGTATAACTAGTAAGCTACCTGCATGGATAATACTTTGACTTTTAGAATACGTAATGATATCTAAGGTCTTGTGCCTAGTTAATGATCACATGATAATTTAAATTATCATGCTATATTAATGCAAATCTCAATTAATAGGTCAAGAATGTATTGACCCCTTTGATAAATTAATCAATTAATTAGCCAAGTTAATTAATTAGATTAAAAAACATGCAATAAGCGTGGTCGTAAAAACAAATCACCAACTAAGTTAAATGTAGAAAAAAATAAATTTGACACAAGTGAGTTGTTCACGAATGGGGGAAAATCACCAAAGCAAAACTCCACTGGGTGAATTTAAGATCACTACTCCCGAAAATCCACCATTGTCAAAACAAGCGGTTACAAGTAAAAGAATCTCAGTGCCTTATACCAACCTATAGTTGAACCCTTACCCCAATATCCAATTGGACTTGTAATGTAGTGACAATCTCTTCTTTCAATGCACGGCTCCCAGTACATAACTAACCAATCGATGCACGGATCCTAATACATGACTAATACACCAATTTGAGAAGGATGTTAGCTACAAAGTTCTTCAGTTCATCCATAAGATGAAGATCAAGAAGCTCCTTAGTTACAAAACTCTCGGCGCACAAACACAGTAGCTGCTTCAAAAGAAAAATGAATTAGGGCAAATTGTCTCCAATCACTCAAATTGAGTGAATAATCACTTGCATCAAGTTGCATCACCTTTAACGCCCCTTAAAATAATCCTTATACATATCTAGGGTTGTGAGAAAAGAAACCATACACAAATAACTTGGATATGCGTGAAAAATAGATCTGGAAATCTGAATTTTATAAATCTCGATAAATATAGCTTCTGTTGAAAGCTATTGAGAATCACATATTAAATCTCAATAGATACATCTGTCGAGCTATCTGTCTAGATTTATTAAACAACACTTCTTCACTTGATTCTTGGACAGATTTGTATGGCTTCAATACCTGGACTTGAACTCTTATTCCTTGAAATATAAAACACATCCTAGTTCTACCTAATTACAAGTAAAATGCATTTTGTCAAAAGATTAGCCAATTCTATATGACATATGTTCTAACAAGTTTTACATATGTCCTAATAATCTCCCCTATTGGCAATCTGTGACAAAACCACAACAAACATATGAAGTATGAGAGAAGTCATAAATCACTCAACTCATAAACACTTGTTGAATACAATAAAATCTAATCTTGACACAAATTCTTGAAAAACTTTGCAAGAAGAGAGTTCATGGCATGATAGATTTTGACAACCTGTCTTTATAAAACACTTTAAACAAAGCTCATCAAGGCACCTTAATGTGAAACAGAAATAAAAGATTGCGTACATAATAAGAAATATGTGTATAAAGAGGGAAAAGAAACAACACATGGAGAGATAGGTGAAAATGATAACAACATCATCATATATATAAAAGAGATATAAGTACAATGTTTGCTATCACTAAATGGTCACATGATCAGCATACAAAAAGATAATGTATCCAAAAAGAAGGAAAAGAAAAGATCCACAAATCCTCACTATATCCCTCATAAAAATAAAACACTCCCCCTATCAAAAAGTCCTATGCTAACTCTCTCCCTAAGTACATGACTACTCTCATACTCAAAACTACTCCCATTTTTTGTCACGAATGACAAAAGGCAAGTTGCTGAGAAGCGGTCATCTCCTTAGAAGAGCTAGCATCATCATCATCAGAAGAGCTAGCATCATCATCATCACTGGAGCCATCATCATCATCCTCGTCCTCTGAAGCTTGTGGAGATGGAGAGGGAGAAGTAAAGAAGCTACCAAGGAGAGCCTAACGTCGTGCAATACGACCTGTACGGGTGGTCACCTGACCCATCTCATTAGTGAGAGTGTCAAGGATAGCATCCATGCACTGAAGTTACGCCATAATTGCCTCAAGAGTCATGCCATAATCACCGTCTTGATTCATAGCCGCTTCGGTTGAAGCTAGGCCTCACTCTGTTGAACAGACGCCACTCTAATAGCACCCATGACCGTGAAATGAGCAAACTCGGGATAGGAGACAGAAGAATGGCGAATGATCCTCATGATAGCAGAAGGAAAGATAAGCTTATCATGGGTCGCCGTATCTTTATAAACATCTATGAGAGAGAGCATGAAGTGAGAGAGAAAGTCTATAGTAATGTCCTCAATGAGGGAAAAAAAAAGGCGAGCACGAGGCTCGGTAATAGAATTGTAGTGAGACAAGGGATGGAGAACAAATGTCATCACCATATTCAAGAATCTCGAACCTTTTACAAAGCCCGAGCATGAGGTGTTTTGACGATTACCCTATGAAGAAGGTGTCTCACAAAAGTGAGAGAGAAGATCGTCTTTGGACACAGTCCTCAGATGTGGACATTTGGGGTAATCAGGATATGATACCCTCGGAACATATAGCACATCGAAGATAAGCTCTGGAGTGACTATTATATGTGTACCTCAAATAGAAGTAATAAACCGAGGCACATAAAAATCAAAACCGTGCATATTGGAGTAAAACTCCTGTATGATCACGGAGGGACAACTCACGGGCATCTCATATAAAAATTCTCAACCCCGACTATGAATGACAGTGGGTAGAACAGTATCGAAAAAGCCCGATAGAATCACGTGGCGTTCTGAATGAATGCCACTTTTGGATAAGTTCTCCGAGAAGTCCTGATGGACCTTCTCATCACGGAACCTGACAGAAAGAGGAGTAGGATCAGAAGATGATGTCTCGAAATAAAGAGGGTTTTCGGGACAGAGTAGTTTTGCACTTAGGTGTCATGCGTAGACTATCCAAGAGAGAGAGAGAGACCATCAATAGAGAGTACCAAATATGAAAAAGAGAAGATACGTATGCATGAGCATGTGACGTGCAAAAAAAAAAAAAAACATTATGGGCTCAGCCTAAACAAATCCTACCAGTACACAAGTTTTCAACATGGAAACACACATCTAAATTCATGAAACATTGTGAAAATGCAAATGTAATACAATGCATGAGTATATAACAAGATATAAACAAAACCCAACCCAAAAATTTCATAAAATACTCAAAGATTTTCAAAAACCCCAAAATTTTTACAAAAACCCAAAACCTAGGTCTAAATGCGTGAAATGCATGAAGAGTGAATGAAAGAGGATCATACCAGAGAAGAAATGATTACACTAGGCTGAAATCCAAGTGGGTTTGAGGTTTAGAGAGAGTAGAGAGTGTTTGGGAGGTGAAAAGACAAGTTTCTGTCGAGAGAGAATAAGAGAAATGAAATCTAAAATTGTGCTGAAGCTATTTAAAGAAAACGTGTCTCGATGGATCGAGGATCTGTCAAGAATCTATCTAGCACTAATTCTCAATAGAAAAATCTGTCGAGGTTCTGTCGAGAATCTATCGACGGCAAAAATGCCTCGATGGATTGAAAAGATGTCGAGAAGCTATCGGCCAGACAGAAACTTTCTTGATGTATCGAGAATCTGTCGAGAAGTTGTCGAGACAAATTCCCGAAAACTTCAATGGATCGAAGATGCGTTAAGATCTGTCGAGAAAAGAAGTACAATGGGCTTGATAAATAGCTATTTGTCGAGATCTATTGAGAAGCTGTCGAGCTTGATAAAAACAGGTTTTTCAAAGAGAGGAAAAACATAGATATGAATGCAATCAAGCAAGCTACTCAACCAAAGATCCAAACAACATTTTAATCTCTCAACAAAAAAAAAAAAAAATTGCAAAGCATATAAGATCCAAAACACACACACACACACTAAACAAGTCTAACCAATTTTATACTTCAAAAACAAGTTAAGACAGTTTAGTGAGTATACATTAACACATGCATTTCTTGTGATGGCCAAATCACATTGTACTTGTACATGCATCAAAAGTAGCAAAGCATTTGCATATTGTGTGTGAAAACATAGCAATAGTGTATAAGTGTCTCATATTATGATGATTTGAGATATGAGAAAATCACATACACTCATACACAATTATAACTGCTTGATGCGTACTATCACCTTCGAGGTACATTCTATAACTCCCACATCTCCTAGAAAGACGCTTACAACCGTATTTAAAAATATTTTGATTTTTTTCGCTTTTGTTTTCTTTGCATAATTTTCTTTTTTAGCATATCATGCATGAACATATAAGAGAGAGAAAAGAAATACCTAATTATGTTAAGCTTAAAAATCACCTTCGAGGTACATTCTATAACTCCCACATCTCCTAGAAATACGCTTACAACCATATTTAAAAATATTTTGATTTTTTTCGCTTTTGTTTTCTTTCCATAGTTTTCTTTTTGAGCATATCATGCATGAACATATAAGAGAGAGAAAAGAAATACCTAATTATGTTAAGCTTAAAAATCATAATTTTGCTATGCTGAGGCACACAGATGTTTTATATAATTGGCAGGCTTTAGTGGTGAGATAGTTATTTGTACCTTTCTCTTATGATTTTTTAGTCATTCTCGTAAAAAAGAGTGATATGAGTGTTAAGTAAAAAAGATTACTTAATTGTACTCATCACAAACACGAGCCACAAAACTCATTTGCGTAGTTGTCCATTGAGATGCTCATCTAAGCTACAAAAAATACAAAGTTTAAAAAACTTTGTTTCAATAGCCATCCAAGGTACACAAGTACAAATGTACGTAAAACACACACTATTTTTGTATTTTTTTGATTTTTCAATTTTTTTAAAAATTTTTATGAAAACAAAATAAAGCAAATCTGAAAACAAAAAAATAAAAACATGTTAAACAAAGCATAGCATAAAACTAAATTGACTAAAAAACAAGAACGCAAAATACACAAGTAATGCATAAACAAAAAGAAAGGGAGAGAAAAAAAGTGACTAAATCACTTTGAGCCTCTTTCCTTCCACACCTTGGAAGAACCTTTCCGTTTGGCGAACCCTTGATCCGGTAGTGAGGGGAAAGAAATGAAACCGTTTAAGTTCAAAAGAAACATGAGGGCCTTAAGAAGATCTCCAAGAGCAGCAAAAGAGGATGAAAACTGATGAGTGGCTAACTACTTATAGTAATTAGGTAGAGTATGTCCTGTAACTCCACAGCGGTGACAGAAATGCTGCTTCTTCTGTTTAGACTTTTGATTATTTCTCTTCTTAGTCCTAGGGTTTTTAGTCTCTTTCTTATCAAACTTAGAGGGGTGCTCCTAAGATAGATTTGCCCTTGTTTATATTCTCACTAGTTAAAACAATTTTAACATTATTGTTCTCAGAATTAACATTATTAATAGGTGAAACAAACACAGTAGTACTAGAAGAAGCAATATTAGGAGAAGAGAAATCATACTCCAAACTGGTACTATTAGAAGTAGATTTCTGAAAGCTAAGCATCTTATCAAGCTTTGCATTGGAAGTCCTCTCCAATTGAGCTCTAACTTGAAATAGCTTTACTTCAAGCTTCTTGGTCCTTTCAGCCAAGAAACTGTTCTCAAACCGCAATGCTCTAATAGTCGGATTAGCTTCGTCAAATTTTGTGGAGAGCTCTTCTCGATCAAGTTTCACATCACTCAGCTTCTTGGTGGCCAGCCTATATAGTTTCTCATGCTTCTCAAAAACCTTGTACAATTTTTCATAGGCTGAATGGATATCATCTTGATCGTCCATTTTCTCAAACTTAGAGTCCACTAAGTCCTCTTCATCATCTACTATTTCTGAAACCCCATCAGTAGGATCAACTGTAGCAATGAAGGCATTCAAGATTCTCTCATCGTCATTGTTATCTGAATCATCCTCAGGTTCGATGTCACTCAAGGTAGCAGCAAGGGCCTTACTTTGCCCAATAGTCTTGAGATAGTTAGACATTCTTGTTTCATGTGTCCAAAATCTTAACATCCGAAGCATTTTGGTTTGGAGGGAATAGTGTATTCACTGCCTTCCTTAGCATCCTTCTTTCCTCTGTCTTGGTTTTTGAACTGAGACGAACTGGACTGCTTACGGTCTTTATCAAATCCCTTTGCATTGGAATTCTTCATAAAATTTAATTTTGAACTACCTCGTGATATATAATTTCATTTTAGAATCTTCATCATCAGAAGACTTATCAGTATCACTGTTTTTGGCCTTCAAAGCCATGCTCTTGCTCTTGCTTGATTTCCCTATCCTAGTCAAACCCAATTCATAAGTTTGCAAGTTGTCAACCAACTCTGTCAATGGAATTTGTTCAATGTCCTTTGATTCCTCAATGGTGGTGATCTTAGTATGAAATCTCTCCGGTAGAGATCTGAGCACATTTCTTACAATCTTAGGTTTAGGAATGGTTTCCCCAAGATTAAAGGCAGAGTTCGCTATGTCCTTTAGCATGACATAGAACTCATCAAATTCATCCTCCTTCATCTTAATCTCTTCAAAGCTTGTAGTAAGCTTTTGAAGCTTTGACTCCTTGACAGCCTTAGTCCCTTCATAATTGGACTTAATTGTTCTATTAGTCTAAAACGAACTTAATTGTAATTGGGCTTAAAATTTGGTAATACTTGCTAGTTTGTAGGTTGCCTGATTTTCTCATTATAGAATAATTAGACTTACAAACTAATAAGCTAAGCTTTACTTTTGATTAACTAAATCAACCTTAGCGGTCCAAAATATAAGAAAACAAAAGGCATACCAGATAACTAAACTGGCCCTTGTTCACTCCAAACATATGTAAAAAGGATTGTCCACAAAGTTTTTTCTCAAAAAATAAAAAAGGATTGTCCGCAAACTAGAGATTGAATAACTAAACAAACATTCAATTGTCTTATATGCCAAGTCAATATATACCAAAACAAAAGTCCCACATACTTGGAGACTTGAATCTTGACCTATGTCCGCTTATTTTATAAGAACTTATAATTGTAGAATGATTATCATGCTAAAGGTGCGTGGCGGTCATGCTAAGGGTATTGAGAGAACGTAAGAAGAGAAAGAAAAAAAAAAGTACCATATTTGTCACCAAAACATGGAGAAAGACGGCAATAAAAACCCTAGTATTCTCAGCACTAGCACATTGCTTCATTCCTTCTCTGAAAGGCATGAAATTCTTGGACATTTCATTTGATTTGTAGTCCTATATAATTAATCATGACATAGAATGATACCAAACTAAAATGTTACTCAAAAACAATTGTTAAGAAAAAGTGAAAAAAGACTTTCCAAACAACAAAAAGGATTTTATAATAAATGTAGAAGAAAATTTTGATGGCTGCTCTCTTCAAGCGAAAGAAAAATGTTATTTTTTTTTTTTGAGAAAAAAGAAAAATGATAATTAGGTGTGCTTATTATCTATCTTTTAACCAAAGGTTGGACAAAGGAATATTTGGCAGAAAAATTGATTAATTATTGCTGATCAAACATTATATTAATTTAAAAAATATTTTTAAGTTCCATTTAGTTGCTTTATACAAATTAGCATTCAGTAAACCAAATTGGTCAAAATTTTTTAACTTAATTCAAATTCAAATTCATTATTGAAATCAATTTAATTTTCACCTTCCAACGTTGTGGATTAAAAGCAAGTGGATCGTTGAATATTTATGAGTTTAAATGAAAAGCAGGAATGGCTATCATTATAGGCCAACCAGCTGGAATTGTGTAGCCTGCGAATGATATATACCACTTAGTAGTTGCAATATTGAGAATGATTTCTTATTCATATTGAAAATTCTTATGCAAGTAAATTTCTTAAAAAATTACCATTTACTTTGACATCCCTCAGTGTTCTTCGAAACATGCCAAGAGCGAAATTTCCCAACCTGTTAAAAGTGCAAGTCATAACTCACAACAGAGCTGTATAACCCAAGCCATGAAGGTAGCTAGTGGTTCAGTAGCTGCTGATGTGAGATGCACTAGCCAAGCCACAAGGGTAGCAGGTAGTGTAGCAAGTGCTGATGCTAGGTGCGTTGGTCAAGCCACGAAGACAGCAAACAATGCAGCATTTGCTGATGAGGAGTGCATTGCTCAGAGTATAAGGCATGCATCAAATAGCTTGATCAGTACAAAGGTCTTGGAAATTCCTTGAAGCCATGCCACATCACAAATTCTCCATCCAAGAGCATTGACAGAATTGGCTCCGCAAGTCTAGGAGTTAGTTACTCTAGCTTGCCATGTGTACAGTTTCTAGAAGATTCAAATAACTGCTTTTGGCGCCAAAATCATAGAGTAGTTATTTTACTGTGTATATAAAATAGAGCATTGTTTATGTATTTTCATTCATTCATTCCATTTCTTGTAATTTCCCCTCAATCAATGAAATTCTCCCAATTCTATTTAGACTTTCTGTTCTTTTCATGGTATCAGAGCAACTGACATAGTTCATACTGATTTCCTAGTTTCGTTTCTAGAATTTTCTTGCTTTCCAAATAGAAAATTCCTTCAAGGAAATCTTGAATTCTGGTTCACAGAGTATTAATTCATTCTTGTTAATACTAAATTCTGAAGAATTTCTTGTTTTCTTTTCCAATTTCATTAGAAGCTTCAATCAAGCTCATGCATAGCATCAATGGCTTTTGCTGAAGGAAGTGACTCTGATCCCATGCATAATCAATCCACACAACAAGTTCCTCAGTCTAACATAGAGACCAATTCTCCCAATCTATTTTTCCTTAGTGCAAGTGAGAATCCAAGGACTATCTTGGTCACTCAACCACTTTTGGGAATGAAGAACTATCAAGTTTGGTCTAGGGCTATGATTCAAGCACTAACTGCCAAGAAAAAGATAGGATTCGTGAATGACAAGATTGCAAAACCTAAAATTGATTCTCCTTTCTACAAAGATTGGGAAAGTTGCAACACAATGGTGCTTTCTTGGTTGATCAACTCTATGCATGTAGATGTTTCAAGCAACATCATGTATTGTGAGTCTATGAGGGAGATGTGGCTTGAGTTGCAGCATGTGTTTTCTTAAGGAAATGGACCAAAGGTTTATAACCTTCAACAAGAAATCCCACAGATAACTCAGGGTTAGATGTCAGTAACTGAGTACTATTCTAAATTCAAGAAGCTTTGGGATCAACTGCTTCATTATGAGCCTTTACCAGTTTGTACTTGTGGAGCAATGAAAATTCTAAGTGTTGCTCATGAAAAGTCTTATGTCATGAGATTTTTAATGGGGCTTCATGAGAATTTTGAGACTGTAAGGAGTCATATTCTCATGCTTTGATTCTCTAAGAAGAATCACAGAAAGGCATTGGTCATGGTTTTGCCTTCACACCTAAGCTTGATTCAGTGGCAATGTATTCCAACACCAGAGGGAATTTTAGCAACAAAGGTGGACCTAAGAAGGAGAGACCTTTGTGCACCCATTGTAACATGCTTGGCCACACTGTGGACAAGTGTTACAAGCTCCATGGCTATCCACCAGGTTACAAGCACAAAGGCAAGGGAAATTCCAATGCTAATCAAGTTTCATATTCTCAAGGCCAAGTTGTTGAAAGCTCTTCCAATGCATCTACTCAATGTCCTATTTCTAAAGCACAGTGTGAGCAATTACTTGCTCTTTTCAACTGGTGTTGATCAAGGCAATGGACATCATGTTGCAACTGTTAGCACAAGTGGTGCTGTCTGTAGTGTCTTGTCTAGAGCTCTTGGTGTGCTTGCTGCAACTGGTGCACCTTCTACTTCCATTTCATCTTCAAACAGTGTCAATGCTTCCTTTGTTGACACCATGTCAAGTGCAAAATCATTGCTTCCTTTCATTCCTACCTCGAAACATTCAATCTTTTCCGCCAAAGTAGTTGATAAAGAGGCCTTTCATGCCACTAATTGGGTCATAAACACAGGGGCTACTGATTAAATGGTGCATTCCATTGCATGTTTCACTACTATCACTGCTACTTTAAACACTTTTGTCAATTTACCTAATGGAGAAGTAGCTTTAATGACTCGTGTTGGCATTGTAAAAATTTCAAAACAGCTTACACTGCATAATGTTCTATGCGTTCCCCCATTCAATTTCAATCTTATTTCTGTCAGTCAATTAGCCGAGTCCATTGTCTGTTGCCTTATTTTCTTTGGAAACTTGTGCTTTATCAAGGACCTTGCTCATTTGAGCACACTTGGTCTAGGTAGAGAATACAATAGACTGTACTTGTAGGACAAGGTCAGCATTTTCACACCTTCCATTGCAACTTCTATTTCATTTTTTGTACATAGCTCTCCACTTTAAATCTGGCACTCTAGATTGGGTCATCTTTCCAATACCAAGCTGGCTTCAATAAAACAGATTGATGTACCTTGTTTCACTTTTATTGAGAACTTCATTCGTGACATTTGTCCACTAGCTAAACAAAAACGTTTACCCTTTAATAAAAGTTCTCATTTCTCTAATTCTTGCTTTGAATTGATTCATTGTGATTTGTGGGGACCTTTCTCAGTCTCTACAATTGATCATTGCAAATATTTTTTTAACAATTGTTGATGATTACTCTAGGAGCACTTGGGTTAATCTGTTAAAGCATAAATCTCAAACACAATCTGTTTTAGAGCAATTTTGTACTATGGTGGAAACCCAATTTTCTAAGAAAGTTAAAAACCTTAAGGTCTGATAATGGCACTGAATTCTTCATGAAAGATTTCTTTGCCAAGAAGGGCATCTTGCATCATTTAAGTTGTGTTGAAACCCCTCAACAAAATGCTATTGTTGAGAGGAAACATCAACACATCTTGAATGTGGCAAGAGCTCTCATGTTTCAATCTCATTTACCTTTGCATTTGTGGGTCATGCTGTACTTGCTGCTGTTTATTTGATCAACAGATTTCGCTCATCTGCTTTCTCCAACCAAATTCCTTTTGAGGTGTTATTTGGTCATCCACCTAGTTATGCCCATTTGAAAGTCTTTGGTTGCTTATGCTTTGCTTCCACACTTGCACATCACAAATCTAAATTTGCTCCTAGGGCTATTAAATGTGTTTTCCTGGGATATCCTTCTGGGGTTAAGGGATATAAAGTCCTTGATTTGTCTACTAATAAGGTGTTCATCTCTAGAGATGTGGTTTTTCATGAAACTTCCTTTCCTTTTGCTTCTGTATTAACTAATGTTGCAGATCCTTTTGTTCCTTCTATTGTTGAAACTCCCTGCACTACTGGTATGGATGGTTTTGTCACTCCCATTAGCATACCTGATTTTGATTCTTTGGATTTTGATTCTTCTTTTGTTCAACCTGTCTCACCTACTTTGCCTTCTAATGTTTCTACTTCTAGTCCTGGTCAGGTGCCTTGTTCTGGTCAGGTGCCATATTCCTTTCCACCAGTTGTTTCAGCACCTCTAGTTCCTCTCAGAAAGTCAACTAGGGACATCAGACCGCCTGCTTACTTGTAAGATTATGCTTGTACTACTGTTGTAGCTGGTGCTCCTTATGATCTTGCCAAGTGTCTTACATACTTCCACTTGGAACCTTGTTACCATTCCTACTTGCTGGCAGTCAGTTCTAGTCCAAAAGAACCTCAAAGTTTTTCCTAAGTTGTTTAAGATCCAATTTGGAGAGCTTCCATGGACAAGGAAATCCTGGCTCTTGAGCAAAATCATACTTGGGATGTGACTGATTTACCCCTTGGCAAGTCTCCCATTGGCTACAAGCAAAGGGTCTTTGTTCACAACCCTGCTTGTCTATGTTGATGATATGATAACACTGGTAATGATCATGCTTGTGTTGTCTCTCTCAAGTCAGTTTTAGACCAGAAGTTTGGGATTAAGGATTTAGGGTCACTTAAGTACTTCTTGGGTTTAGAAATTGCAAGAAACAAAACTAGGATCAGCCTAACCCAGAGGAAGTATGCTTTAGAGGTTCTTGAAGAAACTGGTATGGCAGGTTGTAAACCAGCTTAAACTCCAATGGAGCAGTAGTTGAAGTTTTCCAAAGGAGGTGGGGACTTGATTTCTAATCCTGGTCAGTATAGAAGGCTTATCGGGAAGCTTATGTATTTGACCTTGAGTAGGTCAGACATTACATATGCAATGTATAGGCTTAGCTAATTCTTAGCGCAACCTAGAGCACCACATATGAAAGCAACCAATAGGATTCTTCAATACATCAAAGGAACACCTAGTTAAGGTGTTTTCTTCCCCACTGAATCTGATCTACACTTAAAAGCATACTGTGATGCAGATTGGGCAGGATGCCCTAACACAAGAAAATCTTTGACAGGTTATTGTGTGTTTCTTGGTGATGCATTGGTGTCTTGGAGATCTAAGAAGCAAAGCATAGTATCTAGGTCCATTGCAGAGGCAAAGTATAGGGTCATGGCTACAACTACTTGTGAATTGACTTGGATTTTACATTTGTTGCAAGATTTACATGTCAATCATGATAAGCCTGTGTTGTTGTACTGTGATAACTAAGCAGCACTTCATATAGCAGCAAATCCAGTGTTTCATAAGAGATCAAAACACATAGAAGCTGATTGCCATATAGTGAGAAACAAGATTCTTGATGGTGCACTTAAAACTTTCTATGTATCAACTAAGAATCAATTGGAAGATGTGTTTGCCAAGGCATTGGGAGTGGAAAGTTTTCTTAAGTTGATCAGACAATTAGGTGTTATTAACATTTTTGCTTCCATAGTGAAGTACCCTTATACAGCCTTGGAAGAGCAAGAGGCAAGAGCTGTGCTTTTCAGGGAGAGTGTTAAAAGTGCAAGTCATAACTCACAACAGAGTTGTATAACCCAAGCCATGAAGGCAGCTAGTGGTGCAGCAACTGTTGATGTGAGATGCACTAGCCAAGCCATAAGGTAGTAGGCAGTGTAGCAGGTGCTGATGCTAGGTATGTTGGTCAAGCCACGAAGACAGCAAGCAATGCAACATTTGTCGATAAGGAGTGCATTGCTCAGAGTATAAAGCATGCATCAAATAGCTTCATCAGTATAGAGGTCTTGGAATTCCTTAAAGCCATGCCACATCATGAATTCTTCATCCAAGAGCATTGACAGAATTGGCTCCGCAAGTCTAGGAGTTAGCTACTCTAGCTTGCCACGTGTACAGTTTCTAGAAGATTCAAATAACTGCTTTTGGTGCCAAAATCATAGAGTAGTTATTTTACTGTGTATCTAAAACAGAGCATTGTTTATGTATTTTCATTCATTCATTCCATTTCTTGTAATTTCCCCTCAATCAATGAAATTATCTCAATTCTATTTAGACTTTCTGTTCTTTTCACAACCTCAACACTTTGTTGACAACCTATAAATCCCATAGGGAATCAAGTTATAACTCATAATTTGCAAAGTACATTCATAAAGTTTGGAGTTGAATTTTACACCCTGAAGTTTAAGAAATCAAATTTTACATCTAAAAGATTGGTTTTGTTTGCAAAACCTTACCATCCGTTAGTTTGGGAGGTTGGTTTGGCAAAATATATACACACTCATACACACACATCAGCATGGCAGAGTGTCACTTAACGACCTAAACTAATTGAAGGTTGGGTTTTGCTAACAAAACCAAACTTTTGAATGTAAAGTCCAATTTCTCAAACTTTAGGATATAAAATCCAAACTATCCCAACTATTGAACATACTTGAAGTGTATGAGCCATGGACTTATATTCATTCCATGATAACGATGAATCCAGTTTCTCTCTCTTTTTCAGAATGTCTTCGTGCTCAACCTAAGAAATTAACATAACAATTATGCGAGTTTTTTTTGAGGGGGGGGGGGGGAATCGTGTTTGTGTGTGGGTCTTTAATTTTTGCTAAAAATGCTTTAAAAAGAAAGAACTTTCAATCTGTTGTTCCAACACATGAGGGTAGTCATCTAGTAACTTCAGTGTCAGTGTAGTCATTATAGAAATTGTATTGGACATGGCAAATAGAAGGCCAAAAATCATCTGAACTACGAATTTTGCAGTTAGAAAATCCTCAACCTTCATGTCGCGGATGATGGTGTCAAGGAAGTCTCCTGGACTACGCTTCTCCGGAGATGCAAGCCTCTGCTTGAACACCTTCCTAATCATATTTAGAGCCTTCTTGCGGTTCTGATGAGCAAGCAACAAATTAGGACAACAATTACAAATGGAATACTATCATGGCTATCGTTTATTAAAACATCAACATTATTCAAACTAAATGATCAAGTTCAGCACTTTTCTTAATAATTTACTACTTTAATTTCAAACCATATAGAAATTTTATTATGTATCATAAATACTAGATAAATTTTATTGTAAAGAAAATTTTTGTTTTTTCACTCATAATCTACTTCATGTCTTCCCTTTTCTTTTCATGGTCAACATATGAAAGAAAATCTTCATCCATTTACCTTCTCTTTTTTCCTTCCTAGCTATAGGATAGACCTATCCTCTCTATCTCCTTCGCCTTTAAAACATTAAACTTCCAATCATAACGTAAGACTAGCATTAATTGGAAAAAATTGTAGTGATTACCTTCATGCATTTGTGGTAAGCAGTACCCGGAATTTTCAAGGGAAAAGACATTAGGGTCCGTAGCCAATGAGAAGTAGAAATCAGTTATGTTCCCTGATGATTGCTGGGGATCATAACTAATCAGCCGCTTTGCACCAAACTCAAGTGCCATCTGCATTGTCCAAATTACTCTAAGTTATATAATAATCATTATTTTTAGTATTTACAGCAAATTAACATAGGTTTGGTTAATGAATGCTCTTAGAACATATATTAATTATTCATTTAAGAAATATTTTATGAAAAATTGAAAAAGATATAAAAAAAAATTACTCACTTTTTTAATTTTTCATAATAAGTTTCCTAAACTGGTTTATTAGTGAATTCCCTAAAGGCATATATTAGTAAAATGCAATTATCATTACAAATAAGCAACTATAAACTTAGGAGCGTGATAATTGATCGTTGATAAAAGTATGCATGGTAATTTAGGTAAAATAATTAATAAAGTATAGGCCTTTTTTGAGAAAGGGATGGTTTTTTATTCTGTATATTTATGAGAGAGAGAGAGAGAGAGAGAGAGAGAGAGAGAGTAAATAAACGAGTGATTAATATAGCCTAACATCCATAAAGGGGTTCACTATTGAGGGGAGACAGTGAGAGTCCAGTACATGTAAGTTCGTTTAGTTCCTTTATGCATGGAACTATGCCAATAAGCGTATGGAATAGTGTTTTAAAAAAAAAAAAAAATATATATATATATATATATATATATATTTTTTTTTATCAGAAAAGTTTTAATCATAGGGCTTTACTTTTGATGGTCTTCACTATTTAGTGGATTTGTTCTAGGTCTTTTTGATGGTCTTCACTATTTAGTCAATGACTCTAAAATATTTAATGATACCCAGCCTGATCCCATAAAATTTGTGTGTAGTATGTGAGGTTTATCCTTTTCAAGTAATAGAGCTGCTAAGACATAGAGTTGCAAAATATCACAACGTACGCATGTGCAACAGAGTACAAAATAAGCAATAGTGGAGTAAAACTTACTAATTAAAAATGCAATAGTTTTTGAGAATGGGGGCTTTTATTCTGTATATTCATGAAAGAGAGAGAGTTATACCTTGTATAACATCATGTAACTTTAAATAATGTTACATATATCAATTTTATTTACTGTTACAAATTTTAACAAATTTATTGTTGGATTAAATTTTTTTTGTTGTAATATACATACTTGTAAAATTTTAAAATAAAAATAAAATTTTTAACTATGAAAGAGTATGTGTATATATATATATATATATATATATATATATATATATATATCCTATCAGCACCATAACTAGTCGAGAAATATCACGCGGCATGTGCGATAGAGGAAAAAAATAAGCAATCGTGGAGTAAATACTTACTAATTAAAAATGCCGTACATTTTGGTCTACCATGTGTCAAGACAAAAATATTCCAATTTAATTAGCCAATGTGGTTTGGGTGCACTACAAAAAACGGGCTTTTGGGCCGCGTTTTTTAGCCGCGTTTTTGTAAAACGCAGCTACAGACAAGGGTTTTGAACCACGTTTTACAAAAACGCAGCTCCAGGAAACACGTATAGCCGCGTTTACTAAACGCGGCTATAGACCCGCACTGAAGCCGCGTTCTTTGGTGTTGAGGCTGCGTTTGGCAGGTAGAATTTCAGCCGCGTTTTTAGAAACGCGGCTCCAGGGATTTCTTTATTTATTTTTAAATTATTTCTGGAGCCGCGTTTAAAAAACGCAGCTCCAGACTCGCAGAAGCTGCGTTTCATTAAACGCAGCTCCTAAATGTTGAAGCTGCGTTTAATCAAACGCAGCTTCAACATTTAGTATAAATATATATATAAAAAAAAAAAATCCCTAAATCATTCCTAAATCAGATCGCAAAAAAACCCTAAATCAGAAACCCTTCCTCCATCGACTCCTTCTTGCTCTCTCTCACTCACCTGCCCAAACCCAAACTCTCTCTCATTTCGAAGCTCTTCTTCGGCCTCACCGACTCCTCCTCCTCCTCTCCCGTGACCGCACGATCAAGCTCTGGAACTGGTTTGGCTATTTGTGATGTTGTTGGCTGTGGCTGTGGCTTTTTGTGATGTTGGGAACTGGTTTATTTTGGTAATTTTTGTGTTGTCCACTTGTTTATGGAACTTGTGTTGGGAAGTTGTGATAGCAGGGAAGTTGTGTTGTATTGTGATAGCAGGGAACTTGTTTCTTTTCATAAGTTGTATTGTGTTGGAAACTTGTGATAGCAAGGAACTTGTGTTGTGTTGTGATATATAGCAGGGAACTTGTGTTGTGTTGGAAACTTGTGATAAGTTGTGTTGGAAACTTGTGTACGGAGGGAACTTGTTTATTTTGATAAGTTGTGTCCATGATTTGGAAACTTGTGATAAGTTGTGTTGGAAACTTGTGATAAGTTTTGTTTGAAACTTGTGATAGCAGGGAACTTGTGTTGTGTTGTGATATACAGCAAGGAACTTGTTTATTTTGATAAGTTGAGTTGGAAACTTGTTGAAGTAGGGAATTTGTTTATTTTGATAAGTTGTGTCATGACAATGATTTGGAAACAATTTCAAGTTGTGTTGGAAACTTGTGATAGCAGGGATAAATCAATGAAGTTGTGATAACAGGGAAAAGAAAGAAAAAAAACAGGGAAGAGGAAAAAAAGAAAAAGAAAAGAGAAGCTATAGCCGCGTTTTTTATAAACGCGGCTATAGTTTTTAGCTTCTCAGCTGACAGAGGGCTATAGCCGCGTTTTCAAAAAACGCGGCTATAGTCCGCAGCCTATAACCGCATTAATAAACGCGGCTCAAGCGGGTCTATAGCCGTGGTTCAAAAACACGGCTTCAGGCTTGGGCTTTAGCCGCGGTTATAAAAACGCGGCTACAGACCCGCAGGGTCTGTTGCTGCGCCGCTTAGGCATGGGTTGTAAACGCGGCCATAGAAAACGCGGCTGTAGGTTATAGCTGCGTTTTTCGGGGTCTATAGCCGCGTTTTTAAAATGCAGCTATAGACCCCGTTTTTTGTAGTGGTGCATGGGTGAAAGCAATGTAATATATAGATTATCATCAATAGTTGAAATAGTTATAGTTTTAAAAAGAAAAATGCATCGATATAGTTTACTTTAATTTTCACTTTTACTAGTATAATTAATTATAGAATTTTTTTTCTTCTCCTCTCCGTAGGAGCTCTCTCTCTCTCACCTTGTGTGAGCTTTTCCTCTCCACAGCGACCAGCAGTGGACTTTACACTCACAACCATGGACTTCTGACTTTATTGAAAAGTTACAACAGATTAAGCTTACGAAGGAAGAGGGTGAAATACTAATGGTTCGAGCAACGCAGCGATAGAAAACTTTGGAAGAATGCTCCCTCAGCCTACTGGGGTGATTCCTCACGTCCCGCACTTACAACCAGCGAGCAGCGAAGGCCCTCTTACGGTCTGCATGGAAACTGGGCAACGACTTACGGATTATTGACGTCGGCAATGGACTTTTCCAATTCAAGTTCACACTGGAAAGCCAACTGACATGGGTACTAAACAATGGCCGTGGAGCTTCGACAACCATCTGCTAGTACTAAACAATTCAAGCAAGATTCATCCGAGCAAGAGTAGCAATACCCCTTGACAAACCCATCCAACGAGGAGGATACGTATCAAACCAGGAAGGTGATTCGGTACGGATCGACTTCAAATACGAGAGATTAATTGGCCTCTGTTTCCAGCGTGGTATCGTCGGCCATGATGCAAAAGAGTGCTAGAAACCAAAAGACCCAGACCAGACAGCCACACCGTATGGGGAAATTGGTTGAGAGCAGGATATCGGCATAAGGATGATGGCAAGAATAGAGAGCCGAACAGTCCACCGGAGAGAGATGCTACGACGGAAGCAAGGCCAAAACACGACCTCCGGCCTCGATTTCAGCCTCGAAGCAGTTTTGGCAAAAATCGCGGGACTACTGATGACATTGATGGGGCGGTTTCAAAAGCAGTGCAGAATCAGGGAATTAATGATATTGAAATTAATGGAGCGGATCCTACGAAATAGATATATAAGGACATTCCACATACCAATATAGCATGCACGAATGGGATTGAAGACATGGGCATGGAGGTAACGTATGATGAATTATGCAACTCCACTACTCAAGTCGAAGATTTTATACAGTGTCCAAGTTGAATATGCAGGGCCCATGCAGACTCCACAAAACTTTAAACCACTCAATCAGAGCATACTTGCACATGAGGATGCACATGACCTCATTAAAACAAAAGGGCCACGCCAGATGGGGCAAACAGCCACGTGGAAAAAAAATCATACGTAAGAGTGATTCTCTTAAGCCCAACAGCTCACAATGCCCTACCAAGACGAGCTCAAAGCGAGGAAAGCCCAAGGAAGATGGGGAAGCAGAAAAAATGGTGAGAAAGAAGAGCAAAACCGTGGATGGAGGTCAGGAAAAAACAACTCAAACGGCGGAGGCTGAGATTCAGCCTCGTCGAGCTTAATGATCATCTTAAGCTGGAACTGCCGGGAGCTTGGAAACCAACGTGCAATAGAAGCCCTCTCTTAGTTGGTGAGAGAAAAAGCTCCCAAAGTTTTGTTTCTTATGGAGACAAAACAATCCATAGATGAGATGCGACCGATTCAAGAGGGATTACCTTACTATTGTATACTAGTCGTTCCGAGCATTCGAAGAAGTGGTGGACTAGCTTTGTTGTGGATGGAAGAGGTAGATTTACACATCCAAACTTTCACCCAAAACCATATTGATGCTCTCATACTTAATGACCCCAATACACCATGGAGATTGACCGGCTTCTATGGTTGGCCAGAGGAGCAAAAAAAGAACGAGTCTTGGCACCTGTTACAACACCTCCACTCTCGACACTTAGTTCCTTGGTTATGTCTTGGTGACTTCAATGAAATTTTGACATCCGAAGAGAAACAAGGGGGACTACAAAAACCCTTGAATCTCATGCAGGAATTCTTCTCAGAGCCTGAAAAGTTTGACCCCTGATCAAGATTTGAAGGGAATGGACCATTAACTTACAGCTATGTACCATTTGGAGGAGGACCTAGGATGTGTCCTGGAAAAGAGTATGCACGCATGGAAATTCTAGTTTTCATGCATATTAATGTTGTGAAGAGGTTCAATTGGGAGAAGTTGCTTCCTGATGAGAAGATCATTGTGAATCCAATGCCCATACCGGCCAAAGGGCTTCCCGTCCGCCTTCTTCCTCACTATGCTTAAATGTTACCGGCACCCTAATTCCACCATCTTATTGAGTGTATGCAGATAAATAAGGGTATAAGAGATACTTGAATGCCATAGCGAATAGCATAATAGTGAGGGATTATCTTTCTTTCTTTTTAAATTTTTTTTTATATGTACAGAATTTTTTTAGAAATGACAAAATGCTACCTAAATTTACTTGCAGACCACCCCCACCTGATAATTTTTGCTGATTTGTAAATCCTTCCATACAAGTCTATCCCTCACAAGGGTGCAAGACCATCTTAGAAACAATAGCTATTTCGTAAAAGTGTTTCAATAATATTTTTTCAATAAATAATATCTTGACATGATCTATAAAACTAATTAACTCAAACTTTTATAATTTTACTATCATAATTAAAAGAGGGTTATTGTAAACATCCCATTTTATACTGGTTAATAAACTCAAACTCTTGGTCGCCTGTGATGATACTAGAAGGCGAAAGTCTTAGTCAAATAGAGCATGAGTTGGAGGATGTAAAATGAGAAAATCATGGAAAAGTTCCTACAATTGGGTCCTTCAACTTTGGGCATGAAAGTGGAAATACTCATAACCCCAAATCTACAACAAGAGAAGTCAGCATTTAAATCAAATCATGAGCACAATATGAGGATGTAAAGGTCAAGGAAAATAAGTCTTTACCTCCCACTTACTTGGTGAACAGCCTGAACCATATGTGGAAACAAGGTGGCATAAGTAGATCCATAATCAAAGTCCCTGATATGGTCCACATCCTCTAAAAATGGAAGTTGATGGGTCTTTGGTGATGAAGAGACATGGAAAATTCAGTAAGTTTGGATGAAATGAAACAATGAAGTAATCAAGGAAATTTGCTGAGAAAAAGAAATTTTTTTATGAGAATAAGGGTGTATCTTTATCAATGTCCTGATTTTTCTTTTTCAAACTATTGGAAAAGACTTGAGGTTAATGTCTTTTGAATTTTGTATTCCCCACTTTCCCTAAGATTGTAATGTATTTTGTAGTTTAATGAATGTTATATATATATATCAACCTTTGCCCCGGAATTGATTTTATTGACTTATTTTAAATGTGACTTAAGTGACCTATTCAAGTTCAAATATGATGTAACATGGTGTCAGTTGTGTATCAATGTGAAAATCAATAATAACTAGTCATGATAATAAGTTCAGAAAGACATGGTGGAAAAGGTTGTGTTTATATCATTATTACATAGATATTCCTTCAAGTAGTGGAAAAGGTTGTTTCTATACCATTATTACATGTATATTCCTTCAAGTAGTACCACATGAGTGATTATAGGAATCCAAATCTGCCTAATAATGTTATGAACTTCTACATCACAGAATATTACTTGAACTACAGAATTCACTGCTTCACTTAAGTGATTCTAGATGGCAATGGGACACGCTTGCGGTATTCAGCGAGAGCCCACAACGGATATATATTTCTGTATGCTGCATAGTGTAACATGTAGTTCTGCATGAAGGCTCCAGTGATTTCCTGCCATAAAAAAATTATATAAATGGTTAAAAACGCTGGCAATAAAATTCAAGCATAATATATTTCCATAGTTTGTTACTTTGTCTTTCTCCTCTTCCCTATTGGATAAAAAATTCTTGTTTCAATCACCTAGTGTCACAAGCTAGTTTTAAACCTGTGTTCTTCATAGTGCAAGAAAGAAAACTATCTTCATGTCAATCTTCTTCTTCATTTTTAAAAAAACATTATCTTTTTCCTTCTTTTGATTTTTGAAAGCTATGTTAATTACAAGGAGATACCTATTGAGGAAAATCACCATCTTCCATTTGAGAATTGATTATCAGTTTTGCTACACGGTGAAGAGGTGTTGGGTCTCTTTCAGCCTATTACAAAAGGTTTTGATATAGAATTATGAAAGAAAAACATAAGAATAGATAGTATGTATAATGCTAGATTTTTAAACTAACAACTTACTTGTCCAGTATGAATAAGACCCATCATTGCCCATGCAATTTGCACCAGATGCCCATGCAATTTGCACCAAATTTGATCTGTTTCCTTCCAAAGGTACATATTCCTACATAATTTATGTAGCATCCACTGAATCTCATGTTTAGAAAAAACAATAACTTCATTGACAAAGATTCTTCCCTTAATAACAATTTGGGAAGCAAAATGGGGTGTGTTATTAAAGGTTCTTGAATTGCTATCAATAGTGATCGAATCAAAAATATTATGAAAATTTATCAAAGCTCAAAGCACATTCCATGTTGAGACATTTGCCTTCTTTGGACAAGAAAGATAGCTCTCTCCCCAGCCACCATTATCTCTCTGTATTTTGAGTAGAAAGTCAACTTCTTTGCACATAGTGAGACAATTGTTGTAAGTCTTGCCACCAGCAGCCAGACCTCCAAGTGCAAACCACGAACCATAAGTGAAGCAAACTCCCCAATTTCCATACCTATCAAAATGCTTTATCATGTAATCGATCTTCTCTAATACTCCTTTGTATAATAAAAAATCGTTTCAAACTATCTGAAAAAACCAATTGAGGTACATACCATGAACCATCTGGCATTTGTATGTCTTCAAGGTAGTGTACAACATTTTTAATGAAGTTTTCAATCTCTTCCTTCCTATGCTTACGGTATAATTTGTTAAACAAAACTAAAGCTTGGATTGCTGATGCGGTGCATTCAACATACTCATGCTCAACAACAGTATTCTCCAAGAATTCTACGGGATTTAGTAGCTGACGGGAGAATAGAAAAAGAGCATTCCATAAATTTTGGGCACAAGATGATACTAAAGCATTTTCAAAAGAACTTTCAGGCCATTTCAATATACTCATTTACTTCCAACCACTTTGCAGCTCCTACAGGCTCCCAAGCTGGTAAACCACCATTTTTACTCTACATTAAGCCATAGAATAGAGCTTATTGATATGAACAAATTCAAATACTTAGAAATAAACATTGCAATAGAAATATATATATATATATATATATATATATATATATATATATATATATATATATATATAAACGGTCCCTTCAAAGTGAGTTTCAAAAGCCTATAAGAGTTTATCATATTAATATAAGGTAATGGGGGTAGGCTGGTAGCTAGCTACTGGAATTGCAAACAGTTCAGGAGAAGAAGCTATAGAAAACAACACCATCAGCTTTGCATAAATTATTTTCTTGTAATTAACTAATTTTAGTTTGACAGTAAAACCAAGTGCAGTCTAGATTTCTCATTGATGCCTAGATGTGCGAAATAAGTATAACTAAGATACAACAACAAAGTTTAGCCTCACCTGTAGAGAAAGTATGACATTTATAGAATCATAGAATCGCTCTGGTTTCATTTTCTCACCAACAATATCTGGTGGCATCTTTGAGAAAAGCAAGCAACACTGTGAAATAGAGAAGAATTTGGTGAGGAACACAGTGATTATGGAAGAGGTGCAATACTTTACATCATTGAATCATTTAAAAAATTACCTTCAAACCTTCTGCAGTGCAATCAGAAACTTGCCATCCGTGATCTTGATTAGAGAAAGTCCATGATCCTTTAGAAATGTGACGGTGCATGCTTTTGAAGTCACCAGAAGGATTTTCCATGACCTTTTAAATTTTTAAGGGAAAATGGAATAACTAGATTGAATAAATATAGTTTTTCCTTTTCTTTTCCTTTTCTTTTTTGTTAAAAGCAAAATTGTCAAATGTATGCTTGATTTTAATGGTGAACAAATGCTATAAGAATTGAAAATCAGACCTGAGATCTCTTTAGGAAGTCATGTCCTCTCATGAGTGTAGGTCCAATTTCATCTACTAGATTACTTGCAAGTAAGGCTTGAATGGAAAAACCAGTATCCCACAGTTGACTACCAAAACTCTGCATACAAATAAAACAGGATGTATTGAAATCAGTAACCCCTTCTTTTCTTGCAAGGTATATCAGCACTCATAAATTTAAAACCAGAAAGCCAAAGATTGGGCTTATTCAAAAATTTAAATGAATGTACTGGTGTCCAAAACCAAGCCTAAAAAGAAAACCATTTTAGGGAATGTTTTCATTCACAATTCGATATAAAGTGAAATGAAATGTTCAACAGACACAAAAGATTCTATAGTTGTTTTGTTAAATATGAGTACTAACCTGCATCTTTATTCCATCTTCAGCAACCCATATGTAATCTGGGATCCTAGCAAGATACTTCTTGAAATAATCTCCATTTGGATCTTCAACCCAACAAGCAAGCATACATAGAACCTGCTCAATGCATATGGTATTTGGTATACTGTTTTATAGCCTAAGTAGAAGCTCACCATTGTTTTTTCTTAATTGTAAAGTTACATTACCTTTTCCACACATCCAATGGTAATGTATCGACTGTTCTCATCTTCATAATGAATGTGCTTCATTGTTACTTGAAGAGCTTCTCTCTAACAAACTTGTTAAATGGCCAACGAGTGAGAAGAGGCTTAGTGAATATGTATAGGCTATCCCAAAGCAAATCTTGTATCAATGTATGGCGATAGTAGTTATCCTCCTGCAATAATAGTTTTTCATAATCAATGCATTTCAGGAAATACTTAAAAGAATATATACCAAGGAACAAAAATCGACCAAAAGAAGAAAATTAAGATAAACTCACCTTTGCGCATAGATGACGCACACTCTTCCAGTTAACTTCATTATATGGCTTTGTGTAGAGTTCTTCGCTCAATTGAAGAATGAGGGATGTAATAGGGCCAACAAACCTTTTCCCATATAGGTATGACATAGGCATGTACACCATCCGGCAATAGCACAACATTTTGGCTACATTTTAGGGACAAAGCAATTGATAAGCTATTAGTAAAATAGAAATTCAGAATGTTGCAAGTTTTATTATGAACTTAAAAATAAAATAAGGTAAAACCTCTGTAGTAAAAGCTTCAAGTAGAGGTGATAGATTCAAATAGAAGTCGCAAACAAACATTGTACAAACCTGGATGCATGGGAAGAAACGAAGGAAGGATCCAAAATTCTGGGGGCATTGGATTGCTTCCAATCCATTCAAACAAACCAAGTATCTACAATAAAGGAACATTCAATTTCCAATTTGGTAAAAAGAAATATGGTTAGATTTTCATTTACATTACAAATTATTTTTATTATATAAGTTTATACTAAACATGGTCATACCGAAACCAGGTCTTTCCCCAAGAAGGCATGTGTGTAACACCACCATGATCAAGGATCCTTTTTGTGCTCTTACACAAGCATTGTCCTGACCTCCATCAGGTCCTTCCCCAAGCATACGCATGCAAATATAGTTGAAAGCCAAGCAAAACCGTAATTGCTCTCACATGAACACTAAAACTGTAATAGTTTTTTTTTTTTTCAAGGAAATAACTGCAAAAGAATACCAAATCCTATTGACCATTTAGAATTGATATTTTAATAATATATAATTGCAAACACCCTATTTTATTCTCAATTAATTATGATACATACCTTCTCACGTCTGCATCCCCTAACAATGAACAAATTAAATGACTGGCCTAGACTCTCCAATATTTTTTCTCATTTGTCGTCTTATATTTTTTTTTTTTTAACTTTACTTATATTTATGATTAAATCCCTCTTCTTCTTTGTTTTGGATAATTTGATAGTTCGAAACAATGGAGATTTGAATAATGAATATCTTCATTGCAAATACTAATTAAGAGATGCTAGTTAAACTACAAGTCTAATGGTAATTTCT
Organism: Castanea sativa; assembly: GCF_040712315.1. Taxonomy (NCBI): domain Eukaryota; kingdom Viridiplantae; phylum Streptophyta; class Magnoliopsida; order Fagales; family Fagaceae; genus Castanea; species Castanea sativa. Next base: position 79,144,738 of record NC_134017.1, on the reverse strand, counting down.
ATCTTAAATTAATTATAAATCACAAAATTTGTTATTTATCATTTGTGGTTGAAGTTTTTATATTTTTTCCGATTTATCAATTTCAAAAAGATCCAAAATTCCTATCTTATTTCTTGCCCGAACTTCTCACTTTTATTTAAAAAGTTAATTCTTCATCTCAGTCATTTGTAATCATTGCACCAAATGGATCCACTCAAGTATTGACTAGCACTACAAAAAACGGGGTCTATAGCCGCGTTTCAAAAACGCGGCTATAGGCCCCGAAAACGCGGCTTTGGACTTGAAGCCGCGTTTTCTATGGCCGCGTTTACAACCGCGGCCTAAGCGGCGCAGCAATAGACCCTGCGGGTCTGTAGCCGCGTTTTTAAAAACGCGGCTACAGACCATACCTGAAGCCGCGTTTTTGAACCATGGCTATAGGCTTCAGCTCTATAGCCGCGTTTTTAAAAACGCGGCTATAGGTTTTTTTAAAAACAAAAAAAAAATTTCTGGGTGTTGCTGCGCCCCAAGAAATTCAAAATTCAAACAAAAAAAAAATCAAAATTAAACGAAAACCCAGAAAATTCAAAATCAAATACAAACCCAAAAATTTCAAAATCAAACACAACATACACACAATACAAACACACCCCAAAAATTCAAAATCAAACACAACATACTAACAATACAACCACAACTTGCTCCAAAATATAAGAACACAAACCCATAAATCTCATTTCCTTCAACAAAGCCAACCCAAATCTAACACTAAATCCATTCAAGGAACACAAGTACAAGCTCAGAAACACAAAAAAACAAGCTCAGGAATACAAACCCATTTAAACATAAGCACAATATCAGAGACACAATAGCACAAATTTAAAATTTTCAGCATTTTCAACATTTTCTTACTAACTAAACATAAAATAAAAAATAAAAAAAACTAGATTTATAGAAAAATTAGTGTCTGAGATGAAGAAAAAAAAAACAAAAAAGAGTTGTACTGGAGTGAAGAAGAAAAAAAGATGCAAGAACTCCAAAGAAACAAAGAAAAAAAAAAAAAGTTACGTTGGAAAAAAGAAAAAGAAAAAGAAAAAAAAGAGTTACGTTGGAAAAATGAAGGAAGAAAGAAAAAGGAAAAAAAAAGAAAAAAAAGAAGAAGAACCTGAAGAGTTAGTGAAGAAGGAAGAAAAAAAAAAAAAAAAAAAAGAAAGAGGAAAGAGAGAAGAACCTGAAGCTGAGTGAAGAATGAAGAAAGAAAAAAAAAAAAAAAAAAAAAGAGAAAGGAACTTATAGCTGAAAGTGGGGTAGGTGAGGATGCAGGTGGGAAAGAGAGGGGCACGTGGGAGTTTTTTTTTTTTTTTTTGTGAGCCGCGTTTTTTAAAACACAGCCTGTGGGGGGCCTATAGCCGCGTTTCCCAAAACGGGGGATATAGGCCCCCACTGGCTGCATGCTCAGGTCTTCCTTTTTAGAAATTTATTCGGATAGGGGACCTATAGCCGCGTTTTTAAAAACGCGGCTATAGGTCCCCCTCTGGCTGCGTTTCCAAACGCGGCTCCAGGCCCCACTTTTAAAAAAAATTTATTCCACTGGAGCTGCGTTTGAAAACGCAGCCAGAGGGGACCTATAGCCGCGTTTTCCAAAAACGCGGCTATAGATCAGCTATAGCCGCGTTTTTTTATAAACGCGGCTAAAAAACGCGGCTATAGCGCGCGTTTTTTGTAGTGTAGGCTTTAGGCCTTTTTTTTTTTTCTTTTTTCTTTTTTTTTTAAATTCTTATTATAGAAGAAATGCTTTAGGCTATTTGTAACGAGTTGAACTAAAGAAGAAGAACTTGGACCAACTTCTAAAAAAAATTCCTAAGGTGGGCTAGTTTAGATAGAACACGTTTTCAACTCAGTCTTTGGTAGGCTGGATTTATAATGAGTTTGTTGAATGAAGTCCATTTTCTTTTAATATAGTTTAATAATTTTTTAACATAAAGTCAAGATAAAATAAATGTGCTATTTTCCCTCCAAAAAAAAAAAGGTGCTATTTTTCCTTGGGTCCCTAAAATAAATGTGCTATTTAACATGCTTTACGTAATCCCTAAAAAATTGGTAAAAATACTATTCTGGTAAACTTTACCAAAAATTTGTTTTTGCTCCTAAATTTTAAAAAGTTATTTATTCATCTTAAAATTTTGTAAAGAGTTTTTTTAATAGTTTGGAGACAAAAATAGGGATGAAAAAAGAACTTATTTCAATAGTTTAGGGATGAAAAAAAAAATTAAGTTGAAGGATTGAAAGTGAAATATTGTCAATTGTTTAGGGATGAAAAATAAACTTTTCAATAATTTAGGGGAAAAAATGAACTTTTAAAAGTTAGGGATGAAAAATGAACTTTTGGAAAAGTTTAGATATCAGAATAGTATTTTACCAAAAAAAAAAAAAGTTTTGCATAATAAAATTATCGCTTGCAATTATTATTATTATTACTAGTCGCTAACTTGTGTGATGCAAAATTTTTTGCATTAAATAGCATTTCTCCACTATACAAAATATTAAAAACAATAATATATTTATTGCACAATGATATATGGGGTATATCATTTCACTTAAGGACAATATATTATTGTTGGCACTCATCTAGAAAATTAAGTGAAATGGTTTTTATTTCTTCTTTTTAATTTTCTTCCCTTTAACAAAATACAATAAGTGACAACTCCTATATTTTCTAAAAATTTACATTTTCCAACAAACTATTGAAAACCTCTTTTTATTTATTTTAAAGATAAAATTTTTCTGGAAGCATCACATGACAGTGCCAACAATAATATGTTTATTGCACAATGAGAGCATATGATAATGAAAGGACAATATATGGGGTATAGACTAATATTAAGAAATCAACAGCTTTAGGAATATAACCTTAAGTGGTTAATTGTGAGTGCCAGAACAAAATTTGTCACATCGTTCATATTTTATAGGTCCAAATTACATATATAACAGATTTATATTGTAGAAGCTCAAATTATTATTAAAAATAAAAATTATAATAGATTATAATAATCATAAACTATATAATAAAATTTGGGTCTAGAAGCTATGGTTGCGCCACATAGCAACACCAAATTTTTTAGATAAAGAACAAATAGTTTGTTTGTTCTTATCAGCTAATATTATTTTTTTTCCAAAAAAAAAAAAAAAACTATTGTTAGTGTTTTAACAAAACATACAACCTATATATATATATATTCGCATTTTCAATAGCTTAATTATTTTTATCAATATTTTTTTAATTCTATCTTATTTAATTGATAATATTTTGATAAGCATAGTAGAATTTACGTGTGTTTTTAAAATAAAATAAAAATTTTCCTATTTGATTTTACATTTTTTGATATGTTATTAACAATTTAATATATATATATATAGGGCTCTTTTGTTCTTATCTCACCTATGTTTTAGGATTTGAAATAAAATAGTCACATTATCATAAACTCAAAATCTATTTTGCATCTAAACAAAAAAAATCACCTAAGCGCTAAATTGGGCCAAACCAACAAAAATGGATCAAAGTGAACCGAACTAGACCGAAAATACTAAATTGGACCGAATATACCAAATTAGACCCAATGGACCGAGTAGACCAAATAGACTGAATTAGATCAAATGGACCGAACCGGATCAAGGTAGACCAAATGGACCAAAAAGTAGATCGATTTGGACTGAATTTGACCAAAACTGTACAACGCACAGGTCTACCAAAAGTATAATATGATATATGATTTTTAATGAAGCCTTGTTATTAATTTATAGTTTGTAGTTTGTAGTTGTACCAACGGGAGACATGAGCAAGTGGGAATTATGATTTTTCTCAAACCAATTAATTAGCCCAGGAAAAAAAAAGGACAAGAAGTAAAACGTATTTATTCTTTCTTTCTACCCACCTAAATTCATAAAAATATAGGCTATAGCTCGTACATTTTAGCTTACCTATGACACCTACCAATCTTATATCTTTTGATTGCTTTAATTATAATTCTTTCTATAACCACAACAAAAATTTATCAAATTTTACAACATTTCTAATTTGGCCTACCACCTCATAATTAAAGGGGCTATTGAAAAAAAAAAATTATTGCAAATTGTGGTGGATGCATGTGTGAAGTGGTAGGCTAATTTGATAACGTTGTGAATTTTTGTTATGTCCATTATTTTATTGTTAATTTTAGTAACAAGTAGTAAATTGTACGTGGCTACAAAGCTAATTAGTTCAGTGTTTTTAGACCCTTATGCCTTCAAACTGATATCTATTGGATTATATCTAAAGCCTTTTTTTGGAATCTTATTAATTCCAAAAATTTGTATAATTAGTATTATGCTTGTGCAATGCATGGTTTAAGAAAGAATTATAAATAATAAAATTAAATATTTAATTAAAATCAAATAATAACATATAAAGTAAAAAAAAAAAAGAAAAAAACAAAACAACCACGGTAATAGAGACTCACTCCAAGTAAATTATATTAAAGCTTTTCATGTACTTAGATATATACGACATTTAAACAGAAGGTTTGAGAGTAAAGAAAACCTAGCGTACATAAAAGAAAATTCGTTATACCCTATAACAATTTTCCCATAATACTCTCTCTCTCAAAAAAAAAAAAAAAAAAAATTCCCATAATACAAGTTTTACATGATATTGCTAAAAATTTAAATCATTCTTTTCATATAAAAAAATTGTCCTGTCATTGTAAGTCATATAGCAAATAAGAATCATATTACTTCAAAAAAATAATTCATTTTTTTTCACTCAAAATTAAAACTCGGCAACACATACAACAAGGAAGTTAGAGAGAAAAAAAAGCAAACCAATGTGTGTGTGTGTATATATATATATTCTCACACACACTTATATATGTTAAACGTACATATATTCATACATAATAGGTTATTTGAAGTTAATAGTACAACTATAATTAAAAATAGTATACGTGACAATTAGGTAAGATACCTTGGTATAGGATGGATCTAGGTGGGGGCCCGGCCTCCTTAGTCTTAAGGGGGAAAAAAGAAAAAAGAAAAAAGAAAAAAAAAATATATATATATATAGAGAGAGAGAGAGAGAGGGAGAGAGAGGTATATTTTTTACAATTTTATATTTAGACCCCCTCTTTCAAAACTTTTGGGCCCCTCCCTTACAATTTTACATTGATTTTATTATAATAGCATTTGCATCAATTTTTTTTTTTTTGAGAGAGGATTTGCATCAATTCTAAAATAACATAAGGCCCCAAATTTGTTTAATTAACCTCAAAATACACTCACATCAGTCTATGTATTATTGTGCAAAATACATTTGTTATATTGTAATTGTATAAATTTACACAATTTTTTTAGCATAAATGTACTTTTGCAAATTTAAATAATTACTATAGCACAAATGCGTTTTTGTACAATGATACATAGATTGAAGTTGGTGTATTTTGAAGTTAATCGGGAAAATTTACACAATTACTATAATTATGCAAATGAGTGTTTTAGAAATTATTTAGATCGAGGGCAATGGTTTTTGGTTAAGGAGGAAAGAGATGTTTTGAGATAATAATAATAACTTTGGTTAGAAAATAGTTGAAATTTCATGAATTTTTCTTTTTACTTATACTTTGGTCCCCTTTAACTCAAAATTCTAGATTTGTCCTCGGGTATATCCACGATATTTAAGACACAATTTTGATATATATATATATATATATATATATATATATATATATATATATATATATATATATATATAACACATTGTAATTTTTAAAAGGAACGTTTAGTCAATAAGGCAAAATCAGGATAGTGATAACGATATAGAATTTATCTTTACCCATAAATTGAAAGTATTCATATGCCTATTACTCGAATTGTTTTTAATGTTAAATTTTTATATTTTATTATTTATTCGAATAATTTCCAAATGAAATGTTAACAAGTGCCCTTAAGGTATTGGTTATTAATCCATCTAAAAAAAAGTTTATATAGGAAAAAAAACAATTAATATTTTGACAATTTTTTTTAATTCTCATAAAAGTGGTGTCAAAACTTTCCTAAAATAAATTGTTAACTAATACTTTAAAAGCACTTATTAGTATGACCCAAATTTTTGTTTTTTTTGAGAGAGTATGACCCAACTTTTAATACAAAAAGTAAATTAACAATGCCCAATTAAAAAAAAAAAAAAAAAAAAATATATATATATATATATATATATATATACAAAGTCAAAAGATGTAATGCAAAGTAAGCGTGACGTCTACACGCCATATCTCTAGCATAATACCCCCTTTATTTTTGGTTTGTTTAAGATGAGATTTCCAAGGGTGTTTTATATATATATATATATATTTGTTGTTGTTGCTAAAACAAGAGTGTTATAAAATTACGAGAAATAGGAAGTATCTTAATAAATTTTATATATATAAAAAAAAAAATTGGCGATATAATTATTTTAAAAACATCCATTAACATGACCCATAATTTTGGGTCATGCTAACAAGTGCCGGTAATGGTTAACAATCAATTTGATAAATGTTTTGACACCACTTTTATGAAAAATGAAAAAAATTGTAAATAATTAATTGTTTTTTTTCTTTTTCCATAAAAATTTTATTTAAATAAATTGTTAACCATTTTCCCAACGGCATTCATTAGCATTACCCAATTTATAAGCTTTCAAAAAACAGTGAGTTTCAGTTAGCTCAACTGGTAAAGTCTCTAATAGTTGAATAAGAGATCCGAGATTCAATTTCTGTTTACACCAAAAACTGATTGGTGTCTTTGTCTGATGATAAAAGAGCATCATCAGGAGCGGATGCTATAAGTTAAAACTCTCTCTCAAAAAAAAAAAAAAAAAAGCTTTCAAAAAAATAGGGCAAAGGCAATAAACTATGAACAGCGAAATTGGCTTAGGGGAAAAGGAAGATTAATTACTATATATATGAAATAGATTTAGTTTTAAGCGGTTACTTATTGTCTTAAAAAATCCTTAAATACGATAAATAAAAATATTACATTTCAAAAAAGTTCGGAACTTCGGATTGCCATGACTGCATGCTACAAAACCGTTGTACTGTTCCTAATTAATAGTAATTAATCTTCCTTTTCCCCTAAGCCAATTTCGCTGTTCATATTTTATGGCCTTTGCCCGGTTTTTTTGAAGAGAGATTCTACATCTACAATATTTTCACAACATTTTTACAACAAATCATAGGTAGTTAGTTGTTATTGGTTCAAATTTGAACCTAACACTAAGATTATTTTTTTGTCCCAACAATAACAACTTGCCACCTATGATTTATTGTAAAAATATTATGAAAATATTGTGTACATATCATTTTTTTTTTTGAAAGCCTAGTTACTCCGTTGTCGTTCAATAAAATGTTTAAAAAGGGTAATTTTTTTTTTGACATTGGGATATTAAAGTCTGGAGTCAAAGAGGAGAGAAGAAACCAGAGAGAGAGAGAGAGTCATCTTCTCATGCAAGTGCGTCAATGATATGTAATGTAACATAATACTAGTGTATTGCTGTCATGTGCTCATTGCTACCCATCTTTTCACAAACCTACTCCCACTTTGATTTTTTCATTTTGCTTTTTTCTGATTTAGCTAATTTCCTGTCCAAAATCATCATGCTGATTGAATATGAGTTCAATGATAATTTTTCTTAAGATGCTCTTTGTCACCCAAATCCAATGAATGAAAAAAAAAAAAAAAAAACCCAAATTTTCTTAGCATATATTCTTTTTTATAGGACAACTTTTATTTACTACTAACTTATTTATTTAAATTCTATCTATTTAATTAAAAAAAACTTATTTTACTTTAAATGAGAAATAAAAAGTGACTTTAATTCTATATAATAATAAAAAAATGGCTTTAAACAAATAAAGTAACTTATTTCCTTAAATACACCTTTTGTTTGTTTATTTCTCCTTTTTATGCCTCAACCCCATGGTACCTCATACTTAATAACTTACGCACAAAAGTTTGGCTCTTGTTAAAAAGAGAATGATAGTACTTGATTATCCGACTTTCTTAATTTACTTCATAAGAGTTTTATAACTGAACTAGTATATTTTAATATTTTTAATAGAAACGTTTAAAGTTTAAATCTCAGTCCTCTATTATTATACCTATCAAATAACTTTTTAATCTAAGTATATATATGTGTAAAACTCCTTCTTGGAGATTTGAACATCAACCCTTACCTCCTCACACTCCACAAATACTTAATACTTGTAGAGTGACCATCGCGCTAAGAGTGTGTGGTGGTGGGTAAATTTTTGGATGGGTATTTGTTAATGAGTGTCTTAAACAAATAAGTCAAGGAATAATTAATATTAATTTATAAACCATAATGAAACCTGTTTGAAATACTTTTTTCAATAAGTCATTAATTAGTTTACACCCATAACTTAATAATTAAGGTTGCATATGCTTTTCATTAATGGCAAGTGATGACTTCGTTAGATATAACATGTATCTGAATTCATGATCTTTGTCAATGTCATTATGTAGAGCCACAAGTACCACTTGCTAACAGCCAACCTACTAATTATGAATTAGGACAAACCTTGGGTAAGTGTTATGGTACATTGGAGTATTAGTTAGACTATCAGTGATAGTGATATGTATTCAATTTTAGTTGCATGTTCCTATTTTGACAAACAAAGCCAAGTCTTTATAAATTTATAGGTTATGTTAATGGATGTTCTTAAAACAATTATATCGAAAAAAATTTTTTATTTTTTTTCATAAAAAGTTTATTAAAATATTTTCTAAACTAATTCCCTTTAGACACATGTTAACTTTCTCATAAGTTTATAACACTCTTGGAAATCTCACCTTTAAAAAACCAAAAATAAAAGGAGTACCATGCTAGAGATGTGGGGTGTAGATTACACCCTTTTCTTTCTCTTTTTTTATTTTATTGTATAAATAGCCTTTCATTTTTTTTTTCATTTTCTTAAGGCAAACCCTCTAGATCAAAACTAAAAATGACTAACAAAGATAAACTTATTAATATAAATTTAATAATAAATTTTTTGTATCCATTTTCAGAATTTGAGGACAAAAAACACTGGGTACTCTATTTGACATTTGATTCTTATATATGAAAAAAAGTTACTTTCCTAACAATATGCTCACAATCTTTTCCCACAATCTTCAATTTTTTTAATGAAAATGTCACTGCACTCATATTACTGAAAATATAAAAATGCCAAAAAGTTGATTTCTTATTTTGTTTTTATTCTCACGTTTTTTAGGTATTGAAACTGGAAATGACAACAAAAAATTAACCTAAGCAAGTTTTTCACCAGTGGCCGGATCACACAAAAAATAAGAATTGAAAACAGAATGCACCCATTTTTCAGAGGAACTAACCAATGGCCTAAAATTTTCTTTATTCTCCCATCCCACAAATTGTTCATTATGGCTTTTAGAATTATGGGTTGTTTCTAGAAGGTTGAAACAAATCATGGCTATGGTTTCTAGAATGACCATTGTTTTTGCCTATATACACTCACATATTGTCTTTTGCAAACAGGTGCCACTAAAAGCCATTTTATATAAAGTACCAACTGCTTCATCAACTATGGAGCTTTTCTTCCTTTGTGGTTTGATACTCTCAGTTTTCCTTGTTTCTCTTTGTTGTGTTGTATTCCTTCTATACCACAATTCCTATGCTTCACTCCCAAATCTTCCAAGGGGGAAGATGGGCTTACCTTTCATTGGTGAGAGCCTTGAGTTTCTCTCCACTGGAAGAAAGGGTCACCCAGAAAAGTTCATATATGATAGAATGGCTAAATTCTCTTCCCAAGTCTTCAAGACTTCAATCCTTGGAGAGCCGGTGGCTGTTATGTGTGGTTCGGCTGGGAACAAGTTTTTGTTTTCCAATGAAAACAAGCTTGTCACGACTTGGTGGCCAAATTCTGTGAACAAAATCTTCCCTTCCACTCAAAAATCCTCTTCCAGTAAAGAATCCAAGAATTTGAGAAAGTTATTACCAAACATCATGAAAGCAGAGGCCTTACAGAGATATATAGGTATCATGGACACTATTGCACAAAGACACTTTGCGGCTGGTTGGGATGGCAAGCAAGAAGTGATTGTGTTTCCACTTGCAAAGAGGTACACCTTTTGGTTGGCCTGCAAGCTGTTCTTGAGCATTGAAGATCCAAAGCATGTTGCAAAGTTTGAAGATCCTTTCAGTTTTTTGGCTTCTGGGGTCATTTCTATTCCCATAAATTTTCCAGGGACAGCATTCAACCGTGCTATTAAGGCTTCAAACTTGATAAGGAAGGAGTTGAGGGCTATCATTAAGCAGAGGAAGATTGATTTGGCCGAGAACAAAGCATCTCCCACACAGGATATTTTGTCACATATGTTGCTCACCTCTGATGAGAATGGACAGTACATGAATGAGATGGACATAGCTGACAAGATTATTGGTTTGCTTGTAGGTGGACATGACACAGCAAGCGCAGCTATTACTTTTGTTGTCAAGTATCTTGCAGAATTTCCTGATATCTACAATGAGGTCCTAAAAGGTAAACTTTCCTTCACTTACCTTTTTCAATTCAATGATTCTTCTATTCTTTGTGAATTCATAGTAGTGAATTTATCCCAATTTAAGCAAATTCCTAAAAGGGAGTTCAAATGATTTTCCACTGGTGATGGCATTTTTGTGGTGCCCACCTTATGGTTTCAACCTTATCTCCCCTCTCAGCCTCCCTCATCTACTTATCTGGAAAAAATAAAAAATAAAAAATAATTTCAAAAGACATTCTCAGACTGATAGGAAATAAAAAAAAGAAAAAAATAAATTTAAAAATACGATATTTTTTCCAACATTTTTCTTTTTCAAAATTTTTGACATGTCCAGTTGTGAAATAAGCTGTTCCTTCACAATTGTTTCCAATATTTCGAAATAAATTTAATGCTTGTTATTTTTTACCAAAAAAAAACATATATATATTCATGATAAAAAAAAAAAAAAACATATGGTGACATACTTAATCAATATTAATTATTGGACACTCTCAAAAGATAAACATAAAGTTTCTCAAAAAAAAATGATAAACATAAAGAACTCCACTATGTTTTTTCATTAAAATTATTAATAATGTTTTAGTGAATACCTAAATGATAAGTCATAAAAGATAAATTCATAAAAGACTATTACGTAATTCAAGTTTAACTTATTAAGGAATATATTAAGAATGTTGACATAAATATAAGTAGAAACAATTCAATTAAGAAAATTAAAAAAAAAAAAGAGAAAAAAAAAACTTTGAAATGAAAATAATTTAAACCAATTCTACATATATAAATTAGGAGACACTTTTTTTTTTTTTTTGTAAATAATCAAAATAAATCATGGGAGATAATGTCTTCATTGATTTTATTCCTTAATACAGGTTTTTCTCTTTTCAACAAAACCAAAATCTCAAATCATTTAAAAAATTATGTGGAGTACATAAAAAAAAAAAAAAAAACCACACGCTTTTAAGAGTTCGTTAGGGTTGAAAAGGATTACAAAGAATTTACCGGAATTTACTAGATTTGACCAGGTCATATGCTTTATTTTTTACTAATTCATTAATCCAACTAACCAAGTTGGTTTGGGTTTGATAACTATTCTAGAATGAAACATGCTAGAGGTACAACCTGTTTTACAACAAAATATCATGCTTAATTAATTTGCATTTGGATTAGGGTTTATTGAAAAGATTATTGATTTGTTTATTGAAAGTTGGCAAATATATGATTCAGTTTAAGAAATAATAGTTTAAAAAACTGAAGATATATATCAAAAAAAAAAAAAAAAAAAGCTGAAGATAAAAAAATAAGTTAATAAAATAATAGTAAAAAGCTTTAAAAAATGCCATTCTACTCGCTTTCTTTCATATGCTTGGAATGGCATTAATGCCTGTGGATGCAAACAAAAACTAGATTTAATAATTCCGTTTGTTTCGATGGAAAACTTTATATAAGTACAGTTTTTCACAATTTCCTATATTTAGTAGTATAAAAAAATGGATGAAAAGAAAGTTATATTTTATTAACTTTCCTTATTTAGTTTGATATGAGATAGAGTTATTTTCCACTAAAATTTTCAAAAAAAAAAAAAAAAAACTCTATCTCAAGAAAAATTAAATAAAGAAATTAATTTTATCTCATGTGAAGCTAAAATAAGGAAATTCAATAAATAGTTTTTGAACTTATTTTAAGGTTGCTACTAAACATGGAAAAATGAGATAGTTTTTTAGAAAATAATTTTTGAAATATTATTCATCTATATGTATAATAATAAGCAAAGCAGAGAGAAAATCTAATTAAATTTTAAATTAGAATTCAATTAGAGTCTAATTTTGCGTCATGTGTCTCATCTAATCTAAAATTTAGAATTTTGTACCAAGTAAGTTAATTTAGTGTAAAAAGTAAATTTTAATTAGAGTTTAATTTTGCGCCACGTGTCCTATCTAATCTAAATTTTTAAATTTTTGTGTCAAAGTAATTAATTTAGTGTAGAAAACAAGGAGTCCAATATAATAAACAATAAAAAATATAATCATATAACTAAAAAAATTCAAATTTATAAGTCATATATATATATATATTAATAGGTAAAGTTTAGAGAAAATCGAATTAGAATTTGAAATTATAATCCAAATTTATGTATGAACTACACCATAATTACCCACTTAAACTTGTGCCATGTGTCTACTTAAGTTTTTTTAATCTCTGTATCAAGTGAGTTAATAAGTACAAAATACTAAGAATCTAATATTAATGAACTATAAAATTAAAAAAAAAAAAACAATCACATATACTCAATAAAAATCACCACATGTTTTTCAAAAAATAAATAAAATAAAAATCACCACCTAACAAAAATCACCACATGTTCTATTTTATTAAAATTAGAAAAAAAAATGATATAGTATTAAATTTAGGAAATAATTTTAATATGTAACTAATTATGTTTACTTTTAAAAAATAATTTGACTAATTATCTATATTTTATAATAAAAATTGTATTTAATTTTAAATGTATGCATGAATGCATGTATTACATGCTATAAAAAAAATTAGTTTGACTAATTATTTATATTTTTATAATAAAATTTTGTTTAATTTTAAATACATCCATGCGTTTGCATAAAGTTACATGCTAGTTATCCATAAAATGTTAATGTCGAAACAAATAGTTATATTTTCCAACTTTCAGTAAACAAATTAATAATCATAGTTAAAATTTATTGGATTCAATATATTAGATTCTCCAATTATATTTACATTTTGAATGTAATTATCTTTGAAAAGACAGTGATTTTTTGTTTTATTGATCAATATAAACATTTATATATATAATTATAATTTTTACCCCTAGTTTAGATATATAATAGTAAAAATAATTCTTTTTATTGATAGCAGTAAAGGAAATTTGAAAGAAAAAAAAAAGTCGCTACAATAATTATTATTTCAAAAACTTATTGGAAAACTTTCTGTTATCCACCATTCCTCAAATTCTATTGTTGAATTGTAATGGATATAAATTTATAAATAAAACTATATTTTTCAGTATAAAAAGACAAAGTTAATAATGTTATTATTTAAATGATGTAACATTACGTTTCAAAAAAAATGATGTAACATTAAATATATTTTTAATTTGTAATAGATAATTGAAACCACGAATTGGATCCGTTTCTTACTTTTATGGCTAGTTTTCTTATACACTTAAGACAAAAGTTAAATCACACTGATACGAAGTCATTGTTTAGTCATCTTCATTCATGTTCTTGTATCAAATAGAGCAAATGGAGATTGCGAAATCAAAGAAACCAGGGGAGTTACTTAACTGGTATGACATTCAAAAGATGAAGTATTCATGGAATGTTGCTTGTGAAGTGATGAGACTTGCCCCACCCCTTCAGGGTGCTTTTCGAGAGGCCATTAATGACTTTATTTTCGCTGGTTTCTCTATTCCCAAGGGTTGGAAGGTTGGTATATGCGTTTTTTTTTACACCACGCCTATGCTTATGCACATGTGTTTTTGTACACTTTAATTTGGATGTTTATATTGGCAATAGCTTTACATTTTAAATTTTTGTTAATTTTCTAGTTATATTGGAGTGCAAACTCAACACATAGGAACCCAGAATTCTTCCCAGAGCCTGAAAAGTTTGACCCCTCAAGATTTGAAGGGAATGGACCATTACCTTACAGCTATGTACCATTTGGAGGAGGACCTAGGATGTGTCCTGGAAAAGAGTACGCACGCATGGAAATTCTAGTTTTCATGCATAATGTAGTGAAGAGGTTCAACTGGGAGAAGTTGCTTCTTGATGAGAAGATCATTGTGAATCCAATGCCCATACCGGCCAAAGGGCTTCCCATCCGCCTTCTTCCTCACAATGCTTAAATGTTACCGGCACCCTAATTCCACCATCTTACTGAGTGTATGCAGATAAATAAGGGTATACGAGATACTTGAATGCCATAGCTAATAGCCTAATAGTGAGGGATTATCTTTCTTTCTTTTTTCTTTTTTCTTTTTTAATTTTTTTTATATGTACAGAATTTTTTTAGAAATGACAAAATGTTACCTTAATTTACTTGCAGACCACCCCCACCTGATATTTTTTGCTGATTTGTAATGCCTTCCATACAAGTCTGTCCCTCACAAGGGTGCAAAGACCATCTTAGAAACAATAGCTATTTCATAAAAGTGGTTCAATAATATTTTTTTAATAAATAATATCTTGACATGATCTATAAAACTAATTAACTCAAAAATTTTTAATTTTACGATCATAATTAAAAGAGGATTATTGTAAACATCCCATTTTATACTGGTTAATAAACTCAAACTCTTGGTCCCCTGTGATGATACTAGAAGGCGAAAGTCTTAGTCAAATAGAGCATGAGTTGGAAAATGTAAAATGAGAAAATCATGGAAAAGCTCCTACAATTGGGTCCTTCAACTTTGGGCATGAAAGTCGAAGTACTCATAACCCAAAGCTACAACAAGAGAAGTCAGCATTTAAGTCAAATCATGAGCACAATATGAGGATGTAAAGGTCAAGGAAAATAAGTCTTTACCTCCCAATGACTTGGTGAACTGCCTGAACCATATGTGGAAACAAGGTGGCATACGTAGATCCATAATCAAAGTCCCTGATATGGTCCACATCCTCTAAAAATGGAAGTTGATGGGTCTTTGGTGATGAAGAGACATGGAAAATTCAATAAGTTTGGATGAGATGAAACAATGAAGTAATCAAGGAAATTTGCTGAGAACAAGAAAAATTTTGATGAGAATTAGGGTGTATCTTTATCAATGTCCTGATTTTTCTTTTTCAAACTATTGGAAAAGACTTGAGGTTAATGTCTTTTGAATTTTGTATTCCCCGCTTTCCCTAAGATTGCAATGTATTTTGTAGTTTAATGAATGTTTTCTTCAAATATATATATATACAGACTAAGGCCGGTTGAGGCCATGTGCGGAAGAAAATACAAATAAAGGCCGACTGAGGCCATATGATTACAAAGATAAATACCGACTGAGGCATATAATTGCGCCATTTGATTACAATGCTAAAGCTGGGTGAGGGGATAGTGTTTTGGAGCTATTCCTAAAACTTTGCCTCTGAGGTATTCTGGAACTCTTCCTAGAATTGGACCTCCGACTGGTGAGGTAATTGTTGCTACTACAATTGGACCTCCGACTGGTGAGGTAATTGTTGCTACTACAATTGGACCTGCTGAAGAATGGAGAAGAGGCTGCCTTAAATAGATTGGAGGGAGCCTTGGATGCCTTCTGAAGACTGCTGGAATCACGGAAGGTGAATTGTTTTTACTGAGGTGAAAACTCTTTCCACCGAAAGCAATAGTAATTCTGAATGATTATGTCTGTGAACAGTAACTTTTACTATTCTGTGAATAGTGACTTGTCCCCTTGCTTTTTTGGATTACTGTTCATCGGTCACTGTTGGATGAATAGTGATCTGCCGGGGAATCTGCTGAGTGCTGGTACTGCGGGTACTGTTCATATCAGTGGTTGGTGTTGATTTTGAATAGTAACTGAATTGGAATCTTATCCTGAGTTGCTGGGTCAGGATGCTTCAGTCAGTATCAGGAGCATCTGATGGATATCCATCGTAGGGATCCCATGGGGAATCATCATCACAATTGTGCTTGTGATATCTGGTATAGTGGTTACAGAGTCCGCAGTAGAGAAGGGGTTCATGTACAGGCTTCTTCCCCGTGAGGAACTCTTTAGGACTATCAGGACCAAGTTTCTTGAGGTTTCTGATGGCAGAATCATATGGTCGTCTTCCAAAAACATAGATCCTGTCTGTAGAACCTATAAAATGGTAGTCTTTCCATAGATCTTGGCTAATATCAAGAATTTGGTTGTTGAAGTAGTTCCTCCAGCGTTCTGCTAGAGCATTAGGGTATTTGTATGAAATATATGTATCTCCTTCATACCATGGGCCCTGATAAGTGAAACCATTGATGAGGACAAGATGCTTTGAGGGATGAACTTCCATCCAATTATCTTTGTCCCAATCTGGTAGAGTATTCCAACATCTGATAGAAACAAAAGGGCTGTTGATCTGTTTGACAGCATTTTGGATGATCTGGGGTAGCTAGCTAATTTGGTCATGACTTGTGAGCTTGATAAGTCTTATAAAACCGGATTCAAACATTTGTGAGAGCCAGACAGGATCTCTTTCTTCTTCGTCTGATCTGTCTTCATAATTGACCAAAAGTCCCGGAAAGGGATGCTTGTTTTCATATACTCTGGAGCTACTTGCAAAGTATTCTTCCCATTTAGCTTGCATGATAAAATTATCAATATCATCTTAATCGTCTGGATTAGGAATAGTGGTTGTTACCAACATTTTGAAATGTTTAAACCAAAGATTCAGAGATTCTTTCATAGCCTTGCTTCTCAGAATACGAGTTTGTAAGTCTGATGGCAAGTTGGCAGTGGCACTTCTTAGAGTAGCTCTAGTCTTAAGACTGAGCTTAGCATAATCAGTGCCCATGATAGTCATTTTATCCATTGAATGGATATCCTCTTTGCCAAAGAGTTGACTAGTTAAGACTTCATTCCTAGCTTCAAGGTTAACTAGGTGGATTTCTAGTGCTCTGAGGGTTTTTTGGAAAAGGTCTTGGGTTTTCCTGGTGTAGGCAAATTGGAGGTTATCAAGGAGACATTTAATGGAGTAGGGTAAATTTGTATATGCTCCATTATTGAATTGTAGGGTCCTGGATATAACTTCCTGTAAATCAATAGCCATATCACCACTGGAATATGTCACTATTGGAGAGACAAATTCCTGAAGGGATGTTGCTCGTCTATGGTTGGTAGAGGATGCGCATTCGTGCTTTACAAAAGACTGTCCCGCTGGTAGTCTTTTGTCTTGAGGATTTCCCCTTGCGGGTGCTTTCCCCTTACCCTTCTTTTCTACTGAAGAAGTCATTGTCCACTTATTAGTGGTATTAAATATTGCTCTCTTTCTCCTGCCAAGAAAGGTTTGGATCATTTGAGTTTTTCAAATAATTGTTAAAAACCCTTTTGTTTTTAAAATTGATGGATGCAGAGATACAAATATTTTCATGATGAATGCATGATGATAACAGGGACCAGTTGAGGTCAAAAGAATCATCAATTGTTTTGGCTGAATCAAGGTGTTGGGCTTGATTATGAGATGTGCTAGTACGGAGAGTTTTTGATATAGAAGCTTTCTGGAGGGAGCTGACTTCCCAAGGTTCGGGGCTTCTCATAAACTCAAATTTGACAGATTGACCAAAGGGATGGGCTATGATTCATTCTTGAATGCAATTAAGATCAGCACCTGAATCAATTAAGGCTATGACCTCAAATTCAAAATCATTGCTAATGACAATCTTGACTTTGGAATGCCATTTGTGGAAGTTAATCCTACTGATGGTATCTAAGAACAATTCTTTGTTGGGTTCTTGGATAAGGTCAGCTGTAGGGTTAACTGTTTGATCTACTTCATCATCTGAGGGACCTTCCTCATTGCTTTGATGAGAAGTGTTCTCCAAAAGTTGGATTCTTCGATTAAGGAGATCATAATCGACCCTGAGAATGGTTAATTCTTGCTTTAGGGTTCTAACTTCTGACTTGGTTTCCTTAATTTCTCTTTGGAGGTTGTTGATTGTAACTTCCTTTTTAGACTGGGTAAACCTATTGTAGATTTGTTCTAAATCTACCTTTGGTTGCTGGATTCTTAGTTTGGGTTTGCTGGTTTCCTTTACTAAGGTTTGATGGAAAAGGGTAAGCTTCTGAGCTTTGGTGACAGGGTCTTCTATAGCCTCTATGAGGTCCAAAAGAAGCTCTTCTTACCTATTGAGGAAATTAATGGTTTTGTTCCTACAACAACCATCTTTGCATGGTGTGGGTTCATTCGGGCCACTAAAGGTACTGGTTCTAGAGGAATCAGAGGATGACCTATACATCTATTTGAGTTCACTGTCACTAGCACTGCTGAATGACTCACTGTCTGAGTGGTCAAGTTCTAGTAATTTGAAGATCTCATTTTTGCTGGGTTGGTCACTAATGAGGCTATTGATAAGGGATTTGGCCTTAGCTCTACACTCACTCTTGAAAATGACCTTTCTTTCCACAGTTGTAGCATTTGCCTGATGCTTGTGGAATGGGTTCCTTGGAGTTTCCTTTCTTATAGAAATCATCATTCTTGTACTTCTGTTTTCTATAATACTTGGTTCCTTTCTTCCTATAGGATTTCTCAAAGGATTCCTTTCCTTTGTGCTTGGATTTCCTTTTGGAAGGTTTGACTGAGGGTAAGCCATACTGTATACAGAAATGTCCTATTTCATACTTGGCTTTGTTCTTGTTGATTTGGCTTTGGATTTTGAGATCCCTGCACATCTTCATTCCTTCACTTCGAATAGTGCTAGAGATGTCTCCATAGGTTAGGTTATCATAATCTATGACACCTGAGGGGCTCGAAAGGGTTTCTTTGACTTTCTGGCTGAATAGTGTTGGTAGATCATTAATGAATTTCTCCTTCCAAAATGGAGAGTTACAATCTCTTCTGTGCATGACTCTAGTGGTAAAGATATCTTCATACCACTTGTAGTCTCCTAGGGTTTTACATCTAAGGTTACTGAGCTGCTCATAAATCCTGGATGTAATGTTGTTGGGCTTTCCTATGAAGTGTTTCATGATCATATAGATCAGGGTATTGACTCCATCAGGAATTCCTTGTTCAATTTCATTGATGATAAGGTTTCCTTCCTCATCCTTCTGAATTGCATACTTGATGTCTTCTTTAGACATTTCTGTTAGGCAATTGTTCCACCATTGCTGGAGTTTTCCTGTGAATCCTAACACCATCATTTCGATGACTTCCTTATGAGGACGGCCTTCGTCCAGGTAGTTGTTTGCTACCATAGTCATATGCTGGATTTTGTTTAGGATCTCCTGTTCTGATAAACCATCTATGTTCCATTCATAGAGTGTACCAAAGGATACTAAAAATTGGTTACTAACATTCCGTTCATCATACTGGAGGTCAGGGGGTGTTGGCCTGCGGTAGCAATTCTTGGTTGAGCTGGTTGGATTAGGATGGTAAAGCCGTTTTACCTGTAAATCCTGAGACTGGTTTTCTAGTTGTTCAACCTCCTGGTCAGATGCTTGACTAGAACTGCTAGAGGCTGTTTGGATGTCTAAACCATTAACTGATGAAGGGGTGGCTAGTTCCTTCTTTACAAGTTCTTCTAACTTCTGGGCAACTATTTCTAAGGCTGTTTTATCCTTAGGATAACTGAGGCTAGTGTGTCTAGTTGTAGGTAACTTGACTAAAGGCTTTTCTAAGGCTTGGATCGGTTTACTAGAGCTTCTTGGCTGGAGGATAACCTTGTTTTCGATCCTATCTTTTATCCTGCAATATTGTTTTCCTATAACGTTTAGACACTGGTTGGTATAGTTATTTTGCTCAATAACCTTGTCAACTGGTTGATGCCTATCTGTGGTGGTTTTGAATGGAGAGGCTATTATCTCTTTCTTGCGATGACTAAAGGTTATGGCTTCTAGGGGTGGGTGGCTAGACCTAACAACTTCCTTAGTTGCATTGGGTCCTTCTATGGTCCAGGCTCTGGTGAGGACACAAAACTGCTTGTGCTGGCCAAAATTCCTTTCTAAGTATATGAAAAAGGGGACATTACGGGATATTTCCCTCATGAATGTCGTCCATGCTTCAAATACTTTTTCCTTTTGTTCTTTGGTATAATTGGCTTTGTAGGCTTCCCTTTTAGTCCTGTTTTCCTCAGAACTAAATTCCTTACCTAATTCTTCTAGGTCAGGAACGAATTCTCTGTTTAGGACCAAAATGTTCAGAGATTTTTCTTGCTGATCTGGAGGCTGTTCCATATCAGTTCCAAATGGGGATGGGGGGGATTGCTCACGATCGTCTTCTTCATTGACAATCGAATCCTGTTTGGCTGTGTAGCAAGGTGTGGTGAGTTGGGAATTGGTTCTAACTCCCTGAAGTTGAACACCTAAATCTCTTCTAGACCTTGGGAATGGTGATCCTAGAGGTCTGGTTGAGCTACAGTGGGATGCAAATCTATCTTTAAGGTAGATAGGTGACTGCTTATGGGGCTGCTGTAGATCTATTGGAGATCTAAACCGTGGTATATCCAGAGATGGTCTACACTCATAGTCTAGAGGAGCGCTAAGCCTAGATCTATCAAAACTTAACCTAACCATGTCGTCGGTTAGTTGCTGGACAAATTCTAGATCTGGATTCTGGGCTGGGTTTTGGATCTGTAGAGTATGGTTCTCATTCTCTAAAGTCCAATTAGCTGGAAATGTGACCTCTGTCCACTTGAGGGTTCTAGGAACCTGAATCTTGGCACTAGGGTCAGTGATTTGGATAAGGGTTGTCTCTCCTTTCTTTCTTCTATCAAGTGCTCCGACATTCATGTTCGTTCTCATGCACTTGTAGTATACTCTGTATATCAAGGCTATCTGAATAGTTCCCTGTGTCATGGGGGTTCTATGAATCTTGATATTGAGTGTGAAGGCTTTGATGACAGTGCTATCATGGATATGGATAGTGAAATCTGGGAAACAGTTAAAATGGATGGGTCCATTGCTAAGACTGGTTTCTATGGTTCCTAGGAGGCTGTCGTCAAATCTGATGTGACGAGCATCTCTAAGGGCCATAAGGATTGAGCTGTACAAACCTCTTCTGATGAGTGGTTTCACTCTGATTTGGACAAGTCCTATGTGTAGGAAGTTATGTCCTTTGTCTTTATGCTTTTGAATGGTTGATGGGGATAACAAGTAGCACGTCTCGTACTCCTTGTTTATACCAGGGAAGGCGTTGAAGGGTGGTCCCCATTTTGGAGGAGAGTACGGTAGGTAAGAGTTCACAAATCAGGTGTCTATCTCATTGTTGTATACTTTTGTTTCAGATCTAAAGGTTAGATCCAGAATTTTGAGGATAAAGGTGACTAGGTTGTGATCGTTGATTTAAACTTATAACCCCAAAATCATGAATAGGTTGTTTAGAAGTTCCTTTTCTACCAGCAGTAGATGTTCCCAACCATCATCCATCCCAGATATACCAGCAGACCTAGGAGTACTTAATTCGAAGTCTTATAAGTTGTCCGATTTAGATCTAGACATAGGAGATTAGAATATCCCTAAAGTAGCCACCAGCCAATTCTATAAGTCTTCATGGTCTTTGAGCAGAGCGTTCAAGTCAGACTACCATGTTAAGACCATAGAACAAGTTTATGGTATAAACAAGGAGTACGAGACGTGCTACTTGTTATCCCCATCAGCCATTCAAAAGCATAAAGACAAAGGACATAACTTCCTACACATAGGACTTGTCCAGATCGGAGTTAAGCCACTCACCAGAAGAGGTTTGAATAGCTCAATCCTCATGGCCCTTAGAGATGCTCGTCACGTCAAATTCGACGATAGCCTCCTAGGAACCATAGAAACCAGTCTTAGCAACGGACCCATCCATTTTAACTGTTTCCCAGACTTCACTATCCATATCCATGATAGCACAGTTATTAAAGCCTTCACACTCAATATCAAGACTCATGGAACCCTCATGACGCAGGGAACTAGCCAGATAGCCTTGATATACAGAGTATACTACAAGTGCATGAGAACGAACATGAATGTTGGAGCACTTGATAGAAGAAAGAGAGGTGAGACAACCCTCATCCAAACCACTGACCCTTGTGCCAAGATTCAGGTTCCTAGAACCCTCAAGTGGACAGAGGTCACATTCCCAACCAATTGGAATTTAGAGAATGAGAACCATACTCTACAGATCCAAAACCCAACCTAGAATCCAGATCTAGAATTTGTCCAGCAACTAGCTGACGGCATGGTTAGGTTAAGTTTTGACAGATCTAGGCTTAGTACTTCTCTAGACTATGATTGTAGACCACATCTGGATATACCACGGTTTAGATCTCCAATAGATCTACAGCAGCCCCATAGGCAGTCACCTATCTACCTTAGAGATAGATTTGCATCCCAGTGTATCTCAACCAGACCTCTAGGATCACCATTCCCAAGGTCTAGAAGAGATTTAGGTGTTCAGCTTCAAGGAGTTAGAACCAATTCCCAACTCGCCACACCTTGCTACACAGCCAAACAGGATTCGATTGTCAATGAAGAAGACGATAGTGAGCAATCCCCCCCATCCCCATCTGGAACTGATATGGAACAGCCTCCAGATCAGCAAGAAGAATCTCTGAATATTCTGGTCCTAAACAGAGAATTCGTTCCTAACCTATAAGAATTAGGCAAGGAATTTAGTTATGAAGGAAACAGGACTAAAAGAGAAGCCTATAAAGCCAATTATACCAGAGAGCAAAAGGAAAGAGTATTTGAAGCATGAACGGCATTCATGAGGGAAGTATCCCGTAATGTCCCCTTTTTCATATACTTCGAAAGGTATTTTGGCCAGCATAAGCAGTTTTGTGTCCTCACCAAAGCCTGGACCATTGAAGGATCCATTGCAATTAAAGAAGTTGTTAGGTCTATCCATCCAACCCCTAAAGAGCCTCCTATCAAGCCACCCACAAATAGGCACACCAGCCCCAATTACCCTAAAGGCAAAACAGCCTTAGAAATAGTTGCCCAGAAGCTGAATGAACTAGTAGAAAGGAATTCAGCCATTCCTTCACCTTTTTCGACAAGACAGCTTAAGGTCTTAGAGATCCGAACAACCTCTAGCAGTCCCTCCTCTGACTCTGAAAAAGAGAAAGAACCCCTAGAAGCCAAGTGGAAACGGCTAAGAATGAAACGGCTTGAAAACCGTGCTAGCAAACTCCATCAACCAATTTCCAAAGCCTATAAAAAAGCCAAGAAGCTTAAGAAACACGTTCCACAGAAACCAGGAAAATGTTTCAAGTGTGGCAAACGTGACCATCTTAAGAAACATTGTGAAGCCAAACTATCTCAAGTAGATCACCCAGTGATCAAGCCTCAGGAGCCTAGCCAAACTTTCCAACCCTTAGTACAGGAAACCAGTAAGCCTAAACTAAGGAACCAGGAACCCAAAGTAGATTTGGAACAAATCTGCAATAGGTTTACCCAGTCCAAGAAGGAAGTCACAATTGATGACCTTCAAGGAGAAGCCAAGGAAACCAAGTGTAAGATTATAACCTTAAAGCAAGAGCTTAAGGCCCTCCAGAAAGCCCAATAGTTGGAAAATACTTCTCATCAAAGAAATGAGGAAGGTCTCTCATTCCTGAGATCCCCTGATGATGAAGTTGATCAAACAGTTAACCCTACCGCTAATCTTATCCAAGAACCCAGCAAAGAATCGTTCTTAGATGCTATCACTAGGATTAACTTCCATAAATGGCATTCCAAAGTCAGGATTGTCATTAGCAAAGATTTTGAATTCGAGGTCATAGCCTTAATTGATTCAAGTGCTGATCTTAACTGCATTCAAGAAGGAATCATTCCCTCCAAATACTTCAAGAAGTCTAAAGAGAGATTGACTTCTGTAAGTGGAGGCAAAATGCAGATAGAATTCAAACTTCCTAAAGCCCATGTTTGTCAAGATAACATGTGTTTTAAAACAACATTTGTTCTTGTCAAGAACATGATAGACAAAGTCATCCTAGGAAACCCTTTCCTATGCATCCTGTATCCTTTCACGGTGGATAGTAAAGGACTTACAACCCATCCCTTTGGCCAAACCATCAAGTTTAAGTTTATTAGTGGACCAGTGCCTAGAAACATTAGCACCATCCAAGCTGACACTATCTCCAAAACCTTAAACCTGATTAGTGCCAAGTCCATACATCTTAAGTACCTTCAGGGGGAAATTAGATACAAGAAAGTTGAGAACCAACTAGCTTGTAAAACCCTCCAAGAAGCGATCAGAAAGTTTGAGGAAAAACTTAAGCAGGTAGTCTGCTCTGATCTACCCACAGCCTTTTGGCATAGAAAGAGACACAAGGTAGCTCTCCTATATGTCAAAGATTTCAATGAAAAAGATATCCCTACCAAAGCTCGACCTATCCAAATGAACCAAGAACTTATGGATACTTGCAGAGCAGAAATAGAGGACCTCCTTAAGAAAGGTATCATCAGAAAATCTAGATCACCATGGTCTTGTCCAGTCTTTTATGTCCAAAAGAATGATGAGATAGAGAGAGGTGTCCCTAGATTAGTCATCAACTACAAGCCCCTCAACAAAGTCTTAGAATGGGTAAGGTACCCAATTCCTAACAAAAAGGACTTAGTCAACAGGCTTAGCAAAGCAGTTGTTTTCAGCAAGTTTGATATGAAGAGTGGGTTTTGGCAAATACAAATCAGAGAGCCTGATAGGTATAAAACAGCCTTCATCACACCCTTTGGACATTACGAATGGAACGTAATGCCCTTCGGTCTCAAAAATGCACCGTCTGAATTCCAAAATATCATGAATGAGATTTTTAATCCATTCTCCAGCCATGCCATTGTATACATCGATGATGTACTCATCTTCTCAGACTTTTTAGAACAACATAAGAAACACCTAAAAGCATTTCTCAACACCATCAAGCTCAATGGTCTTGTTGTTTCCGCCCCCAAGATCAAACTTTTCCAAACTAGAGTTCGTTTCTTAGGATTTGATATTCACCATGGTGTTATCAAACCCATAGACAGAGCTATCCAATTTGCAGATAAGTTTCCAGATGAAATCCTAGATAAAACTCAGCTTCAGAGATTTCTAGGTTCTCTCAACTACATCTCAGATTTCTATCAAAATCTCAAACAGCAATGCAAGCTCCTTTTTGATAAACTTTGAACCAATCCATCTCCCTGGACTGCAGCCCATACCACAGTTGTCCAGCATATCAAACAGTATGTCAAAACCCTTCTTTGTGTAGGAATTCCCTCAGCCAATTCCTTCAAGATTGTCCAGACCGATGCCTCAAACATAGGTTATGGTGGCATCCTCCTCCAGCGTGTTAGTCCAAATTCTCCTGAACAGATAGTCTGTTTCTATTCGGGAATATGGACTCCCACTCAGATTAATTATAGTACTATTAAGAAAGAAATACTATCTATCGTACTATGCATTTCAAAATTTCAAAGTGATCTTTTAAATCAAAAGTTTTTTATTAGGATTGATTGTAAATCTGCAAAACATGTTTTAGAAAAAGATGTTCAAAACATTGCATCAAAACAGATTTTTGTACGATGGCAAGCCATCCTTTCAGTTTTTGACTTTTATTTAGAATTCATTGAAGGAAGTCAAAACAGCATCCCTGATTTCCTAACCTGTGAATTTTTGCAGAGCCATAGCCAAGATGTCCGAGAAGAAACCCGTACAACAACCCCAACCACCAAAATTGCCTAAACAACAAAACCTTGTTGGTACTAGCCAAGCACAGAACCCAAGCAAGCTCGTGCCAATCACTCCTAGCCAAATAGTCCCATTATTCCAAGCCAAAAGCCCTAGACAGGATAACCCTGCTTCTCCCTCAAATATTGCCAATCTTTATTTGGTTTCAATAATTCCAAAATCAAATTATGAAAGGCCACCATATGGTCAGCCCAGCTACAGCTACAGCTCAGCCTTAGCCTCTCTAGCACCAAAAGCAATCAACCCTTATTAGGTAGAAGAGCCTTTTAGCCCCATCCGAACTCAAAAGCCTTCTTCCTATCTAACTCAAAGAGGAAAGTCTTCCTATATCAAGAAATCCTTTACCCAACATATCTCTTATATTGAACCACACCTAGTTCATACAACAGATCCCCTTGCCTTGGCCATGGAAGTTTTGCCACCAAACTGGCATTTCTTACCCAAGCATCTAGAGAAAAATATCCAATTCTATAAGAGCATCCTCTCCTAGGAAAAGTCTGCTCAAATAGAAAATATCTTCAGCAACGGGGACCCCCCAATAGTCCTCTATCACAAGTTCATCATCACATGCTTTGTCAGTTGCAAAGAATGGGACAACATCCTTCTTTGTTAAGGATCCTCAAAAATTACAAATCTCCATCAGGCTCAGTTCTCCATTACAGTTATTATGACTACATGGACGCCTTTGAAAAAGTACTCTTTTTCCAGAACCAGAGATTTAATCATTCATGGTTCTTAATGTTCGGTAAAGATTTTCAGAGCCAAACCCCCTCCTGGTTCCTTAAGTGGTGGGAAATGTTTGGATCCATCCCTCAGATCTTCCCAGAGCCATTACAGGATGCCTTAAGATACTTTGATTCAAGATGTAGCTCTTCCAGACACAGATCACAGTTTTCGGTAATCCTGATCTTCACCCAGAGGTATAGGATCCATTGGATCAGTATGTGGAAATACACAATTAACAACAACCTCTTAAACCGAAAGTTTTTGGTGAAATGGTGGGACAGTCTTAAGATTGACCCAATCTTTGATCAGGTTTATAAGGAATATCCTCCCCCAATCCAGAAACCCATTGCCCACAGGACAAGATCTTAGTCTAGCCTAGACTCTGTCCAGATTGCCGGAAAATCTGGCAAAGAGTTAAAGGAATTAGCCCAGCAGCTAATGGCTCACTCGCAGCAGCTAGAATCAGAAGAACAGGTCTCTCCTACTACTTCAGAAGGATCAGTCAATCACAGTCCAATTGATCATTTTCAAGACTCCCAAGATCCATACAGTGGGTATAACTTGGATAGCGATTAGAAAGCATCCTGACCCAACAACTCAGGATAAGATTACAGTACGGTTACTATTCAAAATCAGCACCAGCTACTGATATAAACAGTACCAGCGCCCAGCAGATTCCACGACAGGATACTATTTCAACAGTGACCAATGAATAGTATTCCAGAAAAGCAAAGGGACAAATCTCTATTCATTGGAACAGTAAAAGTTACTGTTCACTAACACAATCATTCAGAATTATTGTTGCTTTCAATGGAAAAGGTTTTCACCTCAGTAAAAGCAATTCACTCTCCATAATTTCAGCAGTCTTCAGATAGCATCCAAGGCTCCCTCTAGTCTATTTAAGGCAGCCACTTCTCCATTCTGAAGCAGGTCCAATTGTAGTAGCAACAATTGCCTCACTAGTCGGAGGTCCAATTCTAGGAAGAGTTCCAGAATACCTCAGAGGCAAAGTTTTAGGAATAGCTCCAAAACACTATCCCCTCACCCAGCTTTAGCATTGTAATCAGATGGCTCCAGCCTATATCTTTTGTAATAGCATGGCCTCAGTCGGCCTTTATTTGTATTTTCTTCCGCACATGGCCTCAACCGGCCTTAGTCTGTAACTTACCCGCTCTAGCCTATATATATATAAATATATATATATATATATATATATATATATATATATATATATATCTCGACCTTTGGCCCGGAATTGATTTTATTGACTTATTTTAAATGTGACTTAAGGGACCTATTCAAGTTCAAATATAATGTAACATGGTGTCAATTGTGTACCAATATGAAAATCAATAATAACTAGTCATGATAATAAGTTCAAAAAGACATAGTGGAAAAGGTTGTGTCTATATCATTATTACATAGATATTCCTTCAAGTAGTGGAAAATGTTGTGTCTATATCATTATTACATATATATTCCTTCGAGTAGTACCACATGAGTGATTATAGGAATCCAAATCTGCTGAATAATGTTATGAACTTCGACATCCCAGAATAGTAAGAGAATTAAAAACTGGGTTTTATTTCTGTGTCATTCATATATTTACTTGAACTATAGAATTCACTGCTTCACTTAAGTGATTCTAGATGGCAATGGGACACGCTTGTGGTATTCAGTGAGAGCCCACAACGGATGTATATTTCTGTATGCTGCATAGTGTAACATGCAGTTCTGCATGAAGGCTCCAGTGATTTCCTGCCATAAAAGAATTATATAAATGGTTAAAAATGCTGACAGTAAAATTCAAGCATAATATATTTCCATAGTTTGTTACTTTGTCTTTCTCCTCTTCCCTATTGGATAAAAAATTCTTGTTTCAATCACCTAGTGTCACAAGCTAGTTTGAAACCTGTGTTTGCTTGCTCACTCCCAAGTATAGGAGATCGTAGCAATATAATTCTCGGAGTACCGAGGTCAAATCACAAGGAGCAGAGTAAATTCAAAGACAATATAATTACAACAATAATTTGAATGAAGAAGAAAAATAGTTTTGCTTGGTGATTGTTAACAAGAATAATAATAAAAACTTATTCAAATCAATAACGTAAATACTAGGGCATTGGGGTGTTTCTCTATATCGATATGAGATTCTTTGTGATCTAAAAATATATATATTTCATATTGATTATTCTTATACAATTAAAAACTTATGATTCAGTTGAATTGAGACAATTCAAGAACGCATTATAACCTCGATTAATAATGCAGTTAGAATAGTTTTCAGAAAAATCCATTCACTTTAAAACCTGATTTCTATTTGAAACTATTAGAAATTCATCTAAACAATAAGAAAAACATGATTGAATTTATTGAAAGCATGGAAGAACTGATACATCAAAAGAAATCTAATTGAACAATCAAATATGTCGTTGATAAAATCCTAGAGAGAATCACATTGAATATTCATACCGTATAGAAGAAACATTACCCCTAGCCCTAGCAAGAGTTTAGGCTGCCATTAGAGAAAGGAAAACACAAGGTTTTCTCTGCCCAAAATTCATTCTACTCAGCCTCCCTTCCAAACCCTAACCTAAAAGTGTCTAAAGAAAATAAAACTTTTACTATTTTAATTTCCGTCCAGGTTTACAGCAGTAACTTGTGAGTTAATTTTGGCCTTCAAAAATTGCGAATTACGAAAAACTCAAAACTGAAAAGTTGTAGATATGTAAGTCACGGTTCCAACCCATCTGGCCTTGTGTCAATTGGATTTTTGAGGAGAGAGATACACTCAAAATACTGATCAGTGCTCAAATCAGATTTTTCCTTTTCAGATTCTACCTCTTTGATTTCTTTCCTTAATTGAAGCTTCCAATCATGGTAGGCGATCCGAGCACTCCAAATGCACCTCCTTATACATTTAAGCACGGTCCTTTAGCTCCAGTTAATTCTAGTTTGGCCTCCATTCTCTTATAAATTCCTGTAAACTCATTTTTCTTACATGATTTCCTGAAAGTAGAAAATTACACACAATGAATGGTATCTTATTCAAGAAATTATGTAAAGATAAATAATAGGGACTAATGCAAATCATGACTTAATTTATACAAATTAAGCATAGTAATAAGGAGATAACGTCCACATAAATATATAACAAGTATACAGTGTTCTTCATAGTGCAAGAAAGAAAACTATCATCATGTCAATCTTCTTCTTCTTCTTTTTTTAAAAAAATTATCTTTTTCCTTCTTTTGATTTTTGGAAGCTATGTTAATTACGAGGAGATACCTGTTGAGGAAAATCACCATCTTCCATTTGAGAATTGATTATCAGCTTTGCCGCACGGTGAAGAGGTGTTGGGTCTCTTTCAGCCTATTACAAAAGGTTTTGATATAGAATTATGAAAGAAAAGCATAAGAATAGATAGTATGAATAATGCTAGATTTTATAAACTGACAACTTACTTGTCCAGCATGAATAAGACCCATCATTGCCCATGTAGTTTGCACCAAATTTGATCTATTTCCTTCCAAAGGCACATATTCCTACATAATTTATGTAGCATCCATTGAATCTCATGCTTCGAAAAAACAATAACTTCATTGACAAAGATTCTTCCCTTAATAACAATTTGGGAAAAAAATGGGGTTTGTTATTAAAGGTTCTTGAACTGCTATCAGTAGTGATCGAACCAAAAATATTATGAAAATTTATCGAAGCTCAAAGCACATTCCATGTTGAGACATTTACCTTCTTTGGGCAAGAAAGATAGCTCTCTCCCCAACCACCATTATCTCTCTGTATTTTAAGTAGAAAATCAACTCCTTTGCGCATAGTGAGATAATTGTTGTAAGTCTTGCCACCAGTAGCCAGACCTCCAAGTGCAAACCACGAACCAT
Source organism: Castanea sativa (assembly GCF_040712315.1). Lineage (NCBI taxonomy): Eukaryota > Viridiplantae > Streptophyta > Magnoliopsida > Fagales > Fagaceae > Castanea > Castanea sativa. Next base: position 79,114,185 of record NC_134017.1, on the reverse strand, counting down.
AAGTGAAGCAAACTCCCCAATTTCCATACCTGTTAAATGCTTTATCATGTAATCGATCTTCTCTAATACTCCTTTGTATAATCAAAAATCGTTTCAAACATATCTAATTGTAAACCTCCTTCAGATATGAATTTATTATCTGATTTAGAGGGGAAGAAATTGCAGCAGTATCTCAATTTCAATTCAAACATGGGTTTGATTTGTACTCCATGTTCTGAGATAAACCAGTTGAGGTACATACCATGAACCATCTAGCCTTTGTATGTCTTCAAGGTAGTGTACACCATTTTTAATGAATTTTTCAATCTCGTCCTTCCTATGCTTAGGGTATAATTTGTTAAACAAAACTAAAGCTTGGATTGCTGAGGCGGTGCATTCAACATACTCATGCTCAATTTAAATATCCGCGAAGAATTCAGTTGGATTAAGCAGTTGAGGGGGGAGGGGGGGGGGAAAGAAAAATAATATACCATTAATATATGTCAATGTGTGAATTTAACGGCAATTAGATAGTTTCAAAGTATTTCCAAAATAATATTTCAAGATCAATTCAGTATGCTGAGATAATTACTTACTTCCAACCAATCTGATGCTTCTACTGGTTCCCATGCGGCAAAACCACCATTTTTACTCTACTTTAAGCCATAGAATAAAGCTTATTGATCTAAATAAAGTGAAATACTCAAGAAATAAACAATGTACTAGAGGGAAATAAAGCTTCCACAGTTTGTGCAAAGTGAGTTTCAAAAGCCTTTAGAGTTTTATCATATCATTCAAATGTAATAGTAGCTACAACTGGAATTGGTAAAAGTTTAGGAGAAGATGCTTTAGAAAACAAAACCTTTTGCATTTGGAAAAGTAATTTTGTTGTAGTTAAACAATTTTAGTTTCGTAGTAAAACCAAGGGCATTCTGGATTTCCTATTCATGCTCACTAGTGCATAATAAATATTCTTGAAGATACAACATTAGCTAAGTTAATCCTTACCTATAAAGAAAGTAGGACGTTGACAGAATCATAGAGCCGCTCTGGTTCCATTTGCTCACCAACAATTTCTAGTGGCATCATTGAGAAAAGCAAGCAACACTATGAAATAGATTAAATTTGGTGAGGAATACAATGATTATGGATGGGGTGAAATACTTGACTTTATTGAATCATGTAAACAAAGTAAATTACCTTCAAACCTTCTGCAGTGCAATCAGAAACTTGCCGTCCATGATCTTGATCAGAGAAGGTCCACGATCCTTTGGAAATGTGACATTACATGCTTTTGAAGTCCCTAGAAGGATTGTCTTTAACCTTCTTAATTTTTCATGGAAATTGCAATAATTAGATTGAGTGAATACAGGACATATGTGTGTGTGTGTGTGTGTGTATATATATTTTTAACTAAAAGAAAAAAGGTCCAAAGGTATGCTTGATTATTAAGGTTAAGAGATGGTAAAAGAATTGAAAAGCAAACCTGAGATTTCTTTATTAAGTCATGTCCTCTTGCGAGTGTACGTCCAATTTCATCAACAAGATTACTAGCAAGTAATGCTTGAATGGAAAAACCAGCATCCCACTCTTGACTACCAAAACTCTGCATACAAAATATCAAAATTAGCAAGCACTTATTTTCTTGCAAGGCACCTCAACAATTATAAACTCAAAAGTCAAAACCAGAAAACCATAGGTTTAGGCTTATGCTAAAGTTTAAATGTATATATTGGTGTACATAGCCAACCCTAAAATAGAACAATTTATAGAATGTCTTCTTACATAGTTCAAGATAAAGTGAAATGTAAATCTTCATCAAAGGGAAAAAAAAAATTCTACAATTGTTTTGCTAAATATAAATACGAACCTGCATCTTTATTCCATCTTCAACAACCCATATGTAATCTGGGACCCTAGCAAGATGCCTCTTGAAATAATCTCCATTTGGATCTTCAACCCAACAAGCAAGCATATATAGAACCTGTTCAAAGCATGTGACATTAGGAAAATTGTCTCATAGCCTAAGTAGATGTTCACCATTGCTTTTCTTGATTGTAAAGTTACATTACCTTTTCCACACATCCAATAGTAATGTATCGGCTATTCTCATCTTCATAATGAATGTGCTTCATTGTTACTTGAAAAGCCTTCTCTCTGACCAACTTGTTCAATGGCCAACGAGTGAGAAGAGACTCAGTGAATATGTATAGACTATCCCAAAGCAAATCTTGTATCAGAGGGTGGGCATAGTAGATATCCTCCTGTAATAATAGTTTTACAATCAATGCATTGGAAGAAATATTTAAAAACATTTCTAGCAAAAAAAAAAACAAGTATCAACCACGAGGAGAAAATTAAGGTAAATTCACCTGCGCACATAGATGACGCACACTCTTCCAAATAATTTCATTATAAGGCTCATTGTAGAGTTCCTCCCTCAATTGAAGAATGAGAGGTGTGATTGGGTCAACAAACCTTTTCCCATACAAGTATGACATGGGCATGTACACCATCCAGCAGTAGCACCACATTTTGGCTACATTTTAGGGGCAAAGCAATTGGTAAGCCATAAGTAAAATAAGCATTTTGAATGTTGAAAGTTTTATTATGAAATTTCAAAAAACAAAAACCGGTAAAACTTTGTTGTAACAACTTTAAGTAGAGATGACTAATTCAAATAGAAGCAGTAATTAGATATTGTACAAACCTGGATGCATGGGAAGGAATGAAGGAAGGATCTAAAATTCTGGGGGCATTGGATTGCTTCCAATCCATTCAAATAGACCAAGTATCTAGAATAAAGGAACATTGTGAAAGTTCGTTTAGACCCCTTAAACAAATTGTTTAACCTAATATATTAACCAAGTGATTACTTAGATTAACTTTCAGATCTAGGTTAAAACAAATAAATCATATTATGGAAAGTTGCGGAAAAGTAAATAATACCACGATATGATTACTTAGAAAAACCGATGAAATTAACCGTTTCAAGGTAAGAACCTGGGGAGGATTTGACCTAGCTATCCTCAAGGTAAACTAAATCCACTATAAGAGAATCAATGTTATTACAAAAGATTTAACACTAAATCTAATGCCACCTCATATAGTAACTTACTGACACGATCACGTGCAAGCTCCAAATCTACGGACTTTTTCTCTTCTTGGATTTACAGCAACACAAGCACACCATTGCTTGTGACTTTGAGACTCCACTCAAAGGTTTCAGATCACTTTTTCTTGTTGATCTTGATGCAGCAACTAGTTCTACCAATCCTTAATTGTAGTTTAAGCTCTCAAATCTCACAAAGAGTAACACACAAGTCTTCTAAAAGTTTTCAAAACGTAGCTATGGTTTTCTTTTTATATACGAAGAAGTTTAAGTGAAACCCTAAACATTTTTGTAGTGATTGGACTAAAATAACCTTCTGTAGAAAACCATATCTGTGATTTTCGATTGGTTGGGCTTATTTCTTGATCAGTCTACAGAACTTGAAATTTTTTTTTTCAATCAGCTGGACTTTGAAATCTTGAAACACACTTATTTAAGCACACTCTAAACACTTAGACTAAACTTGTTTTGCATTTGGTTTGCCAACACAATACAACAATGATTCTAAACATTTAATCTAAAACTTTAGAACCTAACACACTGCATAGTTGAGTTATATATCATATAATAGTTATCATCTAGAGTGTATATATTTGAAACTCAACCTATTTATTCCAAATTGGTAATACGAGTATGATTAGATTTTAGTTTACAGTACAAATTATTTTTAGTAAGTCTATTGAGAAGTGAATTTTACTAAACATGGTCATACCGAAAGCCATGTCTTTCCCCAAGAAGGTATGTGCGTTACTCCACCATGATCAAGGATCCATTTTTACGCTCTTACACAAGCATTGTCCTGACCTCCATCAGGTCCTACCCCAAGCATACGCATACAAATATAGTTGAGAGTTGTGCAAAACATGGTGCTATGGCCCTCTATGTGAAGTCCCCAACCACCATCTTCATTCTAATAATATACAAAATTTACAAAATTGTTGTTATAAAGGAAAGATTGAACTAAAAGAAAAAGGTAGGTAAGAAATTTAGCCAAAGCTCTAATTTTGTCAATACGATTAACTTGTAAAGCTTCCAAAAATATGTACCTGATGGTAATATATGTATCGAAGGATTTCTTTTTGATACTCAGCAGGAAATATAGTATTAAGATGTCTTGTAATATACATACAAAATACCTGCATTTTTTGTAATCCATAAGAAGTCACAGGCAGGCATCTCATAATCCAATTTCACGTTGTATTGGAAACAATTGTATTATTCACTTTAAAATCAATCTTATATGTTTCAGTGGTATACATTGGATGAATTAAAAGAAATTATATCAGTAAGCACAATTTTCTATAGTATTTCTCCCCCTCAATGATTTAGTACGGTATTACCCTACCAATTACGTCTCACAAAATCCATAGAAGTGGAAATTTTTTGTATTGGGTATGCCATTTTTAGTTTGATACCCAAAAAAAAAAAAAAAAAAAAAAAAAACTCTACTAATGTATTCTTTGTAAATAAGTATGCGAAAATAGTGTGTTCCATGAAGTTTTGATCACAATAATGTAATTTAATGATGAAACTAACCAAGGGTGGAAGGAAGAACAATGGGCCAGCATTTTCAGCTGGCCAATGACCATCACTAGCTTGCAAGGCTTAATAGAAATGGACAGCCCTCTTCAAGGCAGTTGTGGCATTTTCATATGTGATTTCTTGCCCATCCTCAATCTTAATTGGGGTGACTGTTTGTTTGAAATTTCTCTCCCTCAAAAATTGCAACTGTGAGGACCCGAAGACCTGAGGACTTAAGATGAACGACCGAGGATCAGCTGTGAAGTATAAGAAATAAAGGAGGATGGAAGTTAAGGGCCCGAGGATCCGAGAAGGCAGAAGTAGGATTACCTGGGGAAATACAAAGGGTAAATCGGTGATGCGTTAGAGAGATATTGAAAATATCTAGATTGCGGGTAGGTAACTGTGAACGCCACATTGAATGCTCTACACCAAGCTTTCTGGCCACATTGAATAGAGAACACTAGCTTTATCTGTTGCATTAATATGGAGGTGACCTGAACAGTACAAGGTACAGCACTAGAACGTCTTTCCATTACCAACTATAGGTAAATGGAAAAATGTTAGCAAATGAGGCTAGCAAGGTGAGAGATGAAGGACTGAGATAGCAAGGGTAAAGAGTATAAATAGGAGATGTAGAAACGAAGGGAAGGAGGAGGGTTGGTGGGAAAGAGTCTAAAAGAGTGTATTGTTAATTTTGGTAATTGGATCAGAGCGCCAATATCTTTATTGTTTCGTTCCCTCTCTAACAAATGTATTGTTTTGGGCCTTGAATTATAAAACCTTCCTGTGGCTGTTGGGCTGGTGTTTGATTTTTGGTCCTTACAATTGGCGTCGTCTGTGGGAACAATAAAGCGTGACATTCTGGTTTGAAGATCAATGGCGGAGGCAAGTCAGGAAAGGGAAGAATCAATGGGTTCGCAAAGGGAGAACCAAACTATAAGCATGCAATGCAAAAACGGTAGGCTACACACCCCGAGTGTGGTGGTGGAATCGTATCATAGTGACTGAGCAGGTGGACGATGATCACATACAGAGGAGGGTTAGGTCTCTTGTGATGATGAGTTGCAAAAGATGCAATCAGAGATAGATTATTTGCGCAAAAGGCTGAAGCGGAGGAAACATGGTAGGCGGAACCCATCTTACTCATCCAGTGATAGCTCCGAGGAAAGACGAAGGGGGGATGATCATCAGGCATCTAAGTCCCTTCTTAGTGAGGCCCATTTCGTTACTTCTTCTAGGGGCAAGGCAAAGAAAAGGGAGGAAAAACGAGTTGGGGAATGGTCATATCAAGGTATGGGAAACAAGGCAAAGCTCCCACATAGGTTTTCTCAACTTGTATTTACCATTTATAATGGCAGGACTGGTCCTGTGGAACACGTTAGCCATTTTAATCAGAAGATGACAGTTCACTCGAATAATGAAACGTTGATGTAGTGGCCATGCAGTGGTTTAACGCTTTGAAGGAAGGATCCTTAAGGTCTTTTGAAGAGCTGAGAAGGGCATTTGGGGCTCAGTTCATAACATGTAGTAGCGTCCTAAGCCTTTGGATGCATTGCTGTCTATGGCAATGAGGGAAAGAGAGATGCTCAAAACTTATTTAGATTGGTATTGGGAAACCTATAATGAAATTGATGGAGATGTTGAAGATGTGGCTGTGAGGACTTTTAAGGTGGGGCTCCCTACTGAGCACGGCCTGAGGAAGTCCTTGATAATGAAAGCGGCTGTAAATATGCGCTAGCTTATGGACCGTATAGACAAGTATAAACGGGTCGAGGAGGATCAAATTCAAAGCAAAGGAAAAGCAAAACTATTTCCGGAGAAGAAAGATCTTCAGGGGATGGGGTATCAAGGAAATTGTCTTAGGCGAGATTTCCTAAGTCATCCATTGCCAATCAGGACCTCTTTGGTTAATTCACTGTTCAAGGAACCCGTACACCAAATATTGGAGAAAATACGGAATGAACCTTATTTTAGATTGCCTAATAAAATGAGTGGAGATGCATCCTTAAGAAATCAAAGTCTTCATTGCCATTATCACCAAGACAAAGGACATACCACAGAAGAATGTCGGACGTTGCGTGATCATTTGAACCAATTAGCCAGGGCGGGAAAGCTCAATCATTTTTTATCTCGGTCGGAAGGGCAATTTGAGCACCAAGGGGCAACAGTGTATCGCGGTAATACTCCTCGACCAGCTTTGGGCACTATTAATGTCATTTTGGCAAAGCCAAGGAGAGGGTCCAAAGAGCCTTCTCGGGTAATGTCCGTGCATGGTGGCTTTAGGGATAAGGCTGTGGAAGGGGGAAGTCAACTGGCTAAAAGGATGAGGTTCTCGGCAACTCCGGTATTGGGTTTTTTCGAGGAAGATAAGGAGGAAACATGTCAACCACATGATGATGCTTTGGTAGTAACTATTCGGATCGGGGGATATGATGTGAAATGAGTTTTGGTGGATGACGGAAGTGGGGCGAAAATTATGTATCTTGACTTATTTAATGGTTTAAATCTGAAAGTCGAGGATGTGGAAAAATATGATTCACCGTTAGTAGGCTTTGACGAGAAGCCGGTAATTCCGCTGGGAATGATCAAGTTGCCTGTACGGGTTGAGGACAAGGAGGTCCAGGTTAACTTTATAGTAGTCAGGGCATATTCACCTTACACGGCCATATTGGCTAGGCCATGGCTCCATGCAATGGGGGCAGTTTCATCAACTTTGCATGTAAAGGTGAAGTATCCCATCTGTGGAAAGGTAGGAGGGTTACATGGTAGTTAATCAGTAGCTAGGCAGTGTGTAATGTCCGCAATTGTTAGAACAGGTAAGAATTTGGAGATGGGGGCAACTCAAGAAACTTTATAGCAGTTAAAGAAACCTACCCAGGAGTTGGATGCTAACTTGGATGGAGATTACGCTGAAGAGCTGGGCAGGGTATTTATAGGGGAGGATAAGGAGAGATATTTTCAAGTGGGATCACAGTTGCCTGCGTTAGAAAAGGTGGAATTAGTTAAGTTCTTGAAGGCTAATATTGATGTTTTTGCCTGGATGACATATGATGTCCCGGGGATTGACCCAGAGTTCATTTGCCACCACTTGAATGTTAGTCTCGAGGTGGTGCCCCGCAAACAACCTCCTCGGCGTGTGTCTCAGGAGCATGCCAAGGCTATAAAGGAAGAGATCAATAAGTTAAAACAGGCTGGGGCAATTAAAGAGACCTTTTACCTTGAATGGCTTGCTTACACTGTTGTGGTTAAGAAGAAGAACGGGAAGTGGAGAGTTTGTGTCGATTTCACTGATTTGAATAGGGTATGCCCAAAGGACCCTTTCCCCATTCCGAGAATTGACCAGCTAGTAGATGCAACTGTTGGGCATCCTCGGATGAGCTTCCTGGACGCTTTTCAGGGTTATCATCAGATACCTTTGTCATTGGATGATCAGGAAAAAATAGCTTTTCGTGCTCCTAATGGCAATAATCATTATTAAGTAATGCCTTTTGGTCTCAAGAATGCAGGATCCACTTATCAAAGAATGGTGACTAGAATGTTTGAATTGCAGTTGGGGCATAACATGGAAGCATATATTGATGATATGGTAATTAAAAGCAAAAGGGTAAAAGACCATTTGATGGACTTGGAAGAAACCTTCTTGGTCCTAAGGAGGCATAAACTGCGTTTGAATGCTTCTAAGTGCTCTTTTGGAGTAAGCTCAGGAAAGTTTCTTGGGTATGTGATAACGCATAGGGGAATTGAAGTTAACCCCGATCAGATTAGGGCTATCAGGAGTTTGCATCCTCCTCGGAATCCCAAGGAAGTGTAAAGGCTGACTGGTATGGCAGCAACATTAAATCGGTTCATTTCTCGATCTGCGAACGGGTGTCGGCCTTATTATCATCTTTTGCATAAATGGAAAGACTTTCAGTTGACTGATGAATGTGATCAAGCCTTCAAAGATTTAAGGCAATACTTGGCGAATCCACCGATATTATCAAGACTGGAGAAGGAAGAGGTGTTGTATGCCTATTTGGCAATCACGGATTATGTTGTAAGTCTTGTCCTTGTACAGAATGATGACAAAATTCAAAAGCCGGTATATTACATTAGTAAATCTTTGCAAGAAGCGGAAAAGCGGTATTTACCTTTGGAAAAGGTTGTGCTAGCTGTCATACATGCAACAAGAAAGCTTCCCAATTACTTTCAAGCCCACACAATGGTAGTACTTACCCAATTGCCTTTACGGGCTCTCATGAGAAAGTCAGATTACACTGGCCGAGTGGCAAAATGGAGAATGAGGCTAGGAGCTTATGATGTTAAGTATATGCCTCGTACAACTATCAAAGGATAGGTTCTTGCCAATTTTGTGGCAGAATTTACGAAGGGCAGCATTAAGCAAGAAGAGGTCATACTCATAGTGATGTCGATTGGATTCGTTAAGATTCTCCCCTGGGAAGTCTATACGGATGGGGCATCTAACCGAAAAGGGGTAGGAATTGGGATTGTGTTGATTACTCCTGAGAAATTGATTATAGAAAAATCATTACGGCTGGGATTTGTAGCCACTAATAACGAGGCCAAGTATGAAGCTCTTTTGGCAGGTGCTCAAATGGTTAAAAACTTGGGAGGAAAGATGGTAGAATTCTATTGCGATTCTAGGTTAGTAGTCGGGCAAGTCAATGGGGAGTTTGAAGCTAGAGATGAAAGGATGCAAAAATATCTCAATAGGGTGAGATGTGCGTTGAGCACGTTTGAACAGTTTAAAGTGAGACAAATTCCTAGGGGACAAAATGCCCATGCAGATTCATTGGCCATGCTGGCCACGTCTGTGGGATCGAAGCTTCCTCAGACGGTGATGGTGGAAGATTTGATGAATTCTAGTCTTGCTAGCATCTTGGCAATCGGGATTTATAGCATTTAGGTGGGACTGAGCTGGATGGATCCAATCATTACCTTTTTAAAGCATGGATTATTACCTGAAGATAAAATGGAGGCAGAGAAGGTACGGAGAAGTGCTCCTTGTTATTGGCTTTCTGAGGAGCAGAAGTTATACAAGCGCTCTTACTCGGGACCATATCTGCTCTGTGTACACCTTGAAGCCGTTGAGCCTATACTGGAAGAATTACATGAAGGTATATGCGGAAGTCACACTGGGGGAAGATCTTTAGCTCATAAGGCCATAACGCAGGGATATTAGTGGTCAAATATGCAGAAAGCTTCTCAGGAGTATGCCAAGAAGTGTGACCAGTGTCAGAGGTTTTGCACCTAATATTCATCAACCAGGGGGAGTCCTAAATCCATTGTCTAGTCTATGGCCGTTTGCTAAATGGGACTTGGATATTGTTGGACCTTTTCCTAGGGCGGTTGGTAATAGAAGATAGCTCCTCGTCGGTACAGACTATTTTACTAAGTGGGTAGAGGCCGAGGCCCTGGCTTAGAGATACGGATGCTAAGAGGTTTATCTAGAAGAATATTGTTACTTGTTTTGGAATCCCGCATACTTTGATCTCTGATAATGGGCTTCAGTTTGATAGCAAAGCCTTCCGACGGTATTGCGGGGGTCTAGGAATAAGAAATGGGTATTCAACACCGACGTATCCTCAAGGAAATGGTCAAGCGAAGGCCACTAACAAGGTTATTTTGGCTGGACTAAAGAAGAGGCTAGATGATGCTAAAGGAAGATGGGTAGAGGAGCTACCTTATGTATTATGGACTTATCGCACTACTCTCTGTAGGTCGACTGGTGAGACACCTTTTTCAATGACATATGGGATAGAAGCAATAATCCCTCTGGAATTAGGTTTCCCAACCTTGAGATTTGAATAGTATAGTGAAGAGGGAAACCAGTGCATGCTACTTGATAATTTGGATACTATTGAGGAAAGAAGAGAAGTAGCCAGCGTGAAGATGGGCAATTATCAACAAAAGCTCAAACAAACATATGATAAAGGGGTGAGGCCGAGGCCCCTAGTGCCAGGAGATTTAGTTCTAAGAAAAGTAGTGGGAACAACAAAAAATCCTGCTTGGGGTAAATTGGGTCCTAACTGAGAAGGGCCATATAGAATAACATCTGTAGCAGGCATTGGGGCTTATTACTTGGAAGATTTAGATGAAAAATCAGTTCGTCGTCCCTAGAATGTAAGCAATTTAATGCGTTACTATTATTAAATGTAAGGTCTTTTTTCGTAGTGTATAAATTGTCAATATATTTTATGAGTGTTCCTTTATTGGAATAGTTAAAAAAAAAAAGTTTCTAAGTGTTAAGCTGAACTTAGTCCTTGTTCGGCTCCTCGGGCCACAAGTCTAAGGAAAATTAACAGAGCAGTAAAAGCTTCCAAGTGTTAAGCTGAACTTAGTACTTGTTCGGCTCCTCGGGCCACAAGTCTAAGGAAAATTAACACAGCAATAAAAGTTTCCAAGTGTTAAGCTGAACTTAGTCCTTGTTCGGCTCCTCGGGCCACAAGTCTAAGGAAAATTAATACAGCGATATAATCTTCTAAGTGTTAAACTGAACTTAGTCCTTGTTCGGCTCCTTAGGCCACAAGTTTAAGAAAAATTAACACAGCGATATAATCTTCTAAGTGTTAAACTGAACTTTGGCAAAATCTCATTTTGGCCCTAATACCATATTAAATTATCAGTTGTCTTAAAAATTTAAACTATTGAAAAATGATAAATTTAATCATTTAATCATATAATTCTAACATCTTATTACCATACTAGAGGTCTCTAGCCTACCATCTTGAGTTTGTTAAACACTTCTCCTATTAATATCAATATATATATATATATATATATATATATATATATATATATATATATATATATATATATATAAAAGCAGAGACCTCATTGTGTGAAGGTCTAAGCTTTTGCCAAGTGGCACCTCCTATGAAGTTTCTCTACAATCATCCAACTCTCCCATTAATTGACTGAGTTTACATCACAACTCTCTCTCTTCTTCATGTCTTTTAGTATACCAAATGTTTCAGTTTTTTTATTTTTTAAATAAAAAGAGATACTAATAATTAATGAAATCGAGATAGATAATATTCTAGCATTTTTGTTACCTAAATTACACAAATCCAAATCCATATCTATTATTTATTATAATCATTATTATTTTATGGTTATGAATTTACATATAAACATCTCATAAACAAAGTCTCCCTCCCCTGTTAGTTTTTTTTTTTTTGTTGGTACGGCAAGTTTTTACGTTAGTTATTTAAAAAGTTTCTGCCTTTATGATTGTGTAGATGCATTAATCACAGCTTGCCTCCAAAATGACGTTTTGGTTTTTGCCTTTTGTTTTCACATTATCTACATTATCAATACTCTGCTATAATAATTAATGTAAGATTTTCTAAATCTTTGACTCCCCAACCACTCTCTCACGCTTTGCCTTCCCCTCTCAACTTTGACCATATGCCTTCATTCTCTTTCTTTCTCTCTTAAAAAAACTTTCTTTCTCTTAAAAAAAAACTTTTAATAGTTAAATTTCCTAAACTACTGCTACTCTCAAATTTTGCTTCCATATTCACAATTTTTTAAAACACCGAGCCAATGGAAGAAACCTATTGCTCTTGTAATCTTTTGTTGTAGCCAGTGGCTATCCATTGCACATTAAGTGGCTTTGACATGTATGAGTTCAAGCTATCTTTTGTTACTTTTAAAATTTCATTTCTTCACTTACAATCGGTAGGGTTAAGATCGTGAGATTCTTTGTTTTCCTATTTTCTTTTATAGGTTGTGTTATTGTGTATATCAATTTCCAAAAGATGCTTGAAATCTAGAACTGAGAAATCAATAATTGTTTATTTAGTGTAAAAGTCTCATTGTCATTATCCTTTCAAGATTGTTTAATCTTCGCATATGACTTTAGTAGATTGGTATTTTCAAAATAAACAAAAGCTAAACATGTTGTAAATCACAAATTGGATTATATGGATCAAGCAGTTATGATCTAGGGTGGAGGGTTTTTATTTTTATTTTTATTTTTATTTTTTTTATACAAAATAGAAATTTTACTTTAGTCAAATCTAAATGTATATGTGTGTGAAACTCTCTCTTAGAGACTTAAACCCCGGCCTTGCCCCCTATACGCCCAGAAGCACTTATACTTGTGGAGTGACCATCACACCAAGGGTGTGCAGTGATAGGGTGGAGGGGATTTAGTCAATGGCAATTGAATTTGCAGAGGAAAAACAACACGAGTATTCAATCCACATTCTTTAGACTCCAAAGCTTCTTTCTCGAGTAAGTCTCTTGATATTTCATTAAAGAAATACATATTGACTATTTTCCTACAATAAATTGAGTTTTGGGTTAATGTTTTTTTTTTTTTTTTTTGAGTTTTGGTTTAATGATGATTGTATAATGATCTATATGTGGTGTGTGCTTTCTTTTCTATGAAATTCAATAATGTATGAATCGAGGATTTTAACATTTTTGTGTATTAAGGTTTTTTTCATCTTTATTTCATTATTTTGTTTAGTTTTTGTTACTTTTTATAATAAACTCATTACTAACAAAGTTTTATGACAATTATGGTATAATATATATACAACATTCTCCAAACTTATCTTACATAAAACATTACAATATTATCCGTGCATCGTATGGGCAACTTACTAGTTTCTCATAAAGTGTAACAACTGTTATGTTCAAGGATTATAACGTGTGAAAGTGATTTTTTAATTTTCTTTTTCTATTTGTAAAATCAAATCTTTCAAGAGAACTAAAAGATACATTATTATTTTAAACTCATACCTGGTGGAACTCATCACAACCTCAAACATTCTTTTACATGCTAAGGTTTTTTTTTTTTTTTCTTTTCTTTTCTTTTAGGAGACTTTATAAATTTATTTCATGGAATGTTAATCTATATAATGAGAAAGAAAAAAATAGGCATTCCTCTAATCAGTTGGCTGCCTCTATATTCTCTTTTGCAACCTTAGGAAGCTTTGGACAGTTAAGACCCAAGAGCGAGTCCAGATAGTAATTAAATCGAAGTGTTTATATATATATATATATATATATATATATATATATATATATATATATATATATATATATATATATATATATTTTAGCTAGAACAATTCCATAGTAACCAAAAATTCAAGAGTTAATTAAATACTATATATCAGACCAAACAATATTATAGAAACCATAAATTCAAGAGTTATATACATATCAACACTGTCTGTCTCTCTAGTGCCCATGAAGAATTCCTACGCCTATCAAGACAGAAGACTGTTTTTCATAAGTTCAACAATTTGGCTTTCTTAAACCGGGAATTGCATGGTCTGTGATGTATCATGACAACCACAGTGTTCTCCCACTGAGTTGTCTCGACAGGAATTATTATTGCTCCCACCTTGAAGGCGAATGGAGGAACTACGAATTTCGGCTTTTCGATTGCTGTAGAAGAAATAGGTGTCCGTAGACATAGTACGGCAAGGAAATGCCTCCATTATTTTCTTGAGCAAGTACTTGTAAGTTTTTGACAGAGAAAGATAAAGAGGGAAATATGCTAGTGCAAAGATGCCAACTGGAAGGAAAGAAAGTGAATAGAGGAGAATTTTTGTCCACCTTTCTTTACTACGTATCATGAGGATGATTGTTGCAGAAAATGATACCATCATCATTGAAACGGAGAGAAAAAGAAATGTGAAGCCTAGCATGAGCTTGTTAGGAAGCGAATGCTTGAAGTCTTCCAATCGAAATGGTGCAGTGAGGATTGAAAGAAATATAACCACTGAGGTCAAAGCACAGGTAAGTGAGAGTACATCAGTTGCTGTGAAAACCACAAAGAAAGATTGATTGAGAAGCACTGGAACACCAGTATTCTGATTAGGACCTCCTGGTATTGTGTAGGCTGCGGCAAAGGCAACTGTCGCGATGAGAACTGCCACAATAGAGCATCCTTCTGCAGTGTGCTTTAGCCAATCTCTGGCACCATTCCGGAGCTCTGTGTTGTTTTTAGCAAATAAGCCTTCAGCAGTAAGCTTATTCTTGTTCCGATGATCAACGAAATGGGCTTTTGTGACAGACTTTACTCGCTGCACACATAAACAAATACATGAGAACCACATTGACCAGCCAAAAATACATCCTTTGAAGAGGCCATCTTGATTATATATACATCAGATCGGCTAAATCAATTAAATCCCTCTACTGGATTAAGAGATTGTAAGTTCCCCAAAACTAAGTACAATTTCAATTGAAAAGCTTAGGGTACAACCCTTAAGGAATTATACTTAAATTTTACTATTTTTAACTAAATAAGGCTATTGAGGGGATATTTGAGAAACTGAGAAAAAAAAATGCAGTTAGCCTAAAATTCATTGCTAGTTGCAACTACTTTTATTTGTTGATTAGGATCTTCTACATTTTAAATTGATCTATTGTATGGTTCAGATAATAGAAATACGTACCCAATTTCATATCAGCTAAAATTTTAACGAGATTACAGTATGTACACAATTAAATATAAGAAACAGGTATTTATCGATTTCAATTGAAACCGCACACACAAAAGTAGACTGATAATGTTTTAGTAATAATGAGAGTGGTGTTATTAAAAATAGCACCTCAAACCAGAGCAGCTCCTCCTGCAATTCGAGTGCAGGGCCTCGCAATTTTTCAGGAACATAATCGTCTCTTTTTATTCCAACCATATGCAGAATAGAGTTCCCATCATTGTCAAGCCTTCGAACCAGCCACCTCATTGCTACTTCCATTGTCAACACAAGCTTGAAAACCTCCAACTGGCGGTACTTGATAGCTACATGCAATATGGTCCGCCCTTCATTATCAATGTGCTCAACTGCCTGAGGGTATATTTCAAGTATTTCTCTAACGATCTCTATGCACCCTGACTTAGTTGCTAGAAACAATGGCGTAATTCCTCCAAGTTTCAGTACTGGTTGCAAAGAAATAGAAGAGGGCAGCTGTTCTGGGTTACCCACATTCTCATTTGTAGTTGAAACATCAGTACTTCCATATTTGTGCAGCCTTGGTTTACTCGTGTCAATTCCAGAACTAGTGATCTCCCATGAGGTATCTTCTTTTACTAACAATTTGGCAAGCTCTAACGCTGATTCATGGCTTAACTTTTCCTTGGAAATGTCATTGCTCTCGGCCGAACTACAGCACATTTTGACTTTTGAAGAGTGAAAGTAATTAGTAGCTTTATATAGACATCATAAACACATAATTGCTAAGAAAATTATAAGTAAATAAAAAATTCCAGGCTCTTCTAAATTCATCCATCAAATCATTCAAAGATTTTATCCTAGTAACCTTAAGCAATTTCATTACCAAAGAACTATTCAATATTGTATTTTAAAGGTCTGTAAGGATTTGTAGGGTTTAATATCTTTTTTTATTATTAATTAATAAATAAATAAAAGCCCTATAAAAAAAGGCTTAAAGATGAACTATAGTCTGTAAACGACAAATTCTAAGGCAGAAACAATGCCTTTAACTACAATATACATTTAACCATGTAGCCTTAGAAATTATAGTTATATATAAAAGTAAAAAATGATGTATTAGCCAATAAACTATATAATTGTGCTACAATATTGTCGGTCCGAAATTGAAAAAAGGACACGAACTGATAATTTAATAAGTTTATAAAAAAAAACTTATTAAATTATTGGTCAATGTACTATTTAAGTTTATGAAAATTCAAGATGAGAGGTTAGCAGCTTATTATTGTATTTATTTTTAATTATTTTGATAAAAAAAATTACATTTTTAAGAGAATATAGCATTGGGGGTGTAAACACCTCTTAGTTGCTCTTTAACAACCTAAGCCACCCAAAACTCACTCTATCTAGGTTTGTAAACTTAAAAAGGTTTGCAATTTTTACCCAAAAAAAAAAAAAAGTTTGCAATCTACCGTTCATAAGTTGTAAAACATATATATATTATTTTAATATGTGATTGTGTGTGAAAAGAAAAAGTGAGCGAAATAAAATAATACTTTTTTATTTTATTAGATAATTCATATTATTTAATTAGGTTGTATATAAAAATAAAAACTAAAATGTAAGGTGAGTTGTAA
Source organism: Castanea sativa (assembly GCF_040712315.1). NCBI lineage: Eukaryota > Viridiplantae > Streptophyta > Magnoliopsida > Fagales > Fagaceae > Castanea > Castanea sativa. The sequence continues at coordinate 79,097,509 of NC_134017.1, read as the reverse complement.
AATAAATTGGCAAATAGATAAAATAGTTTTTTAACGATGTAAAATAAGTTTTTTTATTTTTTTATTTTTACAAAATAGGATTTCTAATCTATCCTAATCTAAGTATATATGTGTGTGAAGTTCTCTCCTAGAGACTTGAATTCTGGTCCTTATCCCCCACACCCCACAAGCATTTACACTTATAGAGTGATCACTGCTTCCCCTTGGAGCAGTGGTTTCATCCCGAATACTAATTATACCATTTTTGTCGCATACTTTTTTTTTTTTTATACAAGATAGAATTTCTACTCTAATCTAATCTAAGTGTATATGTGTGTGAAGCTCCCTTTCTGGAGACTTGAACCTTGGCCCTTATTTCTTACATCTCACAAATATTTATATTTGTAAAGTGACCACCGCACTAAAAATGCACGGTAATTACCGCATACTTAAACACGACACAGAATATGTGACACTCTTTCCTAAAATTTTAATACATTTAAAAATGAATGACTTTTCAGTTCACGTACCAAACTATTGGACATCATTAAATGTGACTCCTTAATCATTGAAGATGACTGTCCTAAAAGCTTAATACATTTAAAATGATTTGACTTTAACCCAACGAACTATTGACATTGATTATTGCACAAAATGTACACAGTTCATACGTTAAGTAATAATAAGGAAAAAAAAAATCTTAACCAATGCTCTTAGAATATTGTTTAATAATTTATTTAAAAAAAAAGTTTTTATAGAGAAAGAAAGAAAAACAATTAATGTTTTAACATTTTTTTTCATTTTTCATAAGAGCGATGTCAAAACTTTCTTAAAATGGATTATTAATCAATCTTCTAAGAGCATTCGTTAACATGACCTAAAATAAAATATGATAAATATATTTTCAGCAAAAAAAAAAATGGTAAATATATGTGAAATTATGTAAGGCTAAAGTTGAGTTCAAATTTTCAAAAAAGAGTTTTGCATACTTATATACTTAAATAAGATTAGAATATGATTTCTATCTTGTATCAAAATACATTCAGTAAATATGGAGCTTACATTAACTACGGTGTACATAAGAATACTTTCTTGAACTATTACAATCATAGACAAATAATAATAACAATAATAATAAATGAAGAGATTTAAATCAACAACAGAATATTACGTCTAGCTCTATGATTGAAGGAGTCTAGCTCTATGATTGAAGGAGTTCAACCACAGATACTATGATTGAAGGAGTTCAACCATTGATAGGCGGGATTGGATCGAGGTGTTCCACCCCCTATATAAATGGGGTTGGAAAAACTCAGAATGGAATCAGAGTGAGTTAGAGGTATTAGTTATCCAAAATTGGGTAGCATCGACATTAATGATGAAGTTAATATTGTACTCGTACGGGTCATGTTCGGTGATATAAATTTGGCATCAACCATAAAATTGGTACTAGTTTTTACAATAAAAAATTAAAATTAAGAAAAAGTTATAAAACATTTCACCTAATCTAATACATTAATTTAATGCATTTAGGCTAATATTTGAGCTTACAAAATATATAGATTTTAATAACATGTTATAAAGATATAATAAATACATACATACAACTGTATATATGTGTGTGAGAATTTATAAATAGCATTAACCTTGAAACAATATACCAATATCAATTAGAGTCCGTTTGGATATAACTTATTTTGCTGAAACTGAAAACTGAAAACACTGTAGTAAAATAATTTTTAAATGTGTGAATAATACTGTGGGACCTATTTTTAATGAAAAAGTTGCTGAAAAGTGAAATTTGTGAGACCCATAAACAGTACATTTGTGCACTGTTCATGACTGAAAAGTCAATACATGCGGCTGGGTTAAAAAAAAAAACAAAAACAAAAACGTGGACGTGAACGTGAACGTGGACGCAGAAACGCGAATCCAAACGCCCTCTTAGTATCAAAATATTTTGATTCTGCTATCATTCAATACGAAATTTACTCCAGATGTGAGAGAAAGTAAATGAGCAGTTATGAGAGCGAGAAAAAGAAGAAAAAGATAAAAAGAAGATAAAGCAATAGGGGCAAGATGGGATGAGATAGAACCGGAGAACAGAGTAGGGTGGAATGAGACAAGACAGGACAGGGGAGTAAAACCCATCCTCACCTAGTTACCTCTACAAGATGAGTGGACATAGTTGGGCAAGGTGGAATAAGCAGGACGAGTAATTTTTATGGTTTTGCCCTCCCTTAGCTGGATCTTGACATTAAAGAAATATTATATATGAAATAAAAAATTCCTTTTGACAAGAAATATAAAAAAGAAAATCACACCATTTATATGTGCTGAGAAGAACAAAAGAAGGAAAATAGTGTTGATTATATTGACTTTATGATATTTACCCTTACTGGAAATTCTCTTGAGGAATCCACGTCTGCGTACCGGTTCAAAAGCTTTGGGGTTGCATGAGAGAAGCTGAAGAGCGGTCATCCCATCTTCGTCTCTTTCACCAACCAAATATCTGAACCGTTCGTGTGTAGCGATTTCCAAAGCTAAACCTGCTCTTATGCCATTTTTGGGTATGGAAACCACAATCCAAAACACAAAGAAAATCAAGACCATCAAAGGAGAAATTATGTAAATACAATGAGAATGGTGATATAGCTAGCTAGTTGCACAAACACAATATGTGTACTGTAATCGGGTTTTGAAAATACAATTTCACAAGCTGTTTCCTGGGACTAGTTAAAGCGAGCTAGGGAACTAACCAAAGTGCTGAGAAAGGATGGCGATGTGAAGAATAGTGGTCTTGTCATTCCTCTGAACAGACTGTTGCGTGTCCTTTTCTTCATCTGCCAGAAAGTTGAAAATCTCAGTTTTACCATAGCGAGCTGCTCGAAAGAGTGGAGTTTCTCCAAGCTCGTTGATCTCTCTTAACAACTTTTGATCTCTCTTTATCATCTCTTCTGCTACCTTCACCGAGCTTCCGTGGTCGAGAGTAGCTGCCTCGTGGAGGATTGTGTTTCCAGAACGGTTTTTGCGGCCCAATTTGTTGTCATGGCAGGAAGGCAAGTGTTTGAGAAGACTGAGTACCAAGTCAGCTTGTTTCGAGTAAGCGGCCTTGTGGAGTACTGTGTCTTCGTGTATAGTCAGTATGTGCAAGGCATGGTCCTCCATATCTGCACAGAGTTTTAACACTGCTTTCGTGTCTTCTTTCAGTAGAGCTTCGTACAGCTTTCCATTTGATTCATGATCTTTAAAAACGACCCTTTTTTCTCCCGTGGAAGCCATCAATTGATGCTGTGAAGAGGAAAGGGAGGGAGGAATGTTTTCAGAAATCAGAAAAGCTCGTTTATAGGTACGGAGGTTTGGTTACTTTGAAGGAAAATATTAAAGTAAAGAAATTTATTCAGATAATGGTGCTCAGTCCTAATCAATTATAATCGCGAGAATTGAGAATTGAGAACGGAAAATTGAAAACTGAACACTGTAATAAAATAATTTTTAAATATGTAAATAGTGTTGAGAACTCATTTTTACATTTTTTTTAAATAAAATGCTTGTAGGTCTCATAAACAGTGCGTAAATAGTGCAGCTACAGTGCATAAACAGTGAAATTGGTCTCCCGCACAATGAAATTACGTACATAAACAGTACTTGTTACTATTCATGCACGTTGAAAAAAAAAAAAAAAGCTACAAAATGCAGGATTTGAAAACGTGGCAACAATAATTTGTATTCCAACTAAGCTTTAACTTTAGCTTTATAGCAATTATTGTTAGATTTTTTTAGACATTTGTGGGCTCAGATAGTGCGGCATACTTTAAATGATTTGTACTACATTTTTTTTTTAAGTAATGCTATTTTTGCCGTGTAAATGTACAATTGTAAATTTTATCTTTTTTTTATTTTTTATTTTTTTATTTATGAATGGAAAGGGTTTGTGTCACGACCCAAACTCGATGCTTGGATTTGTGACTATGACCGGCATGTTAATATCAAACTTAAACTTTGGTTTGGTTACTTGAAATCAGAAAAGCTGGTTTATAGGTATGGAGGTTTGGTTACTTTGAAGGAAAATATTAAAGTAAAGAAATTTATTCAGATAATGGTGCTCAGTCCTGATCAATTATAATCGCGAGAATTGAGAACTGAAAACTGAACACTGTAATAAAATAATTTTTAAATATGTAAATAGTGCTGGGAACTCATTTTTATATTTTTTTTTCTGAATAAAATGCTTGTGGGTCCCATAAACAGTGCATGAATAGTGCAGCTACAGTGCATAAACAGTGAAATTGGTCTCCTGCACAGTGAAATAACGTACATAAACAGTACTTGTTACTATTCATGCACGTTGAAAAAAAAAAAAAAAAAGCTACAAAATGCAGGATCTGAAAACGTGGCAACAATAACTTGTATTCCAACTAAGCTTTAACTTTAGCTTTATAGCAATTATTGTTAGATTTTTTTAGACATTTGTGGGCTCAGATAGTGCGGCATACTTTAAATGATTTGTACTATATATATTTTTTTAAGTAATGCTATTTTTGCCGTGTAAATGTACAATTGTAAATTTTATCTTTTTTTTATTTTTATGAATGGAAAGGGTTCGTGTCACGGCCCAAACTCGATGCTTGGATTTATGACTATGACCAGCATGTTAATATCAAACTTAAACTTGATATTAACAAGAACAAACTTAACGTTTAACAAAAACTTTTACAAAAGCTTTCCTCTTTCTTTTCATTCTTGTTTCTTTACTTAAAATATATAACTTTTCATTTGACATTCAGAGCATCTACACTGTACTCAAATAATAACATTGTACTCAAAGAATAACATAATCCACCAGTTACTCAATTTCTGAATTTCACATAATACATCTCTTAATACTTTAAGGTACACAACTTTCATTAGATCCTAAAATACACAGTACTACAAAGCTAAACATCAAAAGCTAATTTGAGATCTATACCTTTAAAACTAAAACTAGCTCCTTCCAAAACTCGACCAAGGCTCCCTCTGCTCCAAAATAAAACCTGTAACTGAAAGGGTGGAAGGGATGAGCTACGCAGCTCAGTAAGGGTAAGATACATAAGAATTTAATAAGAATGCATGTAAATCAAATTATTTCATTTTATAAATGTTCAGATAAGAGAACATCTTTTCATGCATAGTATTTTATACTATTCATAATAATAACGTATGCATTTTTCATAGAAAATAATTGTTCTCATTTTTCTTATCAGATTAATATTACTAAAACCTTTCAGATTGAATTTATTTCATTTCTTACAAAGTCACCAAATATAATATTGATTGTTTAAAAATCATCTACATACATATATATATATATATGTGTGTGTGTGTGTGTGTGTGTGTGTGTGTGTGTTCTTGTTACAAAATAATCATTATAACTTAAATCAGATAATTGGTAACTTTGTCTTAAACTATAAACATTTTAACAAATAAGAAGACTTTTCTTTATAAGCTTCTTCTCGTAAAATATTATAACTTTCATAGTCATAAAACTTAACGTTTTATAAAAAGCAGATATCTGATATATTTTTTTTAACGTAAACTTGTACTTTCATCAGAAGCTTTATTTTTATAGAACGCTAAAACATTTTCATCAGATTCTTTATCTTTAAAACACAACAAAACTTCAGAAACTTTTCTCTTTAAAGAACAGCTTTTCTTTTCATCATAAACTTCTTTTCATGAGAGCTTTTAACTTTACATAATGCATTTAAACAAATCATTCTCTCATGATTAATAAAATAATATAGTTATTCATAACATATTGGTTAGTCCATATCTAATAAATCTATACTTATTTGGGAGGTTTCTAGCACCACTGTGCTAGGCATCCAGCATTCCCCAAAATGCTAGATATTCCCAAGATCACATCATAATACATATCTTTCAACCATGAGGGTAGGTTGACTTCCTCCACAAGTTGGTCGTAACCAACAATGGCGGGTACAGCAGAGCCAGTCCCACTTTTAATGGCCAATCAGAATACATTTTCCATGGAAAGCTAGTAATTAAACCTTTACTGGCAGAGTTCAGATCATCAGAGGACATAACCCGAAAACATTTTATACTTATACATCATACTAAAAATTCTTATTTTTCATCACATTTCATAATAATAGCATTTCCATTCTTTTCTTTAAACATCATGTTCATGGAATTAGTAATGACATCAATATGCTTAAATCATATACATAAGATTTTGAAAGCCCACGAACACATCTTTGTCTAAAACATGATTATATGTCATATTTCTAATCAAAAGCCTTTTAATGCATAATATACTTTAAAATAACCTCATGACTTACCAAATGCTCATATAACTTATCCCTTACCTGAAAGCAAAGGAATCGAGAGCCTACAATCGAAGGAGATTAGACTTCAGTACTGGTAACTTCTAAACCAAATATCAAAGCTTATTACTATAAATTATACCTTAAAATAAACTTACACATTCATCTCAAAGTCTATCTCTTAAAATCAAGGAAGTCATAATCCCACCTCAAGGAGATTCCCCAAACAAATGATACATTCATCAACACCATAACGTATTAAACTATAGAGAAACCCACATTCTCATATTATTATCATATCTCTAGAAGAGCCAACTTCATTTCAAAAGGTTCTTTGAGATTAGGGTAATAAAGCATGCATAAACATAAAATCCTTTAAGCATAGTCATGTAACCATATACACTCACATGACAATACTCACATGACAATATACAACCCATTGAACAATACAACTTCATAAAAATAACAATCGGATGGTTTAGAACCCCTCCTTTGAGTACCAAACCTTGAACCAAGTTATACAAAATTTATCTATGATTTAGAAATACTAAATGATGAGCATAATAAATTATAACTCAAATCATTCACCCTAACTTTAGAATTAAATCCTCAAAGTTAGGCATGTCCCTTACTGTTCATTGTTTTTATTCCAGCAGCATATGCCTCATTTGTAAAATACAAATGGGCCATCTAAACACATCTAAATTCTCATGAAATTTTATAGAGCCACTCCTCTGGATGTCTAGTAAAAACCGTATCAATTTCGGAGTCAAAGCATAAAAACATAATTTACTGAAAATCGTACAAGGCAACATGCTCAAATCTGTCTTGGCAGAAATTCATGCAACTTAGAAATTAAACCATTAATTTTATGTTGATCCAAATGCTGTGAGACCACTTCCATAACAACCATATGTGTCTTAGAATTCATAGGAATTATCCCTAGCACCCAAATTCACTGTATATGATTTAATACATAATTCACCATGTGTAAACACAGAATCTGTCACAGTGACAGCTTTGAAACGTTTTTCTTATAAATTCACAAACAATTATCAGACGATGGTATTTTCGTATGGGGATTTTTATACACTCATTAGACATGTTATAAAACACTTATATATAGTTATTTAACCATTTAGAGCAAAATCAAATACAACAAAAATCCCAGCAGTAACATCAAAAGTACTCATCCCAACTTTTTCTTACTTCCTTACTCATATACAATCATTAATTTGTAAAAACCCTAATTTATCTTCAACAAACCATCAACACAATTTCAAAGCTTCTTAAAACAGCGCATAAATATAAATTTACAAGTTCATGATTTCCTAATTTTACAAACCACAAATACCATTACCAAAAATTTCATGAAGAAACTATGGATTCTAAGGTGAGAGTAGCTAGAACCTAACTAATTTTCTGGTTTTTGAGGGAAAAATAGAAGTGGAATCACTCTTGCATGAAAGGATTTCCCTTTCCTAGTGGCTGGACCCGAAAGTATGAGAGGTAGAGAGCTTGAAAGAGTCTTTGATTTTCTAGTTTATTTGAGAGAGTATGAACAATAAATTACATGGAACTTATCCTTCTTTTTGAGGTGTTGACCGTGGGTTTGAGAGAAAAGACTTAAGAGAGGTTCTAGCTCTTTCTTTAAGAGAAAAGAGAGTAAAGTGAGGTGATTTTCTGATTTGTGTGGATCTGTGGGAAATAGAGAAGGCTTATTGGAAATTCTAGTGTCTTGAGAAAAGTCAAAGAAACTAGGTGGAGCTTGTTCATTGCATGGAAGGCCAAGTCTTGGTCTTTGGGGTTTGTCAATATGCATGATACTTTAGCTTTATGTGTGTTGAATTTCTATTGGTTGCATGTGTGGGTGGAAATTTCCACCATAACAACTCATGCATCACACATAATTAAAACACCAACTATATATGTAATAACTTAAACCACTTAAAATAGTTTTGTACATACTTAGTATATATATATAATACAATTAGCTATTCAATTATTTATAATCTTTACAATTATTATCCAAAAACATTATAAAATAATATATTTATAAAATACTCTTATATTAATTATAGAAAGAAAGTGGCTTAAGATAATAATTAACCACTTAAACACATAGTTAACTATAAAATTGGGTCGGGGTGTTACAGTTCGTGTGTGTGTGATTATTAACCTAGTCTACTTAACTTCGCTGTTAATGACGCGAGGTATTTTTGAACACATTAGAGCTATCTGCGTCGTGACACAATATTTTTGCAAAACACACCACTCAAACTCAATAACTTTTAAACTCACAGCTATGACCAAATCCAAGACTTATTATTTTTCTTTTCTTGGATGCCCTATAAAAGCATTGGTTAATGAAAAATTAAAAAGAAACTTGTATTTTTAATAGATTTTTATATTTCCCATCTATTAAAACTTTTTTAAAAGTGATCTATTAATAAATACTTTAAGAGTGTATGTTAATAGGATTTTTTTTTTCTTTTTTTGTACAGTTATGTTATGTTTGGTGTGGAAATGTGCACATGTAATGCCCTAACCAAAATTTCTAATTCCACTGGGAAGAAGCATTTCTCAATCAGTTCATATCTTGATTCTTAGGTGTTGGGATCAATTTTGGAATGGCAAGCTAATTATGGGAACTTGGGCTCATCAGCCTGGGTTCAAAGATATGTATATATAAAGGAATCAAATCCACTACTCATCCCATTATAAGGATGAAGGCTAATGGTGCATGGTAAAGAAATACTCAAAAACACTAATTAAGTCACCAAGTGACAAGTATAGCACAAGGTATATTTGTCACTTGGTGTTTTGATTTTGCTTACTATAATCACATGACATTTAACACTACCCTATTTATCATACAAACCCCATATCCTCACTCACCTATTATACTGACAGCGATTGGATCCATTATCATTCATAACAATTTGTTCCTGATGTTTACCTGGTACCAAAAAAATTTCTAAATCTTTTATCTATATAGGCCAACAGTCAACTAACCGTCAACCGAGCTAGGACTTGAACAAAGACAGGTAATAGGGATCCATTAGATTAGATGACTTTTCAGATGTTCTCATTGGACCTAACTACTCTAGCTTTCTCTATTATTACCCAGTCCACTTCACCCTTTCTTGAGTTGTGGCATTCTTATTTAGGTCATGCTTCCATATTTTGTGTTTAATCTTTAATTAAATTATAGGAGTTTGTTAGGTCAAGTCAATTTACGGTCATTTAATTGTATGACATGTCAATTAGAAAAACAATTTGCATTACCATCTAATATATAAGTGAGCCTTTGACTCTTGTTACATTTTAATTTTAATTTTTTTTTAATCTACTGTGTGGATTCCCTCCCCATTCCCTATCATGGGACTGTCATGTTGTTTTGTTATATTCATTTATGACATTTGACGATTTTAATGGATTTTTTTTTTAATAAAAAATCATTCCAATTTTTTTAATATATATCATGACTTTACTCAAATGATTGTTTTGTCACATTAAAATATTGTGTGATGCTAATGCTATGGAATATAAAGTTATAAACACCATTTTTCCCAATTCCCCATACTCTGTTTTGTGGCACTATCTTCCTCACATTTTGCCCATGCGCATTTCGGTGAAATGTTCAAGTTGAACGTAAACTTCACCATATTATACACTCTATTGATGCTCTCGTCCATTCTACTCACATGTTCCTATGACTTTTGGGGGAAGTAGTTCTCACTACTGTCTATTACAATCTACATCAAGAATACAACTAATTCTAAACATATTTTCGCAATTATCCTGGTAAAAAAAAAAAACATATAGATTCATGTGATAGTAGCAAACAATCATAATATACCATGTAGAATAATTGTCAAAATATATGTGAAATTGGTAGCAGCTCTTACATCAATAGTGGACCTACACATCTTTTACATAATCAAACAACTTGTGAATATCTTTTTGGCACTCTTTCTGACCACAGCTACTTCAGGTGTTCGGTTATGTTTGTTTGTTCTCCTCCAACCTCATGAGCCTACTAAACCAACAGCGCTCTCAACCTTGCGGTTTTATTGAGTGTTTTGTTCATTCGACTGCTAGTATCTCAAAGTGAGGCTTTTTATCTTTTAGCATGTAATTGAAACTCAACTGTACAATATGTAACTCTAATTGAGCTGAATATACAACTTATATATGAATAGTCTGACTGTCTGTGTACCTAGGAATTTAAGTAAATTGGAGATTTCCAATTCAAGGCTTACAACTAATAAGTCAGGCGTCAGCTGTAAAGTTATAGGTAATAAAAAATTCATAACTTTAATTCTGTGGCCAACGATAGAATCGTGTGAAATTCGACGATCAAAACAGTCCAAGCCTCCACTTTTTGTGTAAATTGCTTCATTTCAGTTTCTATTATTTAGTTGAATTTTCTATTTATGATAATTTTCTTTTTTGTTATAATTTTTAATTTAAAAGTGAGAATAAGGTGACATTAGTTTTGGGATGTTTACTATGGACCATGGTATTATACTATTTAATTTTCTACTTTTTCTGTCTTTTTTGGTGATTTTTCATATATTTTTAGCATAATTTTGTGCCTAGCACAAAATAAGGTTTTCTACAATTCATTTGTGTTTTCTAGGGATCTCTGTGGGTCTGCTAGCCACTCTAAGACCTATTTTCAATAGGAGAAATTACATTTTGCTATCTTAAACTATACACCAGAATACACTTTGCATCTTAAACTATTCGAATGCACACTTTACACCCTAAACTATTACTTTTGTTACACTTTACACCTCAACGTTAGTTTTATTGTTAAGTTAGACATAAATTAATAGTACATGATTTGTATGTGATTTTTGCTTAGATGGCACATTGTTTAATAACAAAAACACCCTCTTAAAACAATTAAAAACAAAAACTTAATTCCATTTATTTTTTCCAGCTATCCCTCTTTCGTGCATACAAGCAAAGCTCTCTCTTTAGTAATAATCTAAAGCCAAACCAGATTAATGACATGAAACTAACTCTAACAGCTATAGCAAATTCTGTAAATCACCCTAACCAGAAGTTAGTTCCACCTGTGCTTTCAATAATTAACCAAGTAATCCTCGTGCAAGAAATGCTAATCCAACTTCGGATTCAAAGGGTAAATCTTAGGTTGTGTTTGGTTCTCAATTCTCACAATTCATATCTCAATTATTATAATTTGATAAACCATTCTTATAAACCATATCTAATTCCTCATTTCTCTCAACTCATTCCACCACCTGTTTGGCACCCCAAATCCTTATTAGTTTTTAGTTTGAAAAAAGCAACTATGGTAGAACCTACTAGTAAGAACGTTGTTGTTGCCATTCTCTTGAAAATCATTGGTGGTGGCCAATGGTGCAGAGGTGGTGGCCGATGGTGGAGCGGTGGTGGAGCTGAAGATATTTTTGATTTGGGCATTTAGGGTTATAGAGTTTTGATTTGGAGAAGAGAGAGAGCTTTACCTGGAAAAAATAAAAAGAAATAAGTTTTTGTTTTTAATTATTTGTGACAGGGTGTTTTTTGTATTTAATCAGTGTGCCACCTAAACAAAAACCACATGCAAGTCATGTATTATTAATTTATGTCTAACTTAACAGTAAAACTAACGTTAGAGTGCAAAGTGTAATAAGGGTCATAGTTTAGGGTGTAAAATATGCATTCGAATAGTTTATAGTGCAAAATGTAATCTGATGTGGAGTTTAAGATGGTAAAGATGGTAAAGTGTAATTTTCTCATTTTCAATAGTAATATGACATCATTAATAGCTAGGTATGACATCATTTACTAGCAAAAGTACAATATGCTTGAAATCTAATACGTCTTTTCACTAAATTTACCTCAAAATTCATCATAACATGTTTAGCAAAATGTTCACAAGCATGAAATTTGCATTTCTCCTACTCACACAAAGGATTTTGTTGTAGTTTTAAGTTATATCTATCTCTGGTGAGATTATGCTGGATAGATTAAAATATAGAAATGTTTCCCCCTGATGAGGGTGTATAAAATTCTTTGAGAACTTGGCTATTCTTACATGTATGTGTAATTTGATAAAATTTACTAGGTAAATTAAACCATAGATTTTTTTAAAAACTAAAAGTGATGTATAGATCTCTTCTAGAGTATGTCAATGACTACTCCCCACGTATGTGTAGTCCTTGGTGAGATACTAAGTAGATTAATTAAAGTATCTGGATCTATTATTTTTATTATTATTAGGTTGGCTAATGAGTGTCTAGTGCTCTTTGAGAGCCCAACAAGACTTTATAGATCTAAAGAGGCATTAGGAACTGTTAGGCTAACTTCTTCTTCATGTTCGGCTCCTCAGGCCACAAGTCTAAGGTAAAATTTTCTAAGTGTAAAAGTCAACTTAGTTCTTGATCAGCTATTATGTGTGAAATAATTTTAATCTTTAGGACTTATGATGTAACGTTTTGATTAGTGTGTGAAATATAAACAAAAACGAGTAAGATAATTTAAACAAAGAAGAGAGATCAAAGCAACTCTAGTTCGTAAATTTTATAAAGGTTAAAGATCAATACAATACAAAGGGAAAACAACACTAGTTCATTAAACCCAGTTGTTAAAAAATAAAAAATAAATAAAAAAAGAAAAGAAAAGGAAAGAAACCAACAACAACAATTTTAGTAATCTTGAGGCTGGCGCTTCAAGTATTGGCTTCTTGTTTTTTCTCTAGCTCTTTATCTTTCTTTTTCTTTTTGGACTGCCCAACCTCAACCACATCTTCTTCATCCTCTACCTCTAGTACTTCAACTCAGGATGGAGGGTCTTCGTTTGATCCTTTGCCCTTGGAAGTAGAGGAAGGGTTTGGGTTTGGGGTGGTTGTAGAGGAAGGAGGAATGGAGCTGGAGTCACCGAGAGGCTTGGGAGGAGTGGGTGCCAGTTGTAATGTGGAAGGGTAACAAACTTTTTCTGGAGCTCGGAGCTTAGATTCAGCAAATACTCCCGCAGCATCCAAAGCATGGCCCTAGACTTCCAGGCAAAATGAGTGGGCAACACCCTTGAGTTGGGCTGTAAGGTTGTCAGCGGCTTTCTTCATACCAGCATCGTATGATTTTTGCTCGGCCTCAGCTTTTTCTTGCTCCTTAGTTTCTAGCTATTTTTGTACTTGCTTTAGCTCCACTATCATAAGGGCCAGTCTATTTTGGGCGTGCTTTTGGGCCTCCAGGGCATTAGTTGCCTGAGTTTCGTAGCTCTGAAGGGCAGATTTCGCGTTTTTATAAGCTTTCTCTACTTCAGACATTTAGGAGACGGTTTCCTTCAACTTCTGCTCCGCTATAGATTGGGCTTTCACAACGGTCTCCAGGTTGTTCTCAGCTTTCCTGGCTAAGTCCAAAGAATGATCTACCCATTCCTCGGCCATAAAGGAAGCTTGGACAGCCTAGCATGGGTGCCGATTAAAAAATGAAAATGAGTGACATAGCTAAGAAAGTGAATTCGCATTAGGATGAAGTCATGATATAATACCTTCGCAAGGTCTTGTTTTAAAGATAGGAAGACCTCTCTCTTATGGAAGGATTTGAGCTCAGCCATATCCTCAAGGAGACATAGTGCTTTCTCTAAGCATTCAGCCACTAAGCTTGAGCTACCCTTCTTCGGGTCCTTTAAATTGGCATCGTCAAGCAATGGACTGCCTGAACCTAAAGTGAAGTTGGGCCTCCAAACTGAAGCTTTTTTGGATTGGTCTCCGCTAGTTTCTTTAGAAGTCCCAGTGTGTGTGGACTTCTTGGCATGTCCTTTTCCCGTACGGGTATCCTTGGTGGTCGGATCAGGGTTTTCTCCTTCCTCGGTCTCCAAGGTAGTCTTACTTCCTTGACCTCTCTTCCTTTTCTTGTCCCCAGTCTCAGGAGGAGGGGTGCGTGTCATCATGGGTGTTACGGGACGAGGGGGTACAACAACAACTGGGGATGAACCTCCAGCATGGGCTTGTAGTAGGGCAAGGAGATCTGGTTCTTTCTCCTAGAAACCCATGTTACTTCAGGAAGGAAGTGCTGAAGTACTAGGGGCGTCCTCACGATAAAAGACTTCGAAGTCTTTTTTGGTTACTTTGGGATGATGGGGCTCGGGGTTTGCCTCTTTTTCCTCGTCCTCGGGAGTAGTAGGGGGTTCTTGAGAGTAAAGGAATTGGGCTGCTAGGGGTGCTAGAAGCTGTGCGTCTTGGATTCCTTCTGGAGGAGGAGAAGGCAACAGAAAGCCGGGCACTACTACGTCAATACGAGCTAAGCGTAAATCTTTAGCATTGATAACGTTTTTAGGACTTTGGAACCGTTTGGTGGAGGGTTTGTAGCCAAGAATAATGTGGGCTGCTCTAAGTTGTTCGTCCCTATGCAAAAATATTTCTGATCGGAGGATTCTGTTCAGATCCTGAAAATTGACCGAAGGCTTGCTTGGAGCGGTGTGGTAGTTGTCTGCCATGAGGAACGCGTGCTATTAGAAAGATTAAAAATATAGAAGTACAAGGTAAAAGAAGATAATTAATAATCCCGAGTAGAATTTTGGTCATCGGGACCCTACCTGGCACCCCATCTTGGGTAGGGCAGTGTAATCCATTGTACCAATTCCCCGAGATGATAAGGTCATCCTCGTCCATGCCTTTGCTTGAGTCAGGCAAGCAGGAGATCAGCCTAATGGCTGGAACCCTACACTTCATGTAATATTTGGTTTTTTCTCCTTTTTGGCAGTTATACACCCAATTTACGTCATGCCAGGTTAGGTTAGTCCTCATTTTGCGATTAATGGCATCTACGCATCCTAAGATCCTAAGGACATTAGGGGAACATTGGGTTGGGGTTAATCTATAGTTTAAAAGGAAATCCCGAGTTATCCTGCCCATGAGAATTTCCATCCCACCTTCAATAAAGGCGATCATGAGAATTACCACAGACGCGGGAGATCGAGGTAATACTAGTCACTCTCCCTCCTCACAGTGTTGAATGTCAACATCATCGGGAATTTTGTATTGGGCCTTAAAATTTGCCTTGGCCTCATCAGTTTTTACTAACTTAGCGTATCTACCCATTAATTTTTATAAAAAAAAAAAGGGAAAATAAAATAACAATGAAAAAGAATCAATAAGAAAGTTGACACACCTCTGAATGAATGCTTAAAACCGCTCCTCAGGAGGTTCCTTTCCTTCAAAATGCCAAAAATGAGCCCTAACCAACCCCAAGTTTTGTTTATATAGGAGTAAAAAAGCGCGGTAATTTTCCCGCTCATAAATGAAAGAAAAATCAGGGCCGTAGAACGTGCGAAGACAGGGAGCCGCCAAACACCATAAATGACTGATCGTGGACTCCGAGGCATCAGGAGCGTGTCACAAGAAGCGAAAAGACGTTTGTACGTATGAAAGCAAAGGGCACGTGGGGGAGTTATCTATGGAATTAAAATTTGGCTATTAATTCGGGATCAACAACCTAAGTTTTAAGGGGCTATTATGAGGACCCGAAGACCCAAGGACTTAAGATGAACGATCGAGGATCAGCTATGAAGTATAAGAAATAAAGGAGGATGGAAGTCAATGGCCCGAGGATCCGAGAAGGCAGAAGTAAGATTACCTGGGAAAAGACAAAGGGTAAATCGGTGATGCATTAGAGAGATATTGAAAATATCTGGATTGCGGGTAGGTAACTGTGAACGCCGCATTGAATGCTCTGCACCAAGCTTTCTGGCCACATTGAATAGAGAACACCAGCTTTATCTGTTGTATTAATGTGAAGGTGACATGAACAGTACAAGACACAGCACTAAAACTTCTTTCCATTACTGACTATAGGTAAATGGACAAATGTCAGCAAATGAGGCTAGCAATGTGAGAGATGAAAGGTTGAGATAGCAATGGTAAGGAGTATAAATAAGAGATGTAGAAACGAAGGGAAGGAGGAGGGCTAGTGGGAAAGAGTCTAAAAGAGTGTATTGTTAATTTTGGTAATTGGATCAGAGCGCCAATGTCTTTATTGTTTCGTTCTCTCTCTAACAAATGTATTGTTTTGGGCCTTGAATTATAAAACCTTCCTGTGGCTGTTGGGCTAGTGTTTGATTTTTGGTCCTTACAGCAACCATTTTGACCAAAAAAAAAAAAGATGACATTAGTCTCAACAAATTTATGAAGCATTAGTAAGCCTAATATATAATTAAATATCATCAAAAATTTTGAATCTTTATAGATTACAATGTATCCACAAGTAAGGGCAGTATCATCACCTACTAATTAATTCTATAGAATTTCATTTCCTATATCAACCAGCCGAAATCGCATTTATAGATCCGGCCTCTATTCATTACAATAATATTATTTGTAGACACAAATTTCACTACTATATGCCACCTTTTAATCTGATGCTGCATGCACAAAACTAAGGCATTGGGGACTAGTAAGCACTGGTTCCAACATCAAATTTAACTTCCTATATGGTCTAGACATTGATTATAATCATCTTTTAAAAAAATAAAGCAAAGAGAAAAAGTTGAATCTATAAATTTTTTGACCAAATCCTATTGACCATTTAAATTTGATATTTTAATAATATATAATTGAAAACACCCTATTTTATTCTCAATTAATGATGATACGTACCTTCTTGTGTCTGCATCCCCTAACGATGAACAAATTAAATCACTGGCCTAGATTCTCCAATATTTTTTTCTCATTTTTCGTCTTGTATTTGTTTTTTAACTTTACTTTTATTTATGATTTAATCCCTCTTCTTCTCTGTTTTGGATAATTTGATAGTTCAAAGCAGTGGAGATTTGAATCATGAATATTTCTATTGGAAGTACCAAGAGATGCTACTCAAACTACTAGTCTAATGATAATTTCTATCTTAAATGAATTATAAATGGAAAAATTTGTTATTTATCATTTGTGTTTGAAGTTTTTATATTTTTTCCGATTTATCAATTTCAAAAAGATCCGGAATTCCTATCTTATTTCTTGCCCAAACTTCTCATTTTTATTTAAAAAGTTAATTTTTCATATCAGTCATGCGTACATCCACTTGAGCATATGTTGGTTCACATGTTAATCCCCCAGTTGACATTTGTTACCATGCTCAGCTCTAAGGAATGTATGAACTACAACCAGCCAAAAAATAGCATTTATAGATCCAGACTCTTCATTACACTAATAATTGGGAAAAATTGGCATTTATCCCTAATTTACAAACTATGAAGCAAATTGCATTTGTTTTAAAATTATTTAGAAAAATGTCCCTGTTTTTTAAGCTTAATTTTAACAAAATCAAGTTCCGTGTAAAACTTGATACCCTCAAAATGAAGTTATATGTGTATTTTTAAGTGGAACTCGATATTAGTATTGTTGAGTTTCATTTAAATTTTCAAAAAAAATTGAAGTGGCAAAATATACATAGAACTAGACATTGCTAATGTCGAGTTTTACCTGTAACTCGATTTTGTTAAAATTAAGTTTAAAAAATAATAGTATTTTTCTAAATAGTTTTAGAACAAAGACATTTTGCTATATAGTTTATAAGCATCCACATCAGTATATGCAAAAGTTTTTCTATTTTTCACATCTAAAATCTATTTTTTCTATTTTACATACCTATTTTTACAAAACACTCATATCAGTTTGTCTATTATACATATTTATTCAAATAAAATATTCATTTATTTAACACTGTAAACAGTAACTGTGAGAGTGAGGTGAGAAAAGAAATGAGAAAAAGAGAGTGAAGAGAGAGAAAAAAAATAAAAAATTATTTACATGGTGAACAGTAATCATGTATATATGCACGGGTACTGTTCATTTACAAGACCATTGTGTATATTTAGACATTTTTACAAAGACTGATGTGGGAGGTTTTTGGGTTAAAATGTATAAAATTGAACACTTTTTATATTTTAGAAGACTATCTACAAGCTGGTATGGTTGCTCTAAATTAGGAGCAAAATATCCATCCTCTCCCTAATAATTTTGTAGACGCAAATTTAATCTCACCTACTATGTGACATCAAATTGCGTTAGTTCGAACTACCATGTCACATCAAATTGCGTTAGTTCGAACGTCAAATTTCGCCTCCTATGGTCTATTCGTTGATTAAAATTAATTAAAAATAAATAGATAAAGCAAAGAGAAAGACATCAATGCTGTTTCAATACAAGGATCTGAGTTGACGATTGCGGTGAAAAATGACAACTTTTTGACCAAATTATCTTAACACCAAAAAGTCTAAAACCATACTAGAATTTTCAATACCAAATCCTATTGACCAGTTAAATATGATGTTTTATTAATATACAATTGCATCCACCCTATTTAATTTCTTCCTCAATTTTGGAACATAATTTCTCACGTATATATGCATCCCCCAAGAATGAAGAAATTAAACGACAGGCCTAGACTCACCAATTATCTTTCTCACATTTGCCAGGTTTAGTTTATTTTTTTAACTTTACTTTTATTCATAATTTTAATCAATTTATTTTTAGAAATAATTCGATAATTAGAGGTGAGGAAAATTTAAATCCTGAATATATCGGTTAAGCTATAATTTCTTGGCGATCTCTATTTTAAATGCTTTATAAATCACATAATTTAAGATATGAGTTATTTATCATTTGTTGGCGGTTCTATTTTGTCAAGTTTATCAATTCCAAAAATGGTCCGAAATTCCTATTTCATTTCTTGCCCAAACTTTTTAGCTTTTAATTAAAAAAAAAAAAAAGTTAACTTTTCATCTCAGTCCTTCATATCCCTTGATGTGGATCCACTCAAGTATTTATCAAATTTACTCTTTTAGTCCATGTGATGACCTTCACTCCATCTTGCCATGAGCAAGGGGGGAATTATTTTATATCCCTTTAAAACGACAAGAAGTTTGCTCTTAACACAAAAATTTGTTTCCTTCGTTGGAAACAATTGTTTGCACCAAATTTAATTGTCTTTCGCTCTTTCTTTCCTTGCTGTCTTTTCACATTATTGTCATGCCCATGACTAATGAGTAATGACCAGTGGCCCGGTTTGGTTCCCATAAATAATTATGGGGTAATGACTTCTACCTACCTAGCTGGCATCTAATTTGGAAATTTACACTATGGTTGTGGCTGGGGAAAGGGAAAGAGAGGAAAAGAGGGAGGGAAAGAGAAGAGAAAATATTTCCCTTTGATGTGTTTGGAAAAAGGAAAGAAAGGAATGAAGAAAATGTAAGATTTATCTTTTCTTTGTTTGGCATGAAAAGGGAAAAGAAAGGAAAAATGTGTATTTTACCTTAGTGCCCTTGTTAATAATGAGAAAAAAACTTTTCCCTTCTTTTCCTTTCCCTTCCTCCATTTCCAAACACAATATTAGGCTATAACACAAACCAATTTAATATCCTTTGATTGTTTTGATTATGATTAATTGTATTAGCACACGTGGTTTTTGAGTGAAGTTGCGATGTGTCTTTATTTTAAAATTTCTTTCTCTCTCTTTTATGTGTGTGTGCGTGTGTGTTTGTTTCTCAAAAAAAAAAAAATACAAAAATTGTAGTAACACAACAATAATTCATAATATTGTTTACAACATTCTTAAAATTAATTGCTGATTTTAGTATACGCATGTGTAAAGTAGTAGGCTAATTTAAAAATGTTGTGAAATTGTTATGCTTATTTGACTATTTGTTACGTTGATATATATAGTTTTATTATTAATTTTAGTAAACAGCAGTGAATTGGACATGCACGGCTACACAGGTAAGTTCAGTACTCTGAGATCCCTTTGCCTTCAAATTGACATCTATAGGATATCTAAGGTCTTTTGGTATTCCTTTGATTCCAAAAATTAGTATAACTAGTAAGCTACCTGCATGGATAATACTTTGACTTTTAGAGCTACCTGCATGGACAATACTTTGACTTTTAGAATAAGTAATGATAGAATCTTGTGCCTAGTTAATGATCACATGATAATTTAAATTATCATGCTATACTAACACAAATCTCAATAATTATGGTGCAACTATTAATAAAAATAGCTTGTAACTTCATGCATATGCATAGACTCTAGAAAATCACTAAATAATTTGCTACTGAGACACAAAACAATAAGATCCAGAGGAAAAGCCTAAGCCAAGATTCAATATACTTTTAGGTAGGGCACAGCTATACAAATACTAACCAAGCCAATTATTGAATTAGTAAAATTATTAAACTAGTATCTGCAAGCTCAGTTGTAGGCAGATGCTTATCCAAGGCACTAATGTCGATAGATGACTCCCAACTTCTTGTAGAGTAGTTGTAGTAGCAACATCACCATTAAGCCCAACAACTGAGTGACGAAAAAAATTTATAAATGGAGGGGTTGCTCGCTATAAACATTGAGCAAGTGAACTACTTTTCCAAGATCGGTTAAGTACCATTCGCCTATTTAGTCTTAGTCTATTACAACTATCTGTATCATGGATTATTGCCATTTCATTCGGCTTTTTCACTCCTATGACTTCCACCTTTAAATTTCTTTGACAATTCCATGTGTATAGAACACATCTTCACCATCCTTTTCTTGTGCATGATCTCAAATGGTTAGAGGACCACATGGTTTTTGCACAAGTATATGAGAAAATTTATGGAAGTTTTAATTTTTAAGACCACAAGGAACGGGTATAAAAAAAATTACTAGTGTAATTTAATGAACTAACTCTTCAATTTCAGAAATAACAAAAATTACTAGTGTAAGAGTCTAAGAAGTCTGAAAAGGGAGAGGAACAATGATGTGGCATCTACCTAGTGTTAAGTACATTGTATAAATGGTTAAAATAATATGGGAAAGTGATTGCACTGAAGCCCAAAGACCAAACGTAGAAGACTCTTAGTCTTCTACCTTTAGTGCCTCACCTGATCATTGAATCTAGACCGCAAACTTTTCTTTTGAAAGAAGCTGAAAGTGTATTTGTAGCTTGAGAGGCAAAGCGCCACATAACAAAGCTTCATATACTCTCACATGAAGTCTATGCTTATGTGTGTGTGTGTGTGTGTGTCTATACATATTGATTAGTTATGTATGGTTTAAGCATGAATTATAAATAAATTAAATAATATATTTAAGTAATATAATTAAAATTAAATAATAAAATATGCTACAAATTTGGCTGTAATAAAAAGATGACGTTTGTTTACTGTTTACTTACTAATTAAACCACACTAAAATGATTGTATATAATCATAAATGAGTTATGTACAATTGTATATTGCACATAATATGGGCACATGTCATTTTTTTTTATTGTTAATTATAGTCTTAAACTACAATCAAGTTTGTAGATAGTCAAACTATATCCATAAAATATATAGTAAAAAAAGCCTTGGTAACAGAGATTCACATAAAGATATGACATCCAAACAAAGAGTTTGGGAATAAATAAAAACCTAACACTTACATAAAACACTATTAGTGTTATTTTATATTATATTTGTATCCCACATTATATTTACAGAAAAAAACCCTAATACTTAGAACAATTTTCCAATAATACAAATTCTCACATAGTATTATATTGCTAAAAAATTAATCATTCTTTGGACCAAAAATTTGTCTTGTCACTGTAAGCCATATAGCAAATAAGATATTACTTTAATAAAAGTTATACATTTTTTTCCACTCAAAATTAAAACTCAGCCACATATACAAAGAAGTTACTTTGTAGAATTTGTCAATAGGTGTATATTAAATTGAGGGTATGTAACCTATAAAGAAAATGTAGTAACAAATAAATAGAAATATTGGAGGGCTTTTGAATCTTCCATCCTGTGGGGGGTAAGATTTATAAGACAAACGAATGGGCCGTGGGCTTGATCGGTTGGTACTAGTTTGTTTTTGTCATTTGGGCTCCTAAGCCCATGAGTCAGCCCATACTACAGACATTCGAGGAACCGTCGGAGGATGAATGTCTCCTCGGATGGGCCCGACGAGCACCCTGGGATTTGCCAAGGAGATTAAAGGCAGAGTTCTGGAAGAACTATTGGGTAAAAGGGGGATTCAAGTACCCTCTAGAGGCAACGGTGTGATGAAAATATTTGAGAAAAAGGCTGCTACCTCCACATTAAAGACCCTGCACCTACCTCTCTGGCCGTATTAATGGGAAAATGACCCCTGAACAGTGGAATTGAACTTTTCTGCCAACTATTTAAAGACTTCAAAAAGGTGGTGAAAGGAGAGGCACAAAGAAGAAGATTTGGGTGACACGTTGATGTAAGGGGAAAGAAGAAGAATATTTAAGAAGAGAAAGGGAAAAAAGAAAGGGGATCTATCCATTAAAAAAAGAAAAAGAAAAAGGAACTAAGAACTGTAATTTTTAGCATAAAAGACAAGCAATATGCAAATCGTCCTCGGCTCACGTCCGAGGAGGGTCCCTTGTCATATTTTGTTTATCATTTGTAAAGACTGTGGCATTCTAGCCTGCTTATCAAGTTTCCAGTACCCCTAAACTAGATTTCAAATCCACACTATACAAATCTTATTGTTTAAGGATCATTAGGCCTGAGCCCACGTCTATCTTTGGGTCTAGGTGCAATTGTGCACTTACACATCCCATTACAAATTAACCAAAAATAATGATAATAAAAGAGAGGAAGAAAACAAAAATAGTATTTATTCTGAGTACTTGAGGAACGTACTTGAGCAATAAATAAGACTATAAAAGATTACAAACTAAATTCTATAGTTACGAAAGTAAAAAATTAAACATTGAAATTTCAAAATATAATAAATTAAGTCCCTAGCTGATTTTAGACTCCAAAACACAATGCAGTTCCCCTTTGAAAGGTTTAATAAGCGTATAAACCACCTATGAACGTTCAGACTCTCAATTTAAACTTAACTGATACAAGCTTATAATACTCAAACAATAAATGTGCGGAATGATAAGTACAAACAATAAACAACTCTAAACCATAATTAATCACAATACAACAACAATTAATATGTAAGAGTAAGGGAAGAGAGATGCAAACACAAAGATAACACGACAATGTGTTATCGAAGAGGAAACCGAAGTACTCGACAAAAAACCTCTCCACCGCCCTCCAAGCAGTCAAATAATCCACTAGAGAATGAAGTTGGGATACATGAATAATAATAGACCCTCCAAGCCTAATCTACCCAGTGTACCTAAGCCCTCCAAGCTTCTTGCTCCAACAAGGTTACGCCGAACCTTATCTTCTCTAGCTTACCGAATCTCACAATAAGCCCATTGCATCAACCAAATGAAATTGGTCATTTCTGAACTGCTTCCCAAGCACCAAAATACCTCCTCATTGATATGGGTATGGTGAGATAAGGATTTGGAAAATGAACCTCTCAAGAGTATGTCAATGGAGCAGGTGAGAGTAGAGGAATTTGGAGAATCAAAGGATTAAGATTGTGAATGAGTCAATCTTGCTTTTCTCTAGGGTTTTTCTCTCAAAATTCTCTCTGGAAGCTCTCTACATTTCGTGAGTATAAATGTATTTATAGTAGGATACGTGAGGAATGTGAAAATGCATTTTTTCATCCAAACAGGGCATTTTGGCGACTCGACCTATCGACTGGAACTAGTCATGAGTCTAAGTCATGAGATAACTGCCAGGCCAGATTGTACTTTTTGTCCTGTAGTTTTCTAGCTGTTGTGACTCTTCAGTTTCTTGCATGCTTCACACGTGTGTCACTTTGGCGACTTGCCAGTCGCAAGCCAGTCGCGAGACTCCTTTAAGTGCACACATCTTGAGTTTTCTTCACGCCCTCTCACACTACTCTTACATAATTCTCACCTAAATACAAGGTATCTAATTGCTAAAATACAAGCAAATTTGGCCGGAAATAAAGCCAACACATGATTGAATAAATTCAACCTTACACCCTTAAATGGAGTGATGCTTAATTTGTTACTTTTTAAAATAACCACAAGATTTAATTCACTAACTTTTTATATTATAGGATTTAATTTGTTAGGTTTCAAAACATCAAGATTTAATTTGTTACTTTTTAACTGTATAAAGTTTAATTTGTTACACCCCTTAAATTACATAATAAAATAAAAGTTTTAATCTATATACCAGCAGATGAAGCATCTCCCGCAGCCAAACTGTAAGTGTTCACATAAATAAATGTTGCACCACTTAGACTGTTGTTGAGGTCATCAACGAGTAATTTAAGCCTGTTGTTAAAGATTTGGACTGCATTGTTGATGATATCTACACACGATTAGCCATTTGTGCCATACCTAGCCATTTCAAATGGAGTACAGCCTAATTGACCCAACCCAAAAAGTGCTACCTTTGCTCCAAGTCTGTACAAAGCCTGGCTTCAAGAAAGAGGCAAATTATATGAAACCCCAACAGTTTTTCACCTTAAAATAAATAGGCTAGAATCCTTGAAATCAAATGATAATATATAGACATAACAATTTTCATAATCTTGTTCCCAAATGTTGAGATGAAATATTGTAATTGATTCTAAAAAAGGTGCTATCAATGCATGTGAAAATGATATTATTCCAATCATTTTGTCACATCAACTGTTATGAAAATTACTAGTAACTCTTAAATAAAACTTATTTGTCTCAATTTTAGTATTCTACTTTATACTCTAGCAATTACAATAGTTCATGTATTTTCCATTTTAAACTAACTGACTCACTCACTCTCTCTCTCTCTCTCTCTCTCTCTCTCTCTCTCTCTCTCTATATATATATATATATATATATATATATATATATATAATTAATGTGTGAGAGGCTGCGATTAGTAAAGTGTAAAATCGTTACTTTAAAAGCGGGATAAAAAATTTGTATTTGATAATATAAATCATACAAAATCAGTCAAGGAAAGCACCTAACCCTCAATTGTTGAGAATATTGATTAACAAGAACTGTAGCATATTGATCTGGGGTGTGGCGGTGACTTGTTTGGGTAAAACTCTGGCATGAAGTAGTTGTTCGTGAAATCATTGTTGCCCATTCCGACTGAGTATATGCACTTGCTTAGGTAATTTGCGGTTGCGTTGCTGTCTCCGAATATAGCAGCAATTCGTGAGACTGTAGTAAGGTGATTTCCTAACTGTGCATCCATGCGAATCCGAGCACCCTGTATGTGAGATATAACAAATGTATTATGGTACACAAAGCTTTTTTTTTTTTTACATCCTCATCCCTTGTTTTATTTAATGGTTGTCATAGTTGACATTAGGTCAGGAATAAAAATCATCTATCTCATGAGTGTTTCACGTTATACTTTATCAATGATAGTATGCTATACGTTCTCCTTTCTTTCCCCTCATTAAAAAAAACAAAAACACGTGACATACTGCAGTTGGTGGAATATAGAGCAAAACATTAAAGATGTAATTTAGTATAGGACTCTACAAGTTGAAAAAAATTAAGTACTAAGTAGTCATGCTTCCAAAAATTAAGTACCCATTATAATTAAGAGCTAGCTATATATATATATATTATATATGAAGCAACTTTGAGAGGCAAGTGGGGTAGGTATGTTACCATTTGTTGTCCAGATGCACTGTGAATTCCAGCTGCAGCGGATGCATAATTAATTCCTTTGAGTATGTCTAGGCCACTTGGAGTTGCAAAGGACGGAATATAATTTTCAAATCCAAGAAGTTCAGCTATAAGAAGAAAGGCTGAAAGGTCACATTTAGGCTTTATAGCTGTCAATTAATCAGCTGTCAATTTTGTGTAAAGTAGCTCCTGCTTTTTAGGCTTAAAAAATCGACCATGAAGCAGCAAGTCGAGTCAAACCGTCTGATTGATTTTCATGGGTTCATGCACACCCAGACATCCTAAAAATCGTTGAAACTTTTTGTGTCTAAAGGTGGCAACGCTCCTCATCATATTTGAACAAACTATAGGATTCCTATAACAACATATAGTTGTGGACTCCAGTTAACTTAACCGGAAAAAGTTTATTATCAAAGAAAATATTGATCACATCTCGCCTATCTATCAATTAAATAATAATAACAACAAAAGCAACATCAGCATACGCTTAAGAGTAGTAATAGGTTCATCATTAATTAGGGTAACAACAACATGATTTGTTATTAGTTATATATTATTTTTTATTCCATTCCATTTTTTGTATTTCTTAAAATACCAACTCCTTTCTCATGTAAGCATCATATTCATAATTCATGTACTAAATATGTCCTTCGTTTTGTGTAGTGTTACACTGTTACTAACTCGAGTTAAAATCTCTCCTATTCACATGTTAGAAAACTTGAAAGTCAGCTATCAACTAATTAAAGAAAAATAAAGAATAAAAGAACTTCAATATAGCACTCAGAAATAATAAAATTAATCATTAAAAGAAAGAGACCTATGATATCAGCCATGGTTCGGCCATTGCAAAACCTTCCTGTTGGCCCATAGGGAAAATCATTTCCATATGGTGAGAAATTAGCTTTAGCCCTTGTTGCAAGGCCATTATTGTTTCCATTATCAACTAGTGAGTCTCCAAATATAAGGTAGGAAGGTACTTGCTGCTCTCCATGAACTGGAGATTGCACGTATTTTAACAATAAAATACATGTCACATGCCATATCTTAAGCCCCCTTTCCATTGACAAAGAAAACTACAATGGAAAAGCAAATGAGATAGGGAAAGAGAAAAGGTAGGAGAAGATGAAGCAAGATAGGAGAAATGAACCAAAGGCTTTTGTATTATGAATTGGAAGCCAAGGATGAATACGTATTTAAGAGGAGGAAATAAAATAGGCCAATGAACAAGTTGGAATAATATATTAGAAAGAATGGTGATAGAATGACAAACGTATAATATATGTACATGTACATATAAATGTATGCATTTTTTTGATAAAAGATATATTGTTTGTATATTACATTCAAAACTCAAATTACGTTGAAAAATTACATGTTTTCTATTTCGAAATATAATTAAAAAAAAATACCAGCTGAGTAATAAGGCTTTTAGTATTTTCCATTTTATACGTGTACAACTGATATTATGAATTTAATAATATATAAGAAACAAAAAATTGTATGATTTTTTCTGTTAATTTGCTTGAGATTACTACTCAAAGTTGATATCAACTTATTTAATTAATACCAGAAAACAGTTTTCAATATAAAAAATTTATAAAATTATACCAAGATGACATAAAGATAAAGCTCAATTGTAATTTGATTAAAGAAATGGTTTTAAAATGTATAGTAATTCTTTTAGTTGTGTACTTTTATTTAAATCGATAATATAACCCCTAATATTTCTATTTAAATTTCTATCAATTCGATTTTTCACTAAAAAAATTAATATATTTTTTCAAATCTTTGAATTTAAACATCTAAAAGAATGATATCCTTTTGTTGATAGTACTAAAACAATTATATCTCTTGTAAGGAAGTAGTCCAAAGGACTTAACGCGTAATAACTAATAACACAAGAATTGTAACCTTTTGCTTATCAATTGAAACAGTGGAGCAAGGTCTCTTATAAATCTGTGTTCATGCTTTACCAATAAATTAGTAATGAGAATTGACTCAAATAGTAACTCCTCTTTAGAACTGAATGCAGGATGACAATGAGTTCAAAACGCAGAGCGGGTTGTGCATATAATCATTTAGTCGGTTGGCAACAACTGACTCAGTTATGGGCAAATGAGCCAAAATGGGGTTTTACCCATTTCAAAAAAAACTTTCCAGCATTTTGCCCCATTTTTCAAACTATTTAGGATAATGTCCCTGTTTTGAAATTTGATATTTTAAAATTTGAGTTTTAAATGTAAAACTCAATTTTTGAACAATCGAATTATAGCGAAATTAGACTTAGAATTTATATATATATATATATATATTTTGTAGTTTGCTATAACTCGATTATCCAAAAATCGAGTTTAAAATTAGAAAAAATCAAGTTTCAAAATAGAGTTATTTTCCTAAATAGTTTCACACAAGAGATATTTTGTTGGATATTTAAAATAATTAAAAAAAGGGCGAAAGCCCATTTTCTCCTGAACAAATGAGATCAAAGTGTAGAAGTTTGAGAATGATGCCAAAAGTGTGACATGGTGTTGCGGTTGATGCATGAGATTGCATATGCCACCATGATGGGGGCACAAATTAAAATACACGTTGTTTGAAGAATTCAGTTACGATTTTATGGGTGGCTGTGGAATGCATATCAAACTCGAAATCTTTTGTCTCATTTTTTGTATTCTATTGTGTACTCTACCATTTACAATTTTTTAACTTGGACCTCTAACAGATTGATCTATAATCCGACCATTTTTTTTACAAGTTGACCTGACCCAACCCAACTCGTCTAACCCGTGACATGACCCATTTTTTAAAAATGGTTTTTAAAAAAATAAATAACATTCATATTTTTGTTAAGTGCCACAAGCGTGTCATGCTTGTTTAATTCATCCAATAAAATGATGTCACGTCATTTTTATTATGACATGTCATTTTTAATTATTTAATTATTTAAATTCTTTTAAGCTACAAAAATGATACGGTATCATTTTATTAGACAAACTAAACGAACGTGGCAAGCTTATATAGTAATTAACGGAAAATATGGATGAATAGGCTGTTTATACAAATGAAATAAATTTCATAAGGTAAAATTCAAATTCTGAATCTTTAGGATGTAAAATCTAAATATCTCCAAAATTTATGGGTGTAGTTTGCATTTTAGCCTTAATGATATAATACCATAGTCATTATCCAATGCCAGCCTAGACCAGTGTGAGTGGTCTCGTACCGTATCAGCCGGTATATACCGTACTAGTCAGTGTACTGATACAAGTATACCTCCTGTTTCATACCGGAAAAAATACTAACCGTACTGGAGAAATTCGGTTGTTTCTGCTGATAAATTGATACCGGGCCGAAACATGATTCTATCATTTTTTGGGTTCACAATCATAAGGGAATTGGTTTCCAAAACAAAGCTAAGACCCAAAAGAACACTGGAGCTGAAAAATCCAAAGATTTGTGAACTTACCCAACCGAGAATTTCCTGAAGCAGGCTGGGTAGTGGTTGGAGACGCCGAAAAAACCTCTTTGGAGCCGCCGCCCAAAAACGATTTCTTTCTGGGTTTAGGGAGTGGCCGAAGGCAGCTCTCTCTCTAAATGTTTTGTCACTCTTTGATGACTCTCTAGGAAACACCATCATCTTCTTCATTCTGAGTAAGGAAAGAGAATGGTTTTCTTGATGAGTTAAGACCTTTTGATGTAGAATGAGTAAGGATTTTTCGAAAAAAAAAAAAAAAAAACAGATGGAGCAAGAAGTTCGGAGAGACACAATGAAGAAGAAGAAGAAGAAGAAGAAGAAGAAGAAGAAGAAGAAGAAGGCTTGTCAGCTTAGGTGAGAATGAAGAGTAAAAAAGGTAAGATCCTGAATGTATATTTGAAATAAATTGTGATAGCTGCATTCTATCATTTCAATTAAAGAATGGAGGCAGATCTGTAGCTGAGTAGATGGGTGGGATTGAGACAATACTGAAAAAGTGGGACCGGTATCCAAGGTTATGTAGATTGAGACAATACTGAAAAAATAAGATGAAGGGGATAAAAATAGGAGACAGATATTTCCTTTGGACTTGAAGGGACGGAGAGGAAGAAGACGGATTGACACTGTAGGAAACGCGAATAGGACGGTGTATGTTATTGAGTATCCGTCATGTATGGATTGGTTATAAATTCTTGGTTGTATGTCACCCGATATGTTTGAGTCGACTTTTGCTTTGTCTCCACGCAAGCGTGTACACTTGAACTTCTTGCATTACACGTTTGGGAAGACCCCTATATGGAAAAGAGTTCAAGAAGGAAGTTGTATCCTAAAAGGAAACGCAATTCTACGCCAATATAAATACCCCAGAAACCCTAAATATCAAGGTACGCACAATTGACTCAACTTTGGCACTCTAGAATTGTAAAGAAATTCTAACTTGACCTTCGGAGGGTTTTTGGCAGACACCACACCGGTGCTCTCCTTGAGGTCTCTTTGTTTTCTCTTTGTAGGTGTTGACTCGAATTAGAGAGTGCTTGCGGCTTACTGGTGATTTTTTCGACTTCATCAGTTGGCGCCGTCTGTGGGAATTAAAGAGCATAGGAAAGATTATTTAGCCTTTGCTCTATTCCTAATACAAAAAGTTGCATGGTACTCACCAGATCGATGGCAACAACCAACAATCAAGGCGAAGAACCGCATGCCACAACACTAGAAAGGCAAGTCCAAACGCTTGCGGCGACGGTCGAGCGCCTTACTAAGTAGAATCATGATTTAGAAGAGCAACTGCGACAAAGGAACGCACACCAAAGTGCACCAGAGGAAGACCAGGAAGGCGCTAGTCTGGAGGGGAGGAACGCGGTAGGGCCTGAGGGTAGCAATGCCCCAACTAGACCAGAGCGGCAGGAGACCAACCCGCCGTCTGTCTCGGACACTTTACCGCCTCACATCACAACCGAGATGCAGCAGATGAGGGAACGTATGGACGTAATGATGAGCACCCTTAGGGGATGAATATCCAGCAACCTGGACGACCTAGTCCATAGAACAGATTCGCCCTTCACAACTCTCGTGACTTCATGCCCCCTTCCTCCAAAGTTTCGCATGCCACACATCGAGAACTATGATGGGTCCAAGGACCCTTTGGATCATTTGGAATCTTTCAAGACTCTGATGCACCTTCAAGGTGTGCAGAACGAAATCATGCGCAGGGCTTTCTTCACCACGTTGAAAGGACCTGCGAGGGACTGGTACAGTAGGCTGGCACCTAACTCCATCGGCACTTTTAAAGAATTAGGCGCACAGTTCGTATCACACTTTATCGGGAGTCACTGGCATAAGAAATCTACGGCGTGTCTGCTGAACATCAGGCAACGGGAAGGCGAGACCTTAAGATCGTATATCGACTGATTCAACCGGGAATCCCTCGAGATAGACGAGGCTGATGACAAGATACTTGTGGCGGCTTTCACGAACGGGCTACGGAAGGGTAAGTTCCTGTTTTCTTTGTACAAGAATGACCCAAAGACTATGTCCGACGTATTTTATAGGGCAACAAAGTATATGAACGCCAAGGACGCCTTGCTGGCACAAGAAGACAAACCCAGAAAGAGGGAAAGGCAAAACGATACGCAACCAGACAAGGGGCGAAAGATGGCAAGAATCGGGGAGCGACGGGAGGATCGACGACCCAAGCCGCCCACGGGAAGGTTTACGAACTTCACCCCACTCACAGCCCCGATTGACTAGGTGTTAATGTAGATTAAAGATGAAAGGACTTTGACGTTCCTTGGCAAGCTGAAGGGAGATCCGAATAAAAGGCCAAGAGACAGGTATTGCCGCTTTCATGGCGATCATTGTCACGATACGGCAGACTATTATGACCTGAAGCAGCAAATTGAAGCCCTCATTAGGCAGGGTAGGTTACAGAGGTTCGTCAGGAAGGAGAGAACGGATCAAAACCAGGAACAAAATCCCCGACGGGAAAATGGACGTCCTAGACCACCGGCAACAGACATATAGATGATAATAGGGGGCACTATTTCAGCAGGGTCGTCCAAAAAGGCCAGAAAGACCTATTTACGGACGGTGCAAAGCGTCCAGTCGACGGGTTCCTTACAAGAAGGAACACAACGGAACAGCTCCAGCATCGGGTTTTCAGAAGAAGAGGCCCAGCGCCTTCACCACCCACATGACGACGCGCTCGTGGTCAGCATACAGGCGGGGGATTACAACATCCACCGAGTTTTTGTGGACAACGGAAGCTCAGCAGATATCCTTTATTACCCCGCGTTCCAGCAAATGGGGATTGCGAGAGAACAACTGACCTCGATAAGTGCGCCTCTTGTTGGCTTCGGGGGAACAAGGGTCTATCCTTTAGGTGCCGTCACGTTGGCGGTAACGGTGAGAGATTACCCACAACAAATAACCAAGGACGTTTCTTTTCTCGTGGTTGATTGCTCCTCGGCATACAATGCCATACTTGGACGGCCCACACTCAATGCCTGGAAGGCCGTCACCTCTACCTACCATTTGATGATCAAGTTTCCCACCAAATACGGAGTTGGAGAACTGCGGGGAAATCAGGTGGTTGCGCGGGAATGTTGCGTTGCCATGATGGAAATGGATGACCACCGACAGGCAATGAACATCGAGGAACAGAGAACAGTAGCAGAACCGGTGGAAGAGTTGGAGGAAGTACGATTGGACGATTCTAGGCCCGACCGAACCACCAGAATCGGCACCCTAGTCAACCAAACGGTCCGGCAAGCACTCGCGCTATTCCTTAAAGGAAACCAAGATGTTTTTGCATGGAGCCATGAGGATATGCCAGGTATAGATCCAACAATCATAGTTCACAAATTGAACGTGTCACCCTCTTTCTCTCCAGTTCGACAGAAAAAGCGCGTGTTCGCCCTCGAATTTGCCCTCGAATGGGATCGAGCCATAGCAGAAGAAGTACAGAAGCTACGGGAAGCAGACTTCATACGGGAGGTATACTACCCTGATTGGCTGACAAATGTAGTAATGGTCAAGAAATCAAGCGGAAAGTGGAGAATGTGTGTAGACTTCACGGATCTGAATAGAGCATGCCCTAAAGATAGTTACCTGCTCCCACGCATTGACATCTTGGTAGACTCCACCGCAACACATGAACTTCTGAGTTTCATGGACGCCTTCTCTGGCTATAATCAAAGTAAATTAGACGAGGCTGACCAGGAAAAAACCTCATTTGTCACAAGCTAGGGGCTTTTTTGCTACAGGGTAATGCCGTTCGAGCTTAAGAACGCAGGAGCCACGTATCAGAGATTGATGAATAAAATGTTCCCGCACCAAATTGGCCGAAACGTGCAGGTTTACGTAGACGATATGTTGGTAAAAAGCGCAAAGGTGTCTGATCATCTGAGGGACCTCCAGGAGACTTTCAACACTCTTCGGACGTACAAAATGAAGCTGAATCCAAGCAAATGCGCATTCGGAGTCACCGCAGGAAAATTCTTAGGATTCATGGTGTCCCAGAGGGGCATTGAAGTCAACCCAGAGAAAGTAAAGGCGATTATGGAACTATTTCCCCGAGGACAGTAAGGGAAGTGCAAAGCTTGACCGGGAAGATAGCAGCCTTAAACAGGTTCGTATCAAGAGCGACGGACAAATGTCTCCCCTTCTTCAGAACACTAAGGAGATCTTTCGAATGGACGGACGAATGCCAA
This sequence comes from Castanea sativa, assembly GCF_040712315.1. Classification (NCBI taxonomy): domain Eukaryota; kingdom Viridiplantae; phylum Streptophyta; class Magnoliopsida; order Fagales; family Fagaceae; genus Castanea; species Castanea sativa. Next base: position 79,063,982 of record NC_134017.1, on the reverse strand, counting down.
AGGGCATTTGAAGAGTTGAAGGCATATCTCTCTGCCCCGCCATTGCTTAGTCCATCTACGCCGGGGGAGGAATCGTTCCTGTACCTTGCCGTCTCATCAGCAGCGGTAAGTGCAGCTCTCATTAGAGAAGAAGGGAAGATACAAAAGCTCGTGTACTTTATCAGCCGGGCGCTAAGAAGAGCAGAAGAAAGATACCCATGGATGGAAAAACTTGCTTTCGCTCTTGTGACTGCAGCTCGAAAGCTGAAGCCCTATTTTCAAGCACATACCATAAATGTCCTGACGGATCAGCCTTTGCAGAGAGCAATGAGCAATCCTGAAACTGCAGGACGGATGGCTCTGTGGGCAATCAAGCTGAGTGAGTATGATATCCAATACCAGCCACGAATGGCTGTGAAAGGACAGATATTGGCGGACTTCATTGCGGAATTCACTACCATTGAGGAGCAGGGGGCAGAAGAGACGCCCACATGGAGAATTCACACAGACGGATCTTCCAATAAACACGCTAGGGGTGTCGGCGTCGTACTACACTCCCCGGAAGGAGATAAGATAGAATGCATGATCCGTCTGGACTTCGCCACTATTAATAACGAAGCGGAGTACGAGGCCCTGGTTGCAGGACTGGAGCTTGCAATAGTGGCCAGGGCAAGGAAGGCGGTCGTCTACTCCGATTCTCAAATTGTAGCCAGTCAAGTTAATGGGAGCTATGATTGTAGGAATGAACGGATGAGAAGGTACCTTCGAGAGGAGAAGGTACCTTCGAGTGGTGAAGGATCGAACGAGTGACCTCCAATTCACGATAGTTCAGATCCCAAGAGAAGAGAACCAAGAGGCGGATCGACTTGCAAAGGCTGCTTCGGCCGAACCTATGATCGCCCCAGAACAGGTATTGTCCTTCGTCCAACTTTCATCACTATTAGATGACATCAGAATGCAGGAAGTAAGCGCTAAGAACGATTGGACGGTTCCAATTACGGCGTACCTCAAAGACGGCAAGCTGCCAGATAGCAAAGAAGACACAAGGAAGTTGAAGGTTAAAGTTGCACGATTCATCCTGGTTAAAAATGTCCTGTACAAAAGAGGATTCTCCCGACCATATCTAAGATGCCTCGGCCGTAAGGAAGCAGACTACGTGATGAGGGAGATCCATGAAGGAATGTGTGGGAACCATTCTGGATCAAGGTCTCTAGTGCACAAGCTACTCCGAACGGGTTACTACTAGCCAACAATGCAAAAGGATGCCCATACGTACATTAGAGCTTGTGACAAGTGTCAACGATTTGACAATCTCATTAGGCAGCCAACGGAAGAACTCACCCTTATGACGGCTCCATGGCCATTCATTCAATGGGGGTTGGACATCATGGGCCCATTCCCTACAGCAGTAAGGTAACTGAAGTTCTTGGTGGTTGGCATTGACTACTTCACTAAATGGGTAGAAGCAGAAGCTTTGGCTACTATCAAAGAGAAAAACATTCGTAGCTTTGTGTGGAGAAGTATTATTTGCAGATATGGGATTCCAAGGGTGCTCGTTTCAGACAACGAGAAGCAATTCGACAACGACGCATTCCGGGACTTTTGTTCACAGCTAGGAATCAAAAATCACTACTCGTCGCCCGCCCACCCACAGGCCAACGGACAGGTTGAAGTCACGAACTGGTCCTTGTTAAAAATTATCAAGACCCGGCTCGAGGGGGCAAAAGGCATCTGGCCGGACGAACTACCAAGTGTTTTATGGGCGTACAGGACAACGGCGATAACATTAACAGGAGAGACACCGTTTCGATTGGCGTATGGTACTGAGGCCCTCATACCGGCAGAGGTGGGATTAGCGAGCTACCGTGTGGAAAGCTACGATGAGAGCAAGAATAATGAAGCATTGCGTTCAGAACTCGACCTTGTAGATGAGGTCAGGGCAGCAGCAACGCAAAGACTGGCGCGATACCAAGACATGATGGCAAAGCACTACAACTTCAAGGTCAGGCACCGGGACTTCCAGGTGGGAGATCTGGTATTGCGAAAAGTACTCGGCGTTACAAAGGATGCCTCCTAGGGAAAGCTGGGTCCTAACTGGGAAGGCCCGTACAGAATTATCTCATGGCATAGGAAAGGAACGTACTACTTGGAGACGTTAGACAGAAGGAAACTGAGCCATCTGTGGAACACAGAGCACCTGAAGAAGTACTACCAGTAGTGCAGCAGGCATAAGACAATATCTACCCCCTTTTTTCCAGATTCATTTTTAACAGTTGTAGTTTTTATTATTCAGCACCTAAGTTTTTCTTTTCCATGAACAATATGGTCTATCGATCCCACATAATGAGAATTTTTATTTAGAATATATGAAATGTATGGTGCTCAAGAGCTACAAAGTCCACAAAGTGGACGGATCATTCTAATGGATGATGACCTTCGAAGTCCACAAAGTGAACGGGTCATCCCAAGGGATGAAGACCTACGAAGTCCACAATGTGGACGGATCATCCCAATGAAGATCTACAAAGTCCACAAAGTGGACGGATCATCCCAATGGATGAAGACCTTCGAAGTCCACAAAGTGGACGGGTCATCCCAAGGGATGAAGACCTACGAAGTCCACACAGTGGACGGATCATCCCAAAGGATGAAGACTTACGAAGTCTATAAAGTGGACGGATCATCCCAATGGATGAAGACCTACGGAATCCACAAAGTGGACGGATCATCCCAATGGATGGAGACCTTCGAAGTCCACATAGTGGACGGGCATTAACCAAGTCCACAAAGTGGACGGATTGCCCAAAATGGATAAATGACTACCAAGTCCACATAGTGGACGGGCATTAACCAAGTCCACAAAAAGGACGGGTTGTCCAAAATGGATAAAAGTCTACCAAGTCCAAATAGAGAACGGACATCTACAAAGTCCACATAGTGGGCGTCATTATCTAAAATGGGTAAACAGTCCACATAATGGACGGATCCCTGTTTTGTCTGCACAAGAGACGGATATCTATCATAGACCCCATTGTGGACGGATCTCCCAATGAATTAAAATTATCAAACAATGGACGGACCCCTGCGACGTGATTAAAAATACTCGACGAATAAAAAGCAAGCAGATAATTAAATAAGATTCAATAAAGATTAGATGTTCACAATTACAAAACGACGGTTCAACAAAATTAATTACAACGGTTAAAGTTTTCAAAAAGAAGAGAGATTGCTACTAATTCTTCGGGGAAGAGTTTTCAATATTTTGACCGTCGATTGGTTGACTTGAAGGAAGAGTTTGACCTTCATCGGCTGGAGCAACGACGGCAAACACATCGTCTGTGCTTTCTGAACGGACGGATTGCGCGAGTGTTTGCCCTTGAGCATCAATGGAGACATGGGAAACGTCCAGATTGGGATACGACGACTTCACCTGACGGATGGCGTCGTCAAATCCGTCAACAAAGGAGCTCCCAAGCTCAGCTAGAAGGAGGTCAGAGTCACGATACTCCTGGACGGCTACTTCTTTTGCATTGTGGAGTTGAGTCTTAGTCTCCGTCAGTTCTTTCTCCTTGTCCTTCAAAATTTGACGAAGATGCTCATTCTCCGTCTCCAGCTCACCTCTGACCTGCTCCGAGCACTTGAGCTTCCTATCCATGTTGATCTTCCAGGTCTTTAAGTCGTGAAGCTCATCCTCCATCGTCTTATTCTTCTTCCTTAGATGGTCCATGGTTGTCTCGTGATTGAGGCAACGGCCCATTAACCCTTTCATCATCAGCATGGCCTGAAAGCAAAATACAACACTATGTAAATGACGGATGAGAATGAACATAACAAAGCTAGAGGACGGATTCAAAAATACCTGCGCAATATTGAAGAGGCCCGTCTCTCCCATCGCCTCCGTCGCGTGGTTGCCGAGGTCCTCATAGTCGTCAGCCGTCAGGATGGACGAAAGTTTTTCCAGGGCATAACTTGAGTCTTCCCGAAAGAGAACGGGTGGTTTCTCCCCGGTGAGAACTGGACCCTTCATCAAGCCCTTACCCTTTCCGTGCCTGACGGGTGCTTTCTCAACCTCTAACGCCACGACGGGCTCTGGGGTGGTCTTCTGCTTCTTAGGAGGACTGTCCACCTTCTCTTGTTGATTCCGTTTTGACGGAAGAGATGGAACCGTCCCCTTAGCTTGACCACCCTCTTGTTTTTTCGTCGCCGCTTGTTGTTTGATGAAGGCTCTTCTTTTGGCAGCATCCATCTCTGCAAATCAAAGACGGATGTGAAGAGAAGTAAAAATAACATCGCTAAAAGAAGACGGAGAGAATTACAATTGACTTACGTTTTCTAACTCTGCTATCGTAACGACGGGCGGCGGGCGAAGGATCAGGACGGTCACAGTACCAATGGAGAGTGTCGAGAGTGACGAGTTATGCCCACGTCCTCTCCTGAAGCTTTGTCTTGTTGAAAATTCTCTCCAGGAAACTCCACTACTCTAAGGTAACTTGTGGACGGTCCCGCGCTGCAAAAAAAAAAAAGGATTATTAGACTTTGAAAAAATAAAATAACTTTCAAAGTTCAATTAGACAGGAGCTAAAACAATGGCGTACCCGACGGAGGCATTATGCCCCAAGTAGTGTCGACGGGCATAAACGTGCCATCCCCTGGACGACACATCCATTTGTCCCCTTCCAAAAAGAAATATCTACTCTTCCAGTCCCTTTGGGAGTCCGGTGTATTACTAACGAGCCTCAACAACGGGCTCCTGGCTACAAAACTGTACATTCCTTTTGATTTGACGATCTCCGTCGGACGGTAACAGTGGAAGAATTCTTCCACCGTCAACCTTCTAGAACCGTCAGACATGGCCCCGTACAAAACTTCTACGCCTATGAATACTCTCCAAGCATTTGGGGAGATCTGAGTGATGGATAGGCCAAGGTATTGAAGCAGCTAACGGTGGAGAGAACTCAATGGGAACCTGAGCCCTGCCTTTAGGGCTTGCTCATAGATCCCAACACCGTCGACCCCCCTGTAGTAACATTTTTCAGACTTGTGGGGGAGACGTAGATGGATGTTATCGGGTATTTGATACTTGGTCCTAAGTGTGTTGACGTGGGATTCAGTGATTGAGGACCTAAAATCGTTTATCGTCCAGAGGGGTAGCATGACGAACTCCCTAAGACCGTCCGGGCCAATCACAGATTGAACGGGGGGATCCACACCGTCTAAGCCACTACTTGACGACTCTGAACTCTCCGTCTCCAGACCTTCATCTAGGGAAGAGGAGGTACTGGACGGATTCCTTTCTTCACTTGAAGTGTCAGGATCTCTTGGACCTGACGGGAATCTTTCATCGTAGCCCGCCCCGTCACGGACAAACGATTGATTACTTGACGCACTAGACATTACCTACATTTATGACGGTATAACCTAAGACACCGACGGATCTAAAGAAAGTGCATATATATAAACAATAAAATAAAGAGAAAGACGGGAGAAGGGTTTAGAGTACATACCGGATCGAGATCGAGCAAATGCGGAATGACGGATAGAGCAGCTAAACGACGAGAATGCACAGTAGAAATGACGGTGGCGCTCTGCTCACAATTTTTTTGATAGGAAGAGCAAATGAAGGGAGAAGGGCAAGCTTTTATAGAATGAAGGGCACGGAATACAAGGAGATGTCTTGTTTTAGGGGAACAACCAATCAATAAGGGCCACGTGTCCTTCGCCAGAAACACAGGCCACATGTCCTTCGTCATGGTACACTAGGACCGTCCTATCTCAATAGATTGCCATATGAATCATTCCATGAATCCGTCTGGTTTCAAAGACGGATCCAAGGAATGAAGGGGGCAACTGAAGGGGATAAAAATAGGAGACGGATATTTCCTTTGGACTTGAAGGGACGGAGAGGAAGAAGACAGATTGATACCGTAGGAAACGCGAATAGGACGGTGTATGTTATTGAGTATCCGTCATGTATGGATTGGTTATAAATTCTTAGTTGTATGTCACCCGATATGTTTGAGTCGACTTTTGCTTTGTCTCCACGCAAGCGTGTACACTTGAACTTCTTGCATTACACGTTTGGGAAGACCCCTATATGGAAAAGAGTTCAAGAAGGAAGTTGTATCCTAAAAGGAAAGGCAATTCTACGCCAATATAAATACCCCAGAAACCCTAAATATCAAGGTACGCACAATTGACTCAACTCTGGCACTCTAGGGTTGTAAAGAAATTTTAACTTGACCTTCGGAGGGTTTTTGGCTGGCACCACACCGGTGCTCTCTTTTAGGTCTCTTTGTTTTCTCTTAGGTCTCTTTGTTTTCTCTTTGTAGGTGTTGACTCGAATTGGAGAGTGCTTGTGGCTTACTGGTGATTTTTTCGACTTCATCATAAGACAATTTAAAATATAATATAAATTTAAATGAGGGGCATTACCAAGGTTATGTGTGTGTGTGTATATATATTAATTATGTAAAATAGTGGTAAACTTGAAACGGTATATTAGTATTGATTGGTACTCGAAATATATCGTGTTGCTGGCCAAACCGGCACAATCTCTGATATAATATTAACTTCCTTGACCCAAACACATTTTTTTTTTCAAAAGCAAATTACCGGAAAACTTAAAACCTAAAGTTATACTGTTTAATTTCTTCAAAATTGGGTCTTTAATATTTTCAACCATGGGCATTTAAAATGAGACCTCTTCATTGCCTTACTACAAATATATATATATATATATATATATATATATATATATATATATATATATATATATATATTATCACACTTAATACTTTGTAAGTAACCCAAAATTCAGGGTTGGAACTACTTGGGGTTGAAGGGGGCCATGGCCTCCCCAACCTTTGAAAACAATTCCCTAGTATATATATTAATATAAAAAATATACTTTTGGCTCTAAAATTAATATACTTGGCCCCCTCTCCCAAACAATTTACAAGCTGACCCATGAAACAAAAATGAAAAAAATTATCAAATTATCCCTTCTCTAGTTGTCCCAAGAATATCAAGAAAAACATTTAAGTAAACGATTGGACAATTTACAAATCCGGAAAATAAGAAAAATCTACCATACAATTTACATATTCAGATAATAAAAAAAATTCTTTGGACATGGTCTAAGTTAAAATAAAATATAACAAATCAATTATATATTCTAGGAAAACAAATCACAAAAATCTAATAACTTCTACCCAATTTCTACCTCTCATTTGAGAGTTTTTTGTCCCTCTCAAGTAATTCCACCTCATAGTCACAAAGACAACTCTTATATTGCTAATTAATCCATCCACACACCAATTAGTGTCACCAGCAACTTGTATAAGTTGGTGTCTTTAATTCAATCCATGAGAATTTTTTATTTTTTTTAAAGATCTACTACTCACTTGGATTAGTTAGTGTCTTTTAAAAATTTACTTTAATGATGCATTATTAGCATTAATTTATTCTTGACTACAATATCTATTATTGATTTAAAAAAATACAAAAAAATTAATGCTAGTAATGCATCGTTGTCAACCTTTAGTATTAATATTCAAACTTTTTAAAATTCTTGAACAAAGAACTTTGACTCCCCCTAAATTTGAATCTTGGTTCTGTCCTTGGACCCAAATATATTTTTACATGCGTATCCTATTCTAAAAATTGTGCTCTCAATAGTTTTTTGTAGTGCTTCTAATTCTTTCTCCAAAAAATATGTTATACCTTCTAACTTATTCAAAATGAGGATGTATTTACAAATCTAAGCATGTGTTTCTATAATGAAAAATATATGACAATGGTATTAAGCTTTAGTATTTTTTTTGGGGGGGGGGGGGGTAATTCTCCGTTTGCTTTGAATGTATTAGTTTATGTTTGGTTGATGAGAGATTTTATATATCACAATGGTAGTAATCTTTAGTTTTTTTTTTTATTGGCAATTCTCCACTTGCTTTGAATGTATTAGTTTCTGTTTGGCTGATGAGTGATATGAATGAAAGAAAAGAAAAAAATTGAATTTTTTTACATTATATTCAATTATTGTTAGGCTTGTTTGGATTTGCAAATGAATTTTTACAAAGTTTATAATGTAGTGAATTATTATACAATTTGACTTGATCTAAAATTTTCAGATTATTTTTATGGTCTAAATAATATGTTCTTTTGGTGTATTTATGTTATTAATTATACAAAAGCAATATCTTAATGAAAGCACAAAAGAAAAGCTCCCTAGATTTATACGAAAAACATGTAACACATTAATTTAGATGACTAATCCATTATTTTTGTTTCCTCTGATTACCCTTATACCATACATAACTCATTAATTCAAACTATACTTCATTTATTTCATAAAAATAGAAACTTTATATATTATTAATTCAAAGTCTCTTACTTTGATTAAATTAGACTACGTATGAAAAAATAAATTATAGTATACATTTATATTAGATTTTGTATGATAATTAAATTTTTTTTATTAATATATTTAGTTTTTATTTTTATTTTTTTATCCTATGTTAATTTAGCCCTCCGTCCTACCTGATCTGGCTCTGCCACTGTTTGCCCTCATATCCACCGAAAATTATATGTTGTACCCGGCATATATGCCGGGTGTCTCACACAGGGGCGGGCCCCACAGTATGTGGGACCCGCCACTGTGTGAGTAACCCGGCATATATGCCGGGTACACCATATACCGGCTCCACGTCCATCTTTTTAAATATTAAATTGTTCTAAAAATAGGGTCACAATAGGGCCAACAACGTTAAATTACAGATTTCAAAATAGTCGTTTCTATCTTAACTCCCACCCAAAAATAGCCCAAAACAGTATTCAAAATTTTAAATATCAAACTAGCCTACAGGCTACAAGTAAATTCATTTGTTTCTCTCTTCTCTCAAGTTTCATCTCTACAGGAACTTCTAAATATAAACTTCCAGAGCCTTTTCATCTTCAATTCCAAGTGGGTAATAATCTCTAAAATTATTTATTTATATTTCCCTTTTTTTTTTTACACATCAGGTTGTATTGTGCATACTTTTTTTTTTTTCAACTGAAAATCCATTTTGAAAATGAAACAGGATGCAAGAGCTCCATGCATGATTGGAGAAGTGAGTGAGGTGGGATTTCGGGAAAAATAAAAAATGAAATTAGAAATTGTTTTTATTGAATAGATTGAACGAGCTACAAATTTTATCTTTTTTTTTAATAATAGGCTTTTTTTGAATAATTTTTTCACTTGTTTTTTTTAATTGAGAATACTAAGTATTTTTAACACACACACGGGAAGAGGGGAGAAAGTTTTTTCACTTGTTGTTTGTTCTTGTCTTGTTTTTGTTTGTTATTATTTGTGCTAATATTTATTGTCGTTATTTAAACTTTAAAAAAAAAAACAGGGATTAAAAATTATGTTTGGAGGCAAAATTAATTTTAGAGTAATGCAACATCCTCAACATTTTTACAATAAATCTTATGCAAAAAATTGTTATTGGCGGGTAAAAAAATAATATTAGTATTTGGCCTAAATTAAAATCAGTAACAGTTTACTGAATTAGATTTGTTGTAAAATTATTGTAAAAATGTTGTGAATGTAATAGCACTATTTTTATTTTTGTTGAATCCAAATTTTTGTAATTCTCAAGTCAGGATGTTCAAAATTTTTATTAGGGTAATCACAATAGGTTAGTTTAACATATAATATTTTTTTGGCAAGAGTATATATATATATATACACACACACACACATATACATACATTTTTTTACAAGTTGGGGAGACCTTGTGACCACTCTGACTTGCATGTAGAGCTGCCACTGGGACTGATCCACTTATTCTTGGGGGAGAGAAAGTGAAGCTTTTGTACTGATATGACAAAGCCAAGTGAAGCTAACGTGCCGCCTTACCCAAATGATGGTTAAGTCTTCTGTAATCTGTATATATAATTCTACGTTTCTACAGATTTTTGGATAACCAATGTACGTAAATTTAAATTTAAACAACGACAACATCAGCACATAGATAAATCTCCGAGAGTTTTGCTTCAGTTTTCTCTATCTCATCTCTTTCATTTCAAAGTGATTGTGATCCCTTAGTCTTTGAATTAGTTTTGCTAACTTAACAATATCCCTTGTTGGCTACACCTTATCAATATCCTTAACAATTGTTGTGGGCTTGACATGAATTTTTTTATAAAAAAATACTTCTTTAAATTTTGTTAGTCTTTAATTTTCTAATTTTATGGTTTAGAAAAGTTATTTTTGACTTATGAATCTACAATTTCTGAACGTTTCACATTTTAAATATAGTCCTATTGTTTAGATAAATAATTGACCCTTGATCACTATATTTTTAACCACTCAACCCTATGTTAGTATTTTTAGTGTCAATATATTTGGTTAAAGAATGCTAGTCTCTTCGCCAAGAGTGTTAGGCGTGCTCAGAGGCTTTTTTTTTTTTTTAATTTTTATTATTATTATTACTTTCCATTCATCTTAATTCAAGATTTATGCATTTTTTAGTGATATTTATAAAATTTTCAATTGTCAAAAAATCTAGAAGTGTGATAAGATGTACAAAAAAAAATTAATACACTCACAAACGCATAAATTTCATCACATTAAAATATATAAATCTTATTGAAGAATACATAAATCAGAAAATAAAAAGGTCTTTGACCACGCATAATGAGAGTGGAAAGAGGCTAGTCCCCTGGAAATACATAAACTGAGCACCTAATGACAATTTCCAATTTCCATTTATAGCCATAGGTAGCTGTTATACACTACAAATACCAACCGCCATTGAAACCATTCCCTGACACTATTTCTAACCCAAACCAGCAGCACAGTTGTTACAAACTTACAATGAAAGCCCAGAAGTACTGCTTTCACCTATTCCTTCTTACCCTTCTCATCCTTCCAATTTACGCAACAGACATTGAAGGCAAACCTGATGTTCGTGATAAGAATGGCTGGAAGAAGATAAAGAACATCAAAGACCCTTACGTGAAGGGGATTGCAGATTTCGCGCTGTTCGAGTCCAACAAGAGGTCAAATTTTAATTTGCTGTTCGAAGGAGTGTTGAGGGGCCAGACCCGAGACTCAAACGGGACCTATTACCGGCTTGTCGTGGCGGCTAAGAATGGTGCACACACCAGAAACTACCGAGCTGTTGTGTTTGAACAGCCTTGGGCAGATTTAAGGAAACTTATCTACTTAACTGCATTTAACAAGCATTGACCTTAAATTAAAAAGGGTAGTTGTTGAGTGTACATTGTGACCAAACTTCTTTTGGTTTAATTTGGAAAATCATTTAATTATACCTCGAAAAATAATAAAAGGATTTGGAGAACAAATATTATAAATAAGACTTGTAAGCACTGTTATTTCTTACCTTTTCATATTGGTTTTTGTTCATTTCTATTTTGTTTTTTGTCTTACTAAATTTTTATGTCAATTGCGGAGGATATGATTTCAACTAAAATAAATTGGAGGAAAAAAATTCATGTGGTAACCCAATTTAATCAATTGAAAATCCATAGTTGATCCAAATTTTAGGATTAAGGCTTTGTTATTGTAATTTTTTATGTATGGAGAATCGATTATTTACATTTTCTATGAGGATAGGAAAGGGGAAATTTAAAAAAAAAAAAAATCGAAAAACTTTTGAGTCTTCATGGCAAAATTGGGATTTTGTTCTCATATAGTAGATGAAGGTCTTAGAATATTTTTCAATCCCAAAAAAATAAAAATAAAATGGACTTGTGAAATTTTAGATAAAAACAGTAACTTTTTTTTGTATTTATATGCGTGATTAGATAAAGGCCTTCGCTGTACAGTTTTACATTCATAGAAAACTTGCCGTGAAGGAAAATTAAGGCATAGGTATGACAAATTTTATTACAAAACTCTTACAAACTGATGCAATATTGCAAAATATCAGTTATTTAAAATTTAAAAAAAAAAAAAACCTACTGCTCATGTTTTAAGTTAAGGATTTATTAAGATTTAGGGTGCGTTTGTTTTGACAGTAAACCAATTCCGGAAAATGTTTTCAGCATTTGCGGGTGTTTGGCAACACCGGAAATTTTGGTCAAACGGAAAAGAGGAAGCGTTGACCGTAAAACACACCCTCCCCACCCGGAAAATAATTTCCATGTCTATTTTACCTTCAAATTGAGTTTTCCGTTGGAAAACACAGAGAAAGAGAAGGAGAGGGAGAGAGCAACAACCACACCAGAAAAGAGAGAGAGAGCTAGAGGGAGATCGCCGGTGAAGCCAAGATCACGCCGTCCTCAACCCAAAGGCCTGCCGGCGAGCTCGCGCCGGGCAAGATCGAGGTGCGATCTCGCGCCGTCGAGCTCGCGCAGGGCGAGATCGAGGCGCGATCTTGCGCAGTCGAGCTCGCGCCGGGCGAGATCGACGTGCGAGATCGCGCGTCGATCTCGCCCAGATCGCGCGTCAATCTCGCCCTGCGCGAGATCGCGCCGTCAAGCTCGCATCGGGCGAGATCGACGCGCGTGATCGCGCCGGCGAGAAACCCTCCCCACCGATCTCACTCTTCCTCCTCCCTGTCTCACCTCCCTCTCTCAGCTTAATTTGATTTGGCCGGTGATTTGATTTTTGTTTGTTTAGAAGTTGATGGATTTTAACGTTTTATTATAAAATTTGTTTGGAATGTGAGAAAATGGTTGAGAAAATGTGAAAAATCAGTAAAAAATTTGCATTTTCAGAATGTTACCAAACACCTGAAAATATTTTTCAAAGTATTTTTTCAAATGTTACCAAACACCTAAAAATATTTTCTTTTCCTGAAAATGTTTTCAGCTGAAATCATTTTACACCCGGAAACCATTTACTGCCGAACCAAACGCAGCCTTAAAGTAATAATAAGAATAACAATCCATTAAAGCCGGACGGTCAAGTGTCCATCTCCTTCCAGTTTTCGCTGATGACATACCTTCAAGGTTTGATTTTTAGTGACCACCCACTCAGGCAAGCCGGAATATCCATCTCCGGTTATAATTCAACAAAAAACTCCCCCAGATCTATATATATGTTTTTACAGTTTTTTGAAGCACACAATTACAAATGCAAGATGGCAAACAGCTATGATATAGTATACGTACGATAAGCATCAAACCCTTAAATAATTTCTTTCACTCGTTTCCTTAACACATTGAAACTCTGTTTGGCTTAATTTCTTTCACTCATTTCCTTAACTTATTTCTCAGTTTTTTGAGTTAATAATCCAGAAATTGAGTTAAGCCAAAATGTTGTTTTCAAAACACCAAAACTGAGTTTCACTGGCAAAGTTGTAAATTTTTGGTTCACAGTGGGCCCCACGGAAGTCTTTTCCAATCAGAAGTGAAGTTCCCACACTCCTCCCAACGGTCACTTGCGTGCCATTACTTCCAACCAACCCTCTTCACTCTCACATCACTCTCATCAGAGCACTAGGAAGCTACCTCTCAACCAAAAAACTCTCTTCTCCTTTCCCAAACCCACGACACGTCCTGACGGCAGACCAAGCTTCGACGTCCTTCCCGACCTTTGAAGCTCCAGCGCCGGCCTCTGAACAGCATCAGCTCCAAGCTCCAAGCTCCAAGCTTCGCCACTCCAAACTCTCTTCTCCTCTCCCAAACCCACTCCTTCCTTTTTTTTCTTCACCTATTTCGTTTCTCAACTTCGTCTTGTTTCTTTCTTTATTTCTTCTTTCAAGATCTTTGGGTTTTTTTTTCCTGGGTTTGTTTGGTACTTTCTATGGGTTTCTTTGTTTCTTTTTTTTTTTTTTTTTTTTTTGGGTTTGTCTGGTACTTTCTATGGTATTTTAATGGTGATTTCAAGCTTCTGATCTGATTTGTGGGTGTGAAGTTCGGACTTGAGATGTGGTTGTGGGGTTTGGATTGCTGATATGAGTTTTAGATGCACTTGACCTTGAATCACAATTTTGAAATTTGATTTTAGAAGGCAAGCTACTGGGAAAACGAATGAGATTACAAAGAAGTGGCAATATCCATAGAAAACCACTCACTTTAAATTTTGTAGCTCCATCAAAGGGTTTGAGGTGTTTGAGAGAGGAAAGTGGAAGGAAAATGAGTTTTGTTGTTGAGACTTAAGAGAGGAAAGTTTAAAGCCAAAATAAATTTGGGTTCAATCCGCAGGCAACCTAACTGTGTGCACTGCACAGTGGTCAGCCCATGGGTCTCATAAAAGGGTGAGTTTTTGTGAGTTTTTAGGCAAAAAAAAAATAGAAGTGGGTTTAGTTGCCGAACTAGGGTAGGAATGTTTTGGGGATTTTTAAGTTACGATAAATGATTGATAGGGTGATAAGTGATGAGTGGTGAGATTTGAGTGACGAGTGAATTATCACTCAACAACCAAACAAGCCCTTAGTGTCCCATCTTGCATGCGAGAAGAAAAACAACTTACCTAAGTCATCCACCAAAAAGCAACTTCTGATGCATAAACTATGAAGATAACCTTATACCTCATACTTGTTGAACTAAATAAATCCGACATTTCTAATTCCTTAAGATTTTGAAATATTGGAAATTTCTCATGATATACCTTTTGTAATTAACTTTAAGTGCCTAATTAATTATGCTGCCTAGAGCCTTGTAATTCTGTGACATGGCTTACTCTCATTTACTATGAAAATCAAAGTTTGAATCCTACCTCCCTCGTTATTGTAACTATCGAATTATTAAAAAAATTGCCTAATTATGCTGCATGAGGACCTAGTTTGTAATACGAAATCTATATGTATAATTTTACTTTGAATTCAATCTATAGATTTTTGGATAACTAATGTACATAAATTTTAATTTAAACAATGATGACATCAACATATTGTTAAGGCAAAATTACAATGTTGGTCCCTCGAGTTTATCATGTGTGTGCAATCGGTCTCTCTAGTTTGAAGCGAGCATAATTGGTCCCTCAAATTTTAAAACTAAGTTGTATTAGTCCTTTTAAAAATTGCTATTAGTAGTGTTACTTACATAATTATCCGAACAATAATTTGACATTTTTTTAATTAAAAAATTACAAAATAAATTTAGACATAAGAAACAATCTCCCCATCAAACAAACGTAATAAACAATTTGATTCACAACCCAGTATTTATTTGATTCACAACTCAGTACCAAACGAGAGAGAGAGAGAGAAGAAACCCAAGCCCTAGCTGCATCATTAAAAATATTACAAATTTTTTTAATTGAAACTTAAACCTGCACATTTTGGCTTTCTGTTAACACAGACGTAATGATTATTCTGCAAAAGTTTAGCGATACGCATTCGGGCTAGATAGCAAACTAGTTACATTGTTCTTTTAGTACCAAGTAGGTACCAAAATACAGAATTGTGCTTTACACCAAACTCTAGAGCCTTCCGTCAATATATTGCTCTTTTAGATCCTGCACTGCTTGTCGCATTGAATCTATCTTGGCTGAGTACTTCAAACATATAAGCCATTGAGCAACATGGTAGGCCATCTGGTTGGATGATACTGCAGGTAGTTTACTTTCATCCTCTCCAATTCCTAGACATTGGAAATTTGTTTAAGATATTTGATTACCTCAGTTCATGAAGAGAGGCCATTCCATATACATCAGCAAGAAAAAATCATTAAGGAAATCAAATCAAGTAAAAGGAAGACACAGATGCTACATGATTTGGATTTCAATAAACATTTTAAGAAAAATAACTAAACCAGTAAATATGTTTTAAAAGCCATAGGGGTGGGATTCTCGCTAAAGGCTGAAGTCTCCGTAAATGTCAACCAATATTTTTCAAAACTTATATGAAAAATGTGAGCAACTTTGCAAGCAGTTTTTTTTTTTTTTTAATTATTAAATCTTTAACTTACTCGTAAGGTTTAACAAGTAAGTTGGCACCAACATAATACTAAGACCCTATCAGTACCAAACAATTTGTAATTTTTTTAATTAAAAAAATGTCACATTATTAAAAAAATGTCAAGTCATTGTTCCGTTAGTCATGTAAGTAACACTACTAACGACGGTTAGTAAAAAGATTAATACAACTCAGTTTTAAATTGTGCTTGCTTCAAACTTGAAAGACCAATTGTGCACACATGGTGAACTTGAGGGACAACATTGTAGTTTCGCTGCTTCACCTATTATAAATCTCCAGAGTTTTGTTTTAGTTTTCATCATCTCATCTCTTCCATTTCAAAGTGATTGTGATCCTTTAGTCAAATGTTGTGGGCTAAATTTGGATAGTCTTTAATTTTCTATTTTTATGGTTTATTGTTGTTATTTTTAACATATGATTCTAGAATTTTTGAACGTTTCACATTTTAAATATAGTCCTTTAATTGACACTTGAACATTTTTGAACGTTTCACATTTTAAATTGACTCTTGAACATTCTTTTTTATCCGCTCAAACACTATGTTAGTATTTTTAGTGCTTTTATTTTTGTTTAAAGCATTAATGAATATAAAAATACTGGCCTCTTGTGTGCGTCTTTTTTGCAAATATTGGGCTAGGTTGCCTGCTGCTACACTAGACCCCAAAGTGTTTTGGATCAAGGAGTTGGGACCGGTCTAATAGCAACCCTCCTTGGTCCGGCTTGTGCTCAAACGATGAGTCCAAGTCCAAGGGAAGACGCTGCAAAGTGGGCTTATTCCTTGTTTCTACCGCAGAAGGAATTTTCTCCAGAATCTGTCGCAGGTCTGACTTTTCTGCTGTGCAGTAAAACTGTCTGCTGTGCAGTAAAACTATTTGCTCCGCTATAAAGCTTTCTACTGTGCAATTAAGCTTTCTGGTGTGCTAATAGAGCTGTCTACCGTGCAGTGAAGTTTTGAAAAATACCAAATCAAGCAAGTGTTTGCTTACATGGGTTAGCATATTCTCAAATATATACATACATATATTCATAAGAGAAGTGCTACGTCCACAACATTTTTACAACATTTTTACAACAAATCATAGGTGGTTAGTTGTTATTGGTTCAAATTTGAACCTAACACTAAGATTACTTTTTTGCCCTAACAATAACAACCAGTAACATCCTGCCACTTAAGATTTGTTGTAAAAATGTTGTAAAAATGTTGTGGACATATCATTTCTCTATTCATAAATATACTTATACGTATACACAGAATGTGAGAAGCAAAATGTATGTATATATATATATATATATATATATATATATATATATATACTTGTGGCAAGATAATGGGTCCAAAGTAAAACACGTAACAACAAATATAGAAGAAAGCTTCGGCAGGAAAGGTTAAGATAACACGGTAAATACAATAAAAAGATGTTACAGCAGAATAACTAGTACAGCAAGTAAAAATACCACAGCAGGACAACTGATGCGGTAGACATGATAAAAAACGTGCTACAGTAGGATAACTAAATACAGCAGATTTAAGTTTTAATGAGTGAAATCAAATACATTTGCGCTCAAAATCAAATATTGAGTCTTCCCATAAAATAAGTAAATCAAGAAGGAACCTAAACCCCAAATTGAACAACCTTGTCATAGGCTCCTACCATAAGCTTTTGCCATCAAAGTTGTGCATTTTGGAGAATAGGCCTAAATGGCTACTAGCTATCATTTTTTTGGAGACTTCAGAGAGTGTGTTTGCTAAAAGGAAGGGAAAAGATGGTCTATTGATGTATGCTCCTATTCCTGCCACGTTTTCTCTCTTCTTTTTACCACTTTCTTTCTTTCTCTCCGTTCTTTTTTTTTTTTTTTTACTCTTAGTTTCCTTACTACTCTCTTGCCGTAAATTGTTTTTCTCATTTAGGTCTTTTCCTTTAAGTGCTTCCTCTCTTGGGTCCCATTCCCATTAGGTCTCCCGTGCTTCCTTCCTCCCTCTGGGTTCCTCTCCCTTTCTTTCATCCATGGCTACCTCCTTTTATAGTGAGCTAATTCAATGAGATTTCTCCCTTTTACCCTTAGGGCTTCGCCAACTATTTTTGGTTCCTTGTGAGCATCCATTCAAGACCACCCACTAACCCATTGGTTGCCCCGACCATTGTGTTTGCTGCACCCTTACTCATTTCATGACAAAATTCATTTTTGTTTGTTCTTGCTGTATACTTCTACTCTAGGTTCAAATGGATAAGGATTGGACTACCTCACTACCTAGCTCTATGGCATGCATCAGATGGTCCCAACCATCCACTACTTCTTTTGGGTAAGATACCACCCCAGCAAGGCATTTTCCCAAAAGAAGTTATGGCAAGAAACCAAATATAGACCCCCTTTTCCCCCCACCACCAAACCACACCCTCTGAATCTCCTTGACCGTGAGCCCACCTCCCTTGTATTGGCTGGGTACAAGTTAGTGGTGCCCCGGCCCTTCTGTGCTTGCTCTGTTATCTTCTGTTTTTGTCTCCCACGCCATTTCTGCCATAGCAGATTTGTTCTGTTTCTACCTGCTATGTGTTCTTTGTCTTGTTTCATCATGCATTTCCTGTTGCGTTTGTCATTTTTCTTTGGTTTAACTTTTCTTTCCTTCACGTGATTCCTGCTGCTGACACTTCCTGCCATTCCTTATCGTGCTTCTTCATATTAGCTTTCACGCATATCTTCTTTATCCAAAAGGATTTGGGCCTTTATGGGCCAAATAATATTGATTGGATCAAAGGGTCTTGGGCCCAATTTATCTTCATCTGCCGAAACCATTCTGCCAGAAAACTGTATTCTGCGGCAGAGCTGTATTCTGCGGCAGATTCGTATTTTGTGGTAGATTTGTATTGTTGTAGCTCACTTTCCCATGCATTTCTTTCTTTAGACCTCTCTTGCTCTTTGGTCTTCTTGGTGGGCTATTTGGGCCTTACTTTTCATTGGGCTTTCCTTCTCATGGATTGGCAAAAATGGGCATTAACACCTCTTCACAAGTACTTGCTCAAAGGCTTTTCTACTTTTTTTTTTTTAATATTACTTTCTACTCATTTTAATTTAGGGTTATTATTATTATTATTATTATTATTATTATTATTATTATTATATAATTTTTGTAGTTGCCTACTTCCAAAACTTTAGGCTCCCCTTCAACTAACAACTATCTAATTCAAAAACTTAACAAAATCAATAAAAACATTCATAATGGTAATTGTATTTTAGCCAAAAATATATATATATATATATTTTACGTACCACCAAAAAACCATGTGTTATTGGAGAAGCTAAAACAATTTTTTTTTTAATTACAGTAAATTGGTATAAATACCAATTGACTATAACAAGTCGTTAAAAATAAAATACAATATTTTATTAAGATCGATTATCACTCTACCTTCAATTAAAAAACTCAAATTCTGTCTCTTCCTTTTTTATTTTAATGAATTGTTTATATTATTTTAAAGAAGTGTAAAAAATAGAATCTTTGGTGTTGAATATATTATAAAGTGAGGTAGTAAAATAGATAAATTAACTTTTTGAAATGCTAAAAGCTAAATTTTTTAGCTCTACCATTGAGAATGCTCTAACTTCAAGAAAAAAAATCCAAGCCAACTTAGTATTAAAAGAAATTATTGTTTTCTCGTCTTTATTGGTAAATGATTGCATATTAATGTATTAATAAAAAATAATGATTTTGTATATTTATAATTTGTTAGTACTATATGAATGCCTATGTAAAATTTTTGTTTCCTTATACTTTGGCCCCCTCTAACTTGAAATCTTGGGTCCATTCTTGCTAGGGATGTGAAGAGATGTAAAAAAATAAAATAAAAAATAATGTATAAACCCCAAATTAATTAGAGTTGAAAGTTGAAACAAATACCAGATTACAAAAATAGAGAAGCCAGCACGCACAACGTGAGTGTGACGAGGCTAGTCATTATAAATACATATACTTATCCCTCCATGAAAATTTCAGATTTTCATTTATAGCAATAGGTAGCTGTTATCCCCTACAAATACCAACCACCATTGAAACCATTCTCTCACGCTCTTTCTAACCCAAACCAGCACAGCAGTTTACAAACTTACAATGAAGGCCCAGAAGTATTGCTTTTACCTTCTAACCCTTCTCATCATTCCAATCTACGCAACAGCCAGAGGAGGAAAACATAGTGGTCTTGATGCTTTAGATGACTGGCAGCCGATAACAAACGTCAATGACGAAGCTGTGAAGAAGATAGGACAGTTCGCGGTGTACGAGTACAACAGGAATTCTAATTCTAATTTGGTGTTCGACAAAGTGGTGAGCGGCGAGTCCCGATTCTCAGACGGGACCTATTACCGGCTCGTCTTGGCAGCTAAGAATGGTGCGAAGACCAGAAACTACAAAGCTATTGTGTTTGACCAACCTTGGTCGTATACAAGGAAACTTACCAACTTTGATCCAGCTTAAAGAATTGACCTTAAATTAAAAAGGGTGGTTGTTGAATGTTCAATGTGACCAAACTTCTTTTGGTTTGATTTAGAGAACAAATAAATTACCTCAAAAAATAATAAAAGGATTTGCATAACAAATTTATAAAGAGTTGGAACTATTGTTATTTTTCTTACCCTTTCATATTGGTTTTGCGTATTTCATTTTTGTTTTGGTTTTATTAATACAGAATTGTGCTTTACACCAAACTCTAGAGCCTTCCGTCAATATATTGCTCTTTTAGATCCTGCAATGCTTGTCAAATTGAATCCTCATCTTGGATGGAGTAATTCAAATATATAAGCCCTTAAGCAACATGGTAGGCCATCTGGATTGGATGATACTGCAGATAGTTTACTTCCATCCTCTTCACATCCTAGACATTGGAGATATGTTTAAGATGTCAGATTACCGCAGTTCATGAAGAGGGGCCATTCCATATACATCAGCAAGAAAAATTTATTAAGGAAACCAAATCAAGTAAAAGGAAGACACAGACTCTTTTGGATTTCAATAAGCATTTTTTTAAAAAAAACTATACTAGTAAATATGTTTTAAAAGCCACAGGGGTGGGACAGCGACTAAAGGCTAAGCCTCCGTAAATGTCAACCAATATTTTTCAAAAATTATATGAAAAATGTGAGCAACTTTGCAAGCAGTTTTTTTTTTAATATTTATTTATTTTTTATTTTTATTTTTTAAATCATTAGCTTACTCGTAAGGTTTAACAAGTAAGTTGGCACCAACATAATTCTAAGACCCAATCAGTACCAAACAATTTGTAATTTTTTTAATTAAAAAATGCCACATTTTTAAAAAAAATGTCAAGTCATTGTTTCGTTAGCCATATAAGTAATACCCTCGCAAAAATTCAAATATCATCGCAAAAGGTTATTAGCGAGGGCATATGGCCCTCGAAGGCCGTCGTATTTGCTCTTGTTGCTAAAAGAGATTTTGCGACCATACATTCGCAAATAGATAATTTACGAGGGCAATCCACCGTCGTTACTGAACAAATCTACCCTCACAAATATATTACCAAACAACGAGAAAAGTCGACGACTTATTTTTAGCGAGGGGAAGTAGTCATCGTTAACAACTATTTGTGAGGACTTTTATACCCTCGCAATTAATTATTTGCAAATTTCAAACTAACGTCATACTTTTTAGCGACATATATTGGCATCGCTAAAATTTATTTGTGAGGACTTTTAACCTTTCGCAACTTATTTTTAGTGAGGGAAAACAGTCATCGTTAATAACTAATTGTGAGGACCTTTATACCCTCGCAATTAGTTATTTACGAATTTCAAATTAACGACGAGACAAATAATGACGTCGGTAAAATTTATTTGCAAAGGATTTTAACCCCTCGCAATTAGTTAGGAATAATAGTGATTTTAAATTGCGAGGGACTTTGTCGTCACTATAAAGTTATTTATGACCAAATTTTTATGTCATCAGTGGTAATATTTTATATAATTTTTGAAATATTTTATTATCTATTTATTTATAATTTATTTTATATCATTTTTGTTTAACTATCATGTTACAATAGTCCAATAATTACTAAAAATTGATCCATCGAAACATAAAAATTCATATAAGTTCAAACTTTAAAATATAAAATATACAAAGAAATCCTTAAATTAAACCTTGTTTAAACTTAAACAACTAGAATTATGACAAGATCTATATTAGTCTTCCTCTGAGTCACCCTCCAAGCTGTTTTCGACCTCTATGTTATTGTTTGAGTTGTCCTCTTCATCTCTGCTAGTACCATCCTTAAAAAAAAAAATTTAATATAAAAAAAAAAACATTAAACATGAGTTAAAATGAAACAATTAAAGTAAATTTGTAATTGTATCAATGCTTCAATAAATAAGTACACATACCATATCAAATCTAATCATATATTAATATATCATAAACAACAGTAATAACTTCTTTTTTTTAATTTAACATTAATAATAACTGAATTTAATTACTTAAACCACTATCAAAATTAAATATAAAGTAAGATGATATAACAATTTCGAATTTATGTGCAACAGCTAACAAAGCCCTTCACACAATCCAAAGCTTAAAGTAAGAATGGATATATATTGGCCCTTGAAGTTAACAAAAGTAAAATTTCAAGTCCAAACCTAGCCACTGGTTACAACAGGTTCGCCCAATGCAAACCTTGGCCAGTTCGCCCAATGCAAACCTTGACCAATACTATTAATTATTGTCAGCAGTAATTTTGTCCTAAAACTAAAAGATAGGATAGGCCAAATTATCAAACAAGGATGCTTCTATGATGGTCTTGCAAGGGAAAAAAAACACCAAGGCACTTCATGAACATCAGGGAGAGACCCTTAACAGTGCATGAAGACAAGGGTTCAGAGCTATGGTTTTACTGGTAGAAACAAAACAAGAAGCAATCAATGTAAACATAAATGGTCCAGGCAAAACATGAGCTTCAATGAAACCATACATGGAAGAAATCACAAAGTTTTGTTTGGTTCTTATAAATGTTACTGTTTTGTACCCAGAAAACAAAAACAATTATTAGTACTACACGCGTGATTTTTCCTAAATGATAACCCACATACTTACAATAAGACTCAAACCCCAAATAAAAAGGACAATATGGTTTGCATGTTCCCAGAAATGTGACTATTGTTTTGCACAAAAAAAAAAACAAGTACTTAAAGCAATAACGCCAATAAACATTTATGGACTAGTTTAACAATAATAATAACATAATTGATTACTTGAACCACAATCAAAATTAAATATAAAATAAAATAATATAACAATTGTGAAAAATGTAAACCACAAAACACATATGATATACAAAATTAAATACAAAACCTATACACAGCCGTCAAAACAGTAGATAGTATCATAGTCCTATTATCTTTTATCAAAACTAAATATAAAATAATATAATATTATAATAGCTACAAGCTGTAAACCATAGCAAACCAATATAAAGTTGTAGAAGATCCAAGAGGCAAAAGCATAAGTTTGAAATTGTACCGTGGTATGCCCATTGACTGCACCTTTTGTGCAAACTTTTCCTCAAGCTTCTCCACAACTTTTGCTAGTTGGAATCCATTTCCTCTCTACGACGTGCCTCCAAATCTTCTTTTTCTTTTGTAAAATCTTCTCTGCAACTTTTGCTACTATCTTTACTAAATGAAGTCAATCCGTACACATCCTTTGCCTTAATACCTATTCCCATGCCAAGAATACGACCATGACTTGGTTCACCAACCACTTCACGAAAGATCTGATAATCATTTGTCTTAGTACCTTCAAAAACAACTTTGGCCATTATGGCATCCATTTTTTCCTACACATAGATAAAAACCACGTGGGTAATCAAAACAACAAAAAAACTAAAGCTGATAACAAAATTAAAATTTTGGTATAAGTTGCATACATATTGAGAATATTTAAGAAAATCACCACACACTTAAGAGTGGTGAGAGCTGTACATATATATAGTCATTTTACAGATTGTATAGCATAATTACATATAAATATTGATGACAAAATAAATGGAAATAATTGACTAAACAAGCTCCTATAATTGAGGGTCAATGGTTGCACATATGGTAAGCCTTAGATTATGGCAGAGGATCCTCAACACCCCCCCGCAAGCTAAGCGTTGGATTAGGACAAACGTGAAGCTTGGAGCGAAAAAATTGAAAGAGAGGCCGAGGCAAACTTTTAGTGAAAAGATCGGCAACCTGTAAGTGAGAGGGCACATATTGGGTGCGAAGTTTGCCAGCGACAACAAGTTCGCGAAGAAAGTGGTAGTCTAACTCAACATGCTTGGCCCGCTTG
Organism: Castanea sativa; assembly: GCF_040712315.1. Lineage (NCBI taxonomy): Eukaryota > Viridiplantae > Streptophyta > Magnoliopsida > Fagales > Fagaceae > Castanea > Castanea sativa. The sequence goes on along the minus strand of NC_134017.1, from coordinate 79,039,799 downwards.
TGAGAAACAGGGTTGGAGCTCAAAAAAATGGCACTTTTGTTGTCGCATAATAGAAGAGGCTGCTGTGAAAGAGAAACTTTGAGGTCACGAAGGAGATGCATGAGCCAAAGAAGTTCAGCAGCAGTGAGAGCAAGGGCACGATACTCAGACTCACAGCTTGAACGAGAAACTGTAGGTTGCTTCTTGGCACTCCAAGAAACCAAATTGTTGCCAAGGTAAATGGAATAACCAGAGGTAGAGCGACGAGTGTCTGGACATCCGGCCCAGTCGGCATCAGAGTAAGCAACTAAAGCACCCGGAGTAGTGGAGGAACGAAAATTGAGGCCAAAATGTAGTGTACCTTTGACATAGCAAAGAATGCGCTTTACAGCAAGAAAGTGGTCTTCAGTCGGAGAGTGGAGGAACTGACTGACAGAGTTGACTGCATGAGCAATATCGGGACGCGTGATAGTCAAATACTGAAGGGCACCTACAAGAGATCTGTAAAGAGTGGGATCCGGAAACAAAGGACCATCAGAAGACAGGTGCTGAGAAACAACCATAGGGGTGTGAATAGGCTTGCTATCAAGTAACTGAGCGCGAGTGAGAATGTCACGCGCATATTTCAGCTGACTAAGAAAAAGACCATCAGTGGTTGGTGTTGCTTCAAGACCAAGGAAGTAACTGAGAGAACCCAAATCCTTAGTAGCAAACTCAGAATGAAGCTTACAAGTGAAGCGGTCAAGAAGAGAGGAGTTGTTTCCTATAAGAATGATGTCATCAACATAAAGAAGCAAATAAATAATGTCAGACTGCCTGTGAAAGACAAAGAGTGATGTATCTGCACGACTGCAATAAAAACCAAGGTGAATGAGGAAAGAGCTGAATCGCTGAAACCAGGCACGAGGTGCTTGTTTGAGGCCATAAAGAGCTTTCTTCAACAGACAAACATGATTAGGAAAGCGAGGATCAATATACCCAGGAGGCTATTCCATATAGACTTGTTCAGTAAGATGACCATTGAGGAATGCATTTTTGACATCAAGTTGGCGGAGAGGCCATTGGTTGGTCACAGCAAGTGAAAGGACAACACGGATAGTGGTAGCCTTGATGACAGGGCTGAAAGTGTCAGTGTAGTCAAGACCAGGTACCTGTGTATAGCCTTTGGCAACAAGGCGGGCTTTGAGACGCTCGATAGATCCATCGGGCAAATACTTGGTCTGATACACCCATTTGGAACCCACAATGTTGGTGTTGGCAGGTCGAGGAACCAAAATCCAGGTATGATTATTTTGCAAGGCTTGAACCTCTTCATCCATGGTGGCAAGCCAAGCAGGATTCTTAGCAGCAGTTTTAAACCCTTTGGGCTCATTAGAAGCCAGGAGAGCAGAGAGAAGACCAGAGGATCCCAAAAAAGCAAGATTTGCTGGATGTCGAGTTTTGAAAATACCAGCTTTGGCTCGTGTAAGCATAGGGTGAGAACTCACTAGAGGGTCAGCAACAGGAGCAGCAGGGGGCAGCTCAGTGGGTACAAGAGAAGCTGGGCTAGGGTCCGAGTGTGACAAAGAGGGACCTGCAAGCGAATCATCGACCTGCAAAGACTCATCCACGGGATCAGTACAAAGAACACATGGGCTAGATTTGGATTGAGTAATGTGCGGGGAATAGGGCACAGGGGAGGATGGGGGCATGTCTGAATGGGGAAGACTGGGTTCCAAAAAATTTGAAAATTGGAGGGAGGATATGGGTTGAGCGTGTGAGGTATCGAGGGAGGGAAAACAATTTTCATCAAATTGAGCGTGTCGGGTGATATATAGCCTAGAGGTAGTGGGGTCAAGACAACGGAACCCCTTATAAGAGGGGCTGTATCCCATAAAAATGCAAGGAATACTACGGGGGGAAAATTTATTAGGCATATAATCACGTAAACAAGGATAAACCCGACAACCAAAAGGATGAAAATTTTCATAATTTGGCGGAGAACCATAGAGAAGCTCAAAAGGGGACTTACCTCCGAGAAGTGGTGTGGGCAAGCGGTTGATGATGTAAGCTGCAGTGCTAAAGGCGTCAACCCAAAAGCGAGGAGAAGTGTGTGAATGGAAAAGCAAGGCCAAACCAGTCTCAGTCACATGACGGTGTTTTCTTTCAGCACGACCATTTTGGGCAGGAGTATATGGACAAGACAGTTGATGATGAATGCCAGAGGTACGAAGATGAGTTTTAAAGCTATTGCTAGTAAATTCTGCACCACCGTCACTTTGAAAAATTTTGATATGAGAAGAAAATTGATTTTCTACAAATTTTTGAAATTGAATAAAGATATCATAGAAGTCAGATTTCAATTTTAAGGGATAAAGCCAAGTAAAGCGAGAATAATCATCAATAAACAAAACATAGTAGATAAAACCCAAATTTGATTTTACAGGTGAGGGACCCCATATATCGCAATAAATAAGATCTAACACATTGGATGACCTATGTTCAGTGCGAGAATAGGGCAAACGATGACTTTTCGCAAGTTGACATGTATCACATAATGTAGGAGATGGCAATAAGGAGGTAAGAAAAAGCTGTCCTTTTTTATTTAATAAAGAAATAATAGAATGATTTACATGGCCAAGGCGAGCATGCCATAAATCATACGAAGCATGAAGAGATTTATTTTTAAGGACAGAAATAAAGGCGGAATTTCTGCGCTCTAGCACATATAAGCCTCCATCACGTTGACCGATTGCCACCACCTTTCCCGTTTGAAGATTCTGGATAGTGAAAAAATTATTAGTAAAGGTAACGGATAAAGGAAAATCATTTGTTAATTTGCTAATGGACAAAAGATTTTTAGTGAGGTGGGGAACAACCAAAACATCTAGCAATTGAAGATTTGGGGAAGGGGAATGTTTACCAGTGTGGGTTATAGGTAGAGAGGCACCATTCCATACAACTACACAATCCTTACCCGTGTAGGTGGTGGAGTGATCCAAATTTGAGTGGGCTGGAGTCATGTGGGCCGAAGCCCCTGTGTCCAAAAACCAATCAGAGGCATCATTCCCAGACAGAGAGCACGAAGAGGTGAAGGCTTCTGCAAGGTGCGCTGTGGGTTCATGCCTGTCATAGCGTTGCCTACACCGATCTGCGTAATGTCCTTCCAAGTGGCAGATCTGACAGCGAGGTGGACGGCGACTTGGGTTGGTGTTGGCACGGCCCTGTCCATGACTGGAAGAGTCACTGCTGAAACCATTTCCGCGGCCACGTTTGAGGTGAGAGAAGCCACCTCCACGATGAGAAGAGGTCCGGGCAGCAGTGAACGCTGCAGCTGAGTGCGCCGGAGGCTCTAGAGATTTTTGAAAGAGTTCAAAACTCTCAGCTTTAGACACAAGGTCAGAGAAGCAGGGGAGAGGGGTTTGAGCCATTTGAGCAGTAGAAAAACTGGAGAAATCAGGCCCAAGACCACGGAGAAACCAGTGGACTTTGTCGGTTCCATCAACAGGGCGACCAATGGCGTGAAGCTGATCACATAAGGCCTTGAAGGCACGAGCATAGGCAGTGACTGAACGGGTGCCACGTTTCATCAATTGGAGGTCGTCTTTGAGACGGATTTCGCGGGCCTTGGAGCGGTGGCTGAAGGTGTTTTCGAGGGCGGTCCATACCTCACGAGATGTGGAGAGGCCAACGGCTTCAGCCATGGCTTCTTCTGTGAGGGAGGAGAGGAGAAGACTAAGGAGGCGTTGGTCAGCTGCTTTCCACGCCAGGTGTTTGTTGTTTGGTGTCTGAGAGGTGGGGGGGTCGAATAGGGGTGGCGGCACAAGGGTTCCATCCACATGACCCAGCAAACCTTGACTCTCAAGGAGGGGAAGAAGTTGACTCTTCCATAGAAGATAGTTGGAGGAGGAAAGCTTGATGGTAACCATGTGAATCATGGTGTTGAAGGGAAGAAGGGTGGAAGAAGAATCGAAAGAAGAATCAGAGGCCATTGTGGATCGTGGGATGCTAATCCAGGTAAGGCTCTGATACCATGAGAATATTTAAGAAAATCACCACACACTTAAGAGTGGTGAGAGCTATACATATATATAGTCATTTTACAGATTGTATAGCATAATTACATATAAATATTGATGACAAAATAAATGGAAATAATTGACTAAACAAGCTCCTATAATTGAGGGTCAATGGTTGCACATATGGTAAGCCTTAGATTATGGCAGAGGATCCTCAACACATATAATGCCTTAGCATGATCAGTTGCCCATTCTTTGCCATCCTTCTTTGTGTGAAGTTTTTTAAAGCAATCAATGAGGCTAGGCTCAGAGCCCGTCTCAAGATGCTACAATATTTAAAAGAAAAAAAAACATTGGTAAAGTTATTAAACTATGTAAACAAACAATAAAATGTAAAACTATTTGATAATAATATGATATACCATTTCATATCTGTACTTGGCCATTGGTACAAAACCTGTAGTAGAGAAAATTTTAGACTTATTTTTGTTATCCTTATTTGTCGAACTTATCTCCTGCACACATAATTCATACACTAGAACATTAATTTCTATGAAAATATTAACAAATAATGGTTAGAGAGAGAGCGAGAGAATATACAACATGTATTTCATTTAAACTCACCCCCCAATCTCCCACCATCCATTTATCCACCATCTCTTTCCAAAAAGGTTTAGGAATGAAGGAAGGACCATTATTGTAATGATCTTCTTTCTTTTTGTACTTAAAGAAAACAAGTACTTAAAGCAACCACCACCTTGTTCTTACAAGAAGAGAATAAGCCAACTTCAGCAAGAACTCAAATTATTGTTAATATGTTTCTTCTCCTTGGATTTATTTTTTCCAAGTTGAATTCAAAATCTAATTCTTTAACGCTAAATCACCTTACAGTATACTCGTTTTTATAATTATTTGTAGCCCCTTCTTATCTTCGGTGATTATAGGTGTTAGCTAGGATGCACGGATACTCCATTTTTGCTCACATACCTATATCTGATACGTATTGTACTAGTATCATACCAGATACCTCTAAGATACATACCCAATCATTTAAAAAAAAATTAACAATACATCTAGGACACACCCGTGATATGACTTGGATATTGTTCTAAACTAAACCCCGATAGTGAGAGATAGCCCAAACTTGCAAGAATTTTTATTTACATGTTTTATGTATTGGTTTCAATGTTGAACACTTACCTAGTTATCTATTATTTACTCTTTTGATCTTGGTTTGTATTCTAAACATCATCTAATGGCCATGGATTCACCTTATTATCCATTATTACTATTAAATTGATATATGTCTAACAATATAAAAAATAAATGCTTAAAAATATATTAAAATATTTAATAAATTATTAATACACGTATCTCATCCCTAATGTATCGTATCCTAAGTTTTTTTTTAAAAAGGTTGTATTCCCATAATGGTACCCATACTCGTATCTGTATCCGTGCATCATAGAGTGTTAGTCACCCTTTTTGGGTCTAAAGTCTCAACAGGTATCCTGTAATTTATATATAAATCTCAAATTTTCAATAAAAAAAATTTGTGACAGAGCATAACAGATGGAAACAATCTGAAAAAAAATCTTCAAGATTAACATGCATTTATCTCACTCAATTTCAAACTAAAGACGCAACGCTTCAACAACACATACAATACCTTCGTGTGACCCATCTGAATGACAAGATTGGTATACCCTCTTTTCAACAACTCTTGCTTAACTTCCCAACTATCCACTGCTCTTACAAGAGCGTCAAATAAAGTCGTTCCCACGGTTAAAAAAACCGTTTTCCTTGCCTTTTCACCGTTCTCAATGTCTCCCATTTTATGATGACTTGTTTCTTTCTTCACAATTCAAACCACACAAATGCCTATAACAAAACCCAACTAAGAATCAAGCAAATAAACTATAAAGGGTAAATTTTTGGAATTTAGATTCTGAAGAAAATTCTATACCTTATTTAGCTGAATCTATATTCCATTGGATTACAGAGTTGTGATTTTAGGGTTTCTCTTCAGTTCAGAGAAGAAGAAGGAAAAAGCACCATTTTTGCATTCTATGTTTTCTCTAGGGAAACGCTTGGGGCAATGGACTTTTTAGTTTTGCAGGATTGGGCTTTCATTTGGGCCTGTTCCACTTAAAGGAGAATTCATTTTTAAAAGCCCAAAAGAATTTATTAAATACCCATTTTTAATGAGATATAAAATCCAATATTGTTTGTTTAGGGAAAATAAATTCAAAATTGCTATATACAATTCTGGTTGCTACAAAATTAAAAAATTATGTCAACAAGAAAAATACATAGATAAGAGAGTTTTCAATGACGTTTAGGTTGAATAATATATCTAACTCTTCCATGAATGAGCTTGACTGCTCATCGCTAGAGGCCTGACCATATTCAAGACCAAATTTTGATTGTCCCTTTAAAATGTGTGCAACATAAATTAAACAAGACACTTGCCCAATCTTGAGGACATATGCCCTATGATCTCATACATGTTGTGAGCACCAGATCTTGCTTAAACGATGGTATTTGGGTCCCTAATTAATTTTTATGTGGGCTTTGTCACAATCCTACCCCAATTGGGCTCTAAGCTTCGCCTAATTTTCCTTCTCTTGGCCTCAATGTACCTCCCTCACGTGTTTTCCCTTCCCCCTGTGTTTCCTAGTATACTCCTTCTATATCTCCTTTCTCAGAATGTTTTCCCAACCTTGATCCTTTACCCACTTCTTCCTCTTATAGTCTCTTGTTAGTGAGGTAATCTTCATTATTCTCCCCACCTCATGCATACTCCAACGTTCATCAGAATCCTAAGGGATCTTCACGTCTTTAGAGGATTCCCTTGGTACTTGTTTCAGACGTCAAAGAGTCCTCGATGGTGAACTTCCCCAATGACACTATAAGCCCTCGGGTCACCGACCTTGCCATGTTCGTGCCCTATGCTCACTTCCCTCATTGCCCGTCAATATTTAGGTCAACCACCTAAAACTCCCTCGAGGTGGTGTCCCTTTGCCTCACCCGACCTCAGGGTTGGGCTTACTATGATAAGGTTCGGGGTCGACTCCCCCTACGTATGCCATAGCGAATTGTTCCAATGGGCCTTGGGTCTTATTTTGGGTTCTAATTAGATGGGCCTACATGGGCCTTCTGGGCCCAAACCCCTACACATGCATTTAGAATAATACATGTGCTTAGATATAAATGGTTTTGATTTTATAGGGGGAATATGTCCTTACTTTAAATTCTTTTTAAAAAACCCATGACTAGAGAGGGTTAATGTTGAGATAAAATAAAAATCTCAATGTGTGAGGGCTACCTTGGTCACTCTTATGTGTGATACATGGGATGCCTACTAGTATCTTGTTGTTAAAAGAGATTTTTCAAAATTTAAGGGGAAAAAAATGGATTTTGAACAAAAATTTAAAGGATGTATATTGGATTTTTTGGTCAAGGTAGTCAAAGTTTTTCCCTAGGGGATAGGTATAGGGGCGCAAAGGCGACTCAACATAATTTGGTGCTTAAGATGAAAATTCATGTGAAGCATTTATATGTAAATATTAATTAAATAAAATTATTTAATACTAATCAAATCAAGGTTAATTTGATACAATATAATTAAATACTTAATTTGAAGAATATTACGAACTTAACTAATGTTAATTTCATATAGAGAATTTAATATCATAGTTGAACCATAAATTTTAATAAAAAGAAATAAAAATATATGTCAATTAAAAAAAATACTTTATTTTCGATATATGACAATGTATAGTTAAGTAAAATCGTAATCTAATTTTTAATTTTATTACTTGTTTTTGAGAGAGAGAGAGAGAGAGAGAGAGAGAGAGAGAGAGAGAGAGAGAGAGAGAAATCTATAATTGGTGATTTAACACATTTGTAACATTGTTTTTGAAACATTTTAGGGTTTCAATTGGGTTAGGTTGCTATTGGTCTTGTATTTCAAAAGCCTTGATATAAATGAAAAGGAAAAATGCATTAGTGGTACTAAAAAATGTTCACAATATAATATGAAAATGATTATGATCGATAAATTTCAACAACCTAATTATGAATGTTTAAATTTCTTTTTTTGTGATAGGTAACATGTCAATTTGTAATCCTATAGTAAATTTGTTTTATCTTTAGTATCACTAATAATAATAAAAAAGGCAAACAACCATTACACACACACACACACACACACACACACACACACACACACACACATATATACATACATACATACATATACGCATACACACATATATAATTTTATAAAATTTTGAGCCTTTTATAATAGGGGACAATGCCTTTTTTTCTTAGCAGTAAAATTTTGAGCCTTTTGTGGTGGGGGCCTTAGGCCAGCCCTGCAGGGGCATAGGTCTAGAATTTGATAGTTTTGAAAATGACACCAAATTCAAAGTCCAACCATTGGATGGGAAGAGCACGGTAAAGAATGCGTATTGGTGAAATTAGGGTGTGATTGGATGGTTTGATTGTGAGAGCAGATCAATCAAAGTACAGGTACAAGACATGTAACCTTCATGCGCCAATTTAGATTCCAATTCTTACCATTGGATTTGCATAGCATGGTAAAATATTGGTGTTGATGAAATTTAAGCTCAATTGAACAACTAGATCGAGCTCAAATTAAACCATTTTTACATTTAAACAAACTCATCATTTGTTTTAATATTTTTTAGTTGAACTATATTGTTATTTTATAGAATTTGATTATACCTCACTATGGAAAATTTTCATATTGTTCTTTTAAAATATGACATATAATCTTTTTTATTATCTAATTTTGGGGAGCTATTCAATTTATGAATTATATCTAATTTATTTCATTAATTAACCTATGTATTTCATATACATACTCCTATTTGTTCTTGTTTATTATAAATAATTATACTAATTGTTTAAACTTTAAACCTTATAACCTTCAAAACACATGCTGCTACATATATTCTAAAATTTAAATTAACAAAAAAAATTTCTTATAACACACAATTTCTTATAAAACTTTAAACCTTAGCCCCACATGTCCATCAATTCTCTCTAACGCCAATACCCATTTTTTCCCTCTAAATTTTTTTCACTTTTCCCTCCAACACTCCCTACTCCCAACTTCCTTGGAGCACAATTCCCCTTTCCCTCTAAATTTTTTCACTTTTCCCTCTAACACTTCCAACTCACGCCAACTGACAACACGAACTGTGCGGCAAGACACCAAAACAAAACAAAACAAAAGAGAAAAGCGACTAAAGATCAAGACAATTGAAAAAAATAATACCTAAGTGAGACCTGGGAGAGTGAGAGGCTGGCAGCGGCAGCAGAGCAATAGCAGAAGCAGAAATTGGAACCCCACAGGTCTCTAAAAATTATTTTTTATGAAAGTAACTATCCTGATAAATATGAATTTATTTAAAAGTAGTGCTAAATTTCTGTGTCAGTGTTTTGAAATTTCTGTGCGGAGGCATATTTGAAATTTCTGGGTCAGAGTTTACCTGATAATTGCCTTGATGATATGGACTTTATGGTTGATATGTTTGATAAAACTTGCATTAATCGCCTAAGAATGGTATATTCCACCCGCTTTGAGCAGATTTCATATACAGAGGTTGTTGAACTTCTAGAAGAGGCTGTGAAAAGTGGCAGGAAGTTTGAGAATAAAGTTGAATAGGGGATTGATTTAGCATCCAAACATGAAAGGGCTGTGACTGTTTTTTATGGGTTCTTTATGCTTGAATCGTGGTTGCTGTGATGTCTTGGGTTTTCTTTTCTAATTTTGCAAATCCTTGACAGAGGTGAAGTTTCAGAAGCCTGTCATCGTCTATAATTACCCAAAAGATATCAAGGCATTCTACATGAAGGTTAATGATGACTGTAAGATAGTGGCTGCTACGGATGTCCTTGTACCAAAGGTACATTGTCTTATTCTACTTGTTTATTGTTTGGTTTCCATGTACTTTATTCTAGTTTTAATTTTTGCAGCATCTTTGTATATGAACAAATTGATATTTGTCGTTTATTTCAGGTGGGTGAGTTAATTGAAGGAAGCCAAAGGGAGGAGCATTATGAGGTTATTCAGCAGAGGTATGATAATTGTTGTGCTTGATTTGTGATTTTACGGGATGGGAATATCCAAGAGCTGCAAAATTTGTTTCACTACTCATTTTTCCCTAAAAAATTGATATTTATTTTCCTCAATTAGAAGTTGATCCATAGAAATAATTTTTCCTTGAATTAGTGAAAGCAATTTTGTTGGGATGCATTATTTTCTATATAAGAGACGAGGCTCTCCTTGCAAATAATTTAGTATTAGTGAGGGTATATTTTTAACTCACAAGAAATAAACATTTTGCAAGGAATTTCTATTGTCCCTCGAAAATAATTTGGTGGGAACATTTCCCTCCAAATTTTTTTACATTTTAATGATTATTTGTGAAGGTCGATCTTAGCCCTCGCAAATAATTTAGTATTAGTGACGGCATTTTTTTAACCGTCACAAATAATACACTTTTTGCGAGAGATTTTAATTGTCCCTTGCAAATAATATGGAGGGAAAATTTCCCTCCAAAATATTAGTATTTGCTACGGCTATAACACATAATTGCGACAGCTTTTTTTATTGGTCGCAAATATATCACATTTTACCAAGTATTTACGAGGGCTTTATTTTGCCATCACAAATAATATTTTTTGAGAGGACTTTTTGGGTCCGTCAAAAATTCTTGGTCGCTAATAGACATTTTTTTTGTAGTGGCAATTAGTAAAATGACTAATACAACTCAGTTTTAAAACTTAAGGAACCAATTATGCTTGCTTCAAACTTGAAGGAACAATTACGCATACATAGTGAACTTGAGGAACCAACATTGTAGTTTCACCTATTATAAATCTACAAAGTTTTTTTTTAGTTTTCATCATCTCATCTGTTCCATTTCCATGTGATTGTGATCCCTTAGTCAAATGTTGTGGGCTAAATGTTGATAGTCTTTAATTTTCTATCTTTATGGTTTATAGTAGTTATTTTAACATATGATTCTAGAATTTTTTAAAGTTTCACATTTTAAATATAGTCCTTTAATTGTTTAGTTAAACAATTGACACTTGAACACTTTTTTTTATCCACTCAAACACTATGTTAGTATTTTTAGTGTTATTATTTTTGGTTAAAGCATTAATGAATATAAAAACACTGACCTCTTCGCAAGTACTATTTTTTTTTTTTAATTTTACTTTCCACTCATTTTAATTTTGGGTTTATGCGTTTTTTAATAAGATTTATGCATTTTTCAATCATCGAAAAACTTAGGAATCAGGAACAAACCCAGGTGGGGGCTGAAGGGGGCCTAGGCCCCCTTGGTCCAAGTTTATTATTATTATTATTATTATTATTATTATTATTAGTATTATTATTGTAAGGGCGAGGATTGAATCCTAAGCCTATGAAGTAATAGGCTCAAGGCCCAAAGAGCCCAAAACAATGAATTTATAGAGAGTGGGCTAAAATCTAGGTTTCAATAAATTGAACAATGCTCACAACGGTCTAAAGATGGTAAGAAATCAAAGAAAAAACAAGTTTTATGCGAAGAAATCCTTCCTCGGCAAAGTCCGGGAAGAGTAATTCTTGAATATATTCCTTTTAGACTTAGTTACAATTTCAAATCTTGTTACTACAGTGTTTCCTCCACAAATTTTCAGACTAACCCTTTCTCCTGGAGAATTTCTTACATTATATAGCCTCCTTTTGTTGATCTTGGCCCTCCATTTGTTGACCATGTAAGCCACTACTCGAGTGCTTATCCCATCAGACGCTTCCCCAAATCTACTGTGAGTTGCGGCAACCAAGATAGCACTGGTTAAGGGTCTTCTCCACATAAATACAGTCAGAGGGTTTGGTGGGGTGCAATAAATGTGGTGGCAATTACCATCCCTTCAGACATGCTAGGACTAACCCCAAACCCTTCCTTTACAGTGCAACCTCCTCTGGTAATGTGCCATCGACAGGGCCAAGGCTCACCACCCTAGCCTTGCCATCCAATGGTATGGTCTTCTTCGAATTGCCTCTGCCTCCTCGGCATCAGATATGACACGTGGCACTGTTACTTTATTAAATTTCTGCATCCTACAATAGTCCCTCAAAACTCCATTTTTACCCTCTTGTCTGAGGAGAAAAGTGGGGTTTTGACCTTGAGTGGTTAACTCCACACGCTTCTTTGATTTTCCCTCGTGAGAACGTTGCCTCAAATGTCCTTTAACCGTTCCTAACGCTTCAGAGTTCGAAACGTCTCAGTAAATGCTCTATGTGGCGCCCTATCCCCCATGTCCTATGATGAGATGAAGATCCTATGGTTGGTATATTCCTCGAAATTTGGGCGGAGTAACTCCCGCCTAATTCTACTTCCTATATAAGGTGCTTGGGGGACTCATTTCTCCCATTTTCCAAATCGTCAAACTTTCAAAAGGCTCATAAGGTGACTTCCGCCATTATTTTCGTAAGTTCCCTGTCTATCCCAACCTTACTCTTAAGTTCTTTTCTCCTCAGCCAATCTCCTCGACTTTCTGTTTTCTATTTCTTTCCTTGAAAAAGTTATTTCCCTCCACCTTAGCCTGTTTAGATGGGTAGGTTTGCTCACCTAGTAGATACCCCCACAAGTATAAAGGGGTTTAAGGCCCTATATCCCCCAGTGTGTCTCTTTGCAGTATTTTTCTCAAGGTGGGTGGCACACCCTTAGAAGAGAGGGGGAGGTCGTTATTCCCATAATCGCCTTCATAGAAGGGGGAATAAGGCTTCCTATAGGTAGAGTGACTAGAGACTATTTAATCGCATATAGGAATTGCCCTTATCAATGCGCGTCCAACCTATTTAAAGTCTTAGGTAGTGTAAACACTTTTAACAAGCAAATGGGGTTGGGTCTCACCTGGCACGACGTTGTCTGGATGTACGAGTGTCATTTGCTTGCAGACTTTGGCTACTATCTTATGTCTAGGTCTTCCAAAGTTAGGCTTATCTCGTGTCTCCCCAAATCAAACAAGGGCATGAAAGATGACTTTCTAATCATCTCGGGTGAATGGCATAATGATCTTCACTGCCCAACCTAGGAGGGAGCACCAGGTAGGGTACCCTAGGTTTAGGTCTTTTAATACGGGAATCAGCTTTGTAGTTTGGTTCTTTCTTCATTTCATTAGTAACTGGTTTCCTTCTGGCTGATGAATTGCCTCTCTAACTGTGGTTTTGATTCTCAACTTCTTTGCAGATAAAAGATATGTGGCTCCCAATCTCAACATTGTCAATGTTCCAAATCTCAACAGGGTGTTTAGATCTAAGGTGTTCATGAGCAAGGACAAGCAACTGAGAGCTGTCCACCTTATCCTTGACTTCAAGTCCTTGTCTGATAAGTTTCAAGACTTGGGCAATGCAATCAGAGTGAGTGATCCTTGGCTGGCTTGGATTGACGTCTTGGTGCCTGGATTCCTAGCCCGAGAAGGTATCATGCAGGTTGAGTTGCCTTCCTATCATTCTCCCTGTGAAGCAGCAGTTTTGAGAGAAGAAACAACTTCCTCGCACCTGTCACTCGAGATAGAGATAAACCAATTTCGACTTGAGGAAGAGAGGGAGGAGCAGGGGGAGCCTGTGATTCAGGTCTTGGACTCAGAAGACAAACTCTACAGATCCTCAAGTCTTCGATCCTTCGGGTTCATCGTTGCTTGCATAACCAGCAGTTTGGAAGAAGTGGAAGAAGAAGAAATGTCGTTAGAGAGGAAGAAAAGGTTAGGCCTCCATGCACTCCTCGCGAGAAAGTTCAAGTGGTCGGTGCTTAAAGATGCCTCGGGCTTTGAGCTTCCTCCTCCTCCTCTTCCTCTCCTTCCTTCTTCTTCAACTAATCATTTCGTGCTTGCCAATCTGAAGAAGCAGAAGAAGGACAAAAAAGTGGCCAAGGAGGGGGAGTTGGTCCCCTACAATGAGGGGGTTCCTTCAAAGATGCCCAAAAAGGCCAAGGGCAAGGGAAGGGCCTCGTCAGTCGAGAGTACGAAGGCTAAGCATGTGGCTGAGGTGCACCTTCTAAAGCTAGACAGGGCAGTGATACCACGGAACTCCACCATTAGGGAGTTCTAGAGAGGGAATGCCCATTACCTTGCCAATGCTCTAGAGCAGCCCCTTTTGTTATTAAAGGATATGACTGCTTTGAAAAACGTGAAGCAATAGGACCTATTTCTGTCCCTGAAAAGGGGCTTGGCCTTGGTAAGTTTTTCAACACGCCTTACTAATTTCATGATAGGGTATCCTTTTCTTATCTGATAGGGTATTCCTTTTTCATTTTTGGAAATGCAATCCAAGAGGTTTTCATGGCCGAATAGTGGGTGAAAGATGCCTGGTCCGAGGCTAGGCTCACAGACAATCTTCACGTAGAGGCCAGCAAGTCCTTAGCCATTATCGAGAGTAAGAATAAGGAATTCACTCTGAAACTGGCTACTGTGGAAAGGGATAGGAAGAGTGCTGAGGCTAGCCTTAAGAATGCTGAGATGCAGGTTGAAAAGCAGCATAAAAAGCTCCACTACGTGGAGATACAACTCGCCAGGCCAACTAGCAAGTTGCGAATTTGAAGGTAGAGCTAGAGAAGGCTAAAAAGGCAACTCGGGTGGCTCAAGCAGCTGTGGATGCTTCGAAGCAGAAATTCTATGATCTTGGAGTGTAGGAGACTAAGGCCTGCCTAACTGATGAGTTGGCTATAGACCGAGGCATTGATCCTAGCTGGGGTTCCTGCTACCTCGAAGTGGAGGAGGGTTGAAAATGTGTACCATCCAAAAGACCTCCGAAAAGCTCTTAAAGCATCCTCGAGCCTTAAGATGGATATTGCCCCTGCCATAACAGCACTGGCGCAGCCTCCCAGCACCCAAGCTCTTCTTCCCCTCCCCCTCCCCTTTAAGACCTCCAAAGGGCCTAGCAAGGTGGGAGACCTAAGCCAATGGACAGAGGTGGCCAAGGGCAAGGAAACTGTCCAGGGCAGAGCTCGGCTAGAGGACAAGGACAAGGACAAAGGCAAGAAGGCTAAAACTTTTCTAGAGACTATGGGCCCAGAAGTTGACTAAGGCAAGGATGCTACCCCCAAGATAAAGGAGTCTGCGTCGGTCAAGCCTCAAGCTGTAGCCTAGGAGAATAAGGTAATCTCGGGTAAGGCTACTGATCCTCCTATCTCCTAGCCAGCTAGTAAGGAAGATCCTCCCCTTCCAATCCAGACTTAGCTTAGGGGATCTTTTTTCTATGTATTTTTCTTCCTTTGTACCTTTATTTTTGTTGCGGCTATTTGCCATGGTTTATGATGTATCTTTCCTTTTGATTAATGAAAAGACATTAAATTTTGCTTTATGACAAGTAAACATTCATTTTCCCTGCAATATTTATCTCTGATTGGATGTAGTAACTGTTCTATCCATTGCTGAGAAGTTAAATTGATGATGCTTTTAAGGGTGGAAACCCATACTTTAACGAAAAGGTGATGAATTGTTGTTAATTCAAGTAAATCAAGCCCATGTAAATAGAGAGAAAAATAACTACATGTTAGTACTAAAAATTGTTTAATCAATAGGAATGTTTAAGTCCTTAGAGGTAAACAAAACACTTTGTAGAAAAAGGGGTGTTTGAGGTCTCTCGTATTAAGAGTACTTTATGAATGTACCTTTAGAATCCTTTAATCAAAACCCAAGGCGAGTCCTTGTTTTCCCATGATGGTTCATATGCCGAGGACTCATCCTTGGTGAAATTGTGAGGTGTTATTTTACTCAAGGCATGTGGTTCGAGGGACCTAGCCTGGCCGAGGTTTTGCTTAACCCTTGGAGAATTTATTAAGGTATTAATTTACCCAAGGTATGTGGTCCGAGGAACTATGCATGACCAAGATTCTGTTTATGCCTTAAAGAATTTATTGAGGCATTAATTTACCCAATGTATGTGGTCCAAGGAACCAGTCATGACCAAGATTCTGTTTAACCCTTAGAGAATTTATTGAGGCATTAATTTACTTATGGTATGTGGTCCGAGGAACCAAGCATGACCAAGATTCTGTTTAACATCCAAACTAGTAATCAAGAATATTAATTTACCCATAGTATGTGGTCCAAGGAATCAGGCATGACCAAGGTTCTGTTTAATATTCAAACAAGTAATCAAGAATATTAATTTACCCAAGGTATGTGTTGGTCTGAGGAACCACATATGACCAAGGTTTTGTTTAATATTCAAACAAGTAATCAAGAATGACACATAACGTCACAAATAAAAGCATGGCAGATCTGCCTTTCATATATAATAATACATTCGCAGGTTATTTACATTCTGGGGTGTGGCACAACATTTTCGTCTAGATCTTCTAGGAAGTATGCACTTATTCCAGCTACAGAGGTGATAAGGTATGGTTTTTCCCAATTGGGCCCTAACTTTCCCCATGCTAGATTTTTTGCAACTCCCACCACCTTCCTTAACACCAAGTCCCCAGAGGCTAATGGTCTTAACTTCACACTTGAGTCATATCTCTGTTTGTGTTTCCCCATGACATTTTCTCTCCGTTCTTCAATTAAGTCCAGACTTTTTTCTAGTAGGTTGTCGTTGTTGTCTGGAGTGAATAAGTTTGTCCTCAGCGTTGGAAATCCAGTCTCCAGAGGAATCACAGCCTCAACTCCATAAGTCATTGAAAAGGGTGTTTCCCCTATAGACCTACAAGGGGTAGTCTGATATGTCCAAAGAACATGTGGCAGCTCTTTCACCCATTTACCATTTACATCATACAACCTCTTCTTAAGTCGATTCACTATGACTTTATTGACAACCTCGACATGTCCATGCCCTTATGGATAAGCCGGAGTAGAGTACATATTCTTGATCCCCAATTCGCAACAATACCTTCTAAAAGCTCTACTATCAAACTGAAGTCCGTTGTCTAAGATAAGGGTATGAGGAATCCCAAATTGAGTGAAAGTATTCTTCCACACAAATATCTTGGCATCCACGTCCCTAATATTTGCCAGTGGCTCTGCTTCAACCGACTTGGTAAAGTAGTCAGTGCTGAATAAAGTCATCTCCTATTTCTTGCTACTTTAGGGAGAGACCCTACAATATCCAAGCCCCATTGAGCGAAAGGCTAGGGATTAGATAGAGGGTTGAGCACACCCCCTAGCTAATGAATATTTGGAGCAAATTTTTGGCATTGGTCACACTTCTTTATGTATTCTTGTGCTCCCTTTTGCATATTTGGCCACCAATATTCCTGAGTGGGGATCCTGTGAGACAATGATCTCCATCCCATATGGCTTCCACAAATCCCCTCATGTAGCTCTTCTAAGAGTGGCTCTACTACTTCAGGATGGATGCATAGCAAATATGGTCCAAAGAAAGAGCACTTGTATAACTTCTAATCCTTGGACAACCAAAACCAAGGAGATTTTCTTCACACCTTATCGGCCTTTCCTTTCTCCTCGGGCAAGATGTCATCCTTAAGGAACAACACAATAGGATCCATCCAACTAGGCCCTGCCCTAACTTGATGAATCTGAGTCTTCTCCTTCTTCATCTCAGTGGGCTTACACAAATCCTCAACCAGGTTAACCCAAGGTAGGCCCTGCGTTGAGGAGGTTACGAGAGTGGCAAGAGAATTTGCATGCATGTTTCTACTTCTAGGGACTTGCTATAAGGCGAAAGACTTGAACTCTGATTGCAGGTGCCTAACTTGACTCAAATATCGTTGCATCCTCAAATTCCTAGCTTCCAATTCTCTATTTACCTGGCCAACAACCAACCTTGAATCTGAAAACACTTCTACTGTTCTTCCTCCCATTTTCTAAACCATATCCATCCCAACTAGCAAAGCCTCATACTCGGCCTCATTGTTTGTAGCCAAGAAGCCCAACCTCAAGGATTTCTCAATAGTAATCTTCTCATGAGATACCATAACTAGCCCCACTCCAAATCCCCTTTGATTAGCTGCACCATCAATGTATACCCTCTAGGTTAGAGGTTCTTACAAGGACACCATCCCAATTGATTTTCTATCTATGTTCTACTTTTCTGCCTCCTCTTCTAATGGAGATTCAGCAAACTCAGCCACCAAATCTACGAGAACTTGGCCCTTAACAAAGGTATGAGGCATATACTTGATATCAAAAGCCCCTAGGATTGTACCCCATTTGGCAATTCTTCCCATGTAATCAGCTCTCCGAAGTAGGGATTAAAGAGGAAGTTAGGTTAAAACTATAACTGTGTGAGCTTGGAAGTAATGAGGGAGCTTACGTGTAGCATGCACCATTGCCAAAATGGCTTCCCCCAGTGGTAGGTAACAAACCTCTGCTTCATGCAATGACTTGCACACATAATAAACTGGTTTTTTCATTCCATTGTCAACTCGTATTAATACTAAGCTCATTGCATGGGAGGCTACAACAACGTAGGAAAACAGAACCTCCTCCTCTTCGAGCCTGGACATTATAGGTGGCCGAGAAAGGTATTCCTTCAGTTGCTAGAAGGCTAGAACACACTCCTTGGTCCATTCAAATCCCTTCCACTTACACAACAACTGGAAGAAAGGCCTACATTTGTCTGCCGACCGAGAGATGAATCGATTTAGAGTAACAGTCATCCTTGTCAACTTATGGACCTCTTTGGGATTTCGAAAAGGTTGCAAATTGTTAATTTCCTTAATCTGATTAAGGTTGACTTCAATTTCACAATGAGTGAACATGTAGCCTTGAAATTTACCCGAGGTCACCCACGTGCCACCTTAGTATTTTAAAAATGCTCATAAGGTCACCCATGTGCTCGGATACTACCTTAATTTTTACCACCATATCATCTATATAAACCTCAATATTTTTGCCTAGTTGTTGCTCGAACATCTTGGTTGTCATCCTTTGGTAAGTAGAACATGCATTCTTTAATCCAAAGGGCATCACCTCATAGTGGTAGTTTCCAATAGGCGTAACAAAAGCCGTATTCTCCTGATCATTTAGAGCTAATGGTATTTGGTGGTACCCTAGAAAGGCATCTAAAAAGCTCATTCGAAGATGGCCCACAGTTGCATCCACTAACTGGTCTATCCGAGGCATGGGGAAGAGGTCCTTTGGGTAGGCCTTATTTAAATCCGTGAAGTTCACACATACTTGCCACTTCCCACTTTTCTTCTTCACCACCACTGTATTAGCTAACCACTCACGGTAAAACACCTCTTTAATAGATCCTGCCCACTTAAGCTTGGTCACTTCCTCCCTGGCAGCATCAGAATGCTCATTAGATGAGCACCAAGGTGGTTGCTTTTTGGGGATAGCAGATGGATTGATGTTTAAGTGATGACAAATGAAGTTTGGATCCACCCGAAGAGCTTTATAAGTGCTCCACGCAAACACATCAATGTTTCTCCTAAGAAATATTACCAACTCCTCCTTCTTTTGAGGAGGCAACTAAACTCCAACCTGGAAGAACTTACCCTCATCATCAGCAATAACAACTTTCCTAACTACTCACATCTTGCCTCTCCTACCACCACGTCCACGGATCACACTGGCACCTTTGATTGCTATAAACCCTACTCGGTAGCAGCCGAGGACTCACCTCCGGCCTGATGCTTGATTGCAGCCACTAAGCACTGCCTAGCCATAAACTGGCTTCCAACCAGCTTCTCGACCCGATCCCCTGACAAATACTTTACCTTCAAGTGCAAGGTGAAAGGCACAGCCCTCATGGCATGGAGCCAGGGTCTCGCCAAAATAGCAGTATAGGGTAAGTATGCGTCTACCATGATGAAGTTCATTTTCACGACTTCTAACCTTGCCTAAACAGGTAGCTTAATTTGGCCCTTTGGAAAGACAATCTTCCCATCAAACCCTATCAGGGGGGAGTCATAGCAGGCCAGGTCCTCGGGCCTCAGCTTCAACCCCTAATATAGGTCGGGATACATGATCTCTACATCGCTACCTTGATCTACCAATACCCTCTTCACGTCATACCCTCCAATCCTAAGAGCAACTACCAGGGCATCATCATGTGGCTGCAAGGTTCCAACTTTATCCTCATCGAAAATGGTCAAAGCCAATCGGGCCTCCAATCTACCCTTCTTCGAATTGGGGGGCAAGTCCTTTATAGACGACCAAGCTATAGACATCACCCTAGATGGCTGAGAGCCAGTCCTTCCTGGAGAAGCAAGAATGACATTAATTGTACCCAAAGGTGGTCTTGTAGAAGCATCTCTTTGAGCTCCTGACCTTGCCTGACTACCTTGTCCGTTGGGTTGGTACAAGAATTGCTTTAACTTTCCACTTTGGACCAGTTGCTCCAGGTGACTCCACAAAGTCTTGCAATCTTCTATGGTATGTCCTCGCTCCTGGTGGTATTGGTAATGAAGGCTTTGGTTGCACTTCGTGGGGTCTCCTCCCATCTTATTTGGCCATTTAAAGTATGACTCATTCTTAATTTTGAATAGGATTTAATGTACTGGCTCTCGGAACATCGTGTTAACCACTTGAGCAGTTAGGTCTAGATTTCTCGGCAAAATCTCTCTGAAGACGGTTATTGTTGTCTCTGTTTGACTTAAAATCCCTTCTATCTTGAGGGACTACCTTAGCCTTCCCTTTACCTTATTGTTGATCCTCCCTAACCCACTTATACTCGTCAATACGGTCCATAAGCTAACGCACACTCCTAACGGACTTCCTAATCAATGACTTTCTTAAATCATGCTCGGCAGGAAGACCTACCTTGAAAGTCCTTATAGCCACGTCATCAAAGTTTCCATCTATCTCATTAAACATCTCCCAGTATCTATCAGAATACGTCTTCAGGGTTTCCCCTTCCCCCATAGTCATAGACAACAGGGAGTCCAAAGGCCGAGAAACTCTACTACAAGTTACAAAATGAGAACCAAAGACCCTTGTAAGCTCCTTAAAGGAGTTAATAGAGCCTTGCTTAGACCATCGAACCATCTCATCACCACAAGCCCCAAACTGGATGGGAACACCTTACATATCAAGGTTTCATTTTTTGAGTGATCAGCCATTCTCTGGTTGAAGTGGTTAACATGCACTACAGGGTCCATTCTACCATTATACATGGTGAATGTTGGCTGAGTAAACCACTGAGGAAGTATTCCTCCTTCAATCCTACGGGTAAAAGGTGACTTCTAAATCTAATTTAGAACCTTACTTATAGCATCGTTGCCTAGGCCTTTGTGAGACGCACTCTTCCCTCTCTAGCTATCATGGTGCTCCTTATCACATGAAAAATATTCACTAGGAGGAGTGCTTGACCTAGGCCAGTAGCTATTATTGCTATCATCACCAAAAGAATGGTCAGAACTCAAAGGGGTTCCTCTACAGTTGCTCGCGGCTTAACCTCCTTCGCAAATGGTCTATCTCCAGTTGCAGGCTTCTGGTATTTTTCTCATGAGAAATGTGACTCCCACCTCAAGATTGACTCCTACTAGTGTGTGTGGTATCCACACTAACTTTCTGGTCCTCTCTTCATTTTAGATTGAAAATACGATCTTGATGTTGGGAACCAACGGACTTTCCTCGGTTAGGCCCTGAACCTACCATAGCTAAACGTTGATCTCACTAAAGCTCAGGCTTTCCCACAGACGGCTCCAATTGTAAAGGCAAGGGTTGGATCCTAAGCCCAGGAAGTAATAGGCTCAAAGCCCAAAGAGCCCAAAACAATGAATTTGTAGAGAGTGAGATAAAAACTAAGCTTCAATGAATTGAACAATGCTCACAATAGTCTTGAATGTATTCCTTTTAGACTTGGTTACAATTTCAATTCTTGTTGTTACAGTTTTCCGCCACAAATTTTTAGATGAACCCTTTCTTCTGGAGGATTTCTTACATTATATAGCTGCGTCTATTGATCTTGGCCCTCCATTTGTTAACCATGTAGGCCACTACTTGAGTGGTTGTCCCATCAGACGCTTCCCCAAATCTCCTGTGAGTTGCAGCAACCAAGACAATACTGTTTAGGGGTCTTCTCCACATAAATGCAGCCAGAGGGTTTGGTGGGGAGCAATAAATGTGGTGGCAGCTACTATCCCTTCAGACACGCCAGGACTAACCCCCTTTCTCAAACCCTTCCTCTACAGTACGACCTCTTACCCTATAATACGACCTCCTTTGGTAATGTGCCATTAACGTGGCCAAGGCTCGGTTCCCTAGCCTTGCCATCCGAGGGTATGGTCTTCTCGGAATTGCCTCGGCCTCCTCAGTATCGAATATGACACGTGGCACTACTACTTTATTAAATTTTTGCATCTCACAATTATTATTATTATTATTATTATTATTATTATTATTATTATTATTATTATTATTATTATTATTATTATTATTATATTATTTTTGTAGTTGCCTACTTTCAAAACTTCAGACTCCCTTTCAACTAACAATTATCTAATTCAAAAACTTAACAAAAATAATAAAAACATTCATAATGGTGATGTTATTTTAGCAAAAAAAATCTATTTTATCACTAAAAAACCATGTGTTATTGGAGAAGTGCTAAAGCTTCTTTTTTTCTTATTTTACAATTACAATAATCATTTGACTGTAGCAAGTTGTTAAAAATCAAATACAATATTTTATTAAGATCGATTATCACTTTACTTTCAATTAAAAAACTCAAATTCTCTCTCTTCCTATTATTTTAAATGAAGTTTAAAAAATAGAATATTTGGTGCTAGATATATTGTAAAGTGAGGTAGTAAAATAGATAAATTAGATTTTTGAAATGCTAAAAGCTAATTTTTTTATCACTACCATTGTGAAAGCTCTAACTTCGAGAAAAAAAAAATCCAAGCCAACTTAATATTAAAAAAGTTTTTTTTTTCCTCATCTTTGTTGGTAGATGATTGCATCTTAGTGTATTGATAAAAATAACGATTTTATGTATTTATAATTTGTTAATACTATATGAATGCCTATTTAAAATTCTTTGTTTCCTTATACTTCGGCCCCTCTAACTTGAAATTCTGGGTCCATTCTTGCTAGGGATGTGAAGAGATGTAAAAAAATAATGCTCCAACAAACCAAGGACAGAGCCAGGACTTGGAGTTAGAGGGAGCAACTTTGTTGCTAGTTGTATGTAACGGTTTCGGCCTTTGAGTCTACTACTTTACTATTAAGGATTTTTGTTTAAATTTTTTTTAAATGGCCAAGTTGTTTGTTTGGGTAAAATAAATTTATTGGGCTTAATTGTTTTAGTTTTATTATTGGTAATTTTTGTTGTTGGACTAATTTTTTTGGGCTTATATTTTTTGTTTTAGATTTATTCTATTAATTTTTTATGTTCTTTAAAATGTGAAAAATGCTAAAACTACAAATTTTTTACAAATTGCTAATATGGTGAATGATTATTGATAAGTAAAAAGTGATGCAAATGTATGAACCAATAAAAATTTGTTACCTCAATAGTTTGTATAAACGTTGTTAAAATGTCTGTGGCTATAACATTACTCCCAAAAGAATTGATGACATTATTAAAGGGGGCAAAATGTAATTTTATTGAACAAAGTTGCTAAAATTAGTACCTATTAATATAGTAATATTTTTTTAAAAGCACATGTTACAAATGCACAAATCTTATCAGTCATCACACACCTAGGTTTTCCATGATTTAAAAATGTATAAACCCCAAATTAATTAGAGTTGAAAGTTAATACAAATACCAGATTACAAAAATAGAGAAGCCAGCACGCACAATGTGAGTGTGACGAGGCTAGTCCTTATAAATACATAAATTTATCCCTTAATGAAAATTTCTGATTTTCAAATCATAGCAATAGGTAGCTGTCATCCCCTACAAATACCAACCACCATTGAAACCATTCTCTCACGCCCTTTCTAACCAAAACCAGCACAGCAGTTTACAAACTCACAATGAAGGCCCAGAAGTATTGCTTTTACCTTCTTACGCTTCTCATTATTCCAATTTACGCAACAGCCAGAGGAGGCAAACATAGTGGTCTTGATGCTTTAGATGACTGGCAGCCGATAACAAACATCAATGACGAAAGCGTGCAGAAGATAGGACAGTTCGCGGTGTTCGAGTTCAACAGGAGGTCAAATGCTAATTTGCTGTTTGAGCGAGTGGTGAAGGGCGAGTCCAGATTCTCAGACGGGTTCTATTACCGGCTCGTCTTGGAAGCTAAGCATGGTGCAAAAACCAGAAACTACAAAGCTATTGTGTTGGACCAACCTTGGTCGTATGTAAGGAAACTTACCAACTTTAATGCAGTCTAATGCATTGACCTTAAACTAAAAAGGGTGGTTGTTGAGTGTTCAAAATGTGACCAAACTTCTTTTGGTTTGATTTGGAGAACGATTAAATTACCTTAAAAAAATAATTGAAGGATTTGGATATCAAATGTAATAAAGACTTGGAACTATTGTCATTTTTCTTACCTATTCATATAGGTTTTGCTTATTTCATTTTTGTTTTTGTTTTATTAATTTTTTTGTCAGTTAGGCCCCAATTGTCACAACTTAATAAACTTTTAATCAAATAAATAATTAATTAATTATGCGCTTGTTTAAATTAATTAACATGTCAAAAATGCACAGATCTCATAGGAATGATAAGATCCGTGGTTTCACAAATCTTTGGTTTCAGATATGTGGTTTCACAGTAAATAAAAAATAAAATAAAAATAAATAAAATCTAGGATATATTACCTAGGAAAACTTGTGAAACAGTGGTTCTTATTAGTCGCGACAGCACATACCTCTTAATCCATGGATTTTTCTATATTGGACTGTTGCACACGAACCAGTCTGTTGTGACTTTGAGATCCACTATCAAATATTTTAATCAACAATTGTACTTAATTGACTGCACACAAGCTCCTTGTTTGCGACTCCAAGAAACCTACTTGAAAGCTTAAACCAAATACTATTGTAGACTAGATTGCCCTATGGCTTTATACAAATCCGCACTATGGCAGCAACAACACCGTGTTGGTTTTTCTCTATATGCACTTGAACTCTCACAGGATGGAAAGATGGAGGCTCAATTCTACTTTGAATTTCTCTAGCATAGTGAGAATGAGATAAACTTGGTTGTACAACCCCTAGTCGCACAAACAGTGAACTTGAGTCTTTCTTGTGCTTAACTTGAGTCTTTGTTGACTTGAACTTGGGTCTTTGTCTTGGACTGTAAATACATCTTTAGCACACTCAAAACTCATCAAAAACACTATAAATGAATTTCATTTGATCATAGTTTGCCAACCTAAAAATATGTACTCTACAATGTCAACTGGGGAGGGTATGACTTCAAATAGAATAAAATGAAATAAAAGAATTCATGTGGTAACCCAACAGGGGCAGCTCTACTCTATATTCAGGGGGTTCAAATGAACCCCCTGACTTCAAATATAAATATATATATTGTAAGTGCACAATTGCACCTGGACCCAAGAACAGTTATGGGCTCAGGCCCAATGAGCCTTAAACAATACGAATTTGTAAAGTGTGGGCTTGAAACCTAGGTTAGAAGTGTGTGGGGATTAAATGACAAACTAAAGATTGCAAGTACTTGTAAACAACAAGGAATATTGTAAATAGGCCTCCTCGGACGTAAGCCGAGAGCTGTTCTTATATTATATCTTTCTCTTTGTCTTTTTTCTTTTTAGGTTACAAAAAAGTCCGTCCCGTTTCTGTTCTAGGTTCCTCCTTAAATACTCCTCTTTTTAATACTTTGTACACGCGTTGCCCCAACTCCTCCCTTAGCCTAGATATTTCTTTTCTTAGTGCCTTTGAACAGTAACTAGAAGTTTCCCTTCCACTGTTCAAGTGTCACTTCCCCATTAATGCGGCCAGGGTGGTAGGTGCAGGGTCTTTAATGTGGAGGTAGCAGCCTTTACCTTTGACATTTTTCCAACATCGGTGCTTCTAGGACATTCAAGGGTTCACCCCCTTTAACCATTGGTCTTGACCGTGTCATTCCCTAACCTTTACCATGAAGTCCCGGGTTCTCTGATGTCAGTCCGAGGGGAAAAACATCCTCGGCTGGATCCTCGGATCCTCGGCGTATGGGCCGACCCGTAGTACTAACAAGCCCTAAACCCAAGAGCAGGTCGGCCTTCCTTAGCATGACCCAACGGCCCATATTCCCATCAAGGTATCTTTACTCTCCACATATATATATAATATTTTTTTTTAGTTTAATATTTTAATTTATTTTTAAAAATATTATTTTTAATTTATATATAATATTTTTTTTAGTTTAATATTTTAATTTATTTTTAAAAATATTTTTGCACTCCCTGACATAAATTTTGCACACCCTTATTACAAGTATTTCCAACTCTAAGAGTAAAGTGTAAGAGTTTGTGAATTGTAAGTATCACAATTTTTTTATAAATTTATATTATGAGTGTGAGTGTGTGTCTAATATTAATTGTGTGCATTACTTTTTGTTATAATTCTATTTGTGTGAATTATAATGTGTGTGGACGTTTGTGTATACAATATAAATATAATATAAATTTATATAATTTAATAATTAGGAAATAAAGATGGTTTGTTACTTGTGTGTGTATTGTTATCATGTTATAATAACTTTTTGTTATAAAGTTAGTAAAATTTAAGAAAAAAATTGTGAAGTTAGTGATTGTCCAAGCATTTGATTGGTTAAGTAGATAGATAGTGTATATGTTTATATATGAATGAGTGTAGATGTGTGTGTTAATAATTAATACAAAGCTAATGAGTTTAGTTTAGTCATTAAGTAGATACATAGTGTATCAAAAAAAAAAAAAGTTTAGTCATTTAGTTTTAAAAATTTTTATAAAAACAATAACAAAAAGATAATAACAACTGCATAAAAAAAAAATATTAGAAAACTTAACAAAATAAAATGGCCATAGGCTCATATCTACCCACATTGGCAATAGAAACTCATAATGAACTATCATATAACAATTTAAAATTTTAAAATTTGTACTATAAAATTGTAAAACTTCATGTATTAATATTTTTTTTTTAGTCAATAACTCAATATATTCAAGTTTTTTTTTATTAAAATTTTTTAATGACCCCCTAAACAAAATTCTTGGAGCCGCCACTGTATTCCAATCTAATCGATTGAGAATCCATAACTGATCCAAATTTTTGGACTAAGGCTTTGTTGTTGTAATTTTTTATGTGTAGACAATCAAGTATATACATTTGCTACGAGGATAACCAAAAGGGAAATTTCAAAAAATATATATTATTTTAAAATTATTGAGACTTCATGGCAAAATTTTTGAGACTTCATATGCATATAATAGATGAAGGTCTTAGAATGTTTTTCAACCAAAAAACTAAAACGAAAATGGACAAGTGAAATTTAAGATAAAGGCTGGAACTTTTTTAGTATTTATATGCGTGATTAGGAGTCCGTGTATAGTTTTACACTCATGCAAATATAGAGAATTTACAATGAAGGAAAATTATGACATAGGTACGGCAAATTTTACCACAAGACCATTACAAACTAATGTGGCACTGCAACATGTGAGCTATTTTAAAGAAAAACCTACGGCTCATATTTTGAGTTATGGATTTATTAAGTAGCTGTGATGAAGCTCTTTTTTGGGTTTTATGTCATATTTTTCATTCATCTCAATTTGAGGTTATACTTTTTCCCAGTAATATTATGCAAAAAAAAAAGGACTATAAGTGTTATGAAGCTAACTTAAAAAAAAATAAACAATAAACTTTACACAAATTCTCTCTCATCTTGCACTTCTTATGTGGTAGGGTCTTAAGGCCTAAATAAATAAATAAATCCATAAAGATTTCTTGAATATTCCAATAATAATAAAAAAAAATGAACAATTTTATACAAAGAAGAAGAAATTACAATAATATTCCATTAAATTAAATTCTACGGGAAAAATTCAATAACTTGTAACGAGTAGGAAGAATTGATCTTATACCCTATTGTTGATGGTCAAGAGTTTCCGTGCTGTCATGGCCTGATTGTAGCATAAATTTTTAAAAGAATCGCAAAAAAAATAAAATGCAGAGGATTAGATACTAAATATAAGTGCACAATTGTACCCGAACCTAGAAACTAGTGTTAGGCTCAGGCCCAATAAGCCTTATACAATGAAATTGGTAGAGTATGGATTTGAAACCTAGGTTTGGGATATTGGAAGTTTGATTAACAGGTTAGAGTGCCACAATCTATGCAAATGGTAAACAAGTATGACAAAGAAACCTCCTCAGACGTAAGCCGAGGAAGAATTGTATATTCCTTCTCTTTCTATGCCAAAGATTACAATTCTTAGTTCTTTTTCTAGTTCAGAAGCAGGTCCCCTTCTCTTTCCTCTCTCGTCTTCTTATATACTTCTTCTCCTTCACTGGTTCATCCACGTGTCATACAAATCTTCCCCTTAGATACTTGTCCCATCCACCACCTTCTTGAAGTCTTCAAATAATAGCAGGAAGGCTGACTTCTACTGTTCAGGGGTCATTTCTCCATTAATGCGGTCAGGGAGGTAGATGCAGGGCTTTTAATGTGGTGGTAGCAACTTTTTCTTCAGATATTTCTCACACGTTCTTGCTTCTAAAGGGTGCTCGAATCACACTTTTACCCACCAGTTCTTCCAGATCGCTGCTTCCAACCCGTTTAACAAGTCCCAGGGTCATTGCTAGACCTGTCCGAGGAGACACTCCTCCTCGGACAACTTCGAGGACCTCTACTGTGCGGACTGACTTGTAGGCCTAGAGACCCTAATCAAAACAAACTAGTACCAGCCAATCAAGCCCAAAGCCCAAACGTTCATTCAAGAGCTTTTACTCCCCACACTAAACATATCAAATTTTCTATGTATTAAAGAAAATAGCAAGTATTTACTGGGCCAAAATCAAAAGAGTGCATCATCCTTGAATAGAAAATTGATAAAAGCTCAAGTTAGACGTTTTTGGTAGGATTAATTACCAAGTAAATTTTTCTTGAAAAAAATATTGATAAAAGTTCAAGCTAGAATTTTGTAGGACTGCCAAGCAAATTGTTTCCCTCATTATTGTAACTATCCTTTACTAGGAAAATAAAAGTTTGAATCCTCCTCTCTCGTTATTGTAACTATCGAATTGTTAAAAAGTGTCTAATTATGTTGCAGAGGACCTAGTTTGTAATTGACCTCAATTACCAACATAACTGAAGGTATGAGAAAACCTAAAAGTAGGTATTGGTAGCTTTATACACATACAAAATGAAATTACATGTAGCCATGTAGGACATGGTCATTCATTTTTTTATTTTTAATACAAGATAGAAATCATACTCTATCTTAATCTAAGTATATATGCATTTAAAACTCTTTCCTAGAGAAACTATTGTTATTTTTTACTCTCTTTTTTTTTCATATTGATTTTGCTTATTTCATTTTTGTTTTTGTTTATGTTTTATTAATTTTTTATGTCAATTGAGGAGGGTATGACTTCAAATAAAATAGAATGGGAGAAAAGAATTCATGTGGTAACCCAATCTAATCAATTAAAACTCCATAGTTGATCCAAATTTTGGGACTAAAGCTTTGTTATTGTTGTTGTAATTTTTTTTATGCATGGAGGGTCATGTATTTACATTTGTACGAAGATATGAAAAGGGAAATTAATATATATATATATATATATATCTGTGTGTGTGTGTGCGCACGTGTGTGTGTATTTGAAAATTACAGCTCATATATATTTTAAGTATATGTCTAGATCCATAATATTGTGAACATGAAGAATGCTATAGGTATGACAAATTTTCCTACAAAACCCTTACGAACTGAAATGGCACTGCAACATGTCAGCTATTTTAAAGAAAAACTTAATGCTCATATTTTAAGTTAATAATTTATTAAGCTATTATTATTATTATTATTATTATTATTATTATTATTATTATTATTATTATTATTATTATTATAAACAATCCATTAAAGCTGGAAGGTCAAGTGTGTCCATCTCCTTCCAGTTTTCACCGCCACATCCCTTCAAGGTCTGGTCTTCAGTGGCCACCCACCCAGGCAAGCCGGAGTACTATCCTTCTCCGGTGACAACTCAACCAAAAACTCTCTAGGTCTTCTTTTTTTTTTTTTTCATATATATATATATATATATATATATATATATATATATATATATATATATATACTAGCCTCTGAGCACGCGCGTGAGGCTCTTCTATTTTTTGGGAAAGGGTTAATGTAAAGTATTTATTTTAACTTGGAATTACTACTTTTTTTCAATCACAAAAAAAAACCTAGGCGTGTGATGAAAAATTATTTCACCGCACATAATTTGCAAACAATCTTATGATAAAAATGAGTATTATGTGCGGTGAAATAATTTTTCATCACACCCCTAGGTTTTTTTTTGTGATTGAAAAAAAGTAGTAATTCCAAGTTAAAATAAATACTTTACATTAACCCTTTCCCAAAAAATAGAAGAGCCTCTTGCGCGTGCTCAGAGGCTAGTATTCCGTAACTATTATCCATTTTTGCCAATTTTATTTATGCAGTAATCAACATGTTATTGATTGGAAGATGATGCAATAATTTAGTATTAACCTTTAGGGGAGAAAAAAAAGATCCTCTGAATAAATCTTATAAATAATGTATATTAAAAATGCATAATAAAATTGTAACAATAAAACTACTTATAAAATACATGTGATGACCTTTACAAAAGCAATTATGAAGAAGTTGATGGATCAATGTAGAAAACTGAAATATTTACATTAGGTAAAATTGTAAAATAATGCACTACATCTGAAATATGAATATAGTAACTTATTAATATTATGCCGGCTACGAGTAGAGAAGTTGGTGGAGCAATGCTATTTGTTCCACATTCTAATTGCTTTCCGGCGGCATTTGCCATGAACCTATGATACAAAATGTGTTAGCTTGTGTTATTAATAAAGAGTTTAAAACGTACATAATAATAATAAGCACAATAAATATCAAGCATAAACTTGTTAAATGAAATATTTGAATTGACCTTGTGATGATATTGCATAGTTCCATGTATGTGAAATGATCTACTTCAGCTTGGGACTTGAAGAACTATCATTTAATTACCAAAAATTTAAAAAATATATATATATAAAAACTATGTAATTAAGTTTTTTTTTTTTAAGTAGATGTGGTAATGATTTGTACACCTTTATTATCTCATCGTCCTTGACTCTCATTTTCTGTTTTTCTTTACTATTTTGGGTCTTGAAAATTGCATCGTCCTTGGTTTTTTTTCTTCGTATCTTTTTTTTCTCCTGGATGTTGGAAACCACATTGTCCTTGATTTTCATTCTCCGTTTGTCTCTGTTGGCATGAGTGTTAGAGATCACATCGTCCTTAATTTTTCCTTTGTCTTTTTTCTTATGGATGTTGTGCACCTCATTGCTCTTCTTGACATTGATTTGTTTTTTGTCTTTGTTCTTGGAACTTCAAAATGAAGAAAAAAAATTGTTTGTATATTAAGACTATCAATTAGTTATTTTCCTATTTTAAAAAATACGGTAACAAACCTTTCCAATTTTTGTGACTCTAAAACTCGTTTCACTTCTTTCCAAAGCTCTTTCTTGTCAGCTCGAATAGTGAATCCCCAACCAGGTGAATAAATTTCCAATTTGCGAACCTAACCCATACACAGCATGACATTTTTAATATTAATTTTGATAAAACAATTGAAAGGGATGCTGATTAAAGATTTCATTAAAAAGAAATATACCTTGTTATCAATGGCCTCCATGTTTAATAATGATTGATCATCCTTCCAATTTTCCCAATGAGTAGTAGGAACAGCATGCACTCCATTACTTAGCATAGTGGACTCAATCCTCACATTTGAGTTGGGCATCCTTCCTGTTACCAATTAATTGTATACATAAAAAAGATCAAGAAATAAAATATTAAAACGTAGACCGCATAACCATTAAAATTTGTAAATTATTAAAATAAATTTATATGTAAGACAATTCTTTCCAATTGTTAATTAATACCTATGAGGAAGGGAACAAAACATCCTTATACACAATATTTCTTGTGTGAACACCTTCCTCCTCAGGTATTGTTCCTTTTTGCACCAATAGTTTTGTGTTGGATTGAGAGACTCCCCTTGACAACGCCACATATAATTGGCCATGACTAAAAACATGATCAGGAAGATAAATTCCAACAGTTGGAATTGTCGACCTTGCGCTTTGTTTATTGTAAGTGCAAAGCTTAAACGTACGGGAAATTGTCGTCGATCATTACAAATGGCAAGTGTACATTTTTGTTGTCTTCAAAAGGGATTCTTGGCAAGAAAACACGTGTACCCGCATATTGTCCAATCAAAATTTCAGCGTCAATTACGTTGTTAAAACATCCACGACATATCAATCTTGTACCATTACATAATCCGACTTTTGGATCTATATTGCGCAGCAACATAATTGGAGCACCTTTTTTTAGCCTTAATATATGTGGTGGTAAACCCCCTGGAGATATAGAATTTAAAAATTCTTGTTGATATAGATGCTGCGTATCTCCTTCAACCTCATCAAAAGAATGTAACGTAAACTCATCTCTGAGAGCGAGAAATTATCTTTGCATTAAAATTTGTTCAACATCATCATTGATAGGTGTTAGCAAAGCCCTATCAACCATATACCTTGCATCATTGGCATGTTCTTGCAAATTTGGAAAAACTTGATCAATCAAGTTGTATATAGAATGCTGACCCTCCCATTGCATTGCCATTGAAGAGGGTAGTTTAATCAAATCATCCATTATAAATGGTTCATTCCCATCACCAATGCGTTGTATATACTGAGCAAACTCTTCATCGTTGATAGATCTCATATTCTGCTTCAAATGTAACACTTTGACATCTTTCCATAATGGAGACTTGACTATGCATGCATCAATCATTTCTGTCTTTGTACCCTTTGGAACAACCGGAAGTACTTGACGAAAATCTCCACCCAAAATTAGCACCTTCCCACCAAAAGGTAAATTTACTTCCATAATATCTTTAAATGTTCTATCTAAAGATTCAAGTGCACGTCGATTTACCATTGGGGCTTCATCCCAAATAATTATGGTGGCACGTCTAATAAGTTCGGCTAAGTACGATTGTTTACTTATTGAGCAAGTAAATGAAGCATCGGGAGTTAAAGGAATCTTAAACACGGAATGCGATTTGTTCTTCCCACGAGGGTAATGTTGCTGCTATGCCGGATGTTTGTGGCAATTGCAATGTGACACCTTCTTTTCTCAAGGTTGCCAATATTGTGCGATACAAAAATGTTTTCCCGAGTTCCCCTGGCCCATCAACGAAGAATATCATGCTCT
The DNA here is from genome assembly GCF_040712315.1 of Castanea sativa. Classification (NCBI taxonomy): domain Eukaryota; kingdom Viridiplantae; phylum Streptophyta; class Magnoliopsida; order Fagales; family Fagaceae; genus Castanea; species Castanea sativa. The sequence continues at coordinate 79,006,453 of NC_134017.1, read as the reverse complement.
CCTTACGATTAATAGCATCATGATTTTCTCATATGCAACTCTACGAGTCGTTATTCAACTTTTCAATTAAAGTGAGTTCTTCATCTACATTTGGAACGCAGTTAGCTCATCTTGAATGAGTCTAGGTACGAAATTTGAATCATTGTCACATTCTCCGGTCGATATCGGCAAATCATACTCTGTAATGTGCTTTCCATGTTGCAAGAGTAACGCCCCTGAAATCCTTGAGAAGTTTATTTGTACGACGTGTCTGTTGTAATAGATGTTGATGGATAATCTTCTACCATATATGGGTAAAACTCATTCCACAATTCTCTTACTCCGAGTTGGTAGACAAAATACCAATATTGTTGCAAACAATCTTCTTAAAAGTGACGGCATTCTAATGTCTCTTGCTTCAAACGGTGCTTGTCGTATCTTGTTATCATTCTCTAGTAAACCCCTTTGTTGTTTGCTTGCTTAAAAGTTGGATAGGTTATCCCATTAACAGTCAATAAATCATCAAATCCTGTTGGCCCTTTGACATGATTAAGAAGAACACGTAGATTGAACTTCTCTCCATCAAATGGTGAAACGAGTATATATCACCGCCCACTACTTTTTTATGAGATCTTCTTCGTGTCCATATATTGTTTTTATAATCCCAACAATAATGCTCAGGAAACTCTCTATATACATAATTTCGTGCATCATGATCAATTATATTCATATAAAAAAATTCAGTAAGCATTGTCTTTTTACTTCGCTCCAAAACATTAGCAATAGGTTCATGTGATCTAAAGCGTACCTGTTGTCTATCTGGAAGATGAATTTGCAAACGAAAAACAGCAGGGTACATTCGATACATAGGAAAAGAAAATATCTTCCAACATGCCTCTGGAGCACATACCCATCTTGCATCAATGTACTGTTGGACCTCATCATAATTTGGGCACAGCCTAACTTCCATAGAGACACGATCTGGGCCTTTATACACATATTTATATAAGTACTTTACACTCTTAATACTGCAACATATTTCAACATTAATATGACAATTATATTTCAGCAATAACCAAGGATTATATGGAACAACCCAAGTGTTGTCCACCATAATCCTACAATGATCATTCAGTGGCACGGGATTATTAGTATCATATCGTTTGTAAACAGGATATGAGTCATTGCCTTGGTATGTTTCTAATGAGAAAGGCTTTGGGTATCCTTTTTTACATCGCCCATTTTTCATGCACGGTGATCTTGGATTTTGTACTCCGCAAGGGCCATGTATCATATGCTTGATGCAGTACTTTATGTAAGCGGGTTGTTCCTCTTTACATGGTATTTCTGCCTTAACAACTCGATCGTAATCATCTGGATTATGCAATTTATCATCTTCATCGAGAATTACAAGCATGTGTGCATGTGGTAAACCCCTTTTTTGGAACTCAAAGACCTGCACGTATACAATAACTCTTCCGAGAACCCCCTTGACCACGATATCATCTTTCAATTCTTCAAATTTCGATTTGAAAACTCTTGCAAGCAAGTCTGGACGATCTTGTCTTTGTTTGTGCGAGGTAAAAGCTCATTTTGGATTTCTTCCCATCCTGGATTGCACGTCATTGTGATGAATAAATCTGGCTTCCCAAACTTTTGAACCAATGACATTGCATCTTGAAATCGTTGGATCATATCGCGCGGGCTTCCCACAAATGATGAAGGTAGAATGGTTCTATGTCCAACATTTCCTATATATAAGATGAAAAAGTTGGGGCACTAATAAATATTGATACTAATTCGCCATTAATAAAGTAATGTAACTTTCAAATGTAAAGTTTACATTACCAGTATCACTCTCTCCTTCATTGAAAGCATCTTGTAGGCCTTGGTACAAATCTGCCCTAATAGAATCTTGATGGTGCTCAAACCACCTAAGCTTGTGTGTTTCAATTTTTACATAATTATCAATAACATACTGTAGGGAAAGGCGTCCTCCAAGCCAAATCATTGATAAAGCATCGTCGCGAATCTTCGACATTAGTAAAAATAGATGTATGTTTAGTTATTTTATAATGTAAGCGGCATTTCGAAGTAATAGATTGAAAATAATAAAACCGTTACCTGAAATATGTATGCATAATAATCGCGACATGACACTTTATTTCTATTAGCGTCACGTGTGTTGATATCCCATCCATATGTTCCAAATGGAATAAGTATTGGGTACTGCAATGGATCATAAAATCCTGCTGTATCTTGAACATTGATCAAATTACCACCAAAGGTTTGAACCAAAATTTCTCTGCCACTTAAATGACCAGCTTCTTCTCCTCCTACAATAATAGCTGCCACTTGGGAAGCATTGGGAAGGCAATATTGAGGTTGGTTTAGAGGTTGTTCTTTAATGAGGAGTTTACATTGATGTAAATTTGGATTTTGAGATAATTGACGAAATTTCTCCACAAATGGATTGTGCATGTCTAAGATCCTTTGAATAAGTCGCACAATATCTTCATGAGCTTCTATAGATTGAGACATTCTACGTTGTATTTCAAGATCGGTGTCATAGATATACAATTGTAGATGCCGCACACTTAGAGGTGTATGTGGTAAAAGACTACCAATTCTATGATAGATGGCACCTTGGGCACGAAATGTATATATTCCTCGACTATTTGAGGCCACACTTTCATCCACATGCACACCCATTGAGGTAAATGCAAAAATGTTGTTGTAAAACCGTATATATTGCCTGAAATGTCTGCCCCGTGGTGTTTGCTCACAAATGAGTTCCATAAATTCAGGACAAATTGGTATATTGGGGAAGGATATTTTTCCATCCTTGCAACACATTGAGGATGTCTCTCGATGGAACAAACGGGCATTACAAAAGTGACATGTCTTTGGTTGTGGTAGTTGGTACCTAATGGTCTCTATACCTTCTTTAAAATTCTTTGCACAATTGTATCTGCCTCGCATACAATTTATTACATGTGCAGTACCATCAAATGTGTTGTCAACACCTAATTTTTATTTTGAGGAAAAAATTAGTGATAAACAGTGTCATGATAGTTATGAAAGAAAATATTAAAATTGTACCAAATATTATGTTGTGAAAAAAGCAAAATATTAATAATGTTTCGAATATGCAACTTGATAACAAATAATAAAATTGATAATGATAAACATGTAAATTGAAATAAAAATGGTGATATTGAGTGACGAACCTTGTTCTCTATAGCCATCCCCATGATTTTGATCATTTATATTTTCAACTTCTTCAGCTCTCTCTACAGCTACAATGTAATTATAGAAAATGCTCAATTGGTGTAATTATATATAGAAAATTATGTTCAAAGCTCTATAGAAGGATATGAAAATGAAAATAAAAATGGTGGCATTGAGTAATAAACCTTGTTCTCTGTAGGCATCCCCTTGGTTTTGCTCAACAATATTTTCAGCTCCTTCAATTCTTTTCGTAACTACAATGTAATAATATAAAATGCTCAATTGGTTTAATTATATATAAAAAATAATGGTGAAAGCTTTATAAATATATTATATAAAACTTACCATTATTAACATCAGAATTTATATGACTTGGTCCGGCCTCAAAGTCATTTGCCATTATAGTTGGATAGGTTGGAGGAGACCTAAATTTAATATTACAAACATTAACTTAGTAATTTTGTATACATTGACATACAACTAACATGCCAAAAAATATGAATTTTGTATAATCTAACAAATAACTTCTTGCATAGACATATTCTTAAATGGCATATTGCTTGACAAGTTAAGGATATGTGTAAGACGATGACTTTGTCCAGCCTTGTGATTAGGTGGTATTAGTGATGGGTTTGTTGATGTTGAATTAGAATGTACAACATCTTCTTCATTCAAATTTGTTGGGCCTCCCACTAAAATGTGATCACCACCCAAAGTTTGTTGTCTTTGTCTTGCATAATTGGCATGACGTCTTGCCAATCGAATATTTCTGCTTTCATTGTAAGTGAGCATAATATCTCCATTGTTCTCGATGACATTCTATGTCATCGGTATTCACCATCGCTGTATTTTGCGAACTCATTCCTACATAGAATTAAATTAAATTTATAGTGGTTGTTGCACATACACACACAATAATGAATAGATTTTTCCTTGTCACAAATAGAGTGTATTAAAACCTCAATAAAGTGAACTAATTTTGAACAAATTAATCACATGTAAGAATTGTAATAATATGTGTAATTGTAATAAATTTTTAGTAAAATAGGAGAAATAAGTTACACTTCTTAAAATTATTAAATTATTATTTGAGGTAGAAGTTTTGAGAATATATTTAAATTTAGGTAATGATTTGTAAGATCAATATGACTAAAATATTATTTACAAAATGTTTACTTTATTTCACAAAATCATTAATTATCCATAAAAAAAATACAGGGCTTGCATTTTTGGATTGGAATTTGGATGCTTCTACTAATTTTTACATTAGTGAGTATCTGATGAGTTTTAAACTGACAGACTATCATTATCCATACTTATGTTGTATTTTATGAGGTACGTAACATTTTCTATGGAATAGTAAAGTAATAAGCTTTTTGTTAAAGGAAATGTTCCTAAAAAGATCCTAAAATTTAGTAACTATTCATCCACATTTTTTCTTTTTCTTTTTTCTAGTATTGTTGATGTTGTTCTTTTTTTCAAACTTTATGTATGACAATTACCATTTTTTGTCTAATCCTAAAATGTAGTTTTTTTAATCCTAAAATTTAGTCATTTACTACATATCCATAACGTAAGTAAATAAAAGTTTAAATTGAAAATTTTATGGCAAGAGATACATGTTAATTGTATAAAACCACAATTGTATTTTGAGATTTTTTTAAATAAAGTATTAAATGGTGCTTTAACCTTAACAAAAGGCTAATACAATTGGGAATTAATGATTGAAGTATCTTGAAAAAAAATTGTATAAAAACTTCATGATTGTTTGTTGAGAAGAAAAAAAATAAATGTAGTTTAAGGTCATAGCAGTAGGAACAACATCTAAATTGATGTTTAAAAAAAAATTTTCAATAAAATATTTTTAAAGATATTTCCTAAAAAATTCTTTAAACTTTTCTGATTAAAAAATTCCAAAAAATATTTTGTAAACCAATGCAATTCTCCAAGTTAGTTTAAGCATGGGCTTGAAAGTTGGAAAGCGGAATATAGTTCATGCAGATTTGGCATTTCTTCCTTTCACTTAATGGAGTATGCAATCCAATGAGATCTAAGGAGGTTTGGCACACCCATGAAGATGATCTGACTGTTAAGTAAAATAGCTTTCTCTCTATCTCTATCTCTTTTTCTTTTTTTTAAATCTCTTCCATATTTTTGACAAAAAAAAAAGAAGAAGACTTCTACTATAAAATCACTACTATAACTTCTCCATCCTTATCCTTATATTTAGGCACTAACATATCTGATTTTGATAGAAAATAAAAGGCCAAATTTAGTTTCATAATTTTACAGGCAGTTGAATTTGGTTTTTGCTTAGTTTTTTTTTTTTTTTTTTTTTTTTGATATGAGAATGGGGTAGTTTTTATTTTTTTAGAATGTGGGATGGTTTGAAGCTTGATTTGTTGACAATGTGTCCAATTGTGGAGTTCACACACAGCACATAGGTGATGTAGATAAAGTTGTTTTGTAGGCAAGATTGTTGGCTTATCATAGGTGAGCTCACGCACAGCACATAGGGAATGTGTGGGATTTTTTTTTTTTGGATAGAAGGTGGGGTAGTTTTGGTTGTGTGTAGTTTTTTTAAAATAGGACTCTCAGGAACGTGTGGGACATTTTTTTTTTTTTTGGATAGAAGGTGGGGGTTGTTTTGGTTGTGTGGTAGTTTTTTTAAGATAGGACTGTCAGGAACCGTGGGATATTTTTTTTTTGGATAGATGGTGGAGGTAATTTTGGTTGTGTGGTAGTTTTTTTAAGATAGGACTGTCAGGAACGTGTGGGATTTTTTTTTTTTTGATAGAAGGTGGGGGTAGTTTTGGTTGTGTGGTAGTTTAAATTTCAAATATATCAACAACATGAACAATTTTTTTTTTTTTTGAGAAAGACATCAACAACATTTAAATCTGAGAAAAAGGTACGTAACATTTTTTATGAAGTAGTAAATTAGTACTTATGAAAAAAAATTTAAATTGAATTTGACATAAAATTATACAAATGATAAATATAGTTTCTATTACGAAAGAAATTTTTTTACAACAATTTCTTAGATAACAACCACTTTATGTGAGGTTTAATACATATAATAATTCTTGTAAAGTCTCTCACCCGAACTTATCTAATATTCCATTCCAATGACTCCTCAATACAATCCAAAAAATTTGTGTATACGTGAACCTGAGAGAAATAAAAGAATTAGGGTTAAACCAAGTATTTTTTTTAAAAAAAAATTTAATCAACAAATCAAAGTTAGAATTTAATTCTATCATGGACTCTTTAAAATCTAATCCACACATCATCAACTATTTAAATAAATAACTAAATTGAAAAAATAAAATTTAACACCAAAAACATATACAATGATGGTAAAAAAAAAACTAAAAAACTTTAACGCCATTCATTTCTTAAAAAACTAAAAATCTAAATAGAAAGCTAAAAAATATTTCTTAAAAAGAAAAAAAAAAAACGTAATTTGCAAACAAAAAAAAAAATTTAACACCATTCATTTCTTAAAAAACTAAAAAACTAAATAGAAAGCTTTTCTTAAAAAGAAAAAAAAACGTAGAAGGGAAAAAAAGATTAAAAAAAAAAAATTAACGTCATTGATTTCTTAAAAAACTAAATAGAAAGCTAAAAAAAATTCTTAAAAATGGAAAACAAACGTAGAGGGGAAAAAAAAGTTGAGGAAATAGAAGATAAATATTTTTTTAGAATTAAAAACTTTAATGAAAGTCGTTCATAAACTAAAGATAAGAAAACAAAGAGGAACTTGCAAAAGATAGAACCTGAAAATTTTTTGGTTGATTGCTTCTTTTGTAGCATAAGGCATTTTGTTTTGGATCACAATACCTACAACATGAAATGACAATTCATTAAGAAGTACAGTGGTAGAGCATATGAAGGAACCATTCATTTTAAAATTACATTTAAAAAGTAGAGTTGAAAGTAAGTCAATCATAAACCAAACAAAAGAAAACAAAAAGGAATTTGCAAAAGATAGAACCTGGAAATTTGTTGGAGCCTCTGACAATAAATATCTTTAATCTGAAGAAAAGAAATGAGGATGTAGAGCTAAACTAAATGTCTTCAATCTGAAGAAGAATGAGAAATAGAAAGTGTTATAGAAACTGCAAAGCGTACGTGAGTTTGTGGGTTTTAAAGTGTAGGAGTTTTAATTTACATATTTATCCTTGTTAGTTGAAAACTTGTAAGTGAATATGATGAGGATACTTTAGACATCCAAAATGTGGAATCCAAACAGGAACAGCTCCTTAAATAGTAGTATAGATATATATATACTGTTTTTTTTTTTTTTTTTTGAAGCATACAATTTCAAATGCAAGATGGTAAATAGCTATGTTATAGCATAAGATAAGCATCAAACCCTTAAAATAATTTAATGTCCCATCCTGCAAGATGGAAAACAACAACTTACTAAGTTATCCACCAAAAAGCAACATCTTATGCATAAATTATATATGAAGATAAACTTACTCCTCGTACTTGTTGAAATAAATAAATCCGACATTTCTAACTCCTTAAGATTTTTAAAAGTTGGAAATTTATCATGATATACCTTTTTTAATTAAGTTCAAATACTTTATTATATTGCCAAGAATATTGTAGCTCGGTGACATAGATTGCTCTTCTTTATTAGAAAAATTAAAGTTTGAATCCTTTCTTCCTAGCTCATTGTTGTAACTATTAAACTATTAAAAAATGCCTAATTATGCTGCATGAGGACCTAGTTTGTAATTGACTTCAAGCTCCAACATAACTGAAGGAATGAGAAAACCCAAAAGTAGGTTGGTAGCTTTATACATATATACATGGCCATATCCTAAAAAAAATAGAGGAATGAGGAAATCCAGAGAAAGGGGTAGATGGAATAGAAGACTGAAGAAATGCAAGAAAGCAATGCACTTCGATAACCATTAGTGACATTGTAGATATATTGAGTTTCCATTATATGACAGGAGAAATAAAAAGGGTGGGGGGTGGGAATGAAGGAGTGAAACACAAAAAAAAAAAAAAAAAAAAAGAAGACAAATTCTTGAGTTTGAACTTTGAAGGGCACTTACTAAGCTGTTCTCGTACGTTCTTTACATATTTGAGAGGCTTTTTAGGGGGCTTGTGTAAGAAAACTTTAATGTAGAACTTTCAAATCCATTGTCTCTAATGGATTAATTTATTAAGAAAAAATGGAGAGAATAAAGAAAAAAAGGAAGAGAAATTATGGCAGCGATTGTGTTTTCATTACAATTACATTGACTAGTTGGTAAGCCAGCACAATCTCATTAAGCAAAATTAACAATAACAATCCATTTAAATTTAAAAGCCTTACCAAATGTATCAATATATGTGCAGATGATACAACCAAAACTCCGAGTGTCTTCGATAATGGCAAAATCAATAGACACATATATATGAGAAATGCTATATCCACACCATTTTTACAACACTTTTACAATATAACCTAGGTGACAAGTTGTTATTTCCTATTACTAATATGCAAGAAAGTAATTTCAATGGTGATTCAAATTAAAAACTTATAACAACCTAGCTATCACTTAAGATTTGTTGCGAAAATGTTATGAATGTATCACTTAAAATTTGTTGCGAAAATGTTATGAATGTAGTATATATATATTTGTGTGTGTATGTATGTGTGTAGAAAATAGATATTTTTTATACTTCAAAGCACTCACGCATGTTCCTAAAGGCAAATTAATTGCACAAGCATTTTTAATAATGGTCCCTCAAGGTTATTACTAAAAACATGTAACACATTTACTTATATGATTAATGTATCATTTTCGTTTCCTTTAATTACTCTTTTACCATTAATCGCATTAATTAAAAGTATATTTAATGCATTTCATAAAAATAAAAACCTTATATATTATTAATACGCTGTGTTTTTGCCTCTAATTACTCTTATTCCATAATAAAATTAAAAAATATGTAAGTAAATATTTTTAATAAAAGCTTATTTAATTTTGAAAATTTTTTCATTTAGAAAATTAGAGATATTAACAATATTTTTTTCTATATAAGAATAAATAAATAAAATGTGGATTTCATAGTTTGGAGTTAAACTTAAAAATTCTTTAGTTTTTATACGATCACCCTCAACACAACAAGTTGTCTCCTCGATTCTTCTATAACCACAACTTTTATGCTATAACTTTGACTTGACAGACTAAGTTCTTTTACAACCATCATTTTTCTTCCGTGAAACATCACATTTGCCATGTTGGTACAGTTTACAAGTCTCATAGTAATTGTCACAAACTCCGAGGCCAAAAAACTATTCCCCTCATGAAAATTTTGAATTTCTATTTATAGCCATAGGTATTATATCTTCTATAAATAGTTTTATTTTATCTTTTACAAGATAAAATTTTTACTCTAAACTAATCTAAGTGTATATGTGTGTGAAACTCCTTCTTAGAAACTTAAATTCCGGTCATTGCTCCTCACATCCCACAAGCATTAATTATACTTGAGGAATAGCCACCACACTAAAGATGTACAGTGGTCTCTATAAATAGTTAAATACCAAAGCTTATCACCTCAAGACAATTTCCAATTTCCATTTATAGCCCTTATCCCCTATAAATAATTAAATACCAATTCACCACCATTGAAATCATTCTCTCTCACTAAACTTACAATGAAGTCCCACAAAAGCCTTTGCCTTCTTACCCTTCTCATCCTTTCACTTTACGCAACAGCCTTGGGAGGCAAACATGGTGTTCTTGATGATGAGGATAAGTGGCAGCCAATAAAGAACATTACAGACCCTTACATCAAGGTGCTCGGAGAGTTCTCAGTGTACTACTACAACAACTGGACATCATCTCATTTGTGGCTCGAGAAAGTGTTGAAGGGCGACACCCGCGGCCATTACTATGACAATTTCTATTACCGGCTCGCCTTGGAGGCTAAGGACGGTGGAGTCACCAAAAAATACCAGGCAATTGTGTTGGAAAGGCGTTATGAGTATTATAGGAACCTTACCTCGTTTACTCCTTTATAGAGCATTGGCCTTAAATTGAAAAAGGGCGGTTACCTGTTGAGTGTTCAATGTGACCAAACTTCTTTTAATTGGTTTGATTTGAAGAATAAATTACCTCAAAAAATAATAAATAAATTTGGAGAATAAATGGTTATAAAGGCTCTACACAATATATATATATATATATATATATATATATCATATCTTACTTTTTCATATTTCTTTGCTTATTTCATTTCAATTTTTGTTATATTAATTTTATATGTCAATTAGGAAGGGTACGTATGACTTCAAATAAAATAGAATGTAGAAAAAATAAATAAATGTAATTAGCCCAATCTAATCTATCAAGAATCCATAGTTGACCTCAAATTTTATGACTAAAGCTTTGTTGTTGTTGTAATTTTTTATGCGTAAAGGACTAAGTATTTGAATTTTTTACGAGGATAAGAAAAGGGAAATTAGTTTTTTAAAAAAGATTTTTTTTTTTATTTGAAATTTTTTTGGATTTCATTGTAAAATTGAGATTTTTTTCCCATATAGAAGATACGGTATTAAAATATTTTTCAATTAATAAAAAATTAAAAAGCAAATGGACAAGTGAAATTTAAGATAAAGGCAGTAGTGTTACTATTTTAGTACTTATGTGTGCTTAGATAACGGCTGGTAGTCCCCTATAAAGTTTTACACTCATCCAAATATAGAGAATTTACAATGAAGCAAAACTATGACATAGCAAAAGATAAGTAAGTCCAGCTCGCCGGAAGCCCATTGTACTATTCACCTCCACATTGCCAGTCGTCAATCCTACTCTAATATAATCTAAATATATATGTATTTGAAACTTTTTTTTGGAAACTTAAACCATAGTATTTGCCCTCTCATTATACAAGAATTTGTACTTTTGAAGTAACCATCATACCAAAAGTACGTGGTGGTTTTCTTAGCTACTTCTTGTTTTGTCTGCCTTAAGTTTCGTGCAAACTTCTTTTTCTTTTTCTTTTTTTTATTTGATAAAGAGCTACGATTTTATTAAACAAAGGGAAAGAAAGTAGGAACTGTCTATAACAGGATAATGGCCAAGTTCCTGCAATTTTAGTGGGTTAATAATAATGAGAATAGGTCTATTAATTAACTTTGACATAGTAGTGTACCACGCTCCCAATTAGCTTACTAATTTGTTAATTTTGATACTAATTTTGGATGATAGTGTTGATATTATACATCAAACTTGAATTAGTGTGTTAATTACAAAAAGAAAAATACAACACACACACATATATATATAGCTAGCAAATACTCCTATTCTATAGAGTTTTTTTTATATTATTATTATTGTTTTTTATTTATGGTAATGATATAGCATCGTTAATTAAACTTGTTGGCAAATGTTGGTGCAAACATAATAATAATAGAAATAACACAGAAAAACTAAATAATACTTCTGAATATTATTTATTTGAGATTAGAAAATACACAACACTATTTAGACTGGTGCAGATCTTTTCTGACTTGTCTCCCCCAAGATACAACAACTCAACAAATGCTGTATGACTAGAACAACCTCTGCACAAAGTGTTCAAGCCCAAAACTCCACAAAAAAGAACACCCTTCCTTGCCAAGAAACTCTCTATTTTTTTAGTTTATAAGAATGCTTGCAATTGCTGGATTTTTTGGTATGCTATGGAATGAGTTTGAATGAGTCGATTTCTAAGCTCAATGGGCCTCACAAAATTGTTACATAAATTAATCTAATTAATTAGGTCCATAAGTCTGATGTAGTGCTGGACATAAATCTAATGGGTTGGAGTTCTACAATTAAATGGTAGAGATAAGTAGTTTTTGAAGAGTAAATAGGCCCAGACAGCTACTCCATTAAATGGGTGACTGGTTCTTCATTTTCCATTAAAAAAAAAGTTATTCTGAATGTATCTAGCTGATATTTGCTCCAATACATATCAGCTCATTAATCACCATATTTAAAAAGAATAAAATAATCTCTCTCTTTTTTAATGTGGGATTAAACTTTTCACTAACTCCTTATCTTCTATATTTAACTTCCACGTCTTTACATTTATATTATCATATGAATTCATTTTAATTAATTAATACTAAAATGCTCCAACAACAAATAACTATATATAATTATTCCATTTTTATTGACATTATATCAAAAAAAGTCAATGTACTTTTTTTCTCTTTTTAAGAATAAATATGCGATTGTGATCCTCATTAAATTTGCAAATAAAAAAACCATAAATAAACAAATAAATAAAATTTACATGGTACTTGACTTTCAAGCGAGTACCGTCTTCAAAAAAAAAAAAAAGTACTGCTGTTATTTTCTCTTCGATGTGATGAATGAGTGAGTTTATCTCCGGATTCTCCACCCGCATAAATCCACATAGCCAAGCCTTGGGAGTATTTTACTAAAAGCATGTAATGCATTTATTTAGACGACTAATGCATCTTTCCCCTAATTACTCTTATAACACAGATATTCATTAATTCAAAGTGTATCCAATTCATTTAATAAAAATAGAAAAATTTATATATTATTAATGCACTTTATTTTTTCTCTAATTACTCTTATAACATAAGAAGATATCCCAAAAATATACTCCTATAACTAAATTTCTTTAATAAAAAACTTCTTTATTTTTCTAATATTTTAATTTTTCATTATTATTTTTCCGTTTTATAAGAAAGAATAAATGTTCATTTCATGGTTACAAATTAAACATAAAAATCCTTTAGTTTTTAGTCGACCATCCCCCACACAAGTTGTATTTAGAGTTCTTTTTTTTCTTTTTTCTTTTTTATGACCACAACTTTTGTGCCCACAACTCTAACCTAGCAAATTATGAGTTATTCTATAACCGCAACCTTCCTTACATGTAACAATGCATATGCCATAATGGTACTTGTTTGTTTGTTCAGACCCCTTAAATTAGATTATTTAACCTAGGGAGAATTTGACCCAACAATCCTCAAAGTAAAGCAAATACACTATAAGAGAATCAAAGTTTTTATAATCAGATTTAACCATAAATCTATTGCTGCCTCAAGTAGTAACTTACTGACATGACCATGTGCAAACTCCGAATCCACAAACTCCTTCTCTTCTTGGACTCATTACAACACAAGCACCCACACTTGTGACTTTGAGATCCCACTCAGAGGTTCCAGATCACCTTCACTTGTTAATCTTTTTAACAACAACTAGGTTCCACCAATACTTGAATGTAGATCTTGTTTCGGTAAATACTTGTGTAGTTAAAAGGTACAATACTTCTTAGATCTCACAAAAAGTAACACACAAGTCTTCCAAAAGTCACCAAAACATAGATAGGATTTCCCTTTTATATGTGGACAAGTTGGATTGAAACCCTAAATGTTTTCGCGGACTTGAGCCTAGTTTAAAAATTTTGCAAAATTTGATTTCTGCAATTTTCAATTGGTCAAAACTAATTTTCGATCAATCGGGCTTGGCATCTAACTCTTCTTTTCTGTAGTCAGCTCGAACTTGAAGCTTGATACATACACCTTTGAGCAATGCCTAACACATAGACTAAACATATTTTATTCTCGGTTTGCCAACGCATTCAAAATAAAATTTTAAATATTTAATCCTAAATCTTTAGAACCTAAAAGTACATTTTAATGATCCCATCGTAATTTATTTAGATGACTAATGCATCATTTTTGTTTTCTAATTATTCCTATACCATACATAACTCATTAATTCAAAGTGTATTTAATGCATTTCTTAAAAATAGAAAATTTTATATATCACTAATGCACTTTTTATCCTCTAATTCAAAGTGTCTTTAGAGTTTTTTTTATCACCACAACTTTTGTGCCCTCTGACCTAGCAGATTATAAGTTATTTTATAACCACAAATTTTTTTTCATGTAATAATGCATGTGCCATGTTGGTCCATTTTAATAATCCCATCGTAATTTCCACAAATTAAAGGCCAAAACTTATGACCTCATGAGAATTTCGAATTTCCATTTATAGTTGTTAGCCCCTATAAATACCAACCACCATTGAAACCATTTTCTCACACTAAACTTACAATGAAGACCCAGAATTGCTTTTACCTTCTTACCCTTCTCACCCTTTCACTTTACGCAACAACCATTGGAGGCAAACGTGGTGTTCTTGATGACAATGAGTGGCATCCAATAAAGAACATCAAAGATCAACCTTACATCAATGTGCTCGGAGAGTTCTCGGTGTATGAGTACAACAGGAGGTCAAAGTCTCAGTTGCAGTACGTGAAAGTGGTGAAGGCCGCCACCCGATCCAATAACGGAACATATTACCGACTCATCTTGGAGGCTAAGGATGGTGCAGCCACCGAATTATACCAAGCTATTTGGTTGGAAAGGCCTTGGGAGCTTCTTAGGAACCTTACTTCGTTTACTCCTATATCAAATAAACTTTAAATTAAAGAGTGTGGTTACTTTTTGAGTGTTCAATGTGACCAAACTTCTTCTGCTTTGATTTGAAGAATAAATTACCTCGAAAAATAATAAAAGAGTTTGAAGAAAAATGTTATTAAGGATTGGAACTATTGTTATTTCTTACTTTTTTCATATTGGTTTTGCTTATTTCATTTTAATTTTTGTTTTTTTAAATTTTTATGTCAATTAGGGAGTGCATAACTTCAAATAGAATTGAATGGAGAAAAATTATTCATGTGATGATCCAATCTAATCTATCAATGATCTATAGTCAAACCCAAATTTTGATACTAAGTCTATGTTGTTGTTGTTATTGTAACTTTTTATGTGTTGGATCAAGTATTTTCATTTGCCATGAGGATATGAAAAAGGAAATTAAAAATAAAATAATTTTTTTGAAATTTTTTCTGACTTCTTGGCGAAATTGGGATTTTGTTCCCATATGGTGGATAAAGGTCTTAGAATATCTGTCAATTAAAAAAAAAATGAAAGGTGTCAATTAAAAAAAATTAAAAGCAAATGGACAAGTGAAACTGTGAAATTCAAGATAAAGGCAGTAGTGTTATCCCCAGGTAACGCAATTCCTCGGTCAACTATCTTGTAGGGACCTTCCTTGGCTACCTTTTTTGGGCCGAACTCT
Organism: Castanea sativa; assembly: GCF_040712315.1. Classification (NCBI taxonomy): domain Eukaryota; kingdom Viridiplantae; phylum Streptophyta; class Magnoliopsida; order Fagales; family Fagaceae; genus Castanea; species Castanea sativa. Next base: position 78,991,115 of record NC_134017.1, on the reverse strand, counting down.
TCTCGGCAAATTCATGGTCTGATTGAGTTTCCTTTCTTCATTGGGCCTTGGGCCAATAGCCCAATATAGGGTGGACCATTTATTACCCCTCATTTAGTAGCCTCAATAGAACCTTTGTTACAAAACATACGTGACACAGATTCAATTTGTTACAGCTTCCCCTCTATCTTGCTGTGTTTTAATTTGAACAAATACTATTGTTTAAGAATGGTGACTCCTCCTCAAAAAAAAAAAAAAAAAGGTGACTTCCTGCTAAGTACAAGGCTTGATTTTAGTTTATGTCATGTCTTGCTACTATTTCAAAGTTCAAATCAATTGGACCAACTAATTTAACTGGTTCAAGGTTCACCTAATTCAATAAGTCAATTTGATCCGATTTTCAAAACCATAACTCTATTTTTTTTTTCTCTCTTAATCAATTATGTTATTTTATGGTTCCTTAATTCCCATTGTTTTATTCTTAATTTAGTTAGTAAGAAAATCAAAAGATTTCCTCCCTGCTTAATTTTTATTTTCTATCATAAAACTTAGTTGATTAAATGATAATGGGATTAAGTCATGGGTTAGGGAATCTAACTCCTATGGAGTCCACCTGGGTCTCCCCATTCGACGGGACAGTGAGGGCCGTCAGACCAGTTTCCCAAGGCGATGACATAGTCGTCTTTCATGCCTTTGTTGGACTTGAGAAGACAGGATAGGAGTCTAACAATGATAGACCTAGATTTAAGGTAGTATCCTACATTTTTAAGTTTATTGCGCATTACTGCACTTTCTTTTGATATTTATCGCTAATCTAACCGTGCTCGTCTCCTCGGATGTTTTTCGCAGATAAACAACACGTATGTCTGCGTCTAAGCCTTTGCAACGTCGCAGACCTCAACCACGTTCTTCGCTCTGAAGTCTTTGTTAGCGAAGATCTATAAATGAGAGCAGCGCACCTAATATTAGGATATGATCCTTTATCAGAGGAGTTCCAAGAGATTGACAACGCGATCACTACAGGAGACAAACGATGCAGAAGGATAGACGTTTCACGACGAGGCTTCCTCTCTGACCACAAACTCCCAGACGACCCCTCCATCATACTATACTCTCGCCCCATCGCAGCAATTCCTCTCTCGGCACATTCCCAAACAACCGCCGTCCAAGAAGAGCCTGCATCCTCGCAACAATCATTGGACGAGGAGATTGACCAGTTTCGCCTTGAAGAAGTTGAAAGGCCTCGAGAGGATCAACTCATTATCCTCTCGGACGAAGAGCACGTGCCCACCGAAACTTCGGGCATACAAGGTTTAATACTTGCACAGCCCAACTCCAGCTCTAAAGAAGACGACATGTCCACTCTAAGGACGCTGATGTCAAAGAGGGGCTCGAAAGCCTCCAAAAAGGACGTGGGTGAGTCCCAGATTCCTCCTCCTCTGCCACCGCTCCCTCCGACCCTAAACTTCCCATTCCAGAGCCTAAGAAGAAGAGGAAAAATGAGGTCAGGGAGGTAGATGTGGAGAGGCAGAAGAAGCTAAAACAACAACAACAACAACAGAAAACTGGCAAAGGCAAGAGACGTGCCTCTTCAGTGGAAAGTAGGGAGAATCGAGACCTGGCCGAGGTACGCCGTACACCGGCCAACTAGTCTTCCGAGCTGAAACTGGATGGGGCACCAATCTCTTGCAAATCCAGCATCAGGGCGTTCCAGCAAGGTCACGCTCACCACCTGGCCGAAGCTTTGGAACGACCTCTTCTTCTGCCCAAAGATATGGACGCCCTGGACAAGATGAACCAACCACACCTTTTTCTCTCGCTCGAAAGGGACTTAGCTTTGGTGAGTATCTCGTGTTTACCCCCACATTACTATTTTCACTACATTTTAATGAAAAAGTCGTTCTCATGTACTTTGAACTTGCCTTAACAATAATGCATTTATTTTAATATTTTAACGCAGGCCATCTAGGAAGTCTTTGCTGCCGAGAAGTGGATGGAAGACTCTCGGAAGAAAGCTGTAGCTGAGCTTAAGGTCCAGCAGGAGACCAAGAAGTCCCTAGGCCAAGTTCTTGCAGAGAACGAGAACCTAAACAAGCAGCTGGCAGAGCAAAAGAGGGAGAGGGACGGTGCCGAGGCCAGCCTAAAGACAATGAAAAACCTAGGTGGAGGGGCAACGCAAGCTTCTACGTCAGAAAAACAGAGACTTGTCCAAAGCCCAGCAAGAAAACTCCGACCTGAAGAAGGAGCTTGCTAGGATGAGGGAGGAGGCTCGTACCTTCAAGGACAGCATGAAGGACGCGAAGAAGGCTGCTTACAAAGAAGGGGTGGAGGCGACAGAAAATCAGCTGACAGAGGAGTTTGCCGAGCTATGCTAGGAGTACTGCCAGCAAGTATGGGCAGAAGCTCTAAATGTGGCAAGGATTCCTACAACTTCTGAGTTGAGGAAACCTGAGAATATTTGGCTTCCGCAGGACATCCAGGTGCTCAAAGAGCTTCCTCTTGTCGCACCAACCCCCGAGACGACGCCTTCCACGCATCCCTCCATGACTCCGATGCCCATTCCAACTCCTAAAGAACCTGCAGGTTTCGACAAAGAGAAGGAACAAGGCAACGGAGACAAGAATCCTACGAGCCAGAACGCTGAGCCCAATGTCCCTTCACTAGTGGCAAGAGACAAAGGGAAACAAGTATAATCCTCATTCGAAGCAGAGCTAAAACAAACAGAGGAGGACAGCAAATCGAAAGGAGCTGCCAACACTTCCGAGTAGAACCCCCCTTCCAAGGCTTAAGGCTCAGGCTACTTGGGACTCCCTTGTCTTTTTTGTGATAAGTTTTTTTGTATTAGGACTTTAATTTTTACCCTCTTTTTTTATTTTTATTTCAAAATTTTATCTCCGATGTATTCATTGGCAAAAATTAATGAGAAATTTGGAAGATTTGATTTTCGACTAGCTTTCAACCTTCAGTACAACAATACTAATGTCATTACAACATTTCGATTACAGTAACTTCAAATAAAAGCACATACACTTGGTGTTTATATGTAAATCATGCCTCAAAACCATAATACATGTAATACAGCAATACACACTTTAAAACTGAACTTTAGCATTTAGTTGTAGCATAAAGCAATCCGTCAAACTTACTATGGCTCATCAACGCATCAACACTCATGTCGTATGGTTTCTGCTAATTTTACCGAAGTAGAGGGTTTGAGGATCCAACATAACTAAAGTTCTGTTTAAGAGTCAATAGGGCATCAATCTCCATAAGGTATGTGGTCTAAGGACCATACATGACCAAGTACCATACATGACCAAGTTTCTGTTTGATATTTAAAAATAGTGAATTGAAATGTTAATTTCTCCAAAGTAGAAAGTCTGAGGACCCAACATAACTAAGGTTCTGTTTAACAAACAATAAAATATCAATTTTCACAAGGTATGTGGTCCGAGGACCATGCATGACCAAGTTTCTGTTTGATATTTAAAAATAGTGAATTGAAATATTAATTTCTCCAAAGTAGAAGGTCTGGGGACCCGACATAGCTAAGATTCTGTTTAATAAATAATAGGATATCAACTTCCACAAGGTATGTGGTTCGAGGACCATGCATGACCAGGTTTCTGTTTGATATTTAAAAATAGTGAATTGAAATGTTAATTTTCCCAAAATAGAAGGTTTGAGGACTCGACATAACTAAGGTTCTGTTTAACAAACAATAGGATATCAATTTCCATAAAGTATGTGGTCCGAGGACCATGCATGACTAGGTTTCTGTTTGATATTTAAAAATAGTGAATTGAAATGTTAATTTTTCCAAAGTAGAAGGTCTGAGGACCCAACATAACTAAGGTTCTGTTTAATAAATAATAGGATATCAATTTCCACAAGGTATATGGTCCGAGGACCATGCATGGCCAGGTTTTTGTTTGATATTTAGAGATAGTGAATCAAACTGCATAATGATAATTTGGACAATGAACGTCAAAAATGCTTTTTATTAATAATAATACCTTCGTAGGTTGTTTACATTCCAAGGGTGTTGTATAATTTTTTCATCTAGATCAGCTAAGCGATATGACCCTATGCCCGCTACAGAAATGATCTAATATGGTCCTTCCCAATTTGGTGCTAGCTTTCTCCATGCTGGATTTTTGGCAATACCCATGACTTTCCTCAACACCAAATCCCCAGGTGCTAGTGGCCTCAGCTTCACATGAGCATCATATCCTTGTTTGAGCTTCTACTAATAATAAGTCATTTAGACCATGGCGGCCTCTCGCCGTTCCTCAACCAGATCCAGGCTTCTTTCCAGGAGGCCATTGTTATTACCTGGGTTGAAAGAACTCGTCCTTAATGTGGAAAATTCAGATTCTAAAGGTATCACCGCCTCGGCCTCGTAAGTCATGGAGAAGGGTATTTCTCCAGTGGATCTTCACGGCGTAGTCCGATATGTCCACAAAACGTGTGGCAATTCCTCTACCCATCTACCCTTTATGTCATCCAGCCTTTTCTTAAGTCCACTAACTATAACTTTGTTAACGGCCTTGGCCTGCCCATTTCCCTAAGGATAGGCTGGAGTGGAGTATCTATTTGTGATGCCCAAGTCATTACAATATTTCCTGAAAGCTTTACTATCAAATTGCACGCCATTATCTGAAATAAGTGTATGAGGTACCCCAAATCTAGTGATAATGTTCTTCTAGATAAATTTCTTGGAGTCCACATCCCTAATATTTGATAAAGGTTCAGTTTCGACCCACTTGGTGAAGTAGTTAGTTCCCACGAGTAGCCACCTTTTTTTTCCTACAGCCCTCAGAAAAAGCCCAACTATATCCAGTCTCCATTGAGCGAATAGCCAAGGACTAGACAAAGGATTAAGGACTTCGCCACGCTGATGAATATTGGGAGCAAACCTTTGGCATTAGTCACATTTTCTTGCGTAGTCTTGAGCTTCTCTCTGCATATTGGGCCACCAATATCCCTGAGTCAGAGCCCTATGGGCTAAGGATCTCTCCCCAGTATGGCTTCCACAAATTCTCTGGTGCAATTTTTCCAAAAATGCCTCCGTCACTTCAGGATGTACACACAGCAGGTATGGTCCGAAAAAAGAGCGTTTATACAACTTCTAATCCTCGGACAACCAGAACCGAGGCGCCTTTCGACGAATTTTATCTGCTTCAGACTTCTCCTCGAGCAGAACATCGCTTTTTAGAAAAGAAACCACGAGGTCAATCCAGCTAGGTCCGGGCCTTATCAGATGAATATGGACGGCACCTGTGGTGGTTAAAGTTGGTTTCAACAAGTCTTCAACGAGGATAATCCTAAGCAAACACTGAGCCGAGGACATCGCCAAAGTGGCCAATGAGTCCGCATGCATGTTTCCGCTTCTAGAAACATGCGTAAGGATAAAAGAATCAAACGCGGATTGTACACATTTGACCTGGGTCAAGTACTCTTGCATTCTTGGATCCCTAGCCTCTATGGTCCCTGTCACTTGGCCCACAACTAATTGAGAATTTGAGGACATATGAACCACCTTTCCCCCCATTCTTCGTACCATATCCATACCGACCAAGATAGCTTCGTACTCAACCTCATTATTAGTGGCCGAGAACGCTAATCTCAATGATTTCTCAAAGGTAATTCCCTCAGAAGACACCAAAACAAGTCCATCGCCAGATCCCTTCTGGTTTGCTGCTCCATCAACATACGCTTTCCAAATCATAGGCCCTTTGCCTGTGATCATGCCAACTGATTTTTCATCCATGTGTGATTCCTTCGCAGTTTCTTCTAACGATGGTTCGGCAAATTCTACCACCAAATCAGCGAGAACCTGGCCCTTCACTGAGGTGCGCGGCATATATTTGATATCGAAAGTTCCCAAAATAGTTCCCTACTTGGTTACGCTCCCCGAATAGTCAACACTTCGTAATACTGACTTGAGGGGCAGTTGAGTCAAAACCACGACGGTGTAGGACTGAAAATAGTGAGGAAGTTTTTGTATAGCATAGACTACGGCCAGAATTGCCTTCTCCAAAGGCAAATAACGCACCTTAGCTTCATTCAAAGATTTGTTGACATAATAAATCGATCTTTGTACCCCACCGTCGTCCCTTATCAGAACTAGGCTGACTACATGGATAGCTACAGCTAGGTATGCAAACAAGATTTCATCGACCTCCGACCGAGACATGATGGGTGGCCGAGAAAGATATTCCTTAAGTTGCTGAAAAGCTAAAGCGCATTCCTCGGACAATTGGAATCCTTTCCATTTATTTAACAATTGGAAAAAAGGCTTACACTTATCAGCGGACCGAGAGGTCAATTTCTGAACTTCCTTTGGGTTCCGAGGTGGTTACAAGCCCTGAATAGCTCTAACATATGTCGGATTCACCTTTATTTATGAGTCACCATGTAGCCTAGGAACTTTCCGGAGCCCACCCCAAAAGAACACTTTGAGGCGTTAAGGCGCAACTTGTACTTCCTAAATGTTTAAAAGGTGTCATCCAAATCTTTCACATGCATAGATACTGTCTTACTCTTCACTACCATATCATCCATATATACCTCAATGGTCTTTCCAAGTTGCGATTCAAACATCCTGGTCATCATCCTTTAGTAAGTAGCCCCTGCATTTTTCAAACCGAATGGCATCACTTTATAGTGAGGAGTAATGAAGGCAGTCTTCTCCTGATCACCCAATGCCAATGGTATTTGGTGATAACCTTGGAAGGCATCCAAAAAACTCATCCGAGGATGCCCGACCGTAGCATCCACTAGCTGATCGATGCAAGGCATCGAGAACGAGTCTTTTGGGCAGGCTTTGTTCAAGTCTGTAAAGTCCACGCATACTCTCCACTTTCCGCTCTTCTTTTTTACTACAACTGTGTGTGCCAACCATTCTGGGCAGAAAACTTCTTTAATAGCCCCAGCCCTTTTGAGCTTGAGCACCTCTTCCTTGACGGCCTCGGAATGCTCTTTCGAAGAATGCCGAGGTGGTTGTTTCCTAGGAACAACGGCAGGGTTAACATTCAAATGATGGTAAATGAAGCTTGGATCAACCCCCAGAGCCTCATAGGGGTAAAAACATCGATATTGTTTTTCAAAAACATCACCAATTCCATCTTCTCTTGGTGTGGTAACCGTATCCCAACTTGAAAGAACCTTTTGGGGTTATCAGTTATGAGAAACCTTTCCAAATCTTCACACATGGCCTCCTCTGCTGTCACCGCACTAGGCTTATCTAGAGTTGTTAATTGCTATAAGTCTTCCACATCCAACGCCGAGGACTCTGATTTGGCTTGATGCAGTACTGCGACTGATATGCATTGCCTTGCTACCGATTGGCTACCAATAATTTCTTTAATGAATCCACCCAAGGGAAATTTTACTTTAACATGCAAAGTCGAGGAGACATCACCCAAAGCATACAGCCAAGGCCTGGCGAGGATAGCCGTGTATGGAGAATATGCGTCAACCACAATGAAATCCACATCAACCGTCTCCGAGCCCAACTGTACGGGCAATTGAATTTTTCCCTTTGGCATGACAGTCTTCCCTTTGAAGCTTATCAATGGCGAATCATAGGGAATGAGATCCTCCAACCCTAACTTAAGCCCCTTGAATAAGTCAAGGTACATAATATCCGCACCACTACCCTGATCAACCATCACCCTCTTGACATCGTAACTCCCTATCCTTAATGTGACCACCAGGGCATCATAGTGTGGTTGAATAGTCCCAACCTTATCTTCATCAGAAAATCTCAAAACAGGTGTACTCCCTTTGATCCTCTTCGGCCTCGAGCCAGACTCCTCGGCCTGGGAATGTGACACCACCATAACCCTTATGGGACAAGAATCGATCTTGCCCGGTGCAGCAAAGATGACATTAATCATTCCCAAGGGTGGCAAAGATGAGTTGTTCTTCTGATTATTTGAACCCGAACAATTTCCTTGTCCGTTGGGTTGATACAGGTGCTACTTCAATTTTTCCTCGCTAACAAGCTGCTCTAAATGGTTCCAAAGGGTCCGAAAATTCTCGGTGGTATGGCCCACATCCTAATGATATTGGCAAAAGAGGTTCTGATTCCGTTTCATAGGGTCCCCCACCATCTTACTAGGCCACTTGAAATAGGGTTCCTTATGGACTTTCTCTTGCAGCTGGTGCACTGGTTCTCGGAATACGGTGTTAACTACTTAAGGATTGGCTGAGCCAGATTGTCCAGAGAAATCTCTCATTGGCTTATTGTTATGGTACCTGTCCGACCTGAAATCCCTTCTCTCCTACGGGATAACCTTCGCCTTACCCCTACCTTGTTGTTGATCTTCCTCAACCCTTTTGTACTCATCGATGCGATCTATGAGGCGACGTACACTACGTATGGGCTTTTTGGTCAGAGATTTCCTTAAATCATGATCAGTTGGGAGGCCCACTTTGAAAGTGTTAATCGCCACTTCATCAAAATTTTCATCGATTTCGTTAAACATCTCCCAATACCTGTCAGAATATGCTTTCAAAGTCTCACCCTCCCTCATGGCCATAGATAACAATGAGTCCAAAGGCCGAGGGACCCTACTGCATGTAATGAATCAAGACGCGAATGCCCTGGTGAGTTCCATGAAAGAATCGACAAACCCCGGCTTTATTCCGTTAAACCATCTCATAGCAACGGGTCCCAGGCTAGAGGGAAAGACTTTGCACATCAAGGCTTCGTTCTGAGAATGTACTGCCATCCTCTGATTAAAATGGCTCACGTGTTCAACTAGGTCTGTCCTGCCATTACAGATGGTAGAAGTGGGCTAAGCGAACCGGCGTGGGAGCCTTCCTTTCTCGATCCTGCGTAAGAAGGGGGACTTGGAGAGTTGGTGCAATGCTCGGCTTATAGCATCATTCCCCAAGCCCCTGGAGGAAAACTTCTTATGCTTACGACTTGGAAGCTCATCCTTCCTGTAAGAGAAGGTTTCGCTAAGGGGAGTCTTGGACCTTGAACTATAACTGCTTCCCCGTGACCCCCTAGAGGAAGGACTAGATAGAGGTGAAGCCTGCCTTTGTCTGACACGGCACAGCTTCTTCTTGAGGTGGTCAATCTCCCTCTGTATGGCCTCAGCATCATCCTCATGAGTGGCCCTGCTCCCACCACGCGAGTGGCTTGCCTCAGGGTGTGGTGTACGCACACTTCCCTCTCGATCCCTCCGACACTCGAGACGCTTAAGCTGATCTTCGCGCTAAGACCACTGAGACTCTGCATGACGCGAACCTAAGTCTGCCATCACATTCCAATTCCTTTCAATACTCGATTCCCCATAGACGGCGCCAATTGTAAGTGCACAATTTGTACCCAGACCCAAAACGAGTGATGGGCTCAGGCCCAAAGAGCCTTATACAATGAAATTTGTAAAGTATGAGTTTGAAACCTAGGTTAAGGATATTGGAAAGTTGATAAACAAGCTAGAATGCCGCAGTCTATGCAAGTAATAGATGAATGTGACAAAAAACCCTTCTCGGACGTAAGTCGAGGACGATTTGTATAGCATTTCTTTCTCTACGCAAAAGATTACAATTTTTAGTTTCCAAAAGGGAGCCTCTCTCTTTCTTTCCTCTCTCGTCTTCTTATATCCTTCTTCTTCTTCTCTATTTTATCCACGTGTAACACAGATCTTCCTCCTAGATACTTGTCTCATCCACCACCTTCTTAAAGTCTTCAAATAATACCTGGAAGGCTGAATACTGCTATTCAGAGGTCATTTCCCCATTAATACGACTAGAGAGGTAGATGCAGGGCCTTTAATGCGGTGGTAGCAGCTTTTTCCTCAGATATTTCTCCCACGTTCCTGCTTCTAACAGGTGTTTGGATCACGCCTTTACCCAACAGACCATCCAGAATTTAGTCTCTAAGCCCTTTAGCAAGTCCCATGGCCTTTACTGGGCTTGTCCGATGAGATACTTCACCTCGGACTACTCCTCGGACCATTATAGTGTGGACTAACCTATGGGCTCAGAAGACTCTGATTGAACAGACTTATACCAACTAACTAGGCCTAAGGCTCAAAAGTGCCTTTAAACATTTTTACCCCCCACAGGTGTAGTTTCTTAAATTTTTTATAAAATTATTTTAATCTACTTCACAAATAGGTAGGTTTCCATGTATAGCACGGGTTAGTGACTAGTTATTATTGTTAATATTATTATTAGAATAAAGGATGAATGTTGATTTCATGGTTAGGAATTAAACTTGAAAATCCTGTAGCTTTTATACAACTCTAACCTGGCAAAATATGAGTTATTATTATCCTATAACCATTGCTTTTCTTCCTTCTAGCTAGGCAACAATGCAGATAATTTCAGATTTCCATTTAGCCGTTATCCCCTATAAATACCAACCACCATTGAAACCATTATCTCAAGCTAGACTTACAATGAAGGCCCAGAATTGCTTTGACCTTCTCTCCCTTCTCACCCTTTCACGTTACGCAACAGCCATGGGAGGCACACGTGTTGTTCTTGATAAGGGTGGCTGGCAGCCGATTAGGGACGTCAAAGACCTTTTCATTCAGTCTCTCGGATGGATCTCGGTGACTCAGCACAACAAGAGGACAGGGCCTCCGTTAAGACCGACAGCAGAAAGGATAACGGGGCCTATTACCGGCTCGACTTGACAGCAAACGACCATTTAGTCCCCAAAAAATACCAAGAAATTATATTGGAAACGGAGGACTTAGTTTTGGACTTGCAGTCATTTACTCCTTTAGGGCGTTAGCCTTAAACTAAAGAGGGTGGTTACTTGTTGAGTGTTCAATGTGACCAAACTTCTTCTGCTTTGATTTGAAGAATAAATTACCCCAAAAAAAATTTTATGTTTTAAAGAGTTGGAACTATATTTTGTTATTTCTTACTTTTTTTGTATTAGTTTTGATTATTTCAATTTTATTTTTGTTTTATTAATTTTTTATGTTAACTAGGGAGGGTATAATTTCAAATAGAATAGAATGGAGGGAAAAAATTTCATATGATGACCAATCTAATCTATCAATGATCCATAGTCAACTCCAAATTCATGTCATTTCATTCAGTTACTTTATTATATATGTACTACTTTTTTTTTTTTACTGTTAGTTCCTAATTTATATTTTTTTTAAAATATATTGTGGCTAATAATATGTGCTTATTTTACTTATTAAAGTAAATCTATATTTATTTAGATGTTCATTTCTATGAATCCTCTTCAAACTTTCCTCCTTACTCAATTCCTATTGATGTAAATAATGAAGATCAGTATCGTATAGATACCAAGTTTATTGTTTTAGCTTGAGACCAACATAATTTAATTATACTTTTATGTAAAACTTGAGACCAATATACTTTAGGCAAACTTTTTCCGTGTCTCGCATGGGTTTCTGACTAGTTTAAGATAAAAGCAGTAGTGGCAATCCCCTATACAGTTTAATTTACACCAATCCAAATATTAAGAATTTACAACAAAGGAAAACTATGATATAGCAAAAGATATGTCCCAATCTATAATATTGTGATGAACATATCAGAATGAAATTTCATTGTGAGGGTATTCTTTGCATAGAGTTGCAAGAAGGGAAACAACTATGATATAGCAAAAGATAAGTATCAAACTCTTAAAATAATTTAATGTGGCCAATCGAAACATATCTTTTCCTTATATGTAAGAGCATAAAAATGGACCAAAGTGGTCACAAATGGAACAAAGTGGACCAAATGGACAAAATATAACCGAGTGGGAACAAGGAGGACAGAGTAGGACTGAAGCGGATCAAATAAGAATGAATGCACAAATTAGGACCAAAGTTGACATATGTACAAAATAGGAACATGTAGGACCGAATCGGACTAAATTGGACCTAATAGGACCATAGTGAACAAAATTGGACCAATATCGATTGAATAGGACCGAAGTGGTCAAAATGGACCAAATAGGACTGAAGTGGATATAATAGGACCAATGTGGACAAAATGGACTCAATAGAACCAATATAGATAAATAAATAAATAAAAAAATCTAAATAAAAAAAAAACCAAAGTAGACCGAAAATAACAATATGGATGGAATAGGACCAAAGTGGACTAAATAAAAATTTTGAATATTTATCATTTTTAGGGCCCATATTTCTAATTTATAAGATTTATTTTGTTTTTATTTTTTTAACTCAAAACTAAAGAGTTTAGCCCACGTATAATAAAATTTCATACTTTTCAACCCAAAAATTAAGGGGGAAAAAATAATTTTTGAGCTAAATTTGAAAGGGCAATCTACCAAAAAAAAAAAAAAATCAATATAAGGCTCAATTAGTCCAAAATGGACCAAAGGGGACCAAAATTGACCGAGTGGACCAAATTAGACTGTATGGGACCAAAGTCGACTAAAGTAGACCTAATTGGACTGAATGGGACTGAAGTAGACCAAATTGAACCGAAACCTATCTTTTCCTTATATGTAAGAGCATAAAAATGGACTGAAGTGGAGACAATATTTTTATTGCATTTTTATTGCATTTTCAGGGCCAATATTTCTAATTTATAAGGTCTATTTTGTTTGTATTTTTTTAACTCAAAACGAAAGAGTTTAGCCCAAGTATAATAAAATTTCATACTTTTCAACCCAAAAATTAAGGGGGAAAAAAATAATTTTTGAGCCAAATTTAAAAGGGCAATCTACAAAAAAAATTAATAATAAAATAAAATCAATATAAGGCTCAATTAGTCCAAAATGGACCAAAGGGGACCGAAATTGATCGAGTTGACCAAATTAGCCTATATGGGACCAAAGTGGACTAAAGTAGACCTAATTGGACTGAATGGGACCGAAGTAGACCAAATTGAACCGAACAACAATTGTTTAATTTTTAAGGAGAACAAATTATGCTAAAAAAAATTTAGATAACAAATTACACATTATATTACAATTACAAAATAATTATTTATTTTCACGCATCACATGGGCTTGCAACTAGTTTTCCTTCAAGTTTTGCCCACTAAAAAAAATGAAGACCTTAAAAAGAACAACACAACTTAAGAGAAGTTATTACACCAACTAACCTTACAGCAGCACTAAGACCATATGAGAACATGTAAGCAATAACTTATGCATTCACACTGAAGTTTTTATCCAGAAAAGAATTATTAAAGCAAAAAAGATCAGTTACAAAACTGATATAGCCAGGGAAAAAGACAGTGTGAATAGAGTTATACTTTGCCTTCCTATAAAATTTTATATATATATACATATATATAATCCTGAATTTGGTAAGGATGGGTGTAAAATCCATATTTTACACCATCCAATAAGATATTGATGTATCAGCATTTTAATTAAAATTCAATACATTCCTACTACATCTAATAACATCTCAATAAACTTCCAATTTTGTTGGATTTTTATATAGGTATTAGAATTGATTGAGCGTGGTTATGTTTATTCTTAAATATGTGATAAGATGATGTGGCATGTTAAAACAGGGCAGGTAAAACATAGGTTTTATACCACATCCTTACAAAATTTAAAAAAAAGAGTAAACTACATATTTAGTCCCTAGCCTTTACACCATATTTCAATTCTCCGTATTCTAGGAGTACCTAAGAATTACTCGTAAAATATGGGTTTTACACCACATTCTTACCGAATTTTAAAAAAAAAATTGCCAAGTGATGTTTAACTTAATTTAATGAGGTTTTAAATAAATAATAAATAAGGAGAGAGAAATAAAAGTGTTATTAATTAGGTAAAATAGGTGTAAAGTAATTACCATTTAATGCTGTTTTTTTAACAAGTCCAAATTTTCATCCAAAAGATAACTGTAAGGATTAAATTGACACGGTAAAGAAAGGTTAGGGACCAAATTGACACAATTAAAATGTTAGGGATTAAATTGAAATATGGTGTATAGGATAGGGACCAAATACGTAGTTTATCCTTAAAAAAAATGGCCAAGTGCTATTTAGCTTTAATGAGGCTTTAAATAAATAATAAATAAGGAAAGAGAAATAAAAGTGTTATTAATTAGGTGAAAGAGGTGTAAAGTAATTACCATTTAATACTGTTTTTTTAACCATTAGATTGATTAGAAATCTATGGTCTAAAAAATATGCAGCCCTTGTCAAGTTACACCTAGTGTAACTTAAACCCATGAACCCATCTCTTATAAATCTAGATATAAATTTAAATAATGCCCTCTTCTAGACTTTTACTATTATTAATTCAAACTTCAAAGTGTACATAATGCATGTCATAAATATTGAAAATTTTATATTATTAATGCACTTTTTTTCCTTTAACTACTATTAATTATACCATAATAACATATTATAAAAATATAGAAGTCAAAATTTTTAATAAAACCTTCTTTATTATTATTTTTAATTTTTCATTATTATTATTATTATTATTATGAAGGATAAATGTTGATTTCATGGTTAGAAATTAAACTTAAAAATCCTTTAGGTTTTATAGGATCACTTTCAACACAAGTTGTCTTCAGAGTTCTTCTATGAGTATAACTTTTGTGCCTACAACTCTTGCACAGCAAATTGTGAGTTATACTTATTTTATAACCACAGCTTTTCTTCCACGTTGCAATATTGCATGTGCCATGACAATTTTGGATTTCCATTTATAGCCATAGGTAGCAGTTGTTATCCCCTATAAATGCCAACCACCATTGAAACCATACTCTCACACTAGACTTACAATGAAGACCCAGAATTGCGTTTACCTTCTCACCCTTCTCACTCTTTCACTTTACACAACAGCCATGGAAGGCAAACTTGGTGTTCTTGATGAGAGTGACTGGCAGCCGATAAAGAACATCAAAGACCATTTCTTTCAGTCGATCGGAGCAGTCTCAGTGTTTCAGTACAACAAGAGGTCAGGGTCGCTGTTGAAGTTTGTGGAAGTGCTTAACGGCGACACCCGAGTCGATAACGGGACCTATTACCGACTTGACTTGACAGCTGAGGACGGTGTTGTCACCAAAAAATACCAAGCAATTGTGTTGCATAAGAATTATTTCAACTTGATTTCGTGTACTAGTATAAATCTTTTAAACCTTGGTAAAAGGTTATTTTCGGGTCTCTTGACCCTCAAAATAAGATTAGAGCACTTGTTTTGAGGGGCACGAAGGCTCTTAAAATTTCTTTTTTGACGGTATATATTTCAAAGGTTATCAAGGGTCGGTTGGACTCTTAAAATAACTTCTTTCAAGGTTTTTTAATACTTTTTTTAGGGGTTTAGACTCTTGAAAAAAGTCTAATTTGTTGTAGTGAGTAAACGAAATCAAGTTGAAATAATCCTTATGCAACACAATTGCTTGGTATTTTTTGGTGACAACACCGTCCTCAGCTGTCAAGTCAAGTCGGTAATAGGTCCCGTTATCAACTCGAGAGTCGCCGTTAAACACTTCCACAAACCTCAACAGCGACCCTGACCTCTTGTCGTACTGAAACACTGAGACTGCTCGATCGACTGAATGAAATGGTCTTTGATGTTCTTTATCGGCTGCCAGTCACTCTCATCAAGAACACCAAGTTTGCCTTCCATGGCTGTTGCGTAAAGTGAAAGGGTGAGAAGGGTGAGAAGGTAAACGCAATTCTGGGTCTCCATTGTGAGTCTAGTGTGAGCGAATGGTTTCAATGGTGGTTGGTATTTATAGGGGATAACAACTGCTACCTATGGCAATAAATGGAAATCCAAAATTGTCATGGCACATGCAATATTGCAACGTGGAAGAAAAGCTGTGGTTATAAAATAAGTATAACTCACAATTTGCTGTGCAAGAGTTGTAGGCACAAAAGTTATACTCATAGAAAAACTCTGAAGACAACTTGTGTTGAAAGTGATCCTATAAAACCTAAAGGATTTTTAAGTTTAATTCCTAACCATGAAATCAACATTTATCCTTCATAATAATAATAATAATAATGAAAAATTAAAAATAATAATAAAGAAGGTTTTATTAAAAATTTTGACTTCTATATTTTTATAATATGTTATTATGGTATAATTAATAGTAGTTAAAGGAAAAAAAGTGCATTAATAATATAAAATTTTCAATATTTATGACATGCATTATGTACACTTTGAAGTTTGAATTAATAATAGTAAAAGTCTAGAAGAGGGCATTAGCCTTAAATTAAAGAGGGTGGTTACTTGTTAAGAGTTCGATGTGACCAAACTTCTTTTGGTTTGATTTGAAGAATAATTACCTCAAATTTGGAGAATCGATGTTATAAAGATTTGGAACTAACTTTTTCATATTGGTTTTGATTATCTCATTTTTATTTTTGTTTTATTAATTTTTTACGGCAATTGGGGAGGGTATAATTTTCAAATAGATAAAATAAATAAATAAATAAAAATGAAGAAAAAGAAGGAAAAGATTTCATGTGATGACTAATCTAATCTATCAATAATCTATAGTCGACCCCAAATTTTAATACTAAGATTTTGTTCTTGTTCTTGTTGTTCTTGTTCTTGTTGTTGTTGTTGTTGTAATTTTTGTATGTGCAGAGGATCAAATATTTACATTTGTTACAAGAATAAGAAAAGGAAAATTAAAAAGAAAAAAAAATTAATTTCAAAATTTTTGAGACTTCATGGCAAAATTGGGATTTTGTTCCCGTATAGTAGATGAAGGTATTAGAATGTCTGTCAATCAAAAAATTAAAAAGCAAATGGACAAGTAAAAGATATATATATATATATATATATATATATATATATATATATATATATATATATATATATATATAAAAACAAAAGTAAGGACCTCACGTGAGAGAGTATGAAAATGAAAATCTGCCATGTAATTTCTTCTTTGATCCCTTCCATTTTTTTTTTTTTTAAATCAACTTCCAACTCATCATTTAGTAGTTAATGCTCGTCTTCACTCCTTTGTGTCTCTTCATAATCCCAATTGATTAAACCAAAGTTTCGACTTGGTTTTTTTCAAGTCTTAATTCAGCCCTCCTATACCATATAAACTAATAGAGATGTATGGTCAAGGAAGATAGACAAACACTCCAAAAAAATTTGTACAGCCTAACCTCAACACCCATTTTTTTTTATATTCCCCTTTACAAATCAAAATTGGATTTACGTTTCATTTTTTCTTGGCAAACTCAAGGTATTTTCTACCTTTTATTTCTTTTCCCATCTTTATTCTTTAGATAGTTCTGTTGTCTATTTGAATATCAAGTAAGTATTTTAGCATTTGTTGGAACAAACTATTTGTGATGCCTTCGAATATATATTACACAAATGAATGGAAATGGTAGCTCCATCATAAGCATAAAGATGATCATATGTTCATATATTGACAAACAATTGAGATAATGTGGTCACAAATACAAATAGCATTTGTTCATTCTGAAAATCTAAACAATTTATAGGATTCTAGCCACAAATACTTGGTATATAATCAATGATGCAAAAATATTTTTGGTATTTTGTAAGGTAGGAACTAGAGATGACTAAATATACTTTTAGTTAGATAGATGTACATCATTATTTTATGTCTTCTTGTAGTATTTATATGGTCTGGCTTAAATCAAAATTTCATTGGCAAAATTATTGACATGTTCATTCAATAAAATCCATGAGCAACAATAGTAATCCATATATGATCTTTTTACTATAAATATTATTTCATTCAGTTACTTTATTATATATGTGCTACTTTTTTTTTATTGTTAGTTCCTAATTTATATTGCTTTTTTTTTAAAAAAATATTGTAGCTAATAATATGTGCTCATTTTACTTATTAAAGCAAATCTATGTTTATTTAGATGTTCATTTCTATGAATCCTCTTCAAGCTTTTCCTTCTTACTCAATTCCTATTTATGTAAATACTGAAGATTGGAATTGTATAGAAACCAAGTGTATTGTTTTAGCTTGAGACCAACAAAATTTAACTATACTTTTATGCAAAACTTGAGACTAACATACTTTTATGCAAAAATTTTATGTGCATCACACAAGTTTCTGACTAGTTTAAGATAAAGGGAGTAGTGGCAGTCCCCTGTACAGTTTAATTCACGCTCATCCAGGTATAGAGAATTTACAACAAAGGAAAACTATTATATAGCAAAAGATAACTATGTCCAGATCTATAATATTGTGAACATATCACAATGAAATTTCACTGAAAGGATATTCTTTGTATACAATTGCAAGAAGGGAAACAGCTATGATATAGCAAAAGATAAGTATCAAACCCTTAAAATAATTTAATGTCCCATCCTGCAAGAAGGAAAGCAGCAAATTACTTAGTTATCCACCGAAAAGCAACATCTCATGCATAAACTATGAAGAAAAACTTACATTAAGATTTTGAAATTTTGGTAATTTATCATGGTATATTATTTGTAAATGACTTTAAGTGCCTAATTATGTTGCCAAGGACCTTATAGCTCGATGACATAGCTGGTCTCCTTTATTAAGATAACCAAAGTTTGAATCCCTTCTCCCTTTCTTTTAACTATTAAATTGTCAAAAAAAATGCCTAATTATGCTGCAGAAGGACCAACACAACTGAAGGTATGAAATAACCTATACGTATGACAAGAAGGTTTGTAGCTTTACTCACACACACACATGAGAATCACATGGTGAGCATAGACATCGTATTATAATTGAGGAATGAGTAAATCCAGAGAAAGGGGCAGACGAAATAGAAGGCTGAAGAAGAGCAAGAAGAACAGTGCACTTTTTTAACCCTTTGTGACAGAGTAAATCCTATCAGCCAAAAGTGAATAGTTCACTTCTAATTCCCAAAACCCTTATGGAATCAGGATGGAGCAAAGGGTGCAATGAGAATGGGGGCCTAGTCAAGGAATTTTCAACTATCATTGACAATATTTAGTGGTGCACACGCATTGTCAACAAAGAATAACATTGATGATCAGACATATAATTAAGCACCAAAATCAAGGTGGGTTTACTATAAGAATCCTTTTTTTCACTTCATAGCTACAGCCTCAAGGTTTCACAACTCTGCAAAGGCAAGGCTAGATTTAGAAGTAGCTGGGTGAAGATGTGGGTTCCAACCTACATTTTAAAATTAAAAGAAACGTAACAGACATTCATGGCCAACAATAGTGGAGTGGAGTTGAAAGAGTAAGGCTTCATTCAAGAACACGAAACTGAACTCATTAATTTCTAAGAAAAATAGAAATAGTTCTAAGATAAAACACATCTGAACTTCTATTTTTAATTTAAAAGAACAGCATATTTGATTAGAAAAAATTGTAAATTTATACAGCTGATGGTGCATATAGTGCAGTTTAGAAGAACTAAAAACGAACATAATTCAATACATGTTCATAAATTTGATGACTAAAATTCAGAAGACAAACCTGCATCATAAATGCTCCCATTACTACTGTGATGAAGAGTACTGCAATCTCAAATAGTTCGAAGTTCATGTCCATTGGTTTTCCCATAATCCAACCAAGAAGTACGCACAAGGGAAGCTGCAATTATTGAAATCAGAAAATTAACAGGACTGCTAATTTTAATGGATTATCATTAAAGAAAATCATTTGCTAAGTATATATCATGGAAATTTTTTTTATCCCCTAGCACTAGTGTAAGACCAGACTAAAGGAAAAGAAATGAAGGCAGTGATTGTAATTTCATTACATTTCTTGGTTGGTAAGTCAACACACTCACAATAAGTAAAATCAACAATGACAATCCATTTAAATTTCAAAGCCTTACCACAAACATCAATATATGTGTAGATGATACAACAACAACTCCAAGTGTTTTGTCCTGCAAACAGATAAATCAACAGAATAAAAATTGAAAGAGAAAAAAATAAAGAAAATCGATCTTTTTAGACTTCAAAGCACTCACAAGCATGTTCCTAATGGCAAAATTAATTGCACAGGCATTTTCAGCAAGGGGAAGCAGGATGACAGTAATGAAAGCCTTTGAAACTTTCATGGAGTTAGATGCCCCCTGAAATTCATAACTGTTCACTCAAAAACATCTAATTGACTATAAAAAAAAATTCAACACAAAGAGAGCATTAGATTATGAGCGTAAATGAGGAATGTTGAAACATAAAATACTTGTAGTTAGAATTTTAGTGCAATGCCGTAAATATCATTGCAAAGAATCTTTCAACTGGATTGCCTGTTAACATTTTAACATTTCCTGAAAAGTGGTTGCACAATTTGCGTCTTCCAACTCCTAGACAGGCACTTTTTGCCATGCATTGCACTAGTGTTGCCGAAATGGATTTCACAAGTGAAAATCTTAATAATAATACATTCTCAGAGGGTAGAGCATTGTGATACTGTCATTCAACACACTCTAGCATAGCAAAAAATTATAAATATTTGTTCTCTTCCATCATGTATCAAGATGTAAATGGCATGTATACAAAGCTCTAGAAGCATCTGATGTTTAATCTGTCTCCAATAGGAGGCAATGTTCACTAATACTATAATTTATACCAAAACTAGGGAATTCTAAGGAGAGGAACACATTGTAGCAGGAGTATCTAAATGCCTTTTCTTTTATGAAAGGAGTTTCTTAAATGCTTAGTCATATTAACATCTAACCTTTTCCAGTACCTTCCTAAGAGACACTTTGCTGTAAGCTTAAGTTTTGTTATATCTAACATATAACTCCCCAATCGGGTACTACTAACACATAGTCGGGCAATAAAATAATATATATGGTACAAAATGTGTACAAGTTTCCTTCAATTCAAGGATTTCAAAATGTTGTAAAAATTCAGAATAAAAAACAGAAACGCAAAAAACATATATAGAAACACAAGAAGATGCAAAGAAGCATGTCATATGAAACATATGACAATCTGTAATCAAGGTAAGCAAGATGAGAAAATCATATTTGGAAATGTTGATCAATTTTCACCTCCTTCTGTAATTTGCATTTTGTCCAACTAAATTCTTGAATACTAAGATCAAGATTTGAAAAACTATCTAAAAGGCATACCAGTTGAAAAGCAACTCATAAATAAAACAGAAGCATTACATAGCAGCATTGCGGAAGTATTACCTCAATGGCGTTAACAAGGTATCTTGAAAGTATGGACACCCACACAGTCAAAATAAAGAGACAGCCGATAGCTTCCAAATGTGTCATCTGAGGAGTATTTTCTTCATGACTGACTCCCTGCAACAACTGTGAGGCTTATGTCTTTTTAAATTAGTTTCTAGACAAATTTTAACATGTTTGATATACTATTACAAACTAAATATATAGTTTTTGCATATTTTCATGTGTATTAATTAAGAATATAAAATACATTTAAAAATAAATATTTAGAGTATAAATAAACTCAACTCAACTCAACTATGCCTTATCCTGAATAAGGGGTTCATCACATGAATTCTTTTATGCCATTGAGCTGCCTTCTCTGTAAATGTATGGCCTATCAGATGCTTTATTAACACCTATAATGATTTTTTTTTTTTTTTTTTTTGGGGTCTTCCTCAAGTTTCTATACCAACTTTATTCATCAAAGAAAAAAGTTTCTATGCCAACTTTTACTCAAATTAAGTCAACACCTATGGGTGCTAATATAACTACTCAGTTGTTTTGAAGTTCCAAATCAAATGCCCTACAGCCTCATCACAAACACATCTATTTCATTTTCTATCATATGTACTATTCCCACACAACCTCCCAGCAAAATATATATATGTGTATATATATATATATATATATATATATATATATGTTTCCTCAACACTCATGTTTTGAATTTGTCATTTCTCAACAGGCCAACATTCAATTACATAAATAATTGAAGTAATTATTGTTTTAGAAAAGTTTCCATTCAACTTGGTACAACTAATCACATAGCAGCTATCTAGCAAGCTTACTCATGCGCATAATATCATTTTGAATATCCCCAGCAGCATGATCATTTACTCAAGGTGGTGATAATGGTCACTCTTTGTCCTCAATTTCATATCATTCCTATTTCTAGCTCTGCTAAAATTGCATTCCATGTACTCATAATTGTACTTATATTAAAATATGGTCCTAAATAAATCACTCTAGATTTCTTATATAGTTTTCATCAATCAAAACTAGCACTGCAAATAACATACATCAAAGGTTCCTTTTAAACATACCTGGTAAGTTGACCTATAACTGAAGCCAAATGATAAAGACAAAATATTGGCAATTTGTGGAAATCTACTGTAAAAGAAAATTCAACTGTCTCTCCTTTTTTCTTTCTCACTAATGGATACATACACAGAAATTTTAATCAATCCATTACATGTGAAAACTAACCATAAACATGCTTCTTATCATACCTTTAACAGAGGACTCACCTCATCAATAGGATTCTGCTTCTGATGAAATTTTAGTTGGTAGAAAAGGTAACTCATATAAGTCACTAGCATTATAAAGCTATTGAATCTTGAGAGTGACAACTCCGACTTCCCAAAATAAGCTTCTGTGTTTGTGGAATGAAGAAGGGTAGGAAACATTATTGCCATAAAAGCCATCAACCACATTCCTGTATTCACCAAGATAGTTTTCTGCCCACCACCAACATACCCCCCCCCCCCCCCAAAAAAAAAAGGAACACAGATGTCCATAATGTTAGTTCTAGTGATTAAGAAATGCGAAGGTTAATGCAAAAGATTTCAGAGTAACATATATATTTCATTAAGAAATGTGACACGGCTAATAAGATCACTATAAAAATCACCTACCTCAGTGAAAACCTGAGCTCTCCTATTATCAAGAGTCCCTCTAGTGAAGAATGCACTTCCTAGCACTAACAGTAATTTTGATAGTGTGGAGCCCAATAAGAAATGTTGAACAACTCTTACCATCCCATATTTCAACGCATAAATTGGAATGATCAGTTCTGTTATATTGCAGAACATAGCATCTAAAAGACCTCCAACTGCAGAAAGTGATAAATATCATAATGCACACATTGGTCAAAAAACATGACCACATAAGTAGAAGTACAAATATGCGACCTTTAGGTCGGGATGGTAATTTTAACCAATGATTAAGATGCTAACTACCGAAAAAACTTTTCCAATTGAAGCAGTTTATGAGTCATCTACCTCTAAACCAGAACAGTTTGAATAGGTGCAGCATTGTTACAAATATGATACCATGTGAAGATAATGAGAAGTGCTACGTCTACAACATTTTCACAACAAATTATAGATAGTTGTTACTGGTTCAAATTTGAACCTAATACTAAGATTACTTTTTTACCTCAACAATAACAACCAATAACAACCTGTCACTTATAATTTGTTGTGAAAATATTGTAAAAATGTTGTGGATATATCATTTCTTTAAGATAATAGACTTTTTTGTATAGCCCCATTAAACATTCCAGTTTAATTTGTAATTCAATGTCAAATGGTGTATTAGAATAAAGATGAGTTACCTGAAGGTCCTGTGTAGTATGCAAGTTGCCTGAGCCACAATTGCCAAAGGTGTCAATTTGAATACCAAAGGAAAGTTGGTAATAATAACAAGGATATAATACCAATATTTTTATGAAGCTTTACTAAGAAAATCAATGCTTACTCTACCCCAACACCCAGAAGCTCCGGTAAAGGTACTAGGCCCACTGAACTGAGGAAGTACACCCATCCCTGTAATACAAAAAATATGTAGTTACCAATGAATGAATCCATGGGGAAAGATATGCATAAATGTCATTAATTTTGTCCCAAAAACTAAACCAGTTAGGAAATGAACCAAATGGTGACGTTAATCACTAAACCATTTTTCTAAATTTTGACCTCCTCCTAACCTGTAGGTCCAAATTCTCCCTTAATAAGTAAGGACCCTATAGATGATTTATCAATTATCTCAAGAGCATAAGCTATTAAGAAATTTTGAATTTAATCATTTCAACCTATATTCTAACACCTATAATGAATTGAGTTACATGGTTCCACCCAGTTTTGAACTCACATTTTAAAAGGTCATGTGCATGCCATGCATGCATGTGTCATCACCTTATTGGTTAGAAGTCAAAGGGTCCATAGAAAAAGGGAAAAAAAAGTACTGAAATATGTATTTTTAACTTTTTAAAATGAGATGTAGTGCAAACAAAGTTCAAATTCAAGACCATCTACTTTACTATCTTGATAAATTACCTATTCTACAAAAATTTAAGCTATTAAAAAATAGTGAATTTGATTACTTAACTATCATTCTAACAAAATGTTTGGTGGCTACACCATTTGGCATATGCAGCATGTCAAACTGTAAAGGGTCAAAAAAGTATTATGAAAGTTGCACTTCTTACTTGCTTTTCAGAAAGATGATGCACCAATATGGCAATAGGACCAAAAGGTAATAGCATGTTAACTCGTGACTTGAACAACACAACGTAAATACTTCTGGGAAGACTGATCCAAATACGCTTGAAGATTGAAGAGCTGGCATTATTTTCATTAGGCCTAAGATCAAATGTCTCAAACTCAAAAGCATGCACTTCAGTTCTGTTGCATCGGGACGCAGATATCCCCTCATTTTCAAGGTATATCCTTTCCTCCATGGATATCATCTGTGGAGAAAGATTAGCTCAGTGGTAAATTTCTGTGTTATGCAAAATAAAGAGAGAACTACAGGAAATTATTTAACCTCATTGAAGGATTTAACTTCTAATTTATAAATTTATAATAAAGCATATTGTTGAGAACTTTTATAAATAAATAAAAAAGAAGAAAGAAGAAGAATAAACCTCAAAAACCACTAGGCCAAGGATGAGTAAAAATCTCTAGACTCCTGATTTTACAGTAAATTCACTTTGGTGATAGTTTGGTGAGAGAGGTAACATTCTCTTTATATTTGTAATAGTTGCTAGGACTTGGATTGTCAAATTTCATGACATTGTAAATGAATTGAGTCTGAGACTTAGTTAAAATGTTTTAAGTTAAAAAGACCAAGATATATACATCACAAAGATGGTGGTGATTGAGGAATTAGACCGCCCTTTGATAGGTACTTGAAATTGGCGATTTCATTAGTCTTTCAATCATAACTCGATCGATTGAAAAGGAATTTTCAACAAACCTTCAACTACGGCTCTAGTAGATCAAAAAAAAAAAACTGATTTCTGACATGTTGGGGTGAAATAATATATTGGGTCGACTTCAATTCAGTAATTAATATGACATATATGAATATCTCTTACCTTAAATATCACAAAATAGAGAATTAAAACTGAATATTCTCATTAAAAATTAAGAGTGATTACAGGAGCTATATTTATACTAGTCTGTACAAGTGTGAAAACAAAAATAACTAACCAAACAGAATTAACAACCTATCACACGTTCTAGCTTCAGATTAACAAACCTTCTCACGTGTTGTCACTTAAGTAAATATCTAACTACACTAAACTACATGCCGTATAGAAACTACTTCTTATTGTCGTTTTGTCTATGCTCTGCTATTGATGTGTCTGCACTGTGATCACTGTTATGGCCTCTGATCTTGCTAGCTTCTCCTCTGCTCTTGCTACTAATCCTATTAGCTTCATTTATATTCTGATACTCCCCCTCAAGAGCAGCTGGTGTATGAATGTTAAGCATTCCCATTTTGCAAGTGAGATTTGAGAATTGATTGAAACTTAAGGCTTTGGTAAGCAAGTCAGCCAATTGAAAATTAGTCCTAACATGATTCAACTTAATCACCTTCTCTAAGACCTTGTCCCTCACCACATGGCAGTCTATCTCTATGTGTTTTGTTCGCTCATGAAAAACTGGATTGGATCCAATGTGAAGTGCACTTTTGACCGTCATTGTAATAGCAAGGCTTCTTTGTCATGATTCACTCCTATGTCCTTAAGGAAATATAAGATCCACACTATTTCACACGTTGCTACAAACCTACGGACTCCGTACTCGCTTCGCCGAAGACCTTGAAACCGTAGATTGCTTCTTGGACTTCCAAGACACTAAAGAATCACCAATGAAAATGCTATAGCCAACACGGATTCCTCCCAAAGATCGTGGCATGCAGCCCAATCTGCATCTGCAAAGCCTTTTAAATGTAAATCTGTACTAGAAGAGAACATAAGACCTTTGCCTGGTTCTCCTTTCAAATACTGCAACACCCTATATGCTGCATCCAGATGAGGTCTTCTAGGCTTGGCCATGAATTGACTGAGTCTGTGGACAGCAAAAGTTACATCAGGTCTTGTAATTGTTAAGTACAAGAGTCTGCCCACAAGTCTTCTGTAATGACTAGGATCCTTGAGCTCTTCTGCTTCAAACTTGCTTAACTTCAGACTATGCTCCATGGGTGTTTTAGCACACTTACAGCCAAGCAGTCCAACATCATTCAGTAATTCAAGGGCATACTTCCTTTGACAAAGGGCAATTCCTTTGTCTAACCTGGCAACCTCCAAGCCAAGAAAATATTTCAAGTCACCCAAGTCCTTAAGCTTAAACTTCTCATCTAACATGACCTTAAACCTATCTACTTCAGCTTTGTCATTGCAAGCTATTAACACATCATCTACATAGACCAAAAGAACCATAAAAATATCACCATGTCTTCTGGTAAACAATGAGTAATCAGCCTTGGACTGAATGAAACCAAGCTGAAGCAAAGTACTTGAAAATTTGGCAAACCACTGCCTAGAGGCTTGCTTAAGCCCATACAAAGATTTGTTTAGCTTACAAACTACCTCCCCCTGGCTGTGAAACCCCTGTGGAAGAGCCATATACACTTCCTCATCCAAATCTCCATGGAGGAAGGCATTATTCACATCTAGTTGACTCAAAAACCAACCTTTGATAGCAGCCACTGCAAGAAGAACCTTGACAGACACCATTTTAGCTACTGGAGAAAAAGTCTCAAAGTCATCAACACCCTCCTTTTGAGTGAAGCCCTTAGCCACCAATCTAGCCTTGTATCTCTCTACTGAACCATCAACTTTATATTTGATTTTATAAACCCATTTGCAGCCAATGGGCTTCTTACCAGCAGGTAAATGGATCAAAGTCCAAGTATTATTGGCCTCAAGAGCTGCTATTTCAGCAGCCATGGCAGCTTGCCATTGGGGTTCAGACACAGCTTGGTAGTAAAATTGGGGTTCAATTAGAGAGGAAATAGCACAACAAAAAATCTTATATGAAGGAGAGAGGTGGTGATAAGAAACATGAGAAGAAATGGGATGAGAAGTACTTGAATGAGATGAATGCATAGGCTGATCAGCAGCAACTTGATTGCAATGGAACTCCTGCAGATAAGAAGGTCTTTTAACAGACCTAGAAGATCTTCTAAGAGGAAAAGGGTCTGCAATAGGTTCAGGAGGTGCTTCTAGTAGGTCATCAAGGAAATCATCATCAAGAGTGTGATGGACTTGAATGATAGAATCAGAAGAAACAATAGGGGTAGAAGGACTGGACAGAAAAGGATCATCATGCAAGGAAGGAACACAAGGCAAGGGCAAAGGAATGGCAGGTAGTGGACTATTTGATGAAGAGGCATAAAGGAAGACAAACTCATGAAACACTACATCCCTTGAGATAAAGACAGAATGAGTGTCAAGATCAAAAAGTTTATAACCCTTGACATTACAAGGATAACCAAGAAAAACACATCTTCTTGCCCTTGGTGAGAATTTGGTCCTAGAGTGGGCAATAGTAGAAGCAAAACATAGGCAGCCAAAGACTTTGAGATGATCATAATCTGGTGTTTTATGAAACAAGAGTTCAAAGGGTGTTTTGTCATGCAATAAGGGAGAGGGAAGTCTATTTATAAGGTATGCAGCAGTCAAAACACAATCACCCCAGAACTGGAGAGGTACTTGTGATTATATGTGCAATGCCCTTGCAATGGAAAGAAGGTGTTGGTGTTTTCTCTCCACAACAGAATTTTGTTGTGGAGTGTATAATACCATGAGAATTGAAGAAATCAGGCATGACAAACTCTTTGGCATTATCAGTTCTAATGGATTTGATGTTGTGGCCGAATTGAGTAACAACCATAGTGTAAAAAGATTGAAACAAGAATCTGACATCAGATTTAGATTTCATTAAGAATAACCAAGTTGCACGGGTTGCATCATCAACAATTGTTAGGAAATATTTGAAACCATCTAAAGTGGGAACAGAATAAGGACCCCACACATCCATATGAACCAAATCAAAAGCACAAGCACTAATGTTATTATTAAAAGGAAAAGATAATCTTTTAAGTTTGGCCATAGGACAAACTTGACAAGTCTTATTACAAGGAGACTGTAAAGAAGGTATATGAGGACCTAAAATTCTAAGCTTGAAATCAGAAGGATGACCTAATCTTGCATGCCAAAGATGAGAAGAAGAGGAACTTGGAGTTGCAGAAGTGGCTGCAGAGAAAGGAGGAAAAGTAGCAGCATGAAACTTGTGATTGATTAAGTAGTTTGCAAGTGAAGAAGAAGAGATGTGTTGGAGAGTATCACATTGCAACAAGTACAACCCATCAACAGCCTTGCCCACCCCAATCGTTTTCTAAGATAAAAGGTCCTGGATAAAACAATAAGTGGAGAGAAAAACAAGACAATAAGGCTGAGAAAGTGTAAGTGAACTAACAGATAGCAAGTTAAAACTAAAGGATGGGACACAAAGAACATTATAAAGGGTAAGTGAAGAAGAAAGAACAACAATTCCAATGTGAGTAACTTGAGCTGATTCCCCATCGGGGTAAAGTTGAACCAAAGATCGCATGGTAGCAAAGAATTGAAGTCAACATATCCATTGAACAAACAAAATGGTCAGTAGCTCTAGTATCCAACACCCAAGTTTGTTTGTCATAAGCCCTTCTATTCACTACTTGGGCTGAGAAAACACTATGAGATAAGTCAATACCTGACATTGGAACACAGATAGATGCAGAAGATGATGCTACATTTGCCATTGGACTCTCCTTGGGTGAAGCTGAAGTTGCTACAAGAGGTGAATTGGAAGCCCCAAACAAAGCAAGAAGTTGCCGGCATTGCTCAAAGAGTAAAAAACAGACTCGGGTGATGCAAAGGGGGAAGTAAGTGGCAATACATCCGAAGAAACTTGATGAGCCATAGTGAGGTCTATTCTTGAACTTGAACCTGTGTGGAAAACCATGCTTTTTATAACACTTATCTACCGTATGACCAAGCTTGCCACGTAAAAGTACAAATTGGTCTCTCTTCCCTTGCCACGTAATTACCAAGATTTGGACCAAGATGTTCATTGAACAATTTAGCAGCTAGAGCAGTGGAATCAACCTTAGCAACAGAGGCATTAGGTACTGATCTTTGTGTCTCTTCTTGAATTAACAAGGAGTACACCTTACTAAGAGATGGGATAGGATCCATAAGCAAGACTTGAGATCGAACTTGGGAGAAAGAATCATTCAATCCCATTAAAAATTTTATCACAGACTCTCTCACTTGTAGATCAGCAAGCCTCTTATTAATATTGCAAACACATTTACCACAAGTACATGAAGGAAATGGACTAAGGTTTTGCAATTGATCCCAAAACACCTTCAATTGAGTAAAGAAATCAATAACAGACATCTCACCTTGGTGAAGCTCTGCAATGTCCTTTTGAAGATTGAAGATTCTAGGTCCATTAGTCTGAGCAAAATGATTTTTTAAGTCATTCCAAATTTCCAAAGCAGTGTCTTCATAAATGATGCTTGCTTGTAACTTTGGTGAGACTGAATTGGTTAGCCATGTGCCAACCATGTTGTCACACCTTATCCAAGCTTGCACATTCGAAAGAGTAGATACCAATGGTGATGAGAGAGTCAAAGTCCCATCAATGAACCCTAATTTGTTCTTGGTGAGTAAAGCTTTTCTCACTGCACGAGCCCAAGCTACGTAATTTTCTCCACCTATCAAAGGCTGTGTGACAAGAACCAGGCTTGGATTTTCTGCATGATGCAAAAACAGAGGGTCGTCCATTGGAGAATCTTGTGTGGAAGGAGATTAAGTCACAGACGTTGAAGCATCTGTAGAACCATTTGTATTTGCAGCGGAAGCCATAATTGGCAAACAAAGAAGAAATTTCTCACAAACACGAAGGAAAATTTTCTCAAGAAGCACAATTTTCTCAAGAAACAGAGAGATTTTCTCGGGAAAATTGGAAAAGAAAACTGAAATTAAAAAAACAAAACCCTACAGGAATTTGGGAATTTGCTCTGATACCATATCACAAAACAGAGAATTAAAACTGAATATTCTCATTAAAAATTAAGAGTGATTACAGGAGCTATATTTATACTAGTCTGAACAAGTGTGAAAACAAAAATAACTAACCAAACAGAATTAACAACCTATCACACGTGCTAGCTTCAGATTAACAAACCTTCTCACGAGTTGTCACTTAAGTAAATATCTAACTACACTAAACTACATGCCGTATAGAAACTACTTCTTATTGTCGTTTTGTCTATGCTCTGCTATTGATGTGTCTGCACTGTGATCACTGTTATGGCCTCTGATCTTGCTAGCTTCTCCTCTGCTCTTGCTACTAATCCTATTAGCTTCATTTATACTCTGATATGAAAAGCTTAAGACAATGAGTTTAGATCCCACTATACTATATTAGTAATTCACTTTTATTCAATGTGAGACTTCATTCACTTGTGAATACCCAACAACCTCTTCCTCACATGTGAGTTATTGTCTCTTTAAGTAGTACTTAGAATTCTAAAAGAGCTTATTATCAAGTAAAAATCCCTTCTCAGGAGGATTAGAGTAGAATTAGAGTTTTGCGTCAAGGATGCATACGCATAACCCATCCCCATGTACGCATCCTAAGATACTGTTTTTCTTTCTTTGTTTTCCTTTTTGACTCAAGACATCCACCCTTTAAATCATTAATTTTTAAGCTTACTTGTTGTACATGCTTAATATTCCAAATCTCCGTGCTTGAAAGAATCTAGCTTAAGCCTCATTAGAAAGTGAGGATCTAGCTTAAGCCTCATTAGAAAGTGGATATGAGGTATATAAAGTGGAGCCTAATCCATTTGATATGTCAGGTTTAGATGTCTAACGCCTTCTCATGCTTATACCCTAACATCAAACCTATGATCTACTTATAATTAGATATCTGTTTAAGGTTCAAAAGAGTGATTCTTAAACCTAAACCAAGTGGCAACTCCTTTCTCTGTCCTAGCTTCGAGTTAGTGGCATGTTTTAAAATTCAAATGTAGAATGGATCCACACTAAGCAACCTCTAAAAGAACTATTTAGTTGGCAAACATAATGACATTCATGAGCCATGTCTTGGGGTGCTTACAAGTAGGTAGGTTTAGCCTAATAAATAACCACTCAAGATATATAACCATTCACCACATTAATATGTGTTATATAATTTCCAAGATTACATATAGCTTATGCCAGTTACAATGAGTTCATAATTCTCTTATTGACATATGGTTGATCAAGGACTCACTATCCCAATATTGATACCTCAAGAATGGTCTCGATTTTAATCCTAAGATCACCTTTTGGACTCGATCTTGAGACCATATTTTGGTCTTGACATTAAGACCAATATAATATTATTTTTTGGTAGAAAGGAAAGTAAGAGTGAAACCTTTATCATCACATATATGCTCACAGTAACACACAAACACTAACACACAACTAGTATGAGGCTTTAGTTGGGTTGGAGTTTATTTTTCAAAACAAAACATAAAAGAAGGTCAAATTCTAATCACGGACAGCTGAGAAACAAGAAAATATTCATATACCAACAAAAAAAAAAACATGACAATCAGTTCATGGACATTGGTATGGTATAAGAGAAAGAAACAAGAATTAGTAAAGGTTGTATTTAGACAAGAATTTAAAGTCAAAGGATTTAATGAATTAATACATACACATCATGGATTTCAGTTTTGTGGATTTGATTTTAGGATTTGATTAGTAAAGGATTTCTTAATGAATTAATACAATACACATAAAGAATTTAAAGTCAAAGGATTTCAGTTCATTTATGTATTGTATTAATTCATTAAATCCTTTGACCTAATCATTTGATGTGTATGTGTATGTATCCATCATGGATAATTTGATTGAAATTCATGTATCAATAAAACTTAAAATCTGCCCATAAACTTCAGCAATTAGTAGGGAAAAAAAAAGATCCTTTCCAATAATTTAAACTCAAAAACTGAAATCTAATCCTTCTTTTCAAATTTTCCATACAAGGGAAAACATAATCTGCAAGGGAAAATGGAGCAAACCTGGAAGCGTTTTGAAAGGTGCAACTGCTGTCTGGCTGAGAAATGAGCTTTCTAGTTGTTTTCTCACTGATGAGAATGCATATAGAAACACCACCTAGTGTGAACGGTCCAGCTCAAACCTTCAAGTTGTCTTCTATTTTAATGGTGTTCACACTAGGAATCTGAAAGTCTATGGACTTTTAATATTTTGTTATATCTTTTCTATTGTACCTTACGGAACAAAATATATTTTATATACCTATTCACACCTTCCCTAGTCGAAACTTTAATACTTGGAAATGAGATTCCAGCCATGCATGCACGTTGGTGAATTACAGTAATTATTAGCCTGGCCACAATATCTATGTACTCAATTAGTTTTGAACCTCAATTTTAACACTGCAGGAACTCATTAGTAAAGTTTAAATTTCTAGGAGAAGTGAATTTTGAGTTCTACCTGCATTTTTTTTTCACATAAAATCAAGAGGAGTTTACTATAAAATTTTGTACAAATTTACTAAGATACAATATTGGTATGAATAGAGAGTTCAAGTGATAATGATATTTTTTTATGGTGCCCCATATATGTTTGCAATTAGAACATCACTTTTTCCTCTCTCACTCTATATATTCTGGTAAAAATAAATACTAATAAAATAAACAAATAAATAAAATTTAAAGAAATAGTATGTATGAGATAAGATTAAATTAAAAGGTTAGAAACAAAAATAATCATCAACACTTGTATAATATCTAAAAGCTTAAGTGTAATATTTAATATTGTTATGTTCCTTTTAAACCACATCAGCAAAGCATTAGGTCAAAGTTAGTCAGTGCAATCCGATTTTGTCCATTTTAGTCAACTTTGACCCATTCGTCCAATTCGGTCCTTTTTGGCCTATTTTGGTCCAGTTCAATCATCTTTGGTCCACTCAATCCACTTTGGACTAATTTGACCTTAAATTAATTATTTTTATAGATTGCTTTTTCAGTTTTGGACTCAAAATTTCTTTTTTTCCTTAATTTTTAGGTTGAAAAGTATGAAATTTTATTCTATTTAGGTCAAAATCTTTAATTTTGGACTAAAAAATACAAACAAAATAGGCATTAGAAATTAGAGATATAGATCTTAAAAAAAGTAATAAATATAATAAATATTCAAAAGATTAACTTAAAATTCAAGTTTCAATGATATAGGTATTATACTTATATTTGAAAAAAGTGTTACAATTATGAATTTATATAATAATTTAAACTTAATGTAACATGTTAAATGTGTTCCATGGAATGGGAATGTAAATTTTTTTTATAAATATTTTTGGATATGTTCATATTAGTCAACCGATTATGGTATATTTTTTTATAAAAAAATTGTTTTAATAACATCTTATCCATTTAAATAAAACAATATAAATATTTTCATTAAATTACGTTTTTCATATATATCACTATTGATTGTTGTTAAATGCAATATATCATTACATAAAACTCATAAAAATAAATAAATAAATCATTTATATAACACTTGCACTATTTAATTTACAAATTTTACATTATATTCTTGTAAAATAATTATATTACATTTGAACTAGTGTTAATAGTTAACTAATTTTGGAGTAGATGTTTGGGCAGGGACACTTGTCAATTGCTAGAGGGAGGTCTTTGTTGGACCTACAAGTGTTTCAGGAGTGTTGTTCAGAATTCGACACAGCCCAACAATGGACTAGCGACTACTGGTCGACTCTGAGGCCTAAAAAAAAAAAAAAACAACCCAAAGCCCAACATAGCAATGAAGGGACCCTAATCTAATTTTAACGATGGAGTAATGAAGAAGACATGACAAACTTATTATATAACTGCTAGTCAAGTGAAAAGTGTGAAAGTGTGAAACTGAAACACTTCAAGCTTTGTGTGAAAGTGTGAAAAGGGTAGAGGTGCAAGAGTAGAGGAAGTTTTGTGGTTTGTCACGTTTGTGCCTTTGTGGACTACAGCTAATTAGCTACTACAAGCTCTTAAGTCTAGCCATTTAGGGTCCGTATAGATATAGCTGAAAACTGAAAACTGAAAATTAAAAGCACTGTAGAAAAATAATTTTTAAATGTGTAAATAGTACTGTGGGATCCACTTTTAATTAAAAATTTTCTAAAAAGTACATGAACAGTGACTGCACAGTACGTGAACAGTGGTTGCACAGTACGTGCACAGTAACTGCATAGTAATTTGTCCCTTGAGATGAGACGTGCAGCAAGGGGAAAAAAAAAAAAGAGGAAGACGCTGAACGCTGAACGCTGAACTCGTTCAACGCAATCCAAACCGCACCTTAGTGTGTTAGTAAATAGTGAGTAGTGACTTCGTGTACTAGACTACTAGTAAGTCTAGTGTGTAAGCTGTGAAGTGTTGTATCAAATTGAATTAGATTTTTATTTTTTTTAATGGTTGTCTTGTTTTGTCTCATGTTTGTGAAGTTCTTAGTGGTTGTGATTCTATAAAGCTTAAATTGAATGTGAAGCTCTTAGTGGTTGTATTGTCTTGTCTCATGTGAGGTGTAAACATTTATAATCTATTGACTATTCTTTTGTGTTTTATGAACCTAGTATCAAGACGTACTCTAAAGATTTTTTTAGCGAATTTTTTTTTTTACGAGTCGGGTCACGGTTATTTAAGTCAGGTCGGGTTAATCTATAAAAATTCGGGTCACAGGTCAACCCGTTTTTGCTTCGGGTCAAAAAATTCAAATCTGGATCAGGTTTGCAAATTTGGACCCATTTTGCCATGTCTAAGTCAAGGTAATGTGAATCCGCCACTTGGTTGGAGATTTTTAGTATCATTATTTAAAATTATGTGAAAACTATGGTTTAAAAAGTATTATGAAAACACGTATTTACAATATTCATAAAGCAAAAAATGTGTTTGGTACCATATTTCAAGTGAGCTTCTATTTGGAATTGAAAAAGGAAGCTTTATGTGTTGTCTAATCAAGTGGGCCCCATGTTTTTCAAAATATTTACAAAAATGCAATTAAGCAACGTTGTTTGAAATTTAAAAACTAGTAAGAGGAGTTTTCCAAATTCAGTATTTAAATGCCCTAAAATGAGCAATGTAACTCAAACACTTATAAAAAAAAACACACTTACCAAATGTGTTTTTTTTTTTTTTAACCATAATTTTCGATGTTTAAACTGTGTTTGGAATCGCATACTAAACAAACCCTTCTAAAGATATTTTCAAGTTTCAACCTATAATATTTGCCAAGGACAGTCAGTGTGACCACAACTCTTTGTTTGAAAATGATGATCGTACTCTTAAAATATAATATTTTAAAGAAATCTGAACACACTACATCAGCACTATAAATAAAGTATAAACAAGGATACGCTCATCCTAAACTAAACTAATAATCAGAGTCTAAAAATCCAACACTACCACTTTGTAATCATTGTACTCTGTTTCTCCCACAGTGCCAGTGAGTTCCACATCAAACTTCGATTATTCTAACCATTTCACACACTGCAAATTTCTCTAATTAAGCCTCCATTTGGATTAAAATGAAAAATAAAAATTATTTTACTATTTAATTTATTTTTGCTACTATTCATAGGCTCCACTGTACTTTTCGATACTATTCATGGGTCTTACTGTACTATTTCAACTAATTTTACTTTTATCTACAGTATTTTTAGTAATAAGTTTTTAATTTCAACAAAATAAGTTGTATCTAAACAGATCCTAAGTGTGTGTTTGGCAAAAATTATTTTTACCAACTTATTTTACTATTCAGCTTATTTTTGCTACTATTTATGGCCCCATTGCACTTTTGTTACTATTCATGGGTCCCACTGTACTATTTCAGCTAACTTTTACCTTTATCTACAATACTTTCAGCATAAAGTTTTCAATTTCAGCAAAATAAGCGGATTTCAAATAGACCCTAAATCTTCCCATAGATTACACAGTTGAAGTGCTTGGTTTTGGGCATTAATTTTTTTCAAGTATTGTCTGACCTAATCATCTTATTACTGTTGATTCAGTCGACGATGCTCTCTCTAGCTTGGGCCTCTCCAACTGCCTCACTTACCCGAAGGTACTAAAAAGTCTAGTCCTAATTTTCCATTTCTTTTTTTTATACTTCCCCCTTAATTTTATGGAAAAATACCCAAAATTTTAATTAGAAATTATATTAAAGTTTTAAAGGACCAAAATATTTTTATCAAATGCAAAATATCATGTTGTGGATTTGAGCAGGGAAGATTGAAGCTCGGAGGTGATATCTTGAGCTTCAAGAAGGAGAAAGCCAATGAGAGGGTTTGGATACAGTTGTTGCGTTTTCACGTTTTGCGTTTTACGTTTTGGTTTTTTTTTTTTTTTTTTTTCCTGCTGCAGCTGCAGGGGACAAATGTGCAGTGCGCGTACTGTGCGCCACTGTTCACGTACCTTTTTATTAATTTTTTATTAAAAATGGGTCCCGCATCACTATTTACACATTTAAAAATTATTTTGCTACAGTGTTTTCAGTTTTCAGTTTTCAGTTTTCAGCAATAAGTTCTATCCAAACGGACCCAATATCAATATCAATATCAATATGATTATGAATATTCTGTGGGGCATGAGCATAAACGAAAAATTATTGAATACTTTAGAAATATCATAAATGCATATTCCTTCCTCTCACATGAATTATAGGTCTTACTATAAATTTAATTAGTAAGACTCACAGTTATGTGAGATGAGGGAGTACATAGTTATGATACTCTGAGAGTAATCAATAATTACCCAAGCGTAAATTACTTGTTTAGCCCTTGAATCACCTGGCAACTGATTCTGGTGGACAGAATCAGTGGCCCATGGGCCCAATATGATTTCCTTGCCAATTTGGGTGGCCCCCCTCGTCCATTAACCATAAGTTTATTGGGTCTTTGCATTCAGAAACCTTAGTTCTATCTTGGGCTTTTTTAATCATACGAAACAAAATCTTGGACCTTGAACAATGTGGCACAACCGACCTAGAAGTTTTGTCCGGCCCAGGCAGAAATACACTCATCCCATTCCCACGTGTCATATAAAAACTCCAACCCTACATAGTTTTCACTCTCTTCATCATCATCTTCTTCTTCTTCGTTCCCCAGCGGCGGCCTGCAATAGCAAAAATGGTACTCTCTCTCTCTCTCTCTCTCGCTCTCTCTCACCATTTTTGAAAACTGAGTAACTTTTATGATATGGGTCTGAATGAATAGTTATTATTATTTTGTGCTTAGCCTTCCCACAAGACCTTCATGATTAAGAAGAAGCTGGCGAAGAAGATGAGGCAGAATAGGCCTATCCCTCACTGGATCCGCATGAGGACTGACAACACCATCAGGTTCTCTCTATTTCCCACTTCTTCGTTTTTCTTCTTCTTTTTTTTTTTTTAAGTTTTTGTGTCTCTGATTCTCTGTTTAACTCTTAACTGTTCCTTTTGGCGGTTGTGTTTGTTTTTGGTTGCAGGTACAATGCAAAGCGCAGGCACTGGCGCCGTACCAAGCTTGGATTCTGAGGCGTTTTTTGTTTTTTGTCATTGCTTCTTTAGCATAGTATTTGCGAAGATGATGATGTTATAGGGCTTTTCGTGTTTTCCATTTCCTTAAGAATCCAATTTGTATGGAATTCATAAGAGTCTTTTTCCCAGATTGTTTATTTTCTGTTTTTGACTAGTATTTTCTTGGATTGAATTGATAGTTTTGGTTGATGAAGAGAGCTGGATTATGAATTTCTATGAGTTTCTGATTCCAAGCTACTTTTAAGCC
Source organism: Castanea sativa (assembly GCF_040712315.1). NCBI lineage: Eukaryota > Viridiplantae > Streptophyta > Magnoliopsida > Fagales > Fagaceae > Castanea > Castanea sativa. The sequence goes on along the minus strand of NC_134017.1, from coordinate 78,953,134 downwards.
CTGTTGTTTATGAGGTTTTGCTTTGTCTACGTATGTGTAATCAGACTAGAATGTGGTTCCTTTTTATTCATTTTTGAAAGGGTGTGCCTGTCTTCATTGCTTGCTAATTCATAAAAGGGTGTGGTAGTTCTTAGTCATTAAGTTGTGAGATCATTTTGTTAGGCTGTTCTATACAAACTTATTTGGTAACCAGTAGTTGTTCCTCTTGTTCTGTGACTGGCAAACAACTAAATTTGGCTTTGCCCATATGATTAATTACAGTTAAACTGTATGTAGTGGAAAATAATTGTTGCCACTTTTGAGGGTTGAATCTTTGTCACCTCAAATCCATATTGGGTTGGGGTTGAGATACCAACAACATGTAGGTCTAGATTGCAATCTGTTTGATGATTGAATGTCATAGGTTTTTGTTCCATTTGTTTTGGCTTGCACCGTTTCATTTTTACTGTTTCTATCCGTTTAAATTTGTTGGTAGAATGGGCCACAAGCCTTGTCGTTTAGTATCATTGCATAGTTATAGTATTGAGGAGAAGCTGGGTTTGAATCCCCCTTCTGAGTTATTGTCCGCCAAAAAAAGATGTCAGAACAAAAGATATGCAATGTCTCCCATTTTCTTGGATGGTTTTTGATATGATAGTAAAGAGCGATCATTTGTTATAGGTCCTGATTTTATTGTATCCAACAATTCTTTAAAACAATATACGGAGTTTAGAAGTTTTTTGTCTGGGTTTTAATCCAATTCAATTTTCTTCTTTTTCTTACCTGTTTTTGGTGGAATACTTTTGATTTAGATTGAAGGATTTTTATATGCAAGGTAAATGTTTTTTTCTACGAGGGTTTTGAGCTTTCAATCAAATTCATTCTTCTTCTTTCCTTTTAATTTATGTGATTTAGGTTAACATCTCATTGGTGAGGAATGTAATAGTCTAGTAAAATTAACCTTTTCACATAACTTTCTAAGCTTGTTTGATTTTCAAATTAACATCTCATTGGTAAGGAATGCAACAGAGACAGCAAAATCCACAGTGGTACAATAATGTTGTCTAATTCTAATTTACCAAAAACTCACCTGATTTTAATATATTATTGTTTACGAATTTATTTCCAAACCATTTTTTGTAGATAACAATGCTGTTTGTTTGTTCTGGAAATTAAAATATGTTGGGTAGTATCTCCACTGTTTTGGTTGGACTTTGGTGTAGGAACAGAGTGGGCTGTAATTTTCATCTGTTTGGGTGAAAACTTGTACATATTGTCCAGTTTTTACTTTTATAGTGTAAAAATATTCTTTTCAATGGCATTGGACATAGTTTCCATTTACTTTTGAGCTATCTCACTCTAGATCTTTCATGTTATTCCACTTCATGGTTGGTCTTTGTGGCAAAAAACTATACCTTTCTTGTCCAAGGTCCAGTGTATGCTGATTGTATGCTTGATTATTCATAGTCCTTAATTTTCTTGCAACACATCAAAGTCTGTCTTATACTGCGTATGTTTTATTGAATTGAGAAGGCTATGTTTATTTGTGCATCAGAATATAAACCTTAAAGTTCTGTTTTGTTTACTACATCAACTTTCTTCAGTTGAAAGCAGGTTAGGGTTATTATATGTCACCCCTTCCCTTAATGTGTGCATCACATACTGGATATTGTAACAATTTTCAACTTTATTTTTTTTTTCGCTTTTAATGCTCTTGTTCGTACTAGCTGTTACCTGGAACTTACCACTAAAGTACGAGGTTCTATCACTGCTTTAGAGTGCAGTGAACCAAGAGGGATTTTTATGTCGAATCATGTTAAGAAACACATTTACATGCATATAAGTAATCAAAGATAAAATATCACTGGATGTAGGATTTGCTACGTTAACTTCTTGTGAGACCCAGATTTTACTGAACTCCACTATTAGATTATGCATTCTCTCCATATCTCATATGATTGCTTACGTCTTCACATAGGGATAAGAAATTTGGTAAGCTTTAATATGGATATTTATTGCAAATATTTTTAAAAAAATTGAAGAATGGTTTCGAGAGAGAAAGCTATGCTTGCAAAGAAATCGGTATAATCATTGAGTTCAACATTATAAGGTGTTTTTATACAGAGTTACATCTGTGAATAGATTGAGAACCAAAAGAAACGAAAAGAGCCATGTATTGTTAAGGTTTCTTTTTTGTTATGATAAAGTTTGATACTTTGATATAATGTTTAAACTGGGATGTTTGAAGAATTTCTTCACCCGTCGACTTGTGCTAGCTATAGTTCAGGTAGCAGAGATCCCCAAAAATTGTGATAGAATCAATTGAGGTCTGTCCAAAGTCAAAAACAGAACGAAAAAAAATGAAAAAGAAACAATACATGACTTGTAATGGGTTAGAAGATATGTTAGCAATGAGGTGAAGTCACTGCTCTATAATCTTAGGGAGGAGCTCTGCATTGTTGACTGCTTCCAGAATTTCAGCAAAATTGCGTTGCATTTGTAAAATTCAGAGAATCCTGGAACAGCAAGTGCAGCACTTCTGTATAAACCATTCTATTCTGTTTCCAAATGAAAAAATAAAAAAATATTTTGTTAATAAATATTAAGATTTAGTACCTTATATGAGGAAAGTTATTAGCTATTCTAAAAACAAGTTACCTATTAAAAGACTCGGACGCCACTTCATTACATACATTAAGACCATCATGTAAACTTACATGATGTTTTGTTACTTTCAATTAGCAAAAGCTCATTAATGTTTGTACATAGAAATCAGAATCTCCTCTTCCTTAAGGTTGGTTGGCTTATTTTGTGAGTCTAGTTCTATTGAGTAGTTCATGAAGCCCTTTTGTAGGTTGGCTCAGGTGGTAGAACGCTTGGTCATGAAAGAAATCAGTATGGATTGAGGATTTAGGCCATTTGAGCAAAAGCATTAGTCAAACGAATTGGCGATTTCATTAGTCTTTCAATCATAACTTGATCGATTGAAGAGGAATTTCAACAAACCTTCGACTACGGCTCCGATAGATCAAAAAAAAAAAAACTGATTTTTGACATTGTTGGGGAAATAATATATTGGGTCGACTTCAATTCAGTAATTAATATGACATATATGAATATCTCTTACCTCAAAAGCTTAAGACAATGAGTTTAGGTGCCACTATACTATATTAGTCATTCACTTTTATTCAACGTAAGACTTCATTCACTTGTGAATATCCAACAACCTCCCCCACACATGTGAGTTATTGTCTCTTTGTGGGCTTAAGCTGAAATAAGGCAAATTGCGTATGCATGCTTGGGGGATGTGTGAGCATGGTTCCACCATGCATTGCATGCCTCACTTTTATTCAATGTGAAACTTCATTCACTTGTAAATACCCAACAACCTCCCCTTCACATATGAGTTATTGTCTCTTTGTGGGCTTAAGTTGAAATAAGGCAAGTTGTGTATGCATGCTTGGAGGATGCGTGAGCATGGTTCCACCATGCATTGCATTCCTCAATCAAAAACCCTAAAAAAAGTATCACCCCCTAGATGTGCGAGGCATGATTTGGGCATGTTTTAGGGTATTTTGAGGATTCAATTTCAAACCCCCATAACCCCCTATAAAAGGGGCTTGAGACATTGAGACAAACATTTATGGAGAGAGAGTGAAGAGTTGAGTAGTACTTAGAATTCTAAAAGAGCTTATCAAACAAAAATCCCTTCTCAGGAAGGGGGTTCTTAAGTAGTTCAAAGTTTCTAACTCATTTGTCTTAGTTGGCAGAAATTTTGCTTTTTGTTCTTTGCAATTTATTTCTTTTAAGATTTATCTTTAGTTACTTTTTTGTTCTTGCTTTTCGATTTTAGATAGTAGTCTTGTTTACAATTCATAGAAATGTAGAATTAGAGTTTTGCGTCAAGGATGCATAGCATTACCCATCCCTATGTACGCATCCTAAGATACTGTTTTTCTTTCTTTGTTTTCCCTTTTGACTTAAGACATCCACCCCTTACATCATTAATTTTTAAGCTTGCTTGTTGTACATGCTTTTTATTCCAAATCTCCATGCTTGTAAGGATCTAGCTTAAGCCTCATCAGAAAGTGGGGATCTAGCTTAAGCGTCATTAGAAAGTGGATATGAGGTATGAAGTAGAGCGTGATCCATTTGATATGTCAGGTTTAGATGTCTAACATCTTCCCATGCTCATACCCTAACATCAAACCTACGATCTAGTTATAATTAGATCTCTGGATAAGGTTCAAAAGAGTGATTCTTAATCCTAAACTAAGTGGCAACTCCTTTCTATGTCCTAACTCCGAGTTAGTGGCATATTCTAAAATTCAAATGTAGAACAGATCTACACTGAGTAACCTCTAAAAGTACTATTTAGTTGGCAAACATAGTGACATTCACGAGTCATGTCTTGGGGTGCTTAATTACAAGTAGGTAGGTTTAGCCTACTAAATAATTACTCAAGATATATAACCATTCACCACATTGCATAATATGTGTTATATAATTTCCGAGATTGCATATAGCTTATGCCAGTTACAATGAGTTCATAATGCTCTTATTGACATATGGTTGATCAATGACTCACTGTCTCAATATTGATACCTCAAGAGTGGTCTCGATTTTGTTTCTAAGACCACCTTTTGGTCTCGATCTTGAGACCATATTTTGGTTTTGACATTAAGACCAATATAATATTATTTTTTGGTAGAAAGGAAAATAAGAGTGAAACCTCACATCCAAAATAGCATCAATTATATGCTCACACTAATACACAACTAGTTGTATGAGGGCTTAGTTGGGTTGGAGTTTATTTTTCAAAACAAAACTTAAAAGAAGGTTAAATTCTAATCATGGACAGCAAAGAACAAGAAATATTCATATACCAACAAAAAAAAAATCATGACAATCAGTTCATAGACATTTGTATGGTATAAGAGAAGAAACAAGAATTAGTAAAGGTTGGTTGTATTTAGACAGAAGAATTTAAAGTCAAGGGATTTAATGAATTAATACATAAACATCATGGATTTCAGTTTTGAGGATTTGATTTTAACAAAAACACTTATCATGCACCTAATCATTTGAAATTCAAGTATCAATAAAACTTAAAATCTACCCAAAAACTTCAGCAATTAATAGGGAAAAAAAAAAGGTTCCTTTCAAATAATTTAAACTCAAAAACTGAAATCTAATCCTTCTTTTCAAATTTTCCATAAAAAGGAAACATAATCTGCAAGGGAAAATGGAGCAAACCTGGAAGCGTTTTGAAAGGTGCAACTGCTGTCTGGCTGAGAAATGAGCTTTCTAGTTGTTTTCTCACTGATGAGAATGCACATATAAACACCACCTAGTGTGAACGGTCCAGCTCAAACCTCCAAGTTGTATTCTATTTTAATGGTGTTCACACTAGGAATCTGAAAGTCTATGGTCTTTTAATATTTGTATATCTTTTCTATTGTACCTTACGGAACAATATATATTTTATATACCTATTCACACCTTCCCTAGTCGAAACTTTAATACTTGGAAATGAGATTCCAGCCATGCATGCACGTTGGTGAATTACAGTAATTATTAGCCCACAATATCTATGTACTCAATTAGTTTTGGACCTCAATTTTAACACTGCAGGGACTCATTAGTAAAGTTTAAATTTCTAGGAGAAGTGAATTTTGAGTTCTACTTGCATTTTCTTTCACATAAAATCGAGAAGATTTTACTATAAAATTTACTAAGATACAATATTGGTATGAATAGAGGGTTCAAGTGATAATGATATTTTTTATGGTGCCTCATATATGGAGAAATTATACAGTTCAAGTGACGTGGTCCACCATTCTACTGAAACATTCCTACTTGTTTAAAATTGCCGAGTCAGTAATCAATTTCTGTTTAAAAAAAAATTTTAACTCAGCAATTTTAAACAGGTTTGAGTCTTTTAGTGGAATGGCAGATCACGTCACTTGTCCACCATGAAGACCTTATAATTTCTCCATATATGTTTGCAATTAGAACATCACTTTTTCCTCTCCCACTCTATTTTAGTAAAAAAAAATACTAATAAAATAAAGAAATAAATAAAATTTAAAGAAATAGTATTTATGAGATAAGATTAAATTAAAAGGTTAGAAACAAAAATAATCTTCAACATTTGTATAATATCTAAAACCTTAAGCATAGTATTTAATATTGTTATGTTCATTTTGAACTACATCAGCAAAGCATTTCGGTCCATTTTGGTCTAGTTAGGTCAAAGTCAGCCAGTTCAGTCCAATTTAGTCCATTTTAGTCAACTTTGACCCATTCGTCCAATTCAGTCCTTTTTTGTCTATTTCGGTCCAGCTCAGCCTCTTTGGTCCACTCAATCCACTTTGGACTAATTGGACCTTAAATTTATTGTTTTTATTGATTTTTTTTTTTCAGTTTTGGGCTCAAAAATTCTTTTTTTTCCCTTAAATTTTAGGTTGAAACGTATAAAATTTTATTCTATTTGGGTCAAAATCTATAGTTTTGGGCTAAAAAATACAAACAAAAAAGGCGTTAGAAATTAGAGATATGGATCCTAAAAAAAGCAATAAATATAATAAATATTCAAAAGATTGCCTTAAAATTCAAGTTTCAATGAAATAGGCATTATACTTATATTTGAAAAATGTGTTACAATTATAAACTTATATGATAAATTAAAATCAATGCAACATGTCACATGTGTTCCATGGAATGGGAGTGTATATTTTTTTTTTTAAATATTCTTGAATATGTTCAAATTGGTCAACAGATAATGGTATATTTTTTTTATAAAAAATAAGTCATTTTAATACCACCTTCTCCATTTATATAAAACAATATAAATATTTTCATTAAACTACGATTTTCATATATATCACTATTGATTGTTGTTAAATGCAAAATATCATTACATAAAACTCATAAAAATAAAAATAAAATAATAATTTATATAACACTTGCACTATTTAATTTACAAAATTTACATTATATTTTATTAAAATATTTATATTACATTTTTGAAGGGAACTAGTGTTAATAGTTAACTAATTTTGGGGTTGATGTTTGGGCAGGGACACTTGTCAATTGCTAGAGGAGATCTTTGTTGGGCCTGTAAGTGTTTTAGGAGTGTTGCTCAGAAATCGACACCAGCCCAACAATGGACTAGCGACTACTGGTCGACTCTGAGGCCTGAAAAAAAAAAAAAAAAAAAAAAAAAAAAAAAAAAAAAAAAAAAACCAACCCAAAGCCCAAAATACCAATGAAGGGACCCTAATCTAGTTTTAACAATGGAGTAATGAAGAAGACATGACAAACTTATATAACTACAAGTCAAGTTAAAGTGAATCTGGCCGATTGGTGGGAGATTTATAGTATCATTGTTTAAAATGATGTGAAAATTGTGGTTTATAAAAGTGTTAAAATACATGTTTGCAACATTTATAAAGCAAAAAATGTGTTTGGACCATGTTTGAATATGTGAAAAAATATAATTATATGTTTGATGTGTGTTTGTGTATGGGTGTGTGTGTTTTTAGAAGCTAACAAGCAGGCCTCTAGTTGGAATTGAAGAAGGAAGTTTTATGTGTTATTTAATCAAGTGGGCCTCATGTTTTTCAAAATATTTACAAAAGTATCGTTAATCAACGTTGTTTGAAATCCGAAAACTAGTAAGAAGAGTTTTCCAAATTCAATGTTTAAACACCCTAAAATGAGCAATGTAACTTAAAAACTCCTAAAAAAACACCCTTATCAAACGTGTTATTTTTTTTTAGAACCAAAGTTTTCGGGTGTTTAAACTGTTATTTGAAATCACATACCAAACAAACCTTTTTAGAGATATTTTCAAGTTTCAACCTATGATGTTCGCCACAGAACCACAACTTTACAATTGAGAATGACCATACCCTTATAATAAAATATTTTTAAAAAAATCTCAACCCCTACATCAGCACTATAAAATGAAGTATAAACAAGGATTCGCTCTTCCAAAACTAAACTAAGTGTGCGTTTGGCATGAATTATTTTTGCCAACTTATTTTACTATTCAGCTTATTTTTGCTATTATTCTTGGATCTCACTGCACTTTTTGGTACTATTTATCTATCCCACTGTATTATTTCAGTTAAATTTTACTTTTATCTACAATACTTTCAACAAAAAGTTTTCAATTTCAGCAAAATAAGCGAATCCCAAACAGACTTTAATAATAAAATTCTAAAATCCAACACTACCACTTCGTAATCGTCGTACTCTGTTTCTCCCATAGTGTCAGTGAGTTTTGCATCAAACTTCGAATATTCCAACCATTTCACAAAATCCACATATTTTCTTCTTCTTCTTCTCATAGTTGAAATGCTTGGTTTTGGGCATTAATTTTTGGCTTTGGCTGACTTCCAATACTTTTTTAATTAGAGGTGGTCTTTTATTTTAAATACATAATTGAAAGTGGTAGTGAGTTTTAATCTCCACCTTTTATTTAGTTAGTATGTGATATGACAATTTCTCATTAAAACAAAAGAAGATTCCAATTAAAAAAAGTACTAGAAGTAAGACAAACCGTTAATTTTTTTCAAGTATTGTCTGATCTAATCGTCTTAATACTATTGATTCAGATGACTTTGACGATGCTTTCTCTAGCTTAGGCCTCTCTAACTGCCTCACTTTCAGTTCCTAAAAACCTAAAGGTACTAAGTCTAATGCTAATTTTCCATTTCTCTTTTTTTATATTCCCCCTCCCCCCCCCCCCCAATTATCTAGAAAATACCCAAAATTTATTAGAAATTATATTAAAGTTTTAAAGGACCAAAATATCATGTTGTGGATTTGAGCAGGGAAGATTCAAGCTTGGAGGTGGTATCTTGAGCTTCAACAAGGAGAAAACCAATATCAATATCAATATATCAATATGATTATGAATATTCTGTAGGGAAAATTATTGAATACTCCGGTAGTATCATAAATACATACTCCTCATTTTCACATGAATTATGGGGTCCTACCATAAATTTAATTAATAAAACCCACAGTTATGTGAGAATAAAAAGTACACATTTATTGTATTCTAACGCTCCGTTTGTTTCAATGGAAAACCTGGTGTAAATATAGTTTTCCTTGTTTTCCAGTGTTTGGTAGCATAAAAAAAGATAAGTCAAAGGAAAACTATCTTTGGTCAACATAAAAAGTATGGCTTATTTTTGGAGATTGTTTTCCATTAAATTTTTTTGGAAAACAACTCTATCTCATAGCAAGCTAAATAAGGGAAGTTATGAGGTTGTTTTTCAACTCATTTAAAGTTGCTACCAAACATTAGAAAATGAGATAGTTTTATAGAAAATGCTTTTTAGAAAATAACTCATTTTCTAGAAAACATCATTGCTGAAACAAACTGAGCGTAAGAATACTCAATAATTACCCATTATGTGGGGCATGAGCATAAACTACTTGTTTAGCCCTTGAATCTCTTGGCAACTAATTCTAGTGGATAGGGTCAGTGGCCCATGGGCCCATATGATTTCCTTTCCAATTTGGGTCCTCCTTTATTGGGTCTTTGCATTCAGCTACCATGGTTCTATCTTGGGCTTCTTCAATCATATGTAACAAAATCTTGGACCTTGAACAATGTTGCGCAACAGACCTAGAAGTTTTGTCCGGCCCAGCCAGAAATACACGTGTCATATAAAAACTCCAACCCTACATAGGGTTTCACTTTCTTCATCATCTTCTTCTTCGTTCAGGGTTTTACTCTCTTTCCCAGCGCCGACCTCCAACACCAAAAATGGTACTCTCTCTCTCTCTCTCTCTCTCTCTCTCTCTCTCTCTCACCATTTTTGAAAGCTAAGTAACTTTTATGATATGGGTCTGAATGAATAATTATTATTACTGTGTTCTTAGCCTTCCCACAAGACCTTCATGATCAAGAAGAAGCTGGCTAAGAAGATGAGGCAGAATAGGCCCATCCCTCACTGGATCCGCATGAGGACTGACAACACCATCAGGTTCTCTCTATTTCCCACTTCTTCGTTTTTCTTCTCTTTTTTTTATTTATTTATTTATAGTTTTTGTGTCTCTGATTCTCTGTTTAACTCTTAACTGTTTCTATTGGTTGTGTTTGTTTTTTTTTGTTTCAGGTACAATGCAAAGCGCAGGCACTGGCGCCGTACCAAGCTTGGATTCTGAGGTGTTTTTTGTTGTTTTATTTGTCATTGCTTCTTTAGCATAGTGTTTGCGAAGATGATGATGTTATAGGACTTTTCGTGTTTTCCATTTCCTTAAGAATCCAATTTGTATGGAATTCATAAGAGTCACTTTCCCAGATTGTTTATTTACTGTTTTTGACTAGTGTTTTCTTGGATTGGATTGATAGTGGTGGTTGATGAAGAGAGCTTGATTATGGATTTCTATGAGTTTCTGATTCCAAGCTACTTATAAGGCCTGTTGTTTATGAGGTTTTGCTTTGTCTACATATGTGATTTCAGACTAGAGTGTGATTCCTTTTTATTCAGTTTTGAAAGGGTGTGCCTGTATTCATTGCTTGCTAATTCATATCAGGGTATGGTTGTTCTTAGCTTTTTGTTTAGGTATTGTTAGTCATTATGTTGTGAGATCATTTTGTTAGGCTGTTCTAGACGAACTTATTGTTAGTCAGTAGTTGTTCCTCTTGTTCTGTGACTGGCAAACAATTTGGCTTCGCCCATATGCCTAATTACAGTTAAACTGTATGTAGTTGCCACTTTTTGAGGGTTGAATCTTTGTCACCTCAAATCCATATTGGGTTGGGGTTGAGATATGAACTGCATGTAGGTCTAGATTGCAATCTGTCTGATGATTGGACATAGGTTTTTGTTCCATTTGTTTTGGCTTGCACCATTTCATTTTACTGTTTCTATCTGTTTAAATTTGATGGTACAATAGGCTACAAGCCTTGTCGTTTAGTAGCATTGCATAGTTATTGTATTGAGGAGAAGCTGGGTTTGAATCCCCCTTCTGAGTTATTGTCTGCCAAAAAAAGATGTCAGAACAAAAGATGTGCAATGTCTCCCGTTTTCTGGGCTGGTTTTTGATATGATAGTACAGAGCAATCATTTGTTATAGGTCCTGATTTTATTGTATCCAACAATTCTTTAAAACAATATACGGAATTTAGAAGTTCTTTTGTCTGAGGGTTTTAATCCAATTCAATTTTCTTCTTTTTCTTCCCTGTATTTGGTTGAATACTTTTGATTTAGATTGAAGGATTTGGATTAGGTTAACGTCTCATTGATAAGGAATGTAATAGTCTAGTAAAATCAACTTTTTCACGTAACTTTCTAAGCTTGTTTTATTTTCAAATTAACGTCTCATTGGGAAGGAATGCAACAGAGACAGCAAAATCCACAGTGATACAATAATGCCATCTAATTCTAATTTACCAAAAACTCACCTGATTCTAATATACTATTGTTTACGAATTTATTTCCAAACCATTTTTTGTAGATAACAATGCTGTTTGTTCTGGAAATTGAATATGTCGGGTAATATCTCAACTGTTTTGGTTGGAATTTGGTGTAGGAACAGAGTGGGTTGTAATTTTCATCTGTTTGGGTGAAAACTTGTACATATTGTCCAATTTTTACTTTATAGTGTAAAAATATTCTCTTCAATGGCATTGGACATAGTTTCCATTTACTTTTGAGCTATCTCACTCTAGATCTTTCATGTTATTCCACATCATGGTTGGTCTTTGTGGCAAAAAACTATACCTTTCTTGTTCAAAGTCCAGTGTTTGCTGATTGTATGCTTGATTATTCATAGTCCTTAATTTTCTTGCAACACATCAAAGTCAGTCTTATACTGTGTATGTTTTATTGAATTGAGAAGGCTATGTTTATTTGTGCATCAGAATATAAACCTTAAAGTTCTGTTTTGTTTACTACATCAACTTTCTTCGGTTGAAAGCAGGTTAGGGTTATTATATGTCACCCCTTCCCTTAATGTGTGCATCAGATACTGGATATTGTAACAATTTTCAACTTTATTTATTTTTCGCTTTTAATGCTCTTGTTCGTACTAGCTTTTACCTGGAACTTACCACTAAAGTATAAGGTTCTACCACTGCTTTAGAGTGCAGTGAACCAAGAGGGATTTTTATGTCAAATCATATTAAGAAACACATTTGCATGCATATAAGTAATCAAAGATAAAATATCACTGGGTGTAGGATTTGCTACATTAACTTCTTGTGAGACCCAGATTTTACTGAACTCCACTATTAGATTATGCATTCTCTTCATATCTCATATGATTGCTTATGTCTTCATATAGGGATAAGAAATTTGGGAACGTGTAATGTTCAGTGAAAAAGGTAAGCTTGAATATGGATAATTATTGCAAAATTTTTTGAAAAATTGAAGAATGGTTTCGATAGAGAAAGCTATGCTTGCAAAGAAATCGGTATAATCATTGAGTTCAACATTATAAGGTGTTTTTATACAGACAGTTACATCTGTGAATAGATTGAGAACCAAAAGAAACGAAAAGAGACACGTATTGTTAAGGTTTCTTTTTTGTTATGAGAAAGTTTGATACTTTGATATAATGTTTAAACTGGGATGTTTCAAGAATACCCATTGACTTGTGCTAGCTATAGTTCAGGTGGCAGAGATCCCCAAAAATTGTGATAGAATCATTTGAGGACTGTCCAAAGACAAAAACAGAACGAGAAAAAGAAATGAAAAAGAAACAATAAATGACTTGTGTTGCATTTGTAAATTCAGAGAATTCTGGAACAGCAAGTGCAGCACTTCTGTACAAACCATTCTAGTCTGTTTCCAAATGAAAAATAAAAATCTTTTGTTAATAAATATTTAGATATAGTACCTTATATGAGGAAAATTATTAGCTATTCTAAAACAAGTTAACCTAGTAAAAGACTTGGACGCCACTCCATTATAAACATTAAGACCATCGTGTAACTTTCATGATGTTTTGTTACTTTCAATTAGCAAAAGCTCATTAATGTTTGTACAAAGAAATCAGAATCTCTTCTACCTTAAGGTTGGTTGGCTTATTTTGTGAGTCTAGTTCCATTGAGTAGTTCATGAAGCCCTTTCGTAGGTTGGCTCAGGTGGTAGAACGCTTGGTCATGAAAGAAATCAATATGGATATGAAAGAAATCAATATGGATTGAGGAGTTAGGCCATTTGATCAAAAGCATTAGGCAGGCCACTGTATAAAGGGTCATAACGTAGCTTGAGCTAGAGTTTTTGATTTTTCCAACTTAAGAGTATTTATATCAATTCGTATATAAAAGAAAGAGTAGAATTTACATAGTTTTGTCTAAAAGTGACACACATCAGTTTATGTATGATTGTATTTTGGCAACAGAATACCTCAAAATGTCTTCTCTATTTGCTTTTTGTACTCATAGGTTGGGATAGTGAAGTCACACATAAAGGCCACTTTTATAGGTTTTCAATTAAGGTTCAATAGATTCACAAGACTGAATTCAATAAAAACATGTTAGACACAAGTCCCTCAATTCATGACCAATTTGAGTCTCAATCAAGAGGCAAATGAGCTTAGATCGATTTAAGATTTTCAACTTAAATGAACTAGTATGAATTGATCAGAAATCCATTTGACAATTACATTATCTTAGAACTTGCCAACTCTAAACTTAACAATCTTCCACTTTGGCAATTCCATGACCATGACAAAACTATATTACAAAATTTTTGTTAAATACAATTAATCCCAAGAAACCAAACAAACAAAAGAAAATATTTTCCTCGAAAACATTTTACATCTTGCATCTAAAAATATTTTATAATGAAACAAATGAGCCTAATTAAACTTGGTTTTCCAGCAAGCACTTGTCATGGGCTCACGTGGGCTCATGACTCTAAGCCCCACCCGTGCAATCACCCTTGGGATCCATGACAAGCTACTGAACTAGCTCTTCATATCCACTAAACCACTACACTTGAATCTCTCCCAAATTTTACCCATATACTTGGTCCATGTAACACTGTTGGTTTGGTGCTCAAGGAACAAACTCTTGATGGCCGAGGTCAAAGAACAATTTGGCATCAAAGCAGTTTGAAGATAAAGTTAATATATGTAATGAGAACATTGAAACTCAACCCCGAACCTTTATCTTTTGTTAGTGGTTTTTCTGAAGGAAAAATTATTGTTACAAGACTCAATACTGCAACAGTTTTATATACCCATTAATAAAGTTGTCAAAATCGGGATTCTACGTAGGATCGTGGGAAGTAGGTGGGGTCGTGGATTATAGGATCGGATCATAGATCGTAAGATCTTAAATTATTTGAGAAAAAAACAAAAAATACACATTGGTATGTTAAATAATTACATAAATTATACATTCATTGATATAATTACCATACATCACTATATCCATTTATAAGTATCATTTAAAGAGGCCAAAAACCTCAGAACGTGATACTCTATTGAAATATTTTTTATTTAGGTCCAACTGACACCCTCTACATTAGAGTGGAAAAACTTGATCTATTGAGATTTTATTTTTCATTTAGCTCCAATTGAGCCTTTTGTCAAGTTAAAGAAGATTACAAGAAACCAAGGTCGTTTGGGATCATTGGAATCGTATGATCCTACTGATCCTAAACGATCGCAAAGATCCTTGAAAGATCAGAATCGTTTTGGGCAGGAGGGATCGTAAAATCATATGATCGTAGGATCTAAATCGAGATTTTGACGACCATGCCCATTAATATAAATTATTTATATATATATATATATAGTCTACAAATCAAATGTAACTGGCACATTAATTATAGAATGAGCACTACCATGTCAACATTGAACCTTTTAATTGCTGCATGAATCTGAGGCGCTAGAAACAAATCTGCCTGAAAATAATTGCATGCAATGCGTTAAATTACATTTTGAGAAACACCTTAACTCATAAACTAAATCCATGCAAGCTGCTGTTATGTAATATTTTAGGAAGTGATTCTAGCATGTTAAAAAAATTGTGAGGTGTGGGGAGCAATGGCCAAGGTTTAAGTCTCCAGGAAAAAGTTTTACACACATATACACTTAGAGTAGGCTAGAGTAGAAATGCTATATTGTTAAAAAAAAAAAAAAAAAAACTTAGGGTACGTTTAGTACACTGTAATAGACTGTAATGTAATAGTTATTCTTTAGGAATAATTATTTGGTTGTTTGGTTGTATTTTTATTACAAAGTAATAGTCATTCCTTAGGAATAGCTATTCTTTAAAATGAAGAATAACTATTCCTTACCAAAATGGTTGTAATAACCATTCTTTAACTTGCATAATAAATACAAAAATAAAATTTCTTAAAAGACCCTAAACCCTAATAACTCTCTCTCTCTCTCTCTCATATGAATCAATCACAATTTTTTTTAAAACTTTTTTTGTCTTCGTTATTCTTGCTGTTAATTCTTTTTCCCACTATTATTCTCACCGTTGGTTCTACATTCAAAGTTCAATGATGTGAAAAGAGTTAAAAGAACCCACTGTGCTATCATGTTCTTTGTTATGATTTGGTATTAAAATTTTGAAAATTATAGATTGTACTTAGTTTTTATATTATTTGTATTTATAAATTGGTATGTATATGTTCTAATAAAAAATATATATTACTATGAGATGATGTTATCACTTTTGTTCTATATTTATTAAGATTAATTTATAAAAATAATACTAATCAATTATATTATATTTCTTTTTAAAAATGGTATTTTAGGAAATTTGACTAAAATATAATGACATTTCACTATCCTAACATATATCCAGACTTCCATTACAGTGTTATCACCAAACAAATGAATAATAATAGTTATGCCATTCCAACTTCCTGTATTACCTATAATACTTATTCCTATTACATTGTAATAATTATTACAGTGTACCAAACATGACCTTAGTGCTTAGAGATGAGTTTGGTGCCTCCATGTCTCATAATCCTCTCTTTTTTTGGGTTTGGGAGAAGAACCCATCTTCATGTTGCAATCTTAAAGATTGAGGAGTGGATTCTGCTATTTTATATTGTGTTCTGCTGTCATTTGGTCTCAATACTAAAGGCTGTAGTAGCATTACAAGCTAGCAAAAGAAAATCTTTGTTTAGTTGCAGAAGATGGACCAACTTCAGGATGGTTTTCGACTTCCTTAGCAAAGGAGCCCCTACCAATATTGGAACATTTTGGTAGTAAAATGAAAGTTCATAGCGATGGTCATTCTTTTAGTCTTTCACTATGCAGTGATCAATTTTAAGTTTAGTTTCAACAGATTTAGGGTGCATGATTATGTGTTTAAGGTTAGGCACCTTGCACATTCAATGTAGATAGGGAAAAAGGGAAAAGAATTTGTAACAGCTGTATATTCAATTAATGACCAATTTAATCAACACATATAGGTATATTAAATTTATTTTTAAGTCTTTTAATAATTAGATTAACCTATTAGAATATTCTTGATTACAATAGAAAATGTTGTCCATAATCCATTACCCAAAGTAATAAAATATGAAGTTTCGGTTAACTCAATTATTAATGTTTCTTATAGTGTAAAAAATAATTTGGGTTTGAATCTTGTCTACATTAAAATAAAACCTTAATAAAGAATTTATATGCAGGGTAATCTATTTTTCAACGAGGGTTTCAATCAAATTCATCCATCTCCTTTCCTTCTAATTTATGTGATTTAGGTTAACATCTCATTGGTAAGCAGTGGAATAGTCTAGTAAAAGAATTTGACACCACTTCCGAATATAGATTAAGACCATCATGTAATTTACGTGATGTTTTTTTTTTTTTGAGATAATATAGACAGATGACAGGGAATGATAAAGGAGAGAGTAGGAAGACAACACTAGCACTTACAAAAGGGCTGACTTTTGTAAGTACAAGCGAGACTTATGTGATGTTTTGTTACTATCAATTCCCAAAGCTCATTAATGTTTTGTCCAAAGAAAATAGAATCTCTTCTAGCTTAAGGTCGGTTGGCTTATTTTGTGAGTCTAGTTCCATTAAGTAGTCCTAAGTCCATTCTTTGGTTAGCTCAGGTGGTAGAATGTTTGGTCATGAAAGAAATCAATATGGATTGATGAGCTAAGCCATCTAATCACAAGCAACTGAGCAATCAAAGGCCACGATCTAGTTTTCGATTTTTTCCAACTATGTTTCATTCTGCCAAGGAGTGTGAGTCTTGAAGGAAGGCGATTATTGAGTTTGACTCCCATATTGTCTTCCTTCCATGTCTTCTTTTTCAAATGTTGTAGTAACTTAAGAAGCGAATAAGTAGATTGTACTCCTTTTTTGGCCTAAAGGATAAGATTTATGCATTCCATCAAAACTTAGCGTTGGGAAGCAAAGTGAGAGTTGTAACAAAAGGAGAGACTCCTTTATTATTTATGAGCATGGTGATTAATAGGCTAAAATGTATTGAAGTAAATATGTGCAAAAGGGGAAGGTGAAGGAAGAGATGTCATTTTCCTCAATTTCTATTGCAGTTTTACCATTAATCAACACAATTTGAGAATATAAATATTGATTTTAGGTGGGTTAATGATAAAAATGTGACGAACTACAAGGGAAGCGATACATTGACATTGTTATATAATTGATGTTATAGATTACACGTTTGGAAAATCGAAAAACTGATTTATAATGGTGATGCTAATTTTGATGCGTGTAAAGTGCATTCAACATTTTCTTTTATCTATGTTTAAGTGGAACATTTCTTTTCTCTAACAAAGTGATGCTTATCTAGATATCACAGTCAGTTGGCGTGAAAAAGGATGCAAAAGTAAAATACTGAAGAGTAATGTTACAGACACAAATTATTTTATAACAATTTTACAAACTAAATTCACAAACTCAAACACTAAATTCACCTACAACCCAAAAGGATTTGAATTTGATGCAATAATTGCACCTTGTAATTACTATGCCGGTGTGATGTTCAAAGACTAGAAAGGAAAAAAATTTAAAATTTAAAAAATTGAAAGGTTATTTTGACCCAAAATGTTAGAGACTTAAAACTGAATATTAAACTTTCAATGTTAGCTATTAATTCACATATGTGCTAATAAACTTACTCATTTTTTGACCCTTTAGGCATCTTTTTCTTCAATTTAGGGACTCCTAAGTGTTCACTATTGATAATTGTTCTTTATCATTAGACATTAATTAGTTTTGATGTAGGCAGGGATCAAACCCCCCAGATCTTTTATTCAACAATAAGAAATTTAAGGAAATGTGAATCTAGTGTTAGATCAAAGCAAAATAATACACATCTAGTGATAAGTCAACACCTTAAACTCTAGTGTTAAAAAAATGCAATAAGGTGGAATGGCTCTTCTGGTCAATATATATAATTCTTGTTCCAACAATAAAATTTCAACGAAGTGACACAATAAACTCGATGGCAACAAAAACAGTGTATCCAACTATAGCAGAATGAAAAAAATAAGATGAGGTCTTTCATAGTAATTATAAGTTAAAATGAAAAACTTTTTAGAGTATTTTTTAAGGGAAAGACTGTGTCCAGCAGTGTATAGAGAGGACTTGGTCAAATTAATCTGCTAAGCATTATGTTGGATGGACATGAATTTTCCATGGGGAAATTACTTTTTCTTGTTTGGAGGATTTCTTGGGTGTTACGGAGTTCATACTTTTCAAAAGAAGATTTCTTTTTTTTTTTTTCTTTTTTTTTAGCTCAGCTTTCTTTGTTGTCTTTCTTGCTTGGCCAAAGCTAGAAAGAATGTTTCATATAAAAATCATATCAAATGGAATCGTACTTTCTCCTATACATTAATTCTAACAAAAGCTTCCACGCCAATGTGCAGACAGTTTAGTTGTGTACACAGTTAGACATACCTGAATTTTGGATCCATCTGGGTCTACCTTCTGAATGAATGACTACAACACTGTTCACCAATAATATATATATATATATATGAGACAACAGCACTTACCCCATCTCTGTGCCATAGACCCATAGCCATTAAAAAAAATAACAAACAAATAAATAAATAACACTTGTAGAATATGGTACTAGGATGCTATTTTCAATCATATTTTTATGGGCAAAAGAACATATTTAAAAAATATATATATAAATAAATTTTTTACAGAACTTTGTTCAAAAACAATGAGTACTTAACCTTTTTAAATCTGGATGCACAAATTTTTTTCGTACTATTTTTCACAAGTGTAGAGATGGTAAGTTGTGAATGTTATTACAATAAGATAATGTGTAACGGATGTGAAAATTATTGCGTCTCGGCATTAAAAATTCTATAACTCTAATGTAACAAATTGTGAATGTTGAAGAAAAAGTACAAGTGAATGGTGTAATCCTAGAATTAATAAAAGAAAAGACAGAAAAAAAAATGGTATACTGCTTGGTCAAATCATAAAAAGAAGACCCTAATAGCAATTTGACAAGCTTGGAAGATGGGCATGTGATTCCCCGATCAAAGAATGAGAAGCCGCTGACGGGTTGGCACATGACCGTTAGGTTTATACCTAAGATTCAAACAAAAAAAAAACTCCCGGGAAAGTACTTTTGCAAAAGACTTTGTCCTAAAACACACATAGCTACCATATCTTTCAAGAGAAATAGGTGTGCATATGTTTCAATTTTTATCTGTCAAATTCCAATGGAGGAAATCAAGAATGGTAATTTTTCTCCAACATCATCTCCTCCAACACCTCCCTCACCTCTTCCCATTAGTGTAGGACCAGGCAACGAAAAATACAACTTTTCTCCATCACCATCTCCTTCGCCACCATTCTCACCACAACCTTCAAGCCACACATCAGCTGAGAATCTCCCTCTTCTGCATGAAAGATTGCTTACTCCTTCAGTGCCATTGGCATTCTCATTGGATCGGCAACGACAGCCGGAGGATTTGGATTCTAAGAGCTCTTGCCTTAAAGACTTGTAAGCCCTTCTTCACTCATCAATGTTTCAAATTGCATTTTTATGTTTGTGATGAAACAATTATTTGTAGAAATGTGATTGAATCCTTTGTGTTTTTGCATAGCATTTCAATGTCATCTTTAATTTCAACTTTAGACCCCCCTTATCCCCATTAAAATTTCTAGTCACTGTCCACTATTTCATTAGGAATTAGATGACCAAGTATCTCCTTCATTTCTATGGCCATAAATCTATTTGCCCTGTCTTACACAAAACAAAGGTTGCCCATTGACTTTGAGGGAAGCTTTTGACTGGTAGGTATTTCACTTTCTTTCACTTTAAAATTGAGGTTCAGTTTGAACATGCAAAGCATTTACCAAACAGTCAAATCAATGTAGGCCACCAGACCCAACAGAAAAGGAAACCTTCCCCTATACATAGGTCGATATAAAGTACTCCCAATGTACAGTTGAGGTGATAAGCCCGAGTAATGTTAAGAACACGTAAAAATATATAATTTTGTATCATAACTCGCCATGTGGTAAGTTGTGAGTGATGAAAGTGCGTCTCCACATGACCCACCATCATACATCTACCAATCATTACTCACTACATGGCGAGTTATGGCACAAAATTATGTATTTTTATATGCCCATAACATTACCCGATAACCCCGCCCCAATAAAAACAGAATAAAGTCAACCCATTTTTAAAGCGGTACAGAAAAAACTCAGGATCATAAAAATTATTGTTTACCATAGACTACTTCAACAAGTTTTAGCAAAAACTCTACTAGTAAAAGACCTGTAAAAACAGACCACCTAATTTGAAAATAAAACAAGCTTAGAAAGTGATGTGAAAAAGTTAATTTTATACTAGGTAACTTGTTTTTAGATATAAGGTACTAAATCTTAATATTTATTAACAAAATATTTGTATTTTTCATTTGGAAACAGAATAGAATGGTTTATACAGAAGTGCTGCACTTGCTGTTCCAGAATTCTCTGAATTTTACAAATGCAACACAATTTTGCTGAAAATCTGGAAGCAGTCAACAATGCAGAGCTCCTCCCTAATATTATAGAGCAGTGACTTCACCTCATTGCTAACATATCTTCTAACCCATTACAAGTCATGTATTGTTTCTTTTTCATTTCTTTTTTTCGTTCTGTTTTTGTCTTTGGACAGACCTCAATTGATTCTATCACAATTTTTGGGGATCTCTGCTACCTGAACTATAGCTAGCACAAGTCAATGGGTGAAGAAATTCTTGAAACATCCCAGTTTAAACATTATATCAAAGTATCAAACTTTCTCATAACAAAAAAGAAACCTTAACAACACGTCTCTTTTCGTTTCTTTTGGTTCTCAATCTATTCACAGATGTAACTGTCTGTATAAAAAACACCTTATTATGTTGAACTCAGTGATTATACCGATTTCTTTGCAAGCATAGCTTTCTCTCTCGAAACCATTCTTCAATTTTTTTTTAAAAATATTTGCAATAAATATCCATATTCAAAATTAACTTTTTCACTGAACATTACATATTCCCAAATTTCTTATCCTTATATGAAGACGTAAGCAATCATATGAACTTCAAAGTTAAAACAACCCTTTTGCATTTCCGACTTTCTGGTACACTGTCAGTGAGATTTGGTCAAGTTTAAACGTCAGAATGTCAGTTTTCCTACTGGGAAAAAATCCAAGCATCAATCTCAAACTAGCATTTTTCTTATTGAAATACAAAAAAAAAAAAAAAAAAAAAAAAAGTGAAAACGACATAGAGAACCATTCTTAGATCAACTTGATATAAGCAAGAATTTGAACAGAAAAAGGCAGGCAAATAAACTGGGGAAATTTTTGGATTTTGGCACAGATAGAGACATTGAGAGAAAGCACAATCTAATAGTGGAGTACTGGAGTTCAGTAAAATCTTGGTCTCACAAGAAGTTAATGTGGCAAATCCTACAGCCAGTGATTTTATCTTTGATTACTTTTATGCATGCAAATGTGTTCCTTAATATGATTTGAAATAAAAATCCCTCTTGGTCACTGCACTCTAAAGCAGTGATGGAACCTCGAACTTTAGTGGTAAGTTCCAGATAACAGCTAGTACGAACAAGAGCATTAAAAGTGAAAAAAATAAAATAAAATAAAATAAAGTTGAAAAATTGTTACAATATCTAGACTCTAGTATCTGATGCACACATTAAGGGAGGGGGTGACATATAATAACCCCAACCTGCTTTCAACTGAAGATTCTGATGTAGTAAACAAAACAGAACTTTAAGGTTTATATTCTGATGCACAAATAAACATAGCCTTCTCAATTCAATAAAACATACGCAGTATAAGACTGACTTTGATGTGTAGCAAGAAAATTAAGGACTGCGAATAATCAAGCATACAATCAGCAAACACTGGACTTTGGACAAGAAAGGCATAGTTTTTTACCACAAAGACCAACCATGAAGTGGAATAACAAGAAAGATCTAGAGTGAGATAGCTCAAAAGTAAATGGAAACTATGTCCAATGCCATTGAAAAGAATATTTTTAAACTATAAAGTAAAAACTCGAAAATCTGTACAAGTTTTCGCCCAAAAAGATGAAAATTACAACCCACTCTGTTCCTACACCAAAGTCCAACCAAAACAGTTGAGATATTACCCAACATATTCAATTTCCAGAACGAACAGCATTGTTATCTACAAAAAATGGTTTGAAAATAAATTCATAAACAATAATATATTAGAATCAGGTGAGTTTTTGGTATATTAGAATTAGATGGCATTATTGTATCACTGTGGATTTTGCTGTCTCTGTTGTGCATAATTGGGAAGATTCTGTGACGTGTTCTGAAGTCCTACCATACCAGGTTGTAGATTCTGAGCATTTGTCGGCATGTTTCCAAATGCACTTTGTGAACCATGTTGCTGTTGTTGCTGCTGTTGCTGTATAGGCATCATACCGCTGGGATTTGCGGCTCCCATATTAAACACTGCAAGAAAAAGTCCGAGATGTAGTTTAGCATATCGAGTCCATATCCAAATACACACCATATTTCACATAGAAACAAGAGGACAGAATTCTTACTCTGATCACCCAAAATTGGTGAAGCATGACTTCGTTGGGGGTTGCTACCAGATATTCCAAACTGAGAAGTAATTTAAACAGAAGAAGTAATCACAATACCATCAAATGGTAATATAACAATACAACGCAAAAACAAACATAAATTAAGAACAACTACCATGAACAATTATACAGCAAGCAGATAATCCAAACTGAGAAGTAATTTAAACAGAAAAAGTAATCACAATACCATCAAATGGTAATATAACAATACAGTGCAAAAACAAACATAAATTAAGAACGACTATCATGAACAATTATACAGCAAGCAACATAAGAGAAAGCAGCTCAGTCATGTATACTTGAAACTACATTTTTTTTTAAAAATTGAGCTGCATGCAGGCATCAAGGAAGAAAAGAAGATTGAATGAATACTTATACATTGAATCAAAATTGCCATACCAATCTCTAATTACATAAAATGAAGTAATTCTTTTCTGGATTAGCAAGAATGCATAAGCTTATTATATATTAAGTAAAATTATATCGTATTTCTGCTTGCAAATCAGGATGACAACTAACATTTACAACATCATTAGTTCCTTGAATGACTGTTTGCAGTAACCTAATAACCTTGAACTGTTGAAATTACATTCTTCTATCAGTACATTGAATTAACAACTTAACATCAATCCTTTCCAATCCAATTTTAGATCAAGCAGCTTTGGCCCAAACTTTAGCTCTGTTTAAATTTATGGAGTTCGGAGTGTAAAAATATGCCAACCCCAGTGAGTCAAATGGAATTCAATAGACTTTTTTTTTTTTTTTTATTGGTACAATTCAATAGACTTTCAATTTGATGAAGACATGCTTATGAATCCAATATTGGCAAATTAATAAAATAAAAGGGAAACAACATTGGCAAAGAACATTGGAAGCAGACCTGCATTCGTGGTAGTGATGGCATCGTGGCTGACATGTTTGGAATCTGAAACAGGACAAACAAAAGGACCAAGTATCAAATATAATGTCGCAAAGGATACAAGAAACTAACTTCAACGAAAGGGAACAAACAAATATAACTAGGAAACAGCAATAAATACAAATGCACATTATAAATTATGAACAAGAGCTGAAAATATGAGTGAAGTACAAAATATGCTTCACCAACTCAAAATAAAGAACAAAAAAACCCAAAAGGAAAAACCACTAATCAACATACTAGAGATCAAATGTCAATCTATTACTTCTCAGGAGAGGGTGGAGGCAATTATTTCATTTTTTCTATGGACTTCTCTAAACCTTCAAACCCCCCTTGTTTCTCTCCAACCAAATGCACCACATGAGACATTAAAAGGAGGCTCTCCATGCCAGCCCATCACCAAATGCATAGTGCTGCTTGCATGTAAACTATTTTGTTCCAAAGTTATGATAGGGTATTATTTTATCCTCCCCCTGAAGTAAGGTATGTATCAGCTCCCAGTTTTTGTGGAGAAGAAGATTTAGACCCAATTAGTAAACACTTAATTCCCCCCCCCCCCCCCCCCCCAATAGTATTCTCATGAACTCAACATTTCAAGGAGATTAACTTCACATTCAAATAGCAATCACTTTCCCAACCTAACCCCAATAATTTAAAGGATACATCATTAAATAAGGGTAATTTAGGAATATCACATAGTCCATCCCAAAAAAGAAAGGACAAGTAACATGGGATGGAGTACAAAAAGTCTGCAAAGATTATCTATAGATTCTAAGATAATCTCTTTAATGAGAAATAGCCCTCTTGCAGAATATAGCAGGATCCATAGGAATGTAGGTGCACCATATTGGCCCAAGCATAAATATAGCAGGATAAACATTATACTTCACATTTAAAGAATATCAACCTACAGTCCTCTGGATCTGAATTGGGCACTTGTACTATAAAGCTGACCGAATGAAACACAGTCAAACCTGAAAATAGTTCTGCGAAACCAGAAACATCACTTTAAAGTCAAATATAAACTCAATGAACTCCTGAATGTGTCAAAGAATCTGAAAAGCAAAATACAGTTAGAGCTTTACGCTATCTAGTAACAGAACAACCAACACAAGATTTATTAATA
The DNA here is from genome assembly GCF_040712315.1 of Castanea sativa. NCBI lineage: Eukaryota > Viridiplantae > Streptophyta > Magnoliopsida > Fagales > Fagaceae > Castanea > Castanea sativa. Next base: position 78,928,041 of record NC_134017.1, on the reverse strand, counting down.
CAGATGCAACCATCATGAAAGAAACACACAATTCACAAAATGTTCTTTGTCTGTACAGAAGCTGGATTTCCTGATTATTGCAATTAACTAATATTAAAGAGCATGAAAAGGAAAAAAAAAATAGAAAGTGAATCAATGGACTTGTATATCTGACCATTTGGGCATTCGATGTCGCCTGAGCTGCATTAAATAATGCACTATTAGCAGTGCCAGAAAACTGGCTTAAATGGCGATTCATCTGATTTCCCTGGTTGAGTTGACTTTGACCAATGCCATGCTGAACATGTCCTGAGGGCAATTGTCGACCCTGAAATTGTGGGTGCCCCATCGACTGAGAAAATTGCATCTGATGTTGACCATGTAACTGGGGAGAAAACTGGCTTAAATGGTGACCACGTAAATTGACAATATAGAGATATATGTGATATAGGTTTGCCAAGTCATTGTTGAAACTTTAATAAACAGTTTTAAGTATATAAAGATAACTATAGAAAACTTATTTATCCAAAATTTTAAAACAAACTATAGAAAACTCATTAAACCTAGTATCCTCTCCCTTTTAATTTAAACCCCCCAATTTGAGGAATTTGAAAACATGAGCTTAAAGGGGACAGAACTCCTTCAAATCCCCCTCAAATTCTCTTGTTTACACTAACACTATGTTTGGTTGCACCTAGGCAAAGCGAAGAGAAAAGAAAATACCAAGGGAAGGGAAAGTGAAAGGAAAAAAGAAAAAATCTTTCTCTATGTGAGTTTGTATGTAGGAAGGAAAATAAAGGAAACAAATTATTCCCCTTGTTTGAATTTCATAGAAAACGGAAAGGAAAATAAATATTTTTACTTTTAAAACCTTAAATGTATGACTTGTAAGAAGAATATATGCGCACATTGGTAATTTAAAAATAAAAAGTTAAAAATCACCTCAAACTCTCTCTCCCTCCCCTCTCTTTCAGTCCAAATTGGGAAGATAGCAAAAGTGTGGGCCCCATGGAAAATGTTTCCTTCCACATCATCCTAATTTCCTTTCTCTCATGTCAACCAAATCAAGGAAATGCAATCCTTTCTCTCTTCATCTTTCCTTTCTCTCTTTTTTCTTTCCATCCAAACAATGTGTAAGAGAGTACATCCAAACAAGGAAAAGAGGAACCCCTCACCATTTATCCTCTCTAATGTAGGAGCATAACCAAAAGTTATTTCAATATTTCATTTTAGATTTTCCGCGGATAATTTCATATTGTAACGTAGCTTTTTGTTTAGTTTGGATTGATATTTGAGTTTGGTTAGGATTAGTTCATCATTATCCTTTGTTTAGGATTATTGGATTAGTATTTGAAATTGTTTAGAATTATCAGATTAATATTTGAAATTATTTAGGATTTTTTTAGGAGAGTTTACCCTTATCTTTGTGATTCCTGGAAACAGCATATAAAGCTCCAGATGATTTCTTTTGTATTGGATAGACTACGATTATTATTATTATTGAGATTATTTGCAAAGATTGCATTGTGTTTGTTTGGTGGTGAATCCAAACATCTTAGGTGGGAAGCCTAAGGTCTACGGTAGGACTAATCTAGGTGGGAAGCTTAGGTTGTCCTGCATCACTCTCCTTTCCTCCATCCAAATGGACCCCAAATTTCTTGGAAGGCTTTGGTAACAAAGACACCATTAATAATGACAAGCTTAGATATACAAAGGCATACATGTTTTAATTGTCAATGTATGTGGAGGTGTGTGCACGCTCATGTGTGTGCACGCTCATGTGTGTGCATGTATCTATAAGTTTTCACATAACTAAGGAAAAATGTAGCCAGTTGAAAATTTACCGGCTGAAACTTCTGCTGAGCCTGGCCCTGCAAATCATGCAGCTGAGGCAGCTGGTTCTGCATAAGAAATATGACAGTCAAATGGTTAGTAATGAAAATTATCTAGCAACAAACATTATCAATTGCAACACAGACTTATATAAGTCCTACTCAAATGCTAGAGCAGAACTTCCTAAGAAGGAAAGCATTCGGAGAGATTAACATAAGACAATATTCAAGGCTCTGGAACAGATTGTGTGATATTAGATGGAGGCAGATACCAAGGGAGAAGATTTTTCCTTTTCATTCTCAAAATAGCTTACATCATTTTTTTTCACCCATTTTCAATACAAGGATTTTCTTACCTCCACTAAGTCCTGAAAACGCATCAGATCTCCAAAATTTAAATTTTATCCTAAATAGAACCGAAGTTGATGTGAAAGTTCATTTACAAACATACATATAATTAAGCATGTTCTAGTGCAAGAAATTATATGTCCAAACTTCCATAAACATCCTCAACTTTGGATAGAACAATGGAAGTAAACATAACTAGCAATTCAGTATCGTTCATTGAATCAACTAAAAGATGCAACCACTTCAAATTCATATATTGTAGTATTATTCCTCACCTGTCCCAGTCCTTGCATCGCAGATTGCCTGAACTGTTGCTGTGCAAGGAGTTGCTGCTGCTGATGCTGAGGTAGTTGCATCAGTTTCTGCCTTTGCTGCTGCTGCTGCTGCTGCTGTTGTTGTTGCTGCTGCAGCTGCTGAGGGGTATGTTGCTGAGGAGATGGTGTGTTCATCATGTTTGTACCTGACCTAGGAGAATTGGCATACTGTAGTGGAGATGTTGTTGTGTTATCAAAGGAAGTAGCAGTTGTGGCACTAGGAGATGCAGCTGATCTTCCAATAAGTTGTGGTGCAGAAGCCTGCTTAAAAAGTTTTTGGTAATTAGACAAAACACACACCTTCAGAAAAGAAGACCTTAATTCTCATCCTACAGATGCAGAATATCAAGCCACAACAGGCTGACACAAACCCCAAACCTTTATCTACAATTTGTTAACACAAACATAGCAAGATAAGGATAAAAGCATAGCATGCCCCACTTATGCGCACTAGTGTGTGTAGGATATCAGTAATCGTACTAAAATAATCAACAATAATAATAAAAATTAGAGGACAACCACATGAATGATGTTTAGGCTTTAACATAAGTATGCCAGCCTCTTTAATTCACAATTTGAGAAAAAATGAATGAATCATGTAATACTTCACGATGTGAAACTTAAAAATAAAGTCAAAGATCGTACCTGCAACAAAGTTCCCTGTCCACTGATGTTATTTGACGACAGAGGGGCATTCTTTGAATACATGCCTAGAACAATTTTTAACAAAAGCCACCAAATTAAAAATGATATTCAATCCAATATATAAATTTCAAAAATAAAAAGATCATGCTTCAACAAGTGACTAATTATTACCAGATGCATCAGCAAAACTTTGCACTCCATCACCTACAGTGATCACATCCACCAAATGCAATGGAAGTGCAGGTGTGATCTGCCTCTGGTCTCCTGGTATTCGTAATCCTACATGCATAAACCAATCATTTCTAAATGTAAACTTACAAGTATGCCTAGACCAAATACATCTTTCCGGCACAAAAACTTGAAGCTTTTATTAGAGGTTATATTATATTCAAGATATACTCTGGATTGCTATAGTCAAACCCTCTGAAAATATGCTTTGGCCCACTGTCCTTAATATGCAACTGATCTTGCACCTCAATGTTCATTTTGACAAGCAGCCACACTCACCAACACATTATTACTAAATTATGTACTAGCTCTAAATTTTAAGCAGACCAAGGAACCCTTAATTATATGCAAATGTAAAGACTATCTTAGAAAGTAAAGCCCAAATTTAATGTGATGAAAGAATAATTTGCAACTTGGACTCTAGATCAACAATTATGATCATTTCAAGCAGGTCTAGACCAACCAATCCTCAAAATGAGGACACAAAACTTTGACAGGGGATGGAATTGATTCATCAACCAACTTTTGTCTGGACAATTTGGAGAAACTCCAGAAACCTAAGCAATCAATTCTATATGGAAGTTTAATGTGTCTCCCATTAATCATCAATCAAATGACTAAGCCAAAGGGCTGGTGCCAGAAAAGAATGTGCTTAATTAAGAACACCAAATGAGGCCCTTAAAATTCTCAATCCTTTTGTCATTGCTACAATAGCATACATCACAAAAGTAGCTTATATCGGGGGGGAGGTGAGGGGTTAAGGAAATTAAATTTATTTATGAACGCAATGGAAGCAGCAATCTGTGTCAATGTTTAAGAATGTTACTAACTTTTTTTTTTGATAAGTAACGTAAGAATATTATTAATAATAGAAAAAGTGCCAAAGCATCTGCAGCTACTCTAATACACAAAGCATCTGTGAAACCATCCTTAGTGACAAGCAACATACAGTAAATCGTTTCTGTTGAACTTTTTCTTTATCATAGAGGTGTTAATATTTGACGACAAATTGCTGAAACAAAGTTACAAGACTAGACTGCATGAGAAGGCCTTTCATATCAAGATACAAGAAAGCAAAAAACCAATATAAATTTAGAGCTAGATGAAAAGCAGATAACCTAAAAGGCATTGAACGTAAAGAGACAGTTGAGAGTAATGCCTTCGCCATAATTTACAGCAGCTCGGAGTAAATTCTCTTGTTCTTGAATTTTTGCAGCCTGACCCTTATCCAAAGTTGGGGCAATTGTCAGCCCTTGACGGGTTCCAATCAAATAGGCTTTACGCATGTCAGCTAACATTTTTTCTGCACTTTCACAAGCTGCTCCAATCATATCAATTCTAGCCTGTAAAATGGAGATTTCTAAATGCATGGAATTCATGAAAATAAATAAATACTGAAATTTGGACTCAATGAACTTTGACAAACCTTTAACTTCTCAATTTGTGAGGATAATGGCAAGTTTTGCATCCCAAGAAGCAACTGCTCTCTCTTGGAGTTGTCCTCCACTTCCATCTCAGGCAACAGTTTTGAAGATAGCATAACTGGTAGTACTGTAATCACAGAATCCCACAAATTAATTATAAACTTTGATAGCTATATAATGTGTTTCATTGGAAAATATTCACAAAATGTGTTCAAAGACCTAATTAGACCAAAAGTGACCATGGTAATTGTGTTCGAAGACTTAAAATGTGTTCGAAGACTTAAAATTACATTAGCATCACAAAAGCAAGTACATCTCATAATACAGCACAATAATCCCCCCCCCCCCTTCCCCTTCTGGTTATACAGGTAAGGTGTATTTGAGTTAACAAGAGGTAGATAATCCAACAACAACAAAAAAAAAGGTCAATATAACAATCAATTAAATAATCATTATGAAACCTTGATGATATGCAGTTTGAAGTCTCAGAGAGTGCGATTGTGTAGGCTACTTACTTATTGAAATGCTATGAGCAAATAGTAACATTGTTTTCACAATAGTTGAAACAAAGGAAAGTGCATTCAATGCAAGCTACCATATCAAACCTTAACCCTTTTTCCCAATTTGGATGAGTAATCAATAATTTAATTAGATAAGAGGAGGCTCACATAATGGAGCCTCTACATTTATTACTGTAGCTATTTGTCAAATTCTCTCAGTTAATACCTGATTGTAGTACCATTAACAAGGGGTACCATGGACCATTAATCCAATCATTAATATCAGTAATACAACCCATTTGTTGAAGGTCATAAGTAAATTCTGGAGCTCAAATTACTGCCAGCATGGGGAGACCAGCTGGAGATGTTGATAAATCAGACATAACATACAACTTCGGTACTTAACTTTAGATATACAGATGGAGAAAACTTCAGTACTTATCTTAGATATACAGATGGAGAAAAATGGTGATGATGGTGCATCTAAGGAAATCTTTATAAGAGATTTGGCTGTTATGAGATCATTAAGCAAAGAGGATTCATAGACCCATGGAATAAGTTAAAGGTCCAGATTATAGGAATAGTGATTCTGAAACTGTCTAGAATGGGATACAAGACAACAAAAGTATAATATATACATGTCTATGTTGGTGTAATAACAAAGTTAGACACATTGACATAAGCGCTTGGCCCATGGAATTATTCCCAGCCAGATATATGTGCACAGTTGCATCTTCAGTCATTGCATTTCACCAGATAAATATATTAATTATAAGTAAGGTGTATTGTCTTACAGGGTTTAGTGTGGCTATCAATGCATGTTCCTAAGTCTTTCTACATGTGCCTTACTCATGTTAAGAAGACAAGTGCATACTTGTAGAATTCTCTGCATTTACATTCTTTGGATGTACTACAAAAGCCTTCGAAACCTTCTTAATGTCATCAACAATGTTGAAAAGCTCAAGATTCACCATAGAATATTGCCCTAAAATATCTTGCCTGATACACAACACAAGTATGTTAACACAATTACAATCACCAATAAAAAGGGGTATGTTGGCAAAATTAAATCTAAAAAATAACCAGCAATAAACCATCATTATGTCAATGGATGCGCAATATTGCAATATATGCCTCTCTTTTGCTTTCTAAGGTTTCTACATACACAAACCTACTACTCAAATATTAACCCATCAGATCATTTTTTTTTTTTTTGGTTAAGTAACCCATCAAATCATATTATCCTATTTAAATCTCAAAATCAACTGCATTGAGGATTGACATTTAAGATATTCATATCCTTTCTCTTAACAATTCAAGCAAATGTTGGTACTTCAGGTATTGCTCCTGCATGAGTATTTTCAGTTTTCTAGGAATTGCTAGTATAACTGAGAAACTAAAGCGGCTCAATTTCTATAAAACTAGCTTCAAATTTTACTATTTTTCTAAATTTCCTTCTATTAATATTGAAACAGAAGAACAAAACCCTAGGAAATCTTTACAATGCAGAAAAATCAATGATATGAATGGTGAAGAAATTATTGAATCCTCAGCTTTCTCAGTATCGAAACAAATGACAACAATTAAGAATTCGAACTGTCGAAGAGAAAGCTAGAGTGTGATGATTTCTCAGCTACACTAACAATTGTTCTTCAATTACAAATCCTCAAATCTAAATGTAACCTAAAGCAACTCAAATTCTACAAATCTAAGCTTCAAAACTTATTATTTTAAAAAAAACAGGAAAACAAAGCCCTAGAAAACTACAATGCAGAACAAAATTAACAATCTAAATCGCAAAATTATTGAACCCTCAGTTTCTCGGCAACGAAACAAATAACGAACAATAAGAATTCGAAGCTCAATTTTCTAGAAATTGAATTGCTTTAGTTTCTCAGTTACACTAGCAATTGTTCTTCTTCAAATACCTCAATTTTTAAACCCTCAAATCCAAATGCAAACTAAAGCCACTCAATTTCTAAAAAATTGAGCTTCAAATTTTATAAATTTTTATAAATTTTCTTCTATTTCTCTTTAAACAGGAAAAAAAAATCAAAAAACAAAAAACAGAAAACAAGAACAAAACCCTAGAAATCTACAATGCAGAACAAAATTAAACCTGAATCGCAAAATTATTGAAAGTTCAGTTTCTCAGTAATGAAACAAATAACAAAGAATAAGAATTTGAAGCTCAGTTTTCTAGAAATTGAATCGCTTTTAGTTTCTCAGTTCTACTAGCAATTGTTCTTCAAATCCAAATGCAAACTAAACTAAAGCCACTCGATTTCTAGAAAACAGTGCTTCAAATTTTTCTTTTTCTTTTTTTTCTAAATTTCTCCTATTTCTCTTTAAACCAAAAACAAAACCCTAGGAAAAATCTATAATGCAGAACAAAATTAATAACATGAATGGTGAAATTATCGAATCCTTAGCTTTCTCAGTAGCCAAACAAATAGCAAAGAATAAGAACTCAAAGCTCAATTTTTCTAGAAATTGAATCGCTTTTAGTTTCTCGGTTACACTAGCAAATTGTTGTTCTTCAAATACCTCAATTTGTAAACCCTCAAATCCAAAATGCAAACTAAAATGCACTCAATTTCTAGAAAATCGAGCCTCGAATTTAAACAAAACCCTAAGAAATCTTTACAGTGCTGAAAAGTGAACAATTTGAACAAAGAAACAAAGAAGGAAGTGAGAGAGGGAGGGACCATTTGGGAGTGGTGTTGGTGCGAGCGTAGGCGTCGAAGTCGTCGAGGATGCGAGAGATGGCCTTGAAGAGACTAACGGCTCGAGTCTTCACCGCGTCCAGGTTCAGTTGCTGCTGCACCGCTTGGTTCAGCCTCTCCACTTGTTGCTGCTGCTGCTGTTGCTGTTGCTGTTGGTTTTGGTTTTGGTTTTGACCTTGTTGTTGTTGTTGTGGTTGAATTTGGTTTTGTACTACTACTCCCTCCATGGCTGAACACAACAACGCAGAGAGAGAGAGAGTAGTGAAGTGTTTTTGAAAGTGGAACTGATAAACGAAGGTTCTCTCTTTCTCTGGTTTTTTTTTTTTTTTTGGATGAACCTCTCTTTCTCTGTTTCGTTTTTGTTTTGGGTACGGAAGAACTCGGAAATTGCTAAATACTATTTTGGCCTTGTTTAAATTTTGTGGAAGCATATGGGAATGAAAAAGTGAGATGGTTAGACAATAGTTTTTGTTGTTTAAACACCGTTATCAAATAAGACCTTATTTTTAGAAAAATTTTGCTAAATAGATATGACCAAAGATATTTAGTTAGGCGGCATCTTTTTTGGAACTCGTGTTTAATTAGATTATCATAATTCTTAAAACTCAAATTTAACTTGAGATTTCAAGTTTGACAAACTCGAGTTTTAAAAAGATGCAACGTAACTAAATAATTTTGATCCAATATTTTTTTTTCTTATATTATTCTTGAAATTATGCTATTTGGCAAAAAATGTCTGTTATCAACCATCACCTTTCAGGTTAATTACTTATTGAAAAATTCTTGTGATTTATTATGATTATGGTAAATTTGACTACATCTCTTATACTACCTAATTATTTTATAAGGTGTGTGTGTTCCAGCTTCTCTGATAGATCGAAGATTATTACTAGAGGTGTCCAACCAAACCCACCAATTGATTAACCTACCCAAACCGTCTGGGCCAGATTGAAAACTGTCTAACCTGACTCCGACAATGGCAGTGATGGATCTCCACCTCCATGAACTAAAATCGGCGAGTCAATTGGTGGGTCTTCGCATGAAAAATCGATTCTGATTGGCCCAACCAACCTCCATTCCAACATCTTGCTATTCATCGCCCTCTCCCTCTCTCTTAGTCTTAGATTTGGCAAGATCTCAAGTAGATCCGGTGAGGACTTGCCCAAATCTATCAAGATTGAACTAAATCTCAACCAGATCCATTGAGGTCCGGCAAGATCTCCACCACTATTAAGATCACTACTCCTTCGTTGGTTTCGACCAAAAGCAATTACCATCCACTCAAACCAAAATCGACTAGACCCGTGGTTTCCAACATTTGGCAACAAGTTAGCTACCCTGCCACTTAAAGTAGTCAGGTTGGTTTTGGTTTGGGCACAATCCCGAACCCAGACTATCCTGAGGACAGCCCTAGTTATTGCAAAGATAAATTCCTTAATAGTGATTTTAGCTATAGATTTTAAACTCATAATTTCATAGATGTCATAAGTCTCTCATCTCTCACACATCATATTATTATAGATAGCATTCTCACACAGAAAAAAAAAAAATTGGTTATTATAGAGAAAAATCGCTTAGGATTAATCTTAGCTAGAGATTTCAAATTGAGGATTTCATGGATATCATAAGTCCCTAAAAACTGCTAAGCGAATCCTTGGAAATAAAATGTTTGAGGACTTTTAGTGTAGGACATAATGTGACTAGTCTATCTTGTCATTTTTTAAGTTGGATTGTAAGAACAGTCAAATGCTTGAGCTCACAAATTCAAGATTAGAAGCTTATAAAAAATTTCTTATTAAGTTTAAAGCAACTAGTTTGTGTCATATTATCTATATATATATATATATATATATATATATAATAGGTGAAACTGAGGGAAACTCAAATTAGAATTTCAAATAAGAGTTCTAATTTTGCGCCATGTGTCCTAAATTATTTATTTTTAAAGAGTTTTTTTTCTTAATTTTAGAATCAAATGTGGGATCGCATCATAAATATTCATCCAAGTGAGTTATTAAATACAAAAGCCAAAGAGTCTAAAATAATTGAATCGTAAAAAAAAAAAAAGTGTTTCACAATAACAATAAAAAAAAAAAAACATTGACAATTTACATTATATACCTAATAATATCGTTACAAAATTTTTTAAAGAGTTAACAAAATATAAAAATAATTATCAATAGTATTTAAATTATATTATACATTTTATTGTATATCTTTAAGTATATCTATGCATATACATGAGGTTATAAACTAGTCTATATATCTATATATATAATAATAGGTGAAACTGAGATAAAGTCAAATTAAAATTCTAAATTAGAGTTCCAATTTTATGCCACATGTCTCGTATAAGTTTTTGAATTTTTGTATTAAGTGAGTTATTGTATCAATTAAGTTTTCTTAATTTTGCTGCTAAACGAAAAAACCAAAGCGATTACATATGAACTTGGTTTGGGTACATTGCATCTAGCCATTAGGATGGTAACACATGACTATTTTTATAAGGATGAAATGCACTGAGTTTACTATTAAGTAAAAAAAAAAAAGTGAACGCAAGGAATTTCCAAAATGATAATAGAGCTAGAGTTTGTATCTTTGTTATAAATTGCTTACAAAGTTTGCATCTTTACATTTGCATTGAGTTTCGGATTAAAGTGCTTTCTTCTTGGTTTTGGCAATCAGTTTAGTTTACTATTCACTTAAAAAGTTTGCATCTTTACATTTGTTATAAGTTGCTAATATGTGATTAGATGCACTTTATGCCTAAATTTCACTACCTTTATATTTGGCTTTTGTTCAAGTTTGGCACTTATAACAATGAAGAAAGCTCTGCTGTGGACCGATGGATGATACTTTTTGCAAGCTGCAATGGAACTTAATGATCAATGGAATCTCATGCGAATTAAAGAGGACCCGGCTGCAGATGTCTGGATGGCAAATGTAAGAAACTCAAATTAGAATTCTAAATTAGAATTCCAATTTTGTGTCATATTCCTAAATTATTTATTCTTAAAGAGTTTTATTTCTTAATTTTATAATCAAATGTGGGACCACAACATAAATATTCATTCAAGTGAGTTATTAAGTACAAAAACCAAAGAGTTTAAAATAAATTAATCATAAAAAAAAATGCTTCACAATAATTTTTAAAAGATAGACAATTTACATTTTATACCTAATAATATCCTTACAAAATTTTTTAAAGAGTTAACAAAATATAAAAATGACTATCAAATTAATAGTATTTAAATTATATATATGAATTATATTATGCATCTTATTGTATATCTTTAAGTGTATTCATGCATATGCATGGAATTACAAACTAGTTATTATAGATATAAAAGTAGAGTCAATATTGGGTGTCAAAATTTTTTGTGTCTATAGCATGACTCAATTTTTTTTTATTAGAATTTTCTCACATAATAATCTCTCAAAAAGTCAAAAGTAATTTGCGCATGGTCATGGTTTAAAAACGTAGTGTTTTCCTAATTAGACTAATCGGTTATGCCGCAGTAATATAGGTTGATTGACTGCAATTGATATGACAAAACGGAAAATTATTAGGTACTTTCGGAGTATCATAAATACGTACTCCTCTCTCTCACATAAATGATGGATCCTACCATGAATTTAATTAGTGTGGCTCATCATTCATGTAAGAGGAAGGAGTACACATTTATGGTATTCCGGGAGTACACAATAATTTCCCTGACAAAACGGAAAATAAAGATTGAAAAAATAAAAGTTTACCATAATATTGTGATATGACTTAGTTACCTAAATTGCAAGTTATTCCCCAAATGCATTAGAAAATCAGGGTTTAGCTAATCATTACATGTCAAACCAAAATCTTGCATTTTTTTTTTCTTTTTTTGATGAGGAATCTTGCATTTGATAATGATACAACCCTGTGTTTTCATATCAAATGCCAAAGGTTAAGACAAACATGTTTTAATTTAGGACAAAATTTAGCTACAAAATCGATTGTAGTCTTAGACTACAAACTCACTCAATATCTTTTTATTAGAGGTGAATATTGACAAATCCCCCATTGGATTACATCTTTTTCTTATATCCTACATGTTTTCAAAATTTCAAGAAAATTAAAGATCAATAACTATGTCATCAATACATTTTTAAATTGCAAGTTTTTGTAATTTAAAATTATATATAAAATATAAGTTTATAGATTATATTGTAAATAATATCCAATTGACATAAAATTTGACATATGTATTAAGAATGTAAAGAACATGTAATTCAACGGTTAGATTTTCAAAATATACAGTAATATTTATTTTATTGAGTGAGTTTGTAGCCTAAGGTTACAATCGATTTTGTAACTAAACTTTTTCTTTTAATTTATTTTTGTGGGGTTTCTCAATTTTTTTTTTTTTTTTGTGGTCTCAGCAATAGATTTGATTCAATGGAACCTTCTTCATACATATTTAAAAAAAGGAGTATTAGTATTATTATTATTATTTTGTTTTGATAGACTTGTGCTTTGAGGGTGGATGCCCAAATTTGTGGATGGCACAAGTCAATCGTCAAAGTTTTGGGTAGCTTCCAAGGTATTTTATCCTTTTCCAATTTCATTATCCATGTTTTGCCATTAATATGACTTCATTTGATGAGAAAGTATAATAATAACAATTAAGTTTTAGTCATAAAACTATAGGTCAAGAAATACAGGAATGGATTTTTAACAAACTAATTAAGGTCAGTCATATATTGTTGGGAAAATATGATGGAGTGAATAAGAAATTAATATTTTCTAAGTTCATTTGAAGATGTTATTAAAGTGGTGAAAATCATGAGTCCCATATAGGAAATAAAAAAGATAATATATGAGTTTATATGCTCATGAGTTGAACATTGGGCTGAGCTTTTGGCATATGTGAACTGAGCCTACTTGTCCAAGTAATAATATTTTATTATTTTAATTTTTGAGTCAGTTAGTCTATGCACAACAGTTATTACTGAAACAGAGTGCATATTTAGTAATGTATAATTTTTCATAGTCCCTTATTCATAAAAACTATTTTTCAGAAACTCTCCCGGTGATAATATTTTGTGCATTTCATTTTTGTATCAAAGAGAGAGAGATAGAGACATTGAGTAGTTCGCAGAGCACGACCTTGTGTGCTTCGTTTTCATGCTGTAGATCATTTCATCCTGAGAAGCAAACGTTCGTGAGTCTCAAAGCACCACAGTGATGGTCTAAGGGGCAAAATCTACTTTAAGGAGACTATGTCAAACACTCCTTAATCTAATTCATTCATCCTTCATAAAGTTGGTATGTGAGTTTTTAATTATATTGCAAATTTCTTTTATATATGCAGTATATATTTGTTGTTTTGCCTATTACTTCTTTTGTGTTAATATTGCTTACAAGTAGATCTGTGTGTTATTCCCTTTTACTTAATCACAAAAGTAAATTGTTGAAATATATCCAACAGTTTTAAAGTAGATTTAAATACATTTTAATTTATTTTTGTGATTCACGGGAAAATGAATTTTGTGATGGTTAGAAAACACTATATCGGCATTTGTTTTTACTCTGCGCAAAATATTTGGCTAAACTGGGTTTGTGTTTATTGGTTGACATGTACATCTATCTACTTGGTTATTTTATGAAGTTAAAAATGTGAACTTTAATATTTTGAAAACATAATTTTGTGTTTGACTGCAGAATTTGGTTTGTATGTACTGTTTTGGTATTGATCTTTTTCTTCTTGATTATTATATTAGATTGGACTTTTTGTCTTGTTTGCTAGTGTCTGCTATGTGTCTTAGATATTTTCTAAGCATTTGATAAAGTTGATTTCATGCTGCATAGTAGTGGTGGGTTTAATTAAATTATATTATAATAGGCTAATTTGGTCTTGCTAATGTTGATGATGGTTACGGCTATTGAGTCGGTAAGATTCCTATAACTGTTGTAGTATTGTGATTGGGTTTTTGTGTAACAACACATTCAATTAAAGTTTTTTATTGTGTGAAATTCTTTGATTGCCAGATACGTGTAGCGTAATAACAATAGTGTAGAAGTACAATTACATACTATGTGAATACTTTTTGCAAAGGTGGCTTATATATATGTTTATATAAATAACTGTTATATTTAGAGTTTAGCCGATTGAACTATAATTATTTAACTATTATAATTGTTTTTTGGTTGATTGTAATATTACACAAGCATGATTCGTTCTACTGTGTAAGAATTATTTGCTATGTTTGCAATGGGCTAAAAGAGGAAGTATTAAATCCTGGGAAGATTGTAATAACACTAGTTCATGGCATGTAATTTATGAATAATACATACATACATATATATATATATATATATATGGTCATATGGACACTATGGTTGATATCATTTGTTAATATATTAGTTGCGTATTTGGGAATACCATATACAATTCATATGTTATGAAAGTTTGCATTGTAATGTGAACTTTAATATTGGCAGTAGTACTAATTTTTGATAATATGGTATTTATTTTATATCAAGGGTAGACGTAGATAGCAATTAAACATGTCCTCGGCCTTTTATGTGCAATGGTGTCTGGGATTGATGAATAAATAAATAAATAAAATTGGAAATTTCACTGGAGACAAATTTTTTGAATCCATTTAATTGCACTCATTTTGGGTGTGGCTGCCATCTTTTAGTTTTTGGTTAGCCTTTACTAATTCATTAAGTGATCCTCTATTTGATAATTAAAATAGCATTATGAGAGTTGTTATTAATAATTTCAAATTTGTGGATATAAGCCCAACAATGAGACCAATTGCACACTAGTGAGGCTGTAGTTATGGGGTTTCACTCTAAGTTAGAGAGTGTACAGTTCACCCCTTGGCCAACAGTGTTATTTATTTATAAAGTTTAAGGTACAATTGTTTGTATTGATATGAAGGACACATGATTATTGTATTTGAGCACATGTAGATATGTATGTATATACATACATGTATATATATTTTTTGAGCATGTGTGAAATTGATTGGATATTAATGTGTTTAATCCTAATATATGTTTTGTAATATTTCTTTGGATGAAATATATGTTACATGTATTACTTGACATATTTGGGTTGTCTAAAATGTGGTATGCATAAGAGTCTGTTATGAGTGCTTACCAGTAAGCAAGAATGAGGTATTAGAGTTTCATTCATTAATAAGAATGAAGTTGAGAATTACTCAATAAATGCAATAATTCTTGATTACCATAGAACTTGTGGAGGGAAGCTATTATTTTCACCAATTATTTGTTCATTGAGATGTCTTAAAAGAAACCACTAAGACACCTTGTGAATAATGGAAAGAGTGATCGTCTTTCCATAAATTCTTTGAATGTGGGGGTGTTTGATGAAGGTGGTGGTTCCTATTCCTAAATGCTAAAAAACTATTGATTGTGTTTTCATTGGTTATGGTTATAACAGTAGTGCATGGTTCTTTCTAATTTGTGAATTTATTATTCTTATATGCATGAAAATTAATTAGAATATATTTCAAGTGTTAAACTTTCTTAAAAGAAAGTTTGAGTCTACGTTTAGTATCTCTCATGATCAAGAGTTGATGGAAGAGATGTTGAGCCTAAGCGTAGTATTAGGACAAACACCATATTCGTTTTATCCAGATTTTCTAATTCATATGTTAGAAGATGAACTTAAAACTTCAAAGAAGCAATATCCAGAGGTGTCTTCTTGGAAAATAGATTGTCAATAGTACAATAAATTCATCTTAGAAATCTATGCATAGTAGTTGGTAGATCTACCACTTGGAAATTTGAGAGTTGATGGAATTATTGACTATTACAATGTGAGACTTGTTAGAAGGCTACAAATAAAAGGAAGATGTGAGTTTTCTTTATACACAATAAACCAAAGGGGTTTATGGTTCTTGTACAAGGAAACAAAGTGCTTAAACTTGTTAAATCTTTGTATAGATTGAAGCAAGTTCAATCCAATGTCACGAGAAATTTGACAATGAGATGATCTCAAATGAGTTTAGATTTAATGCAACTAGTGTGTGATGTGAAATATATCACAAGAGGCTATGTTGTTGTGGGATATATTCATGTAAGTGCTGTAGATGTGATAGAAGAAATGAAAATTTCTAATACATCTAATGAACTTGTCTTGTTTCAATTATATGAGAATATGACAACAGTCTAGCAAGAACACCTTATGCAAAGAGCATATGTATTTTTGGGAAGTTAATAAATCTAAACAGACATGCATTGTTGGATACTTGTGCCTCCTATTTGTATATATTGGTAGGGCACAGAGTTATGATAAGTCTCAACATATTTGTTGGAAACATAATACCATGAGACAGTTGCTCTCAAATGGAAGTGATTCCAAATTATAAAATAGATCCGTAATCAATTGTTTGAGTGGAGAGCAAGTAAATTGCTTATCGAGGGGAATAATGTTAAAGCCTATAACCTAAAGTTTCCATGACGGTAACCCCATCTAGTTGACTAGAGAACCCAAGATCTAGGTTTTCAAAGAGACAACAAAATTGTGGAGACTAGTTTTTATCATTATGGAGATTACATCTCCCGCCCATTCCAATGATGAAATAGTGATGCATGTAAGTAATGTTCAGAGTAAGCTTTGCTTTTAATGATTCTTATATATCTTGGAATTCCAAGTGGGGTATAGCTGGATACTCCTAATAAGAGTCACCTATATGAGTGTGAAATGGGCCATTTTCATGAGAGTTTTAAGGTTGAATTCTCTAAAGCACTTCATGAATTTACTAGGATATGTTTAGGGCCGAAATGAACACAACTATAAGAACGAAATATATTCGAAAATGAGCTATGTGAATACTATTGTCTTAGTATACACAAACGGTAGAACAGTTCAAGACATCATGTTCACTAGTTAGCTAGTATATCCGATAGTCTTTCACAAAGGAAAGTTGAAAGCCCAAGATACTTCTCCCAATACAATAACTTTTCTTCTACTCTCTCTGCGTTTGCATCATCATTTGCATTGTATTTATCAATTTCTATTCATGTGGGGGATTGTTGGAAAAATAGCATGGAGTGAATAAAAAATTGATGTTTTATATGTTCACTTGAAGATGTTATTAAAGTGACGAAAATTCTGAGTCCCACATAGGAAATGAAAGATATAATATATGAGTTTATATGCTTATGAGTTGGACATTGGGTTGGACTTTTGGCATATGTAGACTTGGCCTACTTGTCCAAATAATAATATTTTATTATTTTAATTTTTGAGTCAGTTGGTCTGTGCACAACAGTTATTACTAAAACAGAGTGTCTGTTGAGTAACGTATAATTTTTCATAGTCCCCCATTCATAAAAAAAACTACTTTTTAGAAAACTCTCACAGTGAAAATATTTTGTGCATTTCATTTTTGTGTCAAAGAGAGAGAAAGAAACATTGAGTAATTCACAGAGTACAACCATGTGTGCTTCGTTTTCATGCTGTAGATCATTTTATCTTGGGAGACAGACGTCCGTGAGTCTCAAAGCACCACAATGTGTGTGAAGGATGAAATCTATTTTAAGGAGATTGTGTCAAACACAAGACTTGATCTGATTCATTCATTCGTCATGCATTTGGTCTGTGATTTTTTAATTATATTGTAGATTTCTTTTATATATGCAGTATATATTTATTGTTTTGCCTATTACTTTTTTTGTGTTAATATTGCTTATAATCAGATCTGTGTGTTATTCCCTTTTGCTTAATCACAAAAGTAAATTGTTTAAATATATCTAACATATATAACTTTTTTTCCATCATTATACAGTTTGTGACCTAAGGCGAAAACTTTAAATAAGCCTTTTTTTATATTTAAATAATGCTTTATGTTATAATTTTTTTATACAAAATATATTATTCTTATTTTTCCTAACATGACTAATTCACTAGTGATTGGGTTGGATTTTCATAAATTCATAATTTTTTTGAGAAAATACTAAAACTCCTACAAATTTTACTATAAAAAGCTTACAAATTGATGTAATAATTAATATAACTTTTAGCATTTCCACAAGATAATAAATTATTATTTGAATTACGTCATGATAAGGGTTAACATCAATTTATAAGACCTATGTAACACAATTTGTAGTGTCTCCAATATCACTTAATTTTTTGAGATTTCTTAAGAATTAAGGAGAGAAAATGTATAATTCATTTTTATTTATTTAAGAAAATCACTTATTGCTCCCTATATTTTGCGAAAAATTATTAGGTACTCTTTGATAACTTTTTTTTTTTGGATAAGTAAAGGTTCTTTGGTCTACCATGAACTTAATTGGTGGGATTCATCATTAATGTGAGAAGAGTAAGCACCATGCAACTGTATTAATTCGGAACATACTTATTAATTACATTTATTTGTGGGTCTTTCTTTAATAAGGGTCTTAGACCATGAAAACTAGGTCAAATGGGAAAGGCAGGAGTGGAGATACAACGTTTGTACAAAAAACGTGGGCTATCCTGGTTTAAAAACGCTGTTGTAGCTCGATATTTTCGCCATTAACGGGACCAAATTTACTTTGTGCTAGAGTCTACAAAGCCAAATGCTTCCCAAAATGCTTGATTATGGAGGCCAAAGAAAGACACAATTCCTAGTATGCATGGAAAGGCATCTAGATTATGGACACTTGGTTGGACTGAGCCACTTTTAAACGACATTATTCTGAGCCACAAAGCTAATGTAATCAATCAAGATGACTACACCAGACAGATTCATGTGCATAGAAAATAACACTAGTATTTTCACAATCAAAAGTGCACATATTTTAGAGTGACAGTAGTTAGGTACGATGAAGAGGCACGAAGTAGAGAGGAAAGCTCAAATACATAAGAAGAAAGTCGAACAATTTTGGAAACTGACTATGGAACTCTAGTTTCAGATTGTGTTCTTTTTCCTGGTTTCAGATTCAAAAATTGGATACATACATGTTTTCATTATTGAAAAAAGAAAAGAAAAAAAGGAGTACTTGGGGGAACTAAACAGGACCTAGAGTTTTGGAAACGTTGAAATCTTTGCCTTAAAAGAGTTGCTTAGATATTCTTCCAAGTAAAACAGACAAACATACATATGGGGAAGAAATAAATGCTAGCTAGATTGGTTGCTAGACATAGGAGAGGTACATGCAAAGAATAAGAAGTCATAATGAATTGCATTGCATTCCAAGAAAAGAAAAGAAAATCCCAATGTTGGTTTTTTTTTTTTTTAATATGGAAAATCAACTTAGTACTAAAAGGTGGTTATAAAAAAAATACTAAGTGTTAAAAGGTGTTGGAAAAAAAAAAAAAAAACCAAATATGAGAAGGTACGTAACTGACACTATTTGGTATTTTCCAGGAACGTATCTAAGTTCAAATCCTCCTCCTTCACTTCAAGAATTAATTTTTTTTTTTTTTGGGAGGAAACACATTTTATCAAAAAAAATTTTGAGAGCACTGAGGAGAGAAGAAAACAAAGTAAATTCTAGATCTTATTACTTGCAGTAATTGTAAGTGGCGTTTTCTGATTGGACTAACCGGTTATATTGCAGTAATTATAGGTTGATTGATAACAGTTTTTTTTTTCTTCCCAAAATCGAAAATAAAAATAGATTCAAATAAAAGTTTACCATAATATTGTGATATGATTGATAGTTTCCTTAGTAGAAAGTCATTCCCAAATATATATATATATATATATTGGAAAAGAGAGTTTAGCTAATCATTAATTACGTGCCAAAATCTTCCTTGAAACCAATTCAAGACCCTTCTTATCAATCACTTTTTTGCGTACAGAAAGTTTATTTTTTATTTTTTATTTTTCTACTTCAATTGACAAGAAACCTTTGAGGTTTCATATCAAAGAGAAAGACACATATTTTTATTTTTGTGGTCTCAGCAATAGTTTTGATTCAATGGAGCCTTCTTCGTATATGGTACTCTACTATCCTCAATTTTCATGGTTTCAGTTTTTTGTCTTTTGTTTTCGTCTTCCAGTTGCTCTTTTTTACTTATTTTATTCTGTATTTATTTTTTAATTGTGGTTTTGTTTTGACAGACTTGTGCTTTGAGGGTGGATACCCAAACTCCTGGATGGCACAAATCAATGATCAAAGTGTTGGGTAGCATCCAAGGTATATCCTTCTCCATTTTCATTATCCATGTTTTGCCATTATTTTAACTTCATTTTGATGAGAAAGTACAATAACAACAACTAGGTCTTATTCTCAAAATTTTGGGGTCGACAATGAATACTTAACATACCAATTAGGGTCGATCACATGTATTGTCGAGAAAGTATACAAACGGTTTATTTTGTATTAAAAAATTTGTTTGATTTATGTACCATTTTATTTCACTAGGAGTATCCTATACCTTTGATGTTCAACAAGGGTTGGCATATGTATCCGGCAATGTAGACCCAGGCATGCTTCTGACAATGCTAGCAAAAGCAGGGAAACATACAGAACTATGTTGGGTGGACTCTAGATATCAAAGGAAAAAACCAATTGTGCAAGGAGATGGTTACCATGATGACCGTGGAACTACTCAATATGCAACACTAGGCTATGACTATGGAAATACTCAATATGGAGGTGGAAGACTAGGCTATGACTATGGAAATAATCAACCTGCAAGACTGGGGTATTATGAGGATGATCCTTATAAATCATATCCATATGAACACAATCCACACTCTGAGATGATGGCTCTTCCCTCTCCTCATGCAACACCACGACCACCACCACCACCACCACCATCAGCGCCAGTGGTCCTTAGACATCGTGAAGAAAAGCCGGTTAATTGTTGTATGATGTGAGCTATTAGGGTATGCATTACTTGACTTTGGTTTGGTTTTTCTTTTTGAGTCAATTAAGAGTCTTCATGTTATGACTTCATTTGGATTGGAAGTTGGGGTTTTAAGGATGGTTTATATGTTTATAGACAGTTTGTCTTTTGTCTGTCTTCTTTTTCTGAATTTAGATGCTCTGATGACAGATTTTTGTGTGTTTGCAAATTGAATAGAAATAGTTGAATGCCTCTCCTGCTTGTGTGTTTTTATCACTATTTGGTGTACTAGTTGAATAATTTCTATTAATTATCAGTCAAGGAGAAAGTATACCAATTATAGGTTACTTTTTTAGGAGCTGTAAACACCTTTTAAATTTCCCTTTGAAGTCTTGAATGCCACATTCTGATTTTATCCTAAACCATATTGTTTCCAAAGTACCTGCAAAACATAACCAAATAAAAAGCATCATATGGTACAAAGAATGAATACCCATCAGCAAGTAAAACTAAGAAAACCAAAAAGACAATTTCTGGCTGCTCATTTTTTAAAGCAAGCTATAGGTGAGACTAATTTTTTACTAAATCATAATATATTAACTGTAAACTACAATTTAAAAAAAACAAAGATTTGTAATCAGATTCAGTCAACTTATCCCAGACTGAATTATGACAAAGTGGAATTTATGAAATTGCTACATGTTGCTGCAGT
Source organism: Castanea sativa (assembly GCF_040712315.1). Taxonomy (NCBI): domain Eukaryota; kingdom Viridiplantae; phylum Streptophyta; class Magnoliopsida; order Fagales; family Fagaceae; genus Castanea; species Castanea sativa. Next base: position 78,906,530 of record NC_134017.1, on the reverse strand, counting down.
TACAATTTCAATAACTAAGTTGCTACAAAATTATGATAAGGAAACATCCCTCTGATGAAATCCAATAGTACATGTTAAAGGTTTCTTTTTTTCTTTTTTTTTTGAGAGAGTACATGTTTATGGTTTCTACTTTAAACTGTACCCCACAAGATCCAATTCTGCTTCAAATTGTTGTCACCAGGCATAGACATGCCCTTCTCTTCAGAGAGCAAGTGCTAATTCTGCTTCAAATTGTTTGTTTTCTTCTTGGCAGCTCAAGGTTCCAAGGGGATCAATAAGAAGATGAATCTTGAGCAGGAGATGAATTTTGTGGTCTATATAGTTTTATTACAAATTTGTCCATAGTACTTAAAAGATAAACTATAAGTTCATTTAGTATATTGTTTCTTTATATAATGAGCATACTAATTATGATTGCTAAGATTAAATCATGGAAATAATCTATTGTTTCTAAATACAATACCATTGCACACCCTTGGCGTGATAATCAATTTATAAGTACAAGTTCTTGTGGGGTAGGGAGACAAAGGCTGTGATTCAAGTCTCTAGGAGGAAGCTTCATGCATATATACACTTAGATTATGATAGAGTGAGATTTTTATCTCATATTAAAAATGTAAAAATACAATAAACATTTACTTTGTACAATTCGTTTACTTAATAATTCAACTCAACTTTAACAACTATTAGTTATTGATGTTTTTGTCTTCACTTAGCCACTCCCCTGTCCTTGCTTCTTATCTAATTATTTATTTAGAACCACCCCTTAGGCCTTATTTAATTGTTTAATTATCTTTTAGTGTTAACATTTACTAACTACTTATTGACCCATGTCTCAATCCCCACTTAACAAATAACAAATAAAAAACACATTCAAATTCAACCTCTCCGCTCACAAGTATAAATTTAATTGTAACTTTAATTAATAATTTAACTTAACTTGAACAACAACTAGTCTTTGTGAGTCTATTAAAAAACAATTTTGTTGTGCTAACATTTGTTTTTGTCTTCACTCAATCACTTCTCTGTTTCACGCCTCTTGTCTAATTTTTTTCAGAATCATCCATTGTCTAAATGTTTAATTGTCTTTTAGTGTTAACATTTACTAACTACCGATTGACTGACTTGCTCATGCCCCAATCCCCACTTAATAAATAACAATTAAAAATACATTCAAATTCAGCCACTCCACTCGCATATTCGATTAAAAGTTTTAATTAATTGTAACTTTATTTGTAAGAATAGATTGTTAGAGGGATTATATTCAAGTTTATTTCAGTTGAACTTGGCCTTAAAAAAGATTTAGATTTAGAGTCTCAAGGTGTTCAAATTTTTATTTTAGGAGGTCAAATCATATATATATATATATGCTCCTAGCTTGACTACTATAATAATCTTGTTATAATAATAACCCAAGGCAAACTCTAGGTAACAATCAAATTCCACCTCACTGATTTGGTTTTGCATGCATGTGTAAAAATATCATGACAACAGTGTGATAGTATCATATTCATGTTACAGAGCCAGAATTTGGCTTGAGAGGAGCAAAATTAAAAAAAAAAAAAAAGATTGAGCAAAATTAATTCTATAAAAATATTCAATATAATATACAACTTAATAAAAATGTAATTGTTCTATTTGAGATTAAAAAAAAGAAGAAGATAATAATACAAGCAATATGTAACATCTTTTATAAAACTATATTCCAACAAGATAGTACGGTTTTTGAGCTATATGTTGGTTTTGATTGATACCATATTTTGTCAACTTGTTTGTGGAAAATTATGAATGACAGGTTGACAATGACATTGATACCATATGCATAAAATAATTACAATTATAATTTTTTTTTTTTTTAAGAGATACAAATTAGACATAGTATTAGTTTACATTTTTTTTAATTCATACATTTTTAAAATATGTAATGGTTTCTCATATTTTATATATATATATATATATATATATATATATATAAATAGATTTGGACTCCAATTGAAATTCAATTTAGAATCTAATTGGATTTAGACTTTTCGATTTTTACATTTAATAATTCACTTGGCACAAAATTAAAAATTGAATGCAACAAGTGGCGTAATATTGCAAATTCAATTAAAATCTAATTGGATTTTCTTTAAAATGTGGCTATTAATATACATACATACATATATATATATATATATACATATAAATTCTTAGAATTTGGTCTCCTTTTTATATATAAATTAGCATGTAACCCATGCAAATGCATTGATGCATTTAAAATTAAATGCAATTTTTATTATAAAAATACAAATTATTAGTCAAATTATTATTATTTTTTAAAATAGCATGGAACACATGCATGCGTATAGATACATTTAAAATTAAATACAATTTTTATCATAAAAATATAAATAATTAGTCAAATTAATTTTTTTTTAAATAAACGTAATTAGTCACATATTAAAATTCTTATCTAAATTTAATACTACTTATTATAAATTTTTTTCTTCTAATTTTTAATAAAATAGAACGTGTGATGATTTTTATTGTGTGGTGATTTTTATTGAGCATATGTGATTGATTTTTTATTTATTTAAAATTTAAATTTCATTAATATTAGATTCTTAGTATTTTGCACTCATGTACTCACTTGACACAAAGATTAAAAAACTTAAGTAGACACATTGCATAAGCTTAAGTGGATAATTATAGTGTGGTCCCTACATAAATTTAGATACATGGCGCAAAATTAAATTCTAATTTCAAATTTTAATTGAATTTTCTCTAAGTTTTACCTATTAATATATACTAGTGTATAACCCCGCTTATATGCACAGGTATAATTAAAAATAATTACAATTATACAATTCAAATTATACACTTTTTTTTAGAAGATGTTCAAATTATACATGGTATTAGTTTACACTTTTTTTTAAACCATACATTTCTAAAATATGTAATGGTTTCTCATTATACTCTATGGTTTTTGCACCAAATAATTCACTTGTCACAAAAATTAAAAACTTAGATAGATACAGGGTGGAAAATTAGATTCTAATTGAAATTCAATTCAGAATCTAATTGGATTTGGACTCTTTGATTTTTACACTCAATAATTCACTTAGCACAAAATTAAAAAAAAATTTGACACGTGTTGCAGAATTGATAATCCAATTAAAATCTAATTGGATTTTCTTTAAGATTTGGCTATTAATTTTATATATATATATATATATATATATACACACACACACATGTATGTATGTATATAGATTCTTAGAATTTGGTATCTATTATTGAGACAGTAACTAGGAAATTATCTTAAACAATCAAGAGATGTTAAAAAAAAAAAAACAATCAAGAGATAATTAGCAAAATCTACGTGGATGAATTAATTTGGAATTTGAGTGCAACTTATTTTGTGATCTACTTTATTTATAGGTATAAATTCATATAATTAAAAGTTATTAAAAGCAAAATATATTTAACAAAAAATTAACATTAGAAATCAATTTAAATATAAGAAATCTAAACATAAAATTTGATTGTTTAAAAGTAAGCTTAGAAAATAAATTTAGAGAAATAAGGAATCTTAAAAGTATTAAGAGTATGACAATATACTTTGCCTTAAATGCTTTTTAGCTTGCATAATCTATCTCATCTCAACAAATGCATCCGTTTTCTTTTCCCTCATTGCCCCCCACCAAAAATTACTAATCATGCATTTTAAATTATTGCATCAAGATGCTAGAGAGAGAGAGAGAGAGAGAGAGAGAGTATGAGTTTACATGAATAGGTAAAATGATTGTACACTCTCTCCTTAAGTGGCAAATACTAGCCACATTTTTTTCCTACAATGTAGATTTTACATGGTATTATTCATGTGAACTAATCAATGTGTGGATGTGTATGTGTGTGTGTATATATATATATAATTATAATGGAGATGAGAGATTTGAATTTAAAATATTTAATTTGGAAATATTAGGAGGTGTAAACCAGTTGAGTTATAAGGTTTTTGGCCACATCTGATTTTTTATGTTGGTAAAAACTTGCTTCTTAGACCTTCATACCAATGCTCCATATATATATATATATATGTATATTCATTTGATAGTTACAACAGAGATGATAAATTGATCTTTTATGTTTGTAAAAGCTTGCTTCTTACACCTTTCTACCAATGCAGAAACCCAAATAATTGTCATGCTGCCTAGTAGCTTGGACTCCTAATTTCAATTTTCGTGTTCTGGCAGGAAAACATGGTACTTTTTGTCTATGTTTAATTGTTGTCGTGAGGCATGTTCACATTGTTGCAGAATTTCTTGAATGCACATTCATTTCTCCAAAGTAGCTCAACAAAAATGGGACTATGAGACCGTATGTACATTGTACAAAGACAGGGTCATGTGTCATTTCTGTTTTCCAATAATTACAAAGTCGCAAAGAGAAGGAATTGTCCCCCACAAAAAAAGGAAAAGAAGTAGGCAAAAGCCGAAGTTGTGCATTACATGACAAGGTTGACCCATTTTTCATGAGAGCCCATCATTTTCATGATTTTCTATAGATAAATCCAACCCACTTTTATCACATGACCTGTTCATATCTAATTTGAGTGCTATATGTCATGTCTGATGTCTTGCCTCCTCTGATGTCTTGCCTCCTATGTTTTTCTTTTTTGTTGTTGATGGAATTGATGGTTTTAAAATCCATTATTATTATTATTATTATTAATATTATTATTATTATTATGTTAACAATGATCAATCTCTCTTGTATAAAATTCAATGGTTCAAGGTTTCATTTAGTTCAATTAGTAAAATTCATTATCGTTAAATAAAAGATCTGAAATTCAATCTCTCACCTACACAAAAAACTAATTGATGTCTTAACCTAACGATAAATAAAAATTATTAAAGAGACGGTATAAATTTGAAATACTATATATATATATATATATATATATATAACATTAGGTTTATTATAAAAAAGAATTTATTTTTTGGGAATAATAAGTTTATAAATTACATTGCATAAATTGATAAAATGTTAGTCTTCCTCATATTTCTTCATTATTTATTTATTTATAAAAGCAAGAATATTATCTTCCTATAAATTTCATATCATTAAAGATGACAAAATACTTCCAATTTATACCTTTTATGATCTTACCTTACGTCTAACTCAAAAGAGAGAATTGAACGGGGACAAGACATCCCTAATTTGACATCGGGCCCCATGTTCAATTTATTTATTTAAAGTTGAGAGGGATGATTCAAGCTTCTCAATTCTCATACCAATATATTTTTTTCATAAATAAATTGCCAAAAATAAAGAGGGAAAAATAACTTAATGCCCAAATTAAAAAAAAAAAAAAAACTAAAAATGAGAATGACTTCACTATAGCATTACTCTGTAATATAATAATAAGAAAATTAAAATTTCACCCACATTTTCCTTTTTCTTCCAAAGCTGAAAACAAAAGTTCAAAGTCTCTCTCTCTCTCTCTCTCTCTCTCATTCATTCACCATTCTCTCTCACGCAACCCTTTATTTTATTACTGTTTCCAAAAGACATGCCTGTATTAGATTTCTAAGCATCAGGCAAGCTCACGATTGTTTTCTCAATTTTCTTATTGATTTTAGAGTTTTGATTTTGTGAATTAGATACGTTTCTGATGCTGAAATCTTTGAGGGGTCATTTAAATTTTGAATCTTTCTTTGTATTTGTTATTGTTGATAATGTAAAAGTTTGATTGATGGGCTGTATTTGTTGGTAACTGCCTACATCCTGTACTTTGTATTTGTAAATTGTTTTCTGTTTGTTTGATGAATAAATTTCGTATTTTTTACATAATTGAGCATCTGGGTATTCTTGGATTTGTGTAATTTGTTCAAAAATGTATTTTTGGAGAGTGAAATGGAGGACCCTTTGGCCTGCTTTTGCTTTTGAAGCCACACCATTGGGGAGATATATATATATATATATATATATATATATATATATATATATATATATTTTTTTTTTTGTGTGGCCAAAATACTCTGTTGGTCCTAAATTTTAGCCCCAAACGTTTAAAGTGATTACTTTTAGTCTCTAACAAACTTAAAGTGATCGCTTTTAGTCTCTAATGTGTCGAATGGAATGATTACTTGTCCAGTTTTTTGGTTGTGTTTATGTGAAGAATGTGTGTGCGTATGTGTGTGTGTGTGTTGATTTACATCAATTTAGAGTAATGTGCTATTTTGAGAATTGGATGCAAGAGTCTTGGTGAAGTCATAATACACGTCCTAGTACTGAATTGGTAACTGTAAGGGATTTGGCAATGTTGGTATTTTAATAGGAGATGTGCAGCTATATATTGCAATGAAGCTCATTGTGTTGTATTTTGTTCCATTTTATGTCAATGCTAATTTAGGGATGGCTAATGGAGCTCATAACCAAGGAGCTCTTCCTATATAGATTTTGCCTGCTTGATTGTTCTAAAAACTAGTTCTTGGAAACATAGATTGTAATTCTTTTTGTGATTTCCTTCACTTTTACATTTTATAGTGTAACATTTTGGAGAAGTCTGTTTATACCCTTCATTTATTTGTCTTGCTTACAATTGTGGGGGGACGTTTCAGCCAATCTCATTGGCTGTGGCTGGTCCTTTACATTTTTGTATGTGGCCTGTCTTACTGACAGTTTGTCTATTACATTTTGATGTTTAATGCAGGCCATCTTTCCTAATTAATGCAACTTTTCCTTTGTTTTTGTAGGTTCCTTAATTTTTATTGGAATGGTCACTAGTAACTGTTGCTCTGGCAATGACAGTCATAGTGTTGTGTTGATTTCGGATTCTTCGCCATGCAATTAGTCTTAAACGATAGTCATAGGGAATGTATTTCAGAAAGCGAACCAATCCTACATCAAGCGGGCTCTGTAGAATCTTCATCTTTGTGTGAGATAACGGCTATTGGAGGGGATTGTGCTGTTGTTAATGATGATTTACAAGATCTTCAACTTGATGAAGATTGTCCTCTAGTGAATTCAGACCAACAGCAATGCCGTATATGCCTTGAAATTGGAGGTCTTTACTAACTATCTTTCTTGTTGTCTTTTTTGTTTTTTGAGTATTAATTTCATCATTTGAGATGGTTTGAGGTAAAAAAAAAAAAAGGTTATGTGGGTGCATATATAACGTGTGGTTGACACATGACATCTCAACTTAAATTACTACACGATCGTGGGTGCTAAGAAATGTACTTATCTTGGGTAAATCTTTATACATTTTCAGGTGAAGACTTAATTGCACCATGCCATTGCAAAGGCACCCAGAAGTATGTCCATAGATCTTGTCTTGATAATTGGAGGTCAACTAAGGTGATTTTTCTGGATATTTTAGAATGCTGCTTCTAGAATCATGAGATTGCAGATAATTCAGTGAATCTTTCCATTGCTGTTTATCTGACTTGTAGTTTGTGATAATATTGAATTGATATGATGTTTCTGGTATTGAGGCACACAAACTGATTGTTCATCCCCTTCATTGTCTTAGGAGGGTTTTGCTTTTGCTCACTGTACAGAGTGTAGGGCCGTGTTCATATTACGTGCAAATGTCCCACCTGATCGCTGGTGGTTGAGATTGAAATTTCAGTTTCTTGTTGCTAGGGACCATGCGCTCATTTTTATAATTGTTCAGCTGGTATGATAATTTACTATTTCACATAATTTTTTTTATGTACTTTTTGCATATATGTTGATTCACCTTTGTTGGTTTAGCATAAAGTTCACATGTAGGATTTGGTGTATCTCCATAATGAAGTTATTAGACGGTACTACAATTGGAAATTTCCCTATATGAATCTGTTATTCCTCCAATCAGTACTTACAAACTCTGATAATAAATCTAGATGACTGCATTTGTTTATGGGAGTTGGATGTGCACAGCAGTTGCTGTGGTATTATACAAAAGTATGTTCTGATATGAAGTTAAGCAGATCTTATGGAAGAATACACAGCTGATAAAGTTAACTTTTTTGTTTTTGCTTTTCTGACAGAAAAGAGTCTTTTCATAAACTCAGATGGATCAGCTTTAGATTGTACAAATAGCTGTATAGTAAAGCAGTCCAGCTAATAGAGCTTTGATCTTATTTGTATTTTGACAAGCAAAAGTTCCACCAGAAACCTAAACTTGGGAATGAGATCCAAGGCTTCTCTTAATGAGATATTCAAACTCAAGATTGCTTCAAATGTATTTTTCCCATGGTGCTAATGTTTTTTTGACTGTGCTGTCAAATGTTGACTGTGACTTGTTCTAGTTATTTTGTACATCAAGTACTAATGACATTAGATATGTAAATTAATCAAGACCATGCAGTCAATCGTGTGTGCTTTATGGGGGAGGCAATTAATATAAGTCTCTTGATGTAAGAATATTAATTGCAGCCTGGAGTTAGAGACACATTTTTCCCATTTGATACGGGCTGATTCAGAGACTGAATATTTGTGAAAATGGTTATTTCCGTAATATGATTTCATTTGGGCTGAGCTTCTAAAAAACATTAAGGTCAGGTTGATTGCTTGAGAAAACTGGATGACAATCAGATGGTCCATTAATTGAATAGTTTTAATCTGGAGGTTGCTGATTTATGCTCAAACTTCTTTTGTTGTTTTTGTACATTTCAACTCCCTTGATTGTCCAAAATGCAGTGTTTATATTATCCCATGTTTCATGCATGCTACTGAATCACTTGTTATTTTGTTCTTGAAGTTCCATGGCTCTTGTTAGAACAAATGTTTGATAATTTCTTTTGATCGTATGCTTATAACAGATTGTGGCGTGCTTGGGGGTATTAGTATACAAATTTTATGGAGATGAACTAAGGGAAATGTTTGGATATGAAGAGCACCCGTATGGGTTTTACATAATGGCTGGTATGCTTTCTCTCCAAATGACCTCTCTGTGTCTCTCTCTTGCATAAATATGGACACACACACACACACACACACACACACATTATATGATGCACAAACACAAAATTTATAAACAAATATATACATATTTGTGTGACTTCATGCCATGGTTGGTAGAATCCCTCCAGCTGGTGCATTATTCTTGAATACCTTAATTTATAATTGTTTTAAGTATGTCTGATACAAGTCAATCATTCACACAGTATATACGACATTCTCTGTGTCTGGGGTTGTCTCCAAACATTTCCATCATTGTTAGTGAATTACAATCCAGTCCAATGAAGATGGTCCTGCTTTGCCTTTTCTGCTACCTTAAAAATTTGTCCATTACAAAATAAAGAAACTTAAGTGTATTTCCTGCAGTACCATTTCTCACCACATTAACTCCGCCTGTGTTAGTATTTACTGCCTTAATTTTTTACACAGCCGGTCCCAAGCCCGGATAAAGGAGGAGGGTATGCATTAGGTTGATGGCAAGTGTCACTTGAAATGAATGTATCCTTTAAAGAATTGCAAAGAATTCTTGGAGCTATCTTTAGTTTAGTTGGGATTAAGATTTAGTTGAGTTGAGTACCCCATTTTGGGGGTGGGGGGAAGAGAACATAAATTAGGGGTAAGGGCAACAGTTGAAGATCAACTATAATAAATTGATGGGAAATAATTTAATGTTAAATCTTTTGATTTTTTAAGTGGAAGTATTTTAGTGATTGAGGAATTATAGGCACTTTTTTCTTCTTCTTGTGTTTGGGGAAGGGAGAGTGGTGAGTTAAAATCATTTAGAGTTATGGTAAGTTAAAAACACAGTGTGGGAAGCTCAGGTTAGGTTGGAGATCCTCACAAGGTCAACCATAGGGATGTAGACTTAAGAAATTTGATAATATGGCAAGCTCAACTAGGATTGGGTCAATGAAAGTCTAGTGGCAAGTCAAGTTGAGTAGAGTATGGGTTGAAGATTTCATCCCAGGCTCAACCAGAGGATGAGAAAGTGTAAACCAACTTTTCTCAATATCTTGGCTTGTCTCAAATTACGCCATTCAACCTAATCAACCCACCTTAGTTTTAGCTGGGAATCATTGCTTTGGATGTTATGTCATTTGGAAATTATATGCAATTAAGTCACTGGTGTCTTCAGGTTTCATCATGTATAAATTTGTTTTGCATTAAAAATATCAATTCTCCCAAATTTTGCAACCTGTGCTTCTCTTGTCATGGCCATTGTTTGAATTGAGCCTAAATAATGTGGGCACAGCGAAAGATTGCTGTATTTTCGATATGTTGATTGCCAATTTGGGTCCAATTTAGAGTCTATTTGATAATTTCCATACACACACATCAGGATGGGTTCAAGTAACACTTGTAATTCTTTGCAATGTTATACCACTTGATAAATTTTCACTATATGAGTATTTTGACAAGTTGATATTGGATTATTTTATCTCCTAATACCCTTTATACTTGCAAAATATCAAGATAATTTGGGGTTAATAACTATATGATCTCTAAAATGAACAAATTTCAGGTTTTTTTGTATTGCAAGATTATATGAAAAACATAAGTATATGGATTAGATAGTAAATGACATTTGACTGATTTAAAACTTTATTTGTGTGTTAAGTATGAAGAGAACAAGTAACATAAATGTGGGATTGTCAAAACAATAATTCAATTGATGGTTTTTTTTTTTTTTTTTTTGATACTTAAAAAAACTTTATTAAAAGAAGAAGAGAAGCATACAGACTGTTCCTATGGTACAGGACATGTACTAAAGGAAACAAAACACTAAGCAAAAGAACACAAATCTAAAAATTCCCCAAAAGAGGGGATAAAAATTTTAGTTATTGAGTGGTATAATATTAACAAAGAGTTATGTCAAGTGTATATGAACCATACCCATATACTTGTATAATACATATATATTTTGTGGTTTTCACATTTTAATGAGGTAATTTTAGTTCAATTTGTAACTATGTTGGAGAAGAAGGGCCTGAAGGTGCACCTGGTTGTTCTGAAAATTTTATGCAGGATCTCAAAAGCATTTTTAATGTAAAATGAGAATAATCTGATGCTGGAGCCATCTTATACTAAAAAAAGAAAAAGAAAAAAAGAGAACAAGCCTTAGAGTACAGCAGTATCCTATCATTCAGGTTGTTGAATAGGTAGTGTAGCAGGACCTCAAACCCTAGATCTTCTTTCTCTTTCTTGTTGGCATTGCTTATCTTTTCTGCCTGCTCTCTCTTTACTTCTCGTCATATTTATATCTATATTTCTATTTTATGTAGACATGCAATGATACACAATGGTTCAAGGTTTTGTTTGCTTTCCTTGCTCTGAAGACCTTAGCGCTAGTTACACCAATATTAGATCAGAGCTTAAGCTTTTGTGCCTGTTAAATGGCCTGTGCTGGATTGCTAATGCATTTGCTTATTTGCCTGATCAAGGAATACCTGAATGTTTTGAGGTTTGAGAAACAACAAATTTAAAGTCAGAGCGGGAGAGAGGGAGAGAGAGAGCTTCTGTGTTCCTAGTAGTTATTGTAGCTTTAGTATACACGTTGATACTATATTCGGTAGGAAGAGTCTTATTGGGTGTCTCTTGTTGTTTTAGGGCTAAAATGCACTTTACTCCCTTTAACTTTGTGCTTGCTTCTAGATCGTTCTCTCAATTATTAAAAATTTGCAATTTAGAATTTACACCCTCAACTATTACCACAATGTCAATATGCCACTTCTTTCATGCTCCGTTACATTTGCCCCTGTTAATCAATCCCAAAACAATGCCATTTCGACATGGCAACATATGAAGTGCCTCTTTGGATTAGACAACTTTTATTCTGAAATGGGTGATACTCTTAGGAATCTGCTGATATTTGACCTTAGACTGATGCTTATGTGCTATTGTGTCACACCACCTCTAAGGCTCTAACTCTTCATTATTCCCATTCTAATTCCCCTGACCAATGTTCTATATAACGTAATGTATCATTTTTTTTTTAATACTATTTTAGCTTATTTATGATCCATTTTGTTGATGTAATTAGAAGATTATAAGAACATTTATGGTTGGCATGCTTTAACAGATTATGGTTTAGTTTACCAACTTGATATTGTGCAGTTTTAGCTATCGTTTTGGTGGGTTTGCTCTACGGTTTCTTTATAGCGATAATATGCGGACAGAGGATCAATGAACGCCATTACCATGTTCTTGCCAAACAAGAACTAACAAAAGTATGGTACCTCTTTCTTAGAGCATACAATTGTTTTTCAAATCATCATACTGAAATTGACTAGAGTCATAATTCATTGTAAAATTTCTGGTTGAATAATGTTCGGTAAAATGCATGCAAATTAGATGAGCTCCATAAAAGATAGTGAACTAAATTGGAGATGCATTAACTTAATGGTGCTAGAGACAGCTGGAGTTAACTGTGGATTTCTTCATGACTTTTCAACTATATTTAAGATTTTTTTTCCCAATCCATGACTACAATATTCTTTGATATGTCTGAAATTTGTTTTTCTTTGATTTCTTGTGGATAATTACTTTATGTTTACTTGAAATCATATTTAGTTATGTTATATACATCAATCTGATAAAAGGATGTCAGAATGACTTGCTATGATAGATCAACTCATTGGGCCCTTCAAGCAAAATCCTTGTTCCACCACTTATATATAGTTTTCCGTGGACATCAAACTTGAAAAAAAAAACAAAAAACAAAATGAGTGCTATGGTTTGTGGGAAGAGAAGAGTCATAAAAGTTTGGCCAATGTAAAGCATATTGTATAAGGTTCAATATTACTTTATTGACTGCAAAGTAAAGTGGAGGATGTATAGGCTGTTTTCTGTAGTTATTTGCACTGCTAGATCATTTTAAATGGCTCTCATACTAATTTGTAAGAATTCATCTTTCTAAGATGTTTTCTGCTACTTCCTTCCTTTGAATGGTTTCTTCGGTATGATTGTGACATTCGCCATGTTGGATTGCTTACATTTGACATTTAGTTTGGGCTTGAATAAACCAGAGGTCCAAGATCCATTAAGCTGTTGACAGATCCTCCAATTTTTTATAGTGAGTTTAATCTCTTCCCCCACCACCCCCCCCCCCCCTTTTTTTTAATTTACATATTTAGTTGTTGGGTGGCAAGGAGAGAATAATATTTGGGTGTAACATGTTAGGGTCTCTCAGTAAAATGTTCTTTCATGGTGTTGTCTTTGATGGACAGTGGACTACGAACTTTCCCATTTAAATTAAAATACAGTCCTGAAGAACAATAATTTATACTATTTTTGTTTGGTTGGTTATACTAGGTCTCCTAGTTTATGCATGACAATGTTTGCTCCACATGGTTAAATGATTTCATAACAGCTAAGGTTTGAGATTGGTGTTGTATGTGTAAACGGAAGATTTGATTTTGGATTGGTGTTGTATGTGTAAAAGAAGTGGGGAATCAGTAGTCCACCTCCTTATCCATTGCCCTCTTGCTTTTGATTTGTGGTCTATGGTGTTTACTTTGTTTGGCATTCGCTGGGTTATGCCAAAAACAGTGGTGGAGTTATTGGCTTGCTGGCAAGGAAAGTTTGGGAGGCATCGGAATGCTGCTATTTGGATGGTTATGCCCCATTGTTTGATGTGGTGCATTTGGCGGGAGAGGAATAACTGACATTTTGAAGATTTAGAGAGATCAATTTCAGATCTTAAACTCTTCTTCCTTAAGACTCTTCTGGATTGGGTTGCAGTGTTAGGCTTTCGTTCTTTTTCTTCAATCCATGGTTTCATGGACTTTTGTACTCTATGCACTTGATTTGTTTTTGTCCCTGATGTATACCTCCTGTATACTCAGGTGACACCCTTCTTCTTTTTAATATATTTTTATTACTTAAAAAAAAAAAAGGTTTGAGATACTACTGTGGGATGTGATGGCTGAATGTTTTAATTTACTAACTTAAGTTTAGTGCTGAGTAGGCCCATAGTCTTTAATAATGAAAATAATTTAGCAAATTGAACCAAATGTTTTTGAAGCAATTTGGGAACAAGGCGTTAGAAATATGCTAGCAGTCAAGGCATTTGGTTGGCTTCCATAGTGAGGTTAGCTGAGTTACTGATTTTACAGTTTAGCAGCACTGGAATAACTTGTGGAAGTCTCATGTATCTGTAAAACATGCATACCCTTTGATCTTCAAAAACTGTGATTTTAAGATGTAGATCTTATTCATATTAATTTTGCAAATGAGTGATACTCCTTTACAAAGTTTAACTGAAAACTTCATCTTAAAGCTTTACACCATTAATATGTCATTCTACTGATGGTTTTTGATAATTTCTTAATATAAGGAGTATGTGGTCGAAGACCGAGAAGATAATAAGAATGTCCCTGAACTTGACCCCAGTCATGTTACAGAGCTCAGGATGTTGGGCCTTTATTAATTTGGAAGTCTACATGTCCCACTTATTTTCTGGTAAGCTACTTTATCTTCAGTATACCTCATACTAATCTCTCTTGCTACCCATTACTTTCTCCTCCTCCTCCCCCTTCCCCCCCAAACACCCCTTTTTTTCAAGCTGCATTTGCCATTTCATTTTTCAAGCTGCATTTGCCATTTCATTTTTCAAGCTGCTGTGAGTTTGATTTTGCATGTATATTCTGTTCGTGTCTCTATAATTGACTCTACTTTCTCAAAGCGGGGAACAAAATGCAAAACAAAGAACTCTGCTTTTGTGAGTGTCTTGAGGTTTGTCTGAGTGATTAAGAATTCAGAAGATATGACAGTACATTAAATTTCTTTTCACATTTTGCTTTGATTTACTGAAAGCCTCCATTTCAATCCCATGAAGAAGAAAAGGAAATAAGATGAAAAATGCTTCAAATTAGAAAATCTGAATATTTTAAGCAGTTTCTTTTTTAAATGACGTGCAAATGAACACGTACACACACATGCTTTGATGCACATATGTTTGCATAACCTTCCATTGTAAATTTTTTGCCGTATACAAGGGCTTACTATGATAGCTGCTCTTGTTGCCCAATGTTTGTAAACTTTTAGATGCCATTTCTGCATTTATGTCCCAACAAACTGTGTCATTAGGAAGTCTGAAGTTCAAGAATTTTTTATTTTATTTTCAGGGTTTGTTGTGCTGTGGCTGGTAATACTTTAGAGTGATGTGTACATTTCTTGATGTATTAAACCAATATCACTCTGTGGACTGTTTTGTAACTTTTGGATGCACTCTATGCGTGCTCCATGAATTGAAGTTTCATTGGAATCAGTCTCTAATCTCTACAATCCTGTCTTTCTTTTCAGGATTTGGGTTCCCTGTTGCTGGTATCATTTCAGATGTGGCGTGTGAATATTGAAGTGGCCAATTGGTTTTTTCTCTTTGCCAAGTATTTGATATGTTGTCAGCATTGTCCTTAATGTCAGGCTGCATATACATAAGGAGTGCATGGTTTGTGATATACCACACGAATTTCTATACCTGCAAGTGCACTCCCCAGTGTTATCTTGGGCCTCAATTCTACAGTGATATATATTTAGTATTAATATATACAGATTCAACAAAGAACAGCTAGTGTATTCCTTTTTGTGACTGATGTTACACATTCTTTCTTTGTAGAGAGAATTACAGTTGAAATGGGTTAAAGTTGTTCATTTTTCTTGGTGAATTGTCCTGATGAATTTCATAATGCACCAGAATGTTTTCTTTTTTCCTGCCAGTAGAAAATGTTACCAAGTTATCAATTGTTTTATTTACACATTGATTCTCTGGAAAATTATTGGTTTCTTTCCATGCTTGACAAAACATTCACATAAAATTAGTAAAAAAAATTTGCTCAACATTGTGCTCTTTTAAGAGATAAGAATAGTGCACCTTTTCTTAACATTGTTTTACCTGTAATGTGCCTCACCTGAACCAGAGAAGATTAGCAGTTGAAGCCTCTTACTCAATCACTCAACTCCATTGGCATCCTACGATTCCTACTGAATTCCTTTTTTTAACTTATCTTATTTTTGTATTTCCGAGTTTACTGATTTTATACTTGTACCTATCTGATATGGTTGTGGACTTTGGCTATGGTATCCAAAAAATAAGAATAAAGTGTTAACATCGCCAAACACTGCATATGGGAATTGCCAAGATCTCTGCAACCATCTGTTCTTATCATCCTTCTGTACTCTGTTAAGATTGCTCTATCTGATCCACACACAAGATATAACTCATGTAGCATAGCATATCAGGTTTCTGTTCGTTACTAAAGGTGCTCGAGTTCCTTCCATATAAGGTAGACAACACAAGAAAGCATATGATATCTTTGCATATAATAAAAGGCAGGTATTTATGACCAAAAACCACCTGCAACACCATAGCTGCCCTGCAGCTACAAGTCATTTGAGAAGTTTTTGGCATACTAAAATCAATCATTGTTACAACACAATCGTGACATACAATCCACCATTTTTTTTTTCTTTTTTGTTATAGTTTAGAAAAAATTTACAATGTTGTGTTTATTTATTTTTATGTTGACTATTATTATTATAATCACCTAGTATATTATACAGATAGTGAAAATGATGCATATATATGATCCATTATATTTTTACACATCTACGCAACAACCTAATAACATCCAATATATTTTTATTCTTTTATTCTCACTCATTCCCATCAAACCCTCAAATCTCCCATTTCACACTTAATTTTTTTTTTTAAAAATCCCTTTTCTCACAGCCTTTGATCTTCTTGGTCCAAGTCGTGCAGAAGTGCTTTCTCAAAAAAAAAGAAAAAAAAAAAAGAAAAAAGTCGTGTACAAGTGTTTAATAATATTTCATTACTTATTCAAGAAATCAAACATGATCCAAATTTTGCATCACCAAAATAATAGAGATATCTATCATTATAAGCATTCCCTATTTAAAACAAAGTCAAGAGTCAATTATTTACCACTAAAAAATCCTCCCATAGATCTAATCCACCCATCCATTGACAAAAAAAACTCACACCCCATCAACCCCCATTCCCTCATAAAAAGCATCACACACAAACACAACTCTTCACCTATCCACAATTCCACATTCTCTCTCTCTCTCTCTCTCCCATAGATCTCTCCACCCTTTTCCAATTCCCCCATTTTTTACCATCTCTTGTTAATTAGAGGGAGGAGAGAGTTCTAGAGAGAGAAAAAAACAGAGAGAAAAACAGAGAGAGAGAGAGAGACAGAGTATGAGCATGGCAAGATCATTATCTTCCATAACTCAACACCACCACCACCTCCCTCGTCTCTCCACAAGCTCTCGCCTCCTCACTCTCCGAACCCAATCCTCTAAACCCCTCCTACCTCCCAACCCCTCTGCTGCCGACTCTGCATCATCTTCATCATCTTCTTCTTCAGATCCTCTGCTTCGCAAGCTCGAGGACGCAATCCACCGCATAATCGTGCGGCGCTCCGCACCCGATTGGCTCCCTTTCCTACCGGGCTCCTCCTACTGGGTCCCGCCGCCTCCGCACGGCCTCAACCACTTGGTCCACCACTTCGCTAAGCAAAACGACGTGTCGTTTGCCTCTTCATCTTCCTCCTCTGTCGTCGTCGGTGGTGGCCCCACCGTCATTTCCACCGCTGCTTCCCAACGTGGCTGGCCTTCTTCCTCTTACTTCATCAATGGTTTGTTTGCTTCTTTTTTTTCTCATCTGGGTGGCTTTCATTTTTGTTGGGTTTTCCTTTGATTTTAGCTAAATTAGCCATTTTTATGAGATATCCTCTGTATATTTTGATACTTTTCTCATATGGGTGCCTTCTATTTTTGTTGGGATTTCCTTGTTTTCAGCGAAATTTGCCATTTTTATCATTTTTACCAGATACTTGCTATTTTTTCTCATCTGGGTGACTTTTATTTTTGTTGGGTTTTCATTGTTTTTAGTTAAATTAGTCGTTTTTATGAGATATCCTCTGTTTATATGATACTTGATTTGAGAGTCTGATTGAGAAAGCGGTTGTTTTCATTGTTGCTTTGTTCTTTTTTCTCATCTGGGTGACTTTTATTTTTGTTGGGTTCTTATTTTTTTTAGTTAAATTAGCCATCTTTGTCTTTCTGGGTTGGTTTGCTCTTACTTAATCTTTGTTGGGTTCTGACTGCTTAGATAGATATTTATCTGCAGCTAGTTTGTATTGTGTGTGAAATTCTCATTGTATCATTTCCAAGCAATTTCACCTATAAAAAATTGTGATAATGCTTATCTGGATGCCTTTTATTTTTATTGGGTTTTCATTGTTTATCTTTGTGTTTGTGTTTTTAGTGAAATTAACCATTTTTATGACGAATCCTCTGTATATTTGATACTTATAAACATGAAAGTCTTAATTAAAAAAGCAGTTATGGTTTTTAGTTTTTCTTTTGTTTGGCTTTCTGGGTTGGTTTGCTTTTAATTAATCTTTGCTGGGTTCTGATTTTTAGATTGATACGAATTATCTGCAGCTAGTGAAGTTGGCTATTTGTATGTGAAATTCTGTCAAAATGTCATACTTATGTAGTGACTATGGTATAAGAGTCTTAATTAATAAAGCTGGTATTTTTTTTAGTTTTTATTTTGTTTCGCTTTCTGGTTTTTTTTTCTTTTATTTTGATCTTTGTTGTTTCCTGATTGTTTAGATAGGTATTTTGTCTGCAGTCAGTGGAATTAGCTTTTTGTGTGTGAAATACTCATTATAAATTAAGAAAATGGTTACTTTTTTCTTTGTTTGTGGTCTTATCTTATCCATATAGCGATTATGAAGATCTGATTGAACTGGAAAAAAAGCAAACATTTTGCTTGTTTTTGTTGTTTAGGAAGTGATAACGATTAACATTTTTACATTTGATGAGTGTCTGGGTTAAAATCTGTGCCAATTTTTTCTAGTGATGCATGATTTATAGGACAATAAAAAAGTGACATATATTTTTTCTGATAAGCAGTTCAGATAAGCAGACAATTTCATTAATAGATGCAAAAGGGGTGCAACCTAAATACATGGGAAGTGTTACACCTACAAATGTCACTTAAAATTACAAAGATCTGTAAGCTCGAGTAAGTTAGTGAAAGAAAGCTTTATGTTGGCAGACTTTCACTCAGATTATGATTGTAGAAACAATATCTTTCAAAAAGTGATCTCTCACACTTTTTGAAGATTCTGGAATATATTCCTCCAAATACACCACACAAGGCAAAGAGGAATTGCATTCCATGTCTAACACGCCAATAAATTAATCACACGTTTAGGAACATCTCACTGGACCCCAAATAGGAAAAATGCAATAGCCTAAGGCCCTAAGATTTTGTAGCAATATCACAACAAAGAAGCAAATGGTCTGTACCTTTACTGTTATTCTCATGTACATACAGCACCAATCAACAACAATATTGCACTTACTCATATTCTCCATTGTTGTTGCACTTACTCATATTCTCCATTGTTAAGATTTGCCCTAATGCTGCTGTCCATACAAAGAATGCCACTCAAGCTAGGACTTTGGGCTTCTAAATGCTCCTCCGTTGGAAAAAGGAATTTTAAGATCATTTTTGAGTCAAAATTGATATAATTATGACTTTTAAATATTATTTTGATGTGAGATAAATATCCTACTCTAGTTTAATTTAAGTGTTTATGTGTGTGAAGTTCTCTCCTGGAAACTTTAACCTTGGCCCTTGCTCTCCCACCCCTATTGATGCAAAAAAAGAGTCAAAATGATTTGGTCATGTGTAGATGAGAGTAACTAATGTACCAATAAGAAAGAGTGGGATTATCCAAGTTGAGGGAAAGGAAAAAGGTAGAGGAAGACCAAAAATCACATTAGAAGTAATAAAAAATGACATGTCAATTAAGGGAGTAATAGAGAAAATGACTTTAGATAGTAGAATGGAGGCAAAGAATACATATGACCAGCCCCTAACTAATATGTTGAGGTTCTAGTTGAGGATCCATAGTTGACCCAAAATTATGAAAGGCTTTGTTTTTTGCTGTTGTATGTAAAAAGGATATCCATTGACGGATCATTTTGTTTTTTGGTATTTTTGACAGGAAATTAGAAAAAAATTGAATTGTTCTGACTTCTTAGTCTGGTAGTAGCATTCTCATAAACCAATTCAACCAAAAGACCCATCTGCTTATGACCAGGGGTTTTTATGCTTGATTTTTCCTACAAAGTACGAAGTGTTTTTCATATAAGCTCTCTCTCTCTCTCTCTGTGATAAATATTCTCTCTCCATGGTCACTTGACAGTCAACACGTGTATAATTCCTTTAAATTTCTGATAGTTGAATTGTAAGGTTCTTGCAAGATGAACCTAAATGCCTTGAAATTTCAGTTTTAGCTGTTTTCTGGTTCTTCATTATTCAAGTCTCATGAAATTTTTCGATGTTGAATTTTGTGTCTGAAAAGTTCTGTCCCATGTACTAGGAGTGCCAAAAGCTCTTGATAATAGAAGCTATAGAAGTGATAGAAACATTTAGCGTTGAACAATTTCTAACCTATTTTATATGTGCTTTGATAAGTCTCCAGGTATTTTAAATCTGTGTATTGACAAGTATTTTTTTTTTGGGTAGGGCTTGTATTGACATTTATTTCATTTTGGGTAGGGGCGTGGGTTTCACATATCTTAAACATCATTCTACGCCATTAGTTGGTGTTGGTTACACATGGCTGTTTAATGTTGTTGAGAAAATTCATATTTTAAAGGTATTTAATTGGTGCTCGGTATAAATCACAGTGATGTTAGTACTAGTCTAGATTTTCTTCTACATTGGAAGATATCTAACCTGCATTTGTTGTAATCACAGGGATTTTAGTACTAGTCTAGAAAATTCTGAGGGTTGAAAGTTTCATTGCAACTTCAATTTACAAAAATCAAATCTTAGCATGATCAAGCTGTAGATATAATGTTCTAATCTTTTATCCCAAAAAAAGAAAAGAAAAAAGAAAAAAGCAGTGGATATATTATATAATGTTGCTTACACTGCTTTTTCTTCTTTGGTTCTAGGTGCATCACCACATCCTGTGGAAGGAGAGTCAATATTTATTAATGGATCTCAACCTGAGGATGAGGATTGATGTAACAGTTTTTTCTACTGGCATCTAGGGTGAGTTTTCTTTTTTATGTAGTCTTTATTTCTATAGAACTTAAATTTGTTAAAGTGGTACAAATTATGGTAATCATAAAAAATATTTAGAGAAAAAATTGATTTCCAATACAGAGAGAGATAGAAATTCTGGTTCATATGTCTTTGGCCTGTGACTAGGAAAACTAATTCAACTGAGCGATAGAGAGAGAAGCCCCCAAACAACTATCTCAAATGGTTAGGCTTTTCTCAGGAGTAAAACACACAAATTGGAGATATTGTCCACATTGTAGGTATTGCAATTTTCTTGGGCCTATTGTTATAATATATGGATTATATATCATGTTGTGCAAGACTGTAAGAGCACTGAATCAGCATGACCAGCAAAAAAAAAAAAGTACTGTTATTAAGTGTTTTGTTTGTTTAGATTCTGGAATTAGACTGTCAGTAACCTCTGGACTGAATTTCAAATACAGTTTATAATTTTAATTTTTGATTATGAAGTTGTTCCGAAAATGGATGTTTAGGATAGAGATATTCAAGGGTCTTTGTCATCTTAAATGACTGATTATTAAGTGGCAGCAGCTTTTTAATGGAAAAAGGCACTCTTTCTTGATTTAATTGGAAATAGTAGATAAATAACTTCGGCTCAGACCCTTTGTTTTTTTAAAAGCAAGTAAAACTTTATTAGAAACATAAGTTTGGCTCAGACCTGTGTGATGATGAAGAAACCTATTTGTAATGCAAGAACTAAGAAGCCTGCTGCATTAGTCTGATCACTTTTAGTCGGGTGGAACTGGTTTGTTGGAAGCTTATTTTGAGCCTCACATGAAAGCTTAAAAAAAAAAAAGGCATCTAGTAAAAATATCCTTGATATGACATTGCTTGCTTTTAATTTAGAAGGGATAAAAAAAGTAAAGTCTTATTAAAGATTGATTGTATACTATTGATAGCTTGCCTTTGTGGATGTGCAGGCTCATCCGGATATGTATATTGTATGTAGAAAGAAGGATAAAAGAACCTTTTAATCAATGGGGAGGAGCTGTACAGATGCAACCAGTTAAGTAAGGAGCAAATAATTCCATTCCAAATTTTCAGTAGCTTAAGTTTCTGATTGTATAACTTGTGTGTTATAAAGTCAATAAATTGTCTAGAAAAAAAAAATCGAATAAATTGTCTGTACTTGTATGTTATGTGTATCCACCCTACTATGTTAGTTTCTTTTTCTCAATTTTTTTTCTCCTGCTTTTCTTTGGGGGTACATGTATATATGACAGTTAAACACATTGGCAATTGTTTTTATTTAAAAATTTTAAAGTCGGATTTGGATTTTCATCTATTTTTTGTTACATTCAAATCAATCATCTTTTCCCCTTTCTCATATTTATTTTCACTGCAAAAAAGTGGAGAATGGCCATAAGAATGTGATACATCTTAATATAGACTCATTTGACTACAAAAGGAGCCTGCCATCAATTATTAAATCAAGTTAATTACAGTGGTTCATAAGCAATATTAGCCGTTTCAAACCATTCCTTCTACGTCTACTTTTTTATGTGGATTAGGTGCAATGATTGCGGTCAATTATTATTTGGTGTGAAAGATCAAGAGCTCAAAGTTAGACGTGCTAATAGAACAAAACCTGCCTTTTGAATGCAAGAATGGATTTGGAGAGTTGTTGCTGATGCAAAAGTCATGTATGATGTATGGCTTAATTAAAAATTATATGAATATAAATTAAAACTATATAAATAATCAGAGCCACATTTAAAAAACAAAAATTACGATGCATAATATGTGTACATATATTAAGTCACTTTTCAACATAAATTACGAGTACTTTGAAATTTTTGTTTAATAGATTTTTTAAATTTTTTTTTTTGAGAATCTTGTTTAATAGAATTTGAGTTGAAATAGAATTTCAAATCTAATGGGATTTTGCAATAGAGTTTTAACTTTAATGTAATCTATTGGTAATAGAAGAGCTTGTTTCCCAATAGAGTTTTAAGTCTTTAATGTAATCTATTAAAAGTATACAACTTAACGTTACCTTACCTCAATTGAATCCATTCTCTTTAGCCATTATTAGCCTACTATAAATACTACCCTCAACCCCAACTTTTAAACCCCATCAAAACCTGAATTCCCTATGTAAAAACATGAAGTCCAAGTTGACCCTCAAGGATTTTGAGGGTCTCAAAGATTCCGAGAATAAGAAATATGCTGCATATGCTGCTCTAAATTGTCTCTCACTTAAAAGATTGCTGGTGCTTTCAAGTGTTGCTGCTGAGAGATGTGAAGAATTAAAGCTTAAAAAGGGCCTTTCTTCTAACATCATTGAGGGTTGTGCTTCACAGCCTAAACAAGAGAAAGAAAAGGCTTTGAGGAAACCCATAGTTGAAATAGGAAATATGTGTGGTTCTGCTACTCAAGTTGATAAGATCAATACTAGACAGGACTATGATCATGTGACTACAACAGAACAAGAAAAGCTCACTCTAATGGGTTCTTCATTAAGGAGTATCACTAAGAGCTGTGAAACAATTGTGTTGTCTAAACAAGAAAGATTGTTGAGAAATAAGGCTTTGATGAAACCCATGACTGACTCGTTGTTACGCAAAGAAAAGGGTTTTGAGAGAGAAAAATTAATGGGTTCTACCATAGAAGCCATAAGAAAGATGGATGAAATAAAAAGGCATCGACCTATGACTAAATTTGATGGGGGATTTCATGCAATGAAAGAGGAAAAATCCATGAGTCCTGACTTCTTGTTTTGTCAAAGAGAAAAGGGTTTTGAGGGAGAAAAAATAATGGGTGTTGCCATGAAAGCCCAAAGAAAGATGATCAATGCAAAGAGAAGTAAATTTGATGGGGAATGTTCATCAAAGATTGAGGAAAAACCCAATAATAGAAAGAACAAGAGGTCAAAGTTAGGTGTGCCAGTTGAACTAAACCTGCCTTTTGAATACAAGAATTTTATCAAGGCATTGAATGGATTTGAAGAGTTGTTGCTGATACAAAAGGCACTATACCCAACTGACATAGCAAAAATGGAGAACCGTTTATCAATGCCTCTAGGCCAAATTAGAGCAAAATTTTTGAGAGAGGAAGAGAAACAAGATCTTGATCAACACCAAATGGAATTAGAAGTTCCATTCATCGAGCCATCGGGTACATTCAACAAGGCATTTTTAAGGCAATGGGACATGAAAAAGGCTTCAGGTAAAAAAAGTTCAATGTATGTGTTGAAGAACAATTGGAATAACATTGTCATGGCTAATAAGCTTAAGGAAGACGATGTGGTACAAGTTTGGTCATTCCGGCTTGAGAAAGATGATCAACTTTGTCTGGCTCTCGTTGTTGTTAGAAGTTCAGAGGCTAATAATAATAGTGATGACAAGCAAAGCACATAGCAGCAGCTTCTCAAAGTATCAGGCAAGCCTAATAAGTTTAATTTAGTGTCTCAAATTCTTGTTTTTCTTTTTAGGTAGTGTAGTTCTATGATCTATGGAAAGTTAGATCTTGCAAAGGCTTTTTTTTAGATATTTAGAATTTGTGGAGGCTTTTTCATGAATAATATATATGGATGTTTAGAACTTTTTTTTAAAATATAAGGATATTGTTGTGGCTTTTTTATGAATAATATTTATCGATGTTTAGAGCCTTAGACGTGAACTAGCATCATGCATGTACGATGTATAGTTTAATTAAAAATTATATGTAAATAAATTGGAACTATATAAATAATTAATGAACACATTAAAAAAAAATTTACCTTATATAATATATATACATATAAAATTATGAGTTCTTGAATTTTGTTAATAGGATTTTAATCGAAATAGAATTTTAAATCTATTGAAAGTTTGTAATAGAGTTTTATGTAGACTAAACTATTAAAAATATAATTTAATTTAGATTAAAATATCTTAATAATCAAACTTTTGGCGATAGAGTTTTAGTTGATATAAAAGTTTAAATTTCTTTGAATTTAGGTAATAGAGTTTTATGTAGAGTAAAGTGTTGGTAATAGAGTTTAGTTTACCATAAACTATATTATTAATAATTAATGAACTTATATACTTGCAAATTTTATTAAGTAATACTATATGATGTGAACAAATTAACGTATGTTTTCTTAGCATGGAAAGAACCAATAATTTGCCAATAATTGATTAGTAAACTAAAACAAATATACCTTGGTATAACATATTATTTATCCAACGGTGTTTAACCAAAAAAAAAAAAAAAATCCAACTGTAAACAAACCACGATATATCACTATTGACCTAAATGGAGAATTTTTTGTGGTAATACTAATAGTCTATTTTAGATTAAACTAATTTATTACCTAAATTTTAAGAAATTTAAAGTTCTACTTCAATTAAAATTAAAGTAATTTAAAGTAAGTTTAATATTTATTTTAATTAATTAATTAATTATATACAGTATTATAGTTTATTTTGCACTTTTAATATCATAAAATTTATTCACTATGTACACCATGCTTGGGCAAAGTGGTTATATATATATATATATAATAATATACTATATATCACCCATATTTTTTTATACTGCTATCAATATTAAACTTTTTTTTTAACCTTCCCATATCTCGATTTTGTCAGATTTTTAACCGAAGCCATTCTCCCATATCCTAAATCACATTAGCATAAATTTTAGATCAATAATCTTACTATATACAACCATCAAATAATCAGAAAAAGAGAATAACAATAGACAATCTCATGCACACCACATACTAAACTAAAGAAATGGATAAAGAAAATAAAGAATCATAAAGAAAATGTTATATTAAAACCTGAAATCATCATAAACAAACCCAAGGTTAGATCTAGAAGAAAATTCAAGCAAAAGCTTTAGAAATTCTTTGACTCACCATCTTGCTATTAATCCCTAATATACCTACATGCTATCATTGTCTTCATCATTTTTTCGAATTGATAATCATGTAAAATATACTAAATGATGCATTAGCAAGATCAAATAATGCATGATCATATCAATGAACAATGAACAGACAGTACTAACAATGAAATTCTAATTCACACGATTATTTCCTAAGGATCATTAGAAGCAGAAAAACCTTAATGCCAAATTATTAATTACTCCATTCAATTAATTAAATCCCATGGCATTCAAAAGAAGAAGAAGGAACATGCTTTTCTACTTACTAATCCTTGATAAAATAGGTCTGGCTTAATTAAACTCAAAACCCAACAAGGCTAGCTAGGTCATTGTCTTTTTAGTAGGGTGGGTTTTGATAATTTTTAAGTCCAAATATATGGGTGATCGATCACTTCATTCAATTCAAGTCCATGACATTAAAAATGGAAACATGCTCTTCTACTTACCAAATCTATGTTGAAATAGTTTTGGGCGCTTAAACTCAAAACGAGACAAGGCTAAGCCATTGCCTTTATATTGGATTTCCAAAATGGGTTGGGTGGATTTTGATCATCCATATTTGGGCAAAAATGGGGATTTGCCCATTTTTAGCAAACATTCCAGCAAAATACCCATTTTCTAAAACTATTTAGGTTTATGCTTCTGTTTTGAAATTCGATTTCTGCAAAATCAAGTTTTATTGAAAAATTTTAAGTGGAACTCGAGTTCCACATAATTTTTTTTTTAAGGGTCCGTTTGGATAGAACTTATTTTGCTGAAACTGAAAACACTGTAACAAAATAATTTTTAAATGTGTGAATAGTTCTGTGGGACCTATTTTTAATGAAAAAGTTGTTGAAAAGTGAAATTTGTGGGACCCGTGAACAGTGCATTTGTGCACTGTTCATGGCTGAAAAGTCAATATATGCTGCTGGGTAAAAAAAAATAATAATAAAAAAAGCAAAAACGCGACGTGGACACACAAATGCGGATCCAAACGCCCTCTAAGTTTTTAAATTTACCTATAACTCAATTTTCAAAAAATCGAATTTCAAAAACAGGGGTACGGAGCTAAATAGTTTCAGAAATGGGGCATATTGTTAGAATTTTTGCCAGAAAGGGGCAAATCCCCATTTTTGCCTACAATCCATTTTACAAACTGCTGATGTGGTAAGTAGTTAACTGATTATTGGTAAATGAAAAAATGATATTAATGATGGACCTAAATTAAAACTAATAAGAGGTTAGCCACGTCAACATTTGGTAAATATGTTGTAAAATAGTTTGTAATTATATCGTTACTCTAAATAGTAAACACCATTTTAAACTACCCTTTGAACATTGATTATAATGTGAACATTTATTATACGTTGAATAGGAATCAGCATTGTTGAAAAAGTAAAAGTTGTTGAAATGGAATATGTAACAATTCCAATTCATGTTTTGCTTGCTTGTCACATTTGAATATAACACTAAAAATTTATTCTATGGATTAAAAATCAGTCAATTTTTATAATTGGGAGTCTTGAAACCTAAATCCGTCTCAAATTATCAATATCGATCGAGTTTTAAAGGGAGAACCACCAAATCCATCTCATTCGCTTTTTGAAAAATACCAAATCCACGCTATTAGCGTTACGATGAATTGAAAACCTGCCAAACTTTCCTATAGCATCCTTGAAGGTTAAAGTACAATTTTGTACCACATATATAGTCTCATTTTGTAAGTCTCTTTAACGTCAGGATGACATTGAGACAATTTTTGAAAATACATGGATTAATTGAGAAATTTTAAAATACAAGAATGTAATTGAAAACTTGGGTAAACTTTAGCACCAAAATAGAGTTTAAAGTTTAAACCTGCTTTTTATTACATGAATTATTCATGTATTATACTATATATAATACATAGGGGTGTCCACGGATCGGGTCGGTCTGGGTTTGGGCTCAACCCAGGACCGACCCGATCTTGTCGGGTGGTTGGATGGCGGACCCGCTGACAACCGTGAAATATCATGGATCGAGTCAGATCGGGCTTGGGTTAACAACGGTCAGATCCAACTCCAACCAAATGACAAAAATCAAAGACCATACTTGAAACAAATTCCACAAATCTAAAAGAACAAATCTACAAACCCAAATACCAATAGCCCACAAATTCGAAAAACACAAACAGAGATAAGAAAACTGATAGCAGATCTAAACATGCAAGAGATTGAAACAAAGAAATAAAGAGACCAATTGACTGAAAATCAAACCTGAGAGAGATAATTTCAGATCGGCGATGGTGCGATGGAGGAGAATCACAGATCGAGGAGAATCGCAAATTGGTGGAGGTTCGAAGATCTAAAGTTCTAAAGATCGGTGGAGCTTCTTGGCTATTGAGAGATCGAGAGAGTGAAAGAGTGAGAGAGACTGAGTGAACTTAAAGAACTGAATGGGTGAATTGAGATTTGTTAAGTATTGGGTTATATATCACAATCAAGTCGGGTGGATCGGGTTTTGGAAGAGAAGACCTGCCCCTCAACCCGTCGGAATCAGTTTGAGATGGTAAGGACCCACCGCCGACCACCAGGTTGTCGGGTCGAACGGCAGACGGATTGGGGCTGGTCGGTTTGGCCAGGTGAGTCTAGTCTGCGGTGACACCCCTAATAATACATGCCCTAAATTGTTTTCTTGAGACATCTTCATATGTCTAGAAGATTGACATGGCTATTAAATTACGTTGCAATTACACTACGGTATTAAAATATACAGGTTTGTATTATTTTATTTTTTTGAGGAAAAAAAAACTACTTTGTCATAAAAAAAAAAAACAGTCCTAATCATCTAAAGCCGTCATGTTGTTCATTACAACCATACATCATTCGAATGACAATCCTTCGTGTAAGGCTGACTATAATTTACTTTAATTATGTTACGTTACACCAAATGTAGTATATTATGGGTCTGTTTAGATAGAACTTATTGCTGAAAACTGAAAACACTGTATCAAAATAATTTTTTAATGTCTAAAAAGCACTGTTCATGTCAAAATTACTGTTCATTGGCCTAAAATCACTGTTCATGACTAATGAACAATGACAGATGCGCTTGGAAAAAAAAAAAAAAAAATTGGACTCAGACGTGGACGTGAACGCCAATCCAAACGCCCTCTATATATATGATTTTTTAAACTTCAATCTATAAAGAAGAAAAAGTAAATAAAAAGGATATGTGACAAATTGTGATATTTAAAGTATAAATTAAAACATTCAGAATAAAACGGTAAATTATTTATATATACATATATCCATCACCATCAACAAATTTACTACAAGAAATAAAACAAAGCTCTAGTCGATTACAAGAAATAGAAATTATAGAATACCCTCTCGTGCGTTTTATTATGAACAAAACCAATAATATCTACTAAAAAATAAAACAGAAAAACAACTTGCCTCTACAATATTTAGAAGACCTAAAGAATATTGTAACTTACTAGAGCTCGTCTCTCTCGAGCAAGCTGTTCTTCACCTTCTCTTTTGTGTTCTTCACCGTTTCACCCACTACTTTTGCGGCAGTTTTAGCAGAATCCTCCACAGTTGCTTTGATCTTACCCAAACTTTGGGTAACAGCCTCTTTCACTTTCACTCCAGCACTACCTGCAGCTTCATTGGCTTCAGCTTCGTATCCACCCCTAAAACTAAAACCCACCACAACTTTCAACTTTGGAAACACACACACACAGTTGTGGGTGCTGAGAAATGAACACTGGATAAAAATAAAACATGAAGAAGAAAAAAAAAAAAAAAAAGCTTCATGTATATATGTTCTTTTTGCTTCTAGAAATCAAGCGAAAAGTATCTCATAAGTCGGTCTCATATGACCACGTACAAAACACACATTCTGTGAAAGATCTTGAAGGATACTATCTCATTAATTTTTTATTTTTTATTTTTAATTATTTGACCACTAGTGGTTGTGTTAGATAAAGCACAAATTTTAAATTCAAAATTGGGCTTAATTTATTTTTCTGAACTGCTCAAAACCAAAAGGATTATTGTGAATTCTAGAGAAAGAAGTTCTCTTCATGAGTAAATTATTCATTCAGTAATTTGGGAGTAATATTAACACCTCCCACATATATAATATTGAGTTTTATTAATTCATTATAACACTATTATCCATTTGGAGCAATGAATAATATTGCTCTAAGGATATTGAACAAATTTTTATTTTTTTCCTTTTTATTTATGTTGTGTTGGCACAGATTAATGATTTGACACTGATTTTGGGTTTCTTTTCTCTCTTCCCACTCTTTCACACAAACCAACCCTGATAGTATAAATTATTGATGAAAGAAGATAGTTTTACAATAAATAATAATAATAAAAAACTATTCTTTTGGTAGATAAGTATAAGTTATACACGCTCGTGTTAGAATTTTTTTTTTTGAGACTCTGTTTACATGTTTTTGTTTAAAAAATTAGGAGGACTAACCAATACAGCCAAGTAGATATGTTAGTCTTTATTGAGTATATATAATTTTCTTTTTCTTATTTTTTTTCCTCTCAATTTTTTTTTGAAATGTTTTTGACAAGATAGAAAAGGAGATTTGAATTATTAGAGACATCCAACGATTGCAATTTTCCTCTTTATGTTAGACAGGGCTATTTCTAGTTCTTTATCATTTTGCAAATATCAAACAGATCACTCATAATTTTAGGTAGTGAATACAAAACGGTGTTAGTGATTTGGGAAACTTACTCTAAATTTGGAGGAAAGAAGTAGGCATGTGCTTGATTTATGAGCGTTTTAACCTTCTCCCAATAGCTTGTACTTGTAGTTTTAGGAAAAGAAAACATACTTCTTAGCCTCTCAGCAGGAAAAGATAGTAATCTTTTATGGCCCTCCAAGTTCTGCTGATCTCCATCTCCGACTGTAAAGAGAAAGGTGGTGAAAATGAAGAAAATGAAAATGGAAGAACACCCAAGTCTATCCATTATTATTGGGAGCATTAGATTTAGATAAATGACAAAGAGCATTATTATAAAGAAGAGGAGGCTTTTGTAAAGGTCATGGTTTGTGGACACGTTTGTGATGTGCACCAAAGAACAAGGGACTGTTGTCGAAAACGTGGCCTCCGCATGGTTTTTGTTGATGTACACGTTAGCAAAGATTATTACAGCACGATTTTTTATTTATTTTATAGAATCATTTTTGGACTATAATTACAGTGCAGTAAATGAGAGAAAACTGAATAATTATTCACTTGCTAAAAAGTGAAAACTACTATACTTCACAAAATAAAAAAGCCTACATGAACTCTATCCTAGTTAGGTTATATGTTGGGAAAAATGGGTATTTGCTCCTAATTTTAAAATTGTGCATTAAAATACCTCTATTTTGAAATGCTCAAGTTTTTAAAACTCAATTTTAACAAAATCGAGTTTTGTGTAAAATAAGATATCCTCAAAATCGAGTTATGTGTATACTTTTTTTTTTTAAGTGTAACTCAACATTAACAGTGTCGAGTTCTACTAAAATTTTCAAAAAAATTTAAGTGATTGAACTTACTTAGAACTCGATTTTCTAAAAATCGAGTTTCAAAGCAAGGAAATGGTATTTAATAGGTTCAAAACAGGGACCTTGTGCTAAATATTTTAGAAAATCGAGTTCCATTGAAACTCAAGTTTTAGAAAATTGAATTTTAAAACAGGAACACAGTATTTAATAGGGGTGGCAATTCGTGTTCGCGTGTCGGGTTCGTGTCGTGTCAAGTCATGAGTATTCGACTATATAAGTCAACACTAACCCAACATGTTTATTAAACGGGTCAAAATTCCTCAACCCTAACACGACCCATTTATTAAACGGGTCAGTCATGCCAACCTGTTTATCAGATTTTATCAAAATGAAAAATAAAAATTAATGAAAAAACAAACAAATAAATACTTTTAATATAAAATTCAGAACTAACGAGTAACTGCATCACAAATAATCATTCAAAATTAAAGCATATCTCAATATCACAAATAATCAATCACAATATGTCAAAGAAAATAAATCACAACAACTAATAAGTTTATATACCCAGAGTTTGAAGGGTATATTGGTAAAATATCATTTAATTAAACGGGTCAGACGGGTCAAACGGGTTCTATGTGTTCAACACTAACCCAACCCATTTATTAAATAGGTTAGCCGTGTCAACCCGAATATGACACGAACCCGTTAAGGCTCAACTCATAACTTGCTAATTTCGTGTCGTGTCGTGTCGGGTTCGCGGGTCGTGTCAAATTGTGCCAAATATTTTAAAAAATAAAGACAAAAACTAATTTTTCCCGTTATATGTCATGTAAGTATGCATAGAAGACATCATTATGCATAGAAGATATCATTAGGAGCAACCTGGATGAAACCCTTAATAGAACCTGGATGAAACTCTTAATAGTACTATCTATTGAACTGGTAGCAGAAATAAGGACACCCGTGTCCTTGAGAAGAAAGTGTAATTAAACGAGACAGTCCACAATGTTGGGTGCAAAGCACCGTGTGGGTCCAGCCCACATGCCTTGTCAAAGCTCGTTTAAGAGCTTGCTTCCAAAGTCTTCAAGTCAGCCATGCCCCTTAATGAGACTTGACTTAGGCGTGTCTAACACGCTGAAGGAAGAAAGAAAGAGCTCAAGCAAGCGAGGGTCATTCGGCCTTGGAGAGAGAGCTGATGCAGAGGGAGAGCTGAAGCAGAGAGGGCCATTCGGCCATCGTGAAAAAAACACAGGTGAGAGCTTCAGGAGGTGCAGTCCGAATGAAGAGATAGAGAGTGAAAGTGTGAGAGAGTGAAAAAAAAGAGAGACATTTTTCTTTGCTCAAGTTACACGCAAAGAAGATAAATTGGTAGACTTTTTGAGTGCTACAATCATAGAGAGTTGAAGTATTCAGAGGAAGATTTCGCTATTGGCTTTGTGGTAAGATTGTATTTACTCCTTAAGATTTATTTGTTGTATATCCAATTTATTGTGGACTTAAGTTTAGCATAAACTTGATAGTTGTAATCTCTATTTTATAGTAGATATTTTTCGGAGCTGCCCCGTGATTTTTCCCTCTACACCGGAGGGTTTTTCACGTAAGATTTGGTGTTTTTGTGTGATTGTGTTTATGTGATGCTTACTAGAATTTTTTTTGTTTTCATAATATTGCTATTGCTTGGTAGTCATTAATTTTAATTCACACATAGACATAAAGGGGATTAGGATTTTTCCCAACACACAAGAATACGATATTTCAGTCTCAGTACTGGATTGAGCAACAACAAATTGCTTCTTACTGTATCAAGAAACCATCACGTAGCAAGAAGTAATAGGTAGTGGTAGAATTTTAATATGTGGGATCATATGCAGGCCTAGTTAACATCAGAATAGACACTTAATAGTAAATCATATATTGGTAGAAAGGGAAGAAAAGCCTATACGAAGGAGTGTGCCCTTGAGATAGCATAAGATGCGAAGAACAATGACAAAGTGCACTGAGCATGGAACAGACATAAAATAGTTTATAAATTATGAGGTTCACCATACGGGAAATATTGGGTTGGGTAATAGTTAAGCATACAAGTTAAGTTTTTTTGATGGGGAGTTAAGCATACAAGTTGAAGTCTTATTTTCCGAGTAATATAAAAGTGATGATAGTCTATGAGTTGTTATTGCATACTCTAGGAGTATACTCCTCCCTTCTCACAAAGGGGTGAGTCTGATGATGGATGGAATCCATCTTTCTATGGGAGGGAAGAAGTATACTTCTGAAGTATACAATAATTTTCCATAATCTATAATATATATGCCACACAGAATACTATATATCACATAGAAAGATGTTAGTCTTTTAATTAACCTCATATATATATATAAAAGGTTTTAGGACCTCACTGTTTTACACTTCATTATTCTTAGAACTAATATATAATACTTCTTAATGGATTTTAAATTCTATTCCATATTTAACCCTCCATTAAAATATTGTCACATCATAATTTCTTTAAACAAAACAATAAATAGTTTCATATGCTAACATAATAATCATCATAATTACAAAATTTCATATTTAGATAAATATAAAATATACAAAAATTATATTTTGTTATTAAATATTTTCAGTGCATTACACAGAATAACAAATTACTAATTAATATATGGCACAATGGTTGCATTTTATAAGTTGTGATTATGTAAAGCCCATTTTTTATTTTATTTATGAGAGAAGTTAACGGATACACTTAGGATATTTGTTAATGCACAATTTTAAAAATCTTTTTATGGAAAATAAAAAAGTAATTGAATTTTTTTACAACTTTTTATATTTCCTATAAAAGTCGTATTAAAACTTTTTTGAAATAGTCAATTAACAGATATCCTAAAAACACCCGTTAACTAGACCTTTTATTTATTACTAAAACTAGTTTTATAACTTGCGCATATGCACGAATACAATTAAAAATAATAGCAGTTAACACCCCCCTCCACACACACACACGCACGCACGCACACACACGCACACACTCGCACACGCATATTTCTACCTAGTTAGTAATGGACTGCATGTACATAGTCATAGTATTACATAAATGACTCATAAATATGAATTATTTTTAGTTACACAAAAAAATGGCTCATAAAAGTAAAATCATTCAAACTTTCTCTTTTTCTAATTTTATATATAAAATTAGATACACAACTAGGTTTTTTTTAGTAGTTTATTTCTATTGAAAGTCACGTTTTCTAAACTAATTTTATAGAAAAATGATTCCTATATTTATTTATTAGGTTGTGTTAACGGGCACCATAAGATGTCCATTAACAATTTATTTTAGAAAAATTTTGACATTATTTTTATGGAATAGTTTGCAATAAAATTTATAGTTGTGGGGAGTAAAAAGACCCTGATGGGTATATGGGCCTTTGGGCCATGCTAAGGAAGGCCGACCTGCTCCTGGGTTTAGAACTTGTTAGTACTATGGGTCGGCCCATACGCCGAGGATCCGAGAGTACAGCCGAGGATGATTTTTCCCCTCGGACGGACATCGGAGATTCCGGGACTTCATTGTAAAGGTTAGGGAATGACACGGTGAAGACCAATGGTAAAAGGGGGTGAACTCTTGAATGTCCTAGAAGCATCGATGCTAGAGAAATACCAAGGATAAAGGCTGCCACATCCGCATTAAAGACCCTGCACCTACCACCCTGGCCGCATTAATGGGGAAGTGACACCTGAACAGTGGAATGGAAACTTCTGGTTACTATTCAAAGGCACTGAGAAAAGAAATATCTAGGCTAAGGGGGAGTTGGGGCAACACGTGTACAAAGTATCAAAAAGAAGAGTATTTAAGGAGCAACCTAGAACTGAAAATTGGGACGGACTACTTTGTAATCTAAAAGGAAAAGAAAAAAGAGGAAGAGATAATATAAGAACAACTCTTGGCTTACGTCCGAGGAGGTTGATTTACAATATTCCCCGTTGTTTTTGAGTGTTTGCAATCTTTGGCTTGTCATTTAATCCTCACACACTTCTAACCTGGGTTTCAATCCCACACTCTACAAATTCATATTGTTTAAGGCTCATTGGGCCTGAGCCCGTAACTGTTCTTGGGGCCAGGTGCAATTGTGCACTTACAATAGTAACCTTAGTAATTTCCTTTTTAAATTGACCACAAAAGATAGTTAAGAAAGTTATTTATTATGTTGTTGATGTGACACCAATCATATTTATTGTCATGTTTCTCTATAAGTTTAGTAAAATTTGTAGTAATTTCAACATTTTCCTTTTTAAATTTTTGATCGTGTGTTATTAAATTTGCTCTTGTCTTCTTCTCTTTTTTGGATTTAGTTTTAATTATTTCAAAAACAACTAAATTTGAGCAAGAATGTCATATTTTAATTAATTGTTTCTCTTCTATCTTTTAATAAATTAAAAAAATTAATTGTTTCTTATATAAATCTTAAAAAATAATATTAAAATTTTATTTTATATAAATAATTAATGCACAACTTATAAATAATTTATACATGAATTCATTTATCCAGTTAATACTCTTTTTTATACATATCACACAAAATATATCATAGAACACATGCGCACGTGCGTACACACATATATTATTTTGATGAGTCAAAATGTTTTTTTAAAAAAAATAAATTGAGGAAGGGGAAAAAACATGCTAATGTGGAGACTTTGAAGCCACTAAAGATTTTACAAAATGCGGGATGCAAGAATGTGTAGAATGTAAAGGGTGTTCCGTGTATTTTTAAAGAATTTGGTCTCCACCATTTTTGATAGAACAATAAGCAACCCTTGTTAAGAGAGAAAAGAGAATAAAAAGTTGACCTTTCAGAGAGAGAAAGTGGAGGGATCAATATAAATTATCATCGATTCCACTATAAGAGAATTAGATTATGGCATGGCTACCATATTTCTTAAATTGGAGAACAAAAACAACAACTTAAAACAGCACAGTATGAAGTTAATTTGATTGTTTTTCCTCGCATTCAAACAAGTGAAATTTAAATTCTTCAATTTTACCCCGGCCCATATTAAAAAAATCAATATATATATATATATATATATATATATATATAT